>NC_050581.1:94202661-94862661 GCF_011100635.1 Trichosurus vulpecula
TTACTTTGGCCAGGCTTCTTTCAACTGTTAGACCAATTCTGCCCCAAGATAACAGATTGGTGACAGTCTTACTTTCACCAATGAAATATTAATTGCTTCATCTTCTTAAATATCCCAACTAGATTCCCTTCTATGCATTCCCTTTATCTATTTGAATGAGTGTTAATGGGCTAGAGAACCATTGTCACTAACAATCTTTGATAAAATGAAGATGATACTTCTTTAAGAAGTTAATGGGTCAGAGGGATGAGATGACCAGTCAACATTCTTTCCTAGTCCCAGTGTCATATAATGCACTTAGCACTACTTTTTGTACAGATAGAAGGAAACTTAGAGATCCCATACCAGGGATGGGGAACCTGCAGCCTTGAGGCCTTATAGTTCCTTGGGTACAACCTTCTGATGGAGTCCAAGTTTTATACAACAAATCCTTTTTAATAAAAAAGGATACATAGTCTAACTCCTTTATTTTACATGTAGGGAAACTGAAGATCAGAGAGGTTAAATGACTTATTTCAGGGTAGTAAGTGAACCCAGGTCTGGTTGCAAAAAATCTAATGCTTTTTCCATTGAACCTTACTACCTCCCAACATGTTAACATATTATGACCCATTTATGCCCATTATAAGTTTTTCTATTGCCCTTTGCATTATTTGTAATACAACTTGTTAAGAAATCACTTATGAGACTATTCTGTGATTCATAGCCAATTAAAATTGCCAGTTGAATATTAATCTTAAAGAGGTGCTATTGGGGAAAAAATGTACCAGAATGTAGGTGGTTTTTGATGATAAAAAAAATTGTGGTATTTATGTGCTACTGATTGTCCATGTTTTTTCCTACTTTAGCAAATATTTTTGGGAGCCAAAAAACATGGTATATACATGGAGAGGTAATGTGGCCTAGAACCTAAGGAAATTAAGAGACTTATCCAAGATAAATAGCTAATAGGTATCAGTGTTAGAGCCAGGATTTGAATGCAAAATTTTTCAAGTCCAAATGCTCTTCCCACTACTCTACCACTGCCTCCCTTACTTCCACCACTCCTCCACCAGTTTGTTGAGCTTTCGAGTAAGGAAGCAAACAGATCCCAAAAGAGTCAACCTTCCTTTCCTGCTCCATACTCTCTTCAGGAATTATTAGTATCACCATCACCACCCCATCTCAAGGCTTTAGAAAAGTGAAAAATAACAGAGCCAAGCTATTTTTCTTCAAGTACCTAGATAACTGCATTGTCAGCATTTTGTTTTCATTAGGTAAGTTACATCTTATCCTATTAATTCTTCCACAGAACCATGAACTCACCCTGTGTGCCCATCAAAGTGATATTTACATGTACACTGTACATCCTGCCATTTGTTTTCTGTTATTGTTGACTTACTAAGTGACAGAGTGGTGTGGATTCCTTTCCTGTGCATCAAAGCCAGTATTTGGTGGAAAGGTAGTAAGTGACTACCACTTTTCCAAGAGCTCAGTTAAAAAGACTAATTTCACAGCAGGTGGAATGCTTTATTCAGTGAAATAGGCCTCTGTTCCCACTTCTCTGAAGTTGATATCTTTCATGGAATTAGAAATGATAAGATCAGGAAGTTTCAGAGGATCTTAATAGACCATGAGGTGTCTGATTGCCCCACTCACTGACAATGAAGTAGTCAGATGAATCACATGCTTTGCTTTGGCACTGGGCTGGGAAAAGCCAAATAGTTTCAAAGGATGTCACTAACTTGGGATAGAAATGTATTAGCTTTGGATTACTGAACTCAATTAATTTAAAATACCAATAGGAAAGCCAGAGTTACTTTCTGATGTCTAGTTTTATATCATCCTGTCTCAGTCTCTTTACTCTGATCAGCTCTCTGTGGCTTCTCCACATAACAGCTGTTTCAAATATCTAGTCTCAAGTCACTTATACCACCCTCTCCATCTCAACAGAGTACCTAGCCCCATCCTTCAGTGAAAAATTGAGGCTATCTGATAACAGCTCCTTCTCTATGGTTCCATGTGTCAGACCATCTTACCATCATCCTCTTCTCCTTTGTTCCAGCATCAAAGCAAGAAGGAATTCTTCTCCTTCACACTGCCAACCCATGTGCTTATGCCCTTGATCCTATCCCACCCTGTCTCCTTTGGCAACTTGCCCTTTAGATCATCCCATCTTACTCCCCGATTTCATCCCCCCCTTATCCACTGATTACTTCTCTGATGCCTTCAAACATTTCCAGATCTCACCCATCCTAAAAACAGAACACTGGGCTTAAAAACAGGAAGCCTTATCTTCCTGAGTTCAAATTTGGCCTCAGACACATACTAGCTATATGACCCTAAGCAAGTCACCCTCTTTGCCTCAGTTGCTCATCTGTAAAATGGGCTGGAGAAGGAAATGGCCAAACCATTCCAGTATCTTTGAGTTCCTGGAGAAGTCACTCAATCACTCTGAGCTTCAAACAGTTTTTGACAACTAAAAGACATAGACCAATGGCAATATCTCAGGTCCTTGACATATCAATCTATCCAGTTGTGCCATAATTAATGATAGAGGCAAGCTGAACTTCACAAACTGGCTTTC
Source organism: Trichosurus vulpecula (assembly GCF_011100635.1). Lineage (NCBI taxonomy): Eukaryota > Metazoa > Chordata > Mammalia > Diprotodontia > Phalangeridae > Trichosurus > Trichosurus vulpecula. Next base: position 94,205,228 of record NC_050581.1, read on the forward strand.
TAATTTTTTTAAGCAAAAATGAAAATATATTTACCTTTATGTTTTTTAGTTCTAGAAGTCCAGGTATAATTGACATGGACTATTTTCCCTCTCTTTCTTTCTCAATTCAGTTCCTATATGGCTAAGAACTGGACCTGAGATTTCATTCCAGAGCATACACCCAGATGAAGAGATTCCCTCTACCACTTCAAGTCAGCCCCTCTTCTACAACTTCTAGTCTTGGAGAGTTGACTGGTAGTTAAGTGTTGATTAGAACTATGAGAGATTAAATGACTTTTATCCAAGATCACCTAATCAGTATGTGTCAAAGGTGGGACTTGAACTCAGTTCCTCCTGGCTCCAAGACTGGTTTTCTTTCCACTATGGCATACTACTTCTCACTGAATGCGTATCCATTTCTTAAAGCCCAGTTTAAATGCTATTTCCTCAACAAGGACTTGGCTGATCCTCTGGTTAGATGATAAACCTCTTCTCAGACTTCACATGGTACTTTGCATCTCACTATCATTACAAATTTATTGTGAATTTCTGTGTTTGGGTCAGACTTCGTCTACTAGACCACAAGCTCCATGAAGACAAGGATCATATCTTTTTAAAGCTTTGCTTAGCACAGTGGTTTGCTCACAATCTTCTTACATTTTACTTCCCACCACACCCCTTAATGTATTCTAATTTAGTGAAACTGGCCTCCTTATTCCATCTCCAGACTCCAAATATTTTTACTAGCTGTGTTCTGTGCCTGGGATACTCTCTCCACTCACCTCTGCCTTCTGGCTTCCTTCAGGTTCCTGCTAAAATCCTACCTTTTAGAGGAAGCCTTTCCCAAACCCTCTTGATTCCTGCATCTTCCTTCTGTTGACTATTTCCTATTTATCTTGCATATATAAATTGTACATAGCTGTTTGCATGCTTTCTCCTCCCCTGTATCTCAGCTTTTCATACAATGCCTGGCACCAACTAGGCCCTTAATAAATACTTACTCGCTGATAGTAGGTGCCTAATAGCTGTTGGTTTTATCATATTATATTGTATTGTGTTAGGTTACAGAGGGTAAAATTGGATTTCTCACATCAACTTCCCCATCTTTGGTTGTTCAGTTACCCATATTTCTATAATAAAGAAAATATTTTTTTGTTAACTTTAATTTTCAAGTTGGAGCATGATTATTATGGATTACCCAGTGAAAACAAATCATTGAATGTGGGGTCATTTCTCCTCATATTCAGTTTTGAGGAGCAATAATTTATAATTGAATTTCCCTCGGTTCTGAGGATGGAAAGATGAACTGGTTTGCTATATATACATTTTTTTTAAATCCTCAAGATCAGATTGCTTCAATTAGGTTAAGTAACTTGAAAAACTAGTCTTATAAATGAAAATTCTCAAATGCTTTTATGTAAACAGAATTAGGAGCTACACTGATGGGCTAAATCCACTGAAAGCAAACAAAATTAACTGCTAAGAAGCTTCCATGGAGAAGAGTGTCAGATTGATTAATACATGTGGAAATGAGTCTAAAGACTTTGTCCAAGTCTGTGACTTCACACATGCAGTTGAATGAGCCATGACCAAAACAAAAACCCTAAACCCAAGGTCATTCTAATTCACCGTGGCTCCTTCAAGGCAGATTTGCAGAGCAGGAACTAGGTATTTCTGGGGCCCAAGTGCTTGACCATGGAAATAGAGTGGCTCTTTGAGCTACAAGCATTCACATTGGCAGCCATTTCATTTAACTTTTGATGTCAAGAAAGGATTGTATATCACATCTTAAGTCAACACGAATCTATGAAGTCCTCATTGTGTGTTCAGTAGTATGCTAGGCACATTGGTGGACTGGTTTCAGGTGTGGGAGAAGAGAAGGGAAAAGTATGAAGGGTGAGGTATGAACCAAAAGAACTGAAAATCATACTCCTCAAGAAAAGCCAGGGAGAGGATGGTGATATAGAGAAAGCAAATCTCTTTGCCCTTAGATGTGCAACTAGGTGAGGGGGGTCAGCCAGACCGAAGTTCAAATCCAGCCTGAGACATTTATTAGCTGTGTGACCCTAGGCAAGTCAGTTAACCTTTGTCTGCCTCGGTTTCTTCAACTGTAATATGGGGATAAAAATAGAACCTACTTTCCAGGGCTGTTGTGAAGATAAAATGCGATAATATTTATAGAGTGCCTAGCATGATACCTGGCATGTAGTAGGCACCTAATAAATACTTGTTCCCTCCCTCCCTATTTCTGACTGACAATGCCATTGGCATAATGCCGATGGCATTCCTATGTTCATAATCTTGAAGCTGTCTTTGACTTTTCCTTCTCTAACCTGTCATATGCAGTAGATTTTACTCCTACAAGACCTATCACACCTGCCTCTTCTCTAATTCCCCTGCTGTACCCTAATACCACAGGTTCTAGTTACTTATCAGCTCTAAATCTAGGATATATGTGCACATGCGTCTATGCATTTACGTAGACACTATGTATCATAGATATTATATTCATATGTATGTATATACAAATATATGCCTATAATACACACAAGTGGTTTGCCATTTCCTTTTCTCATTTTACAGGTGAGGAGAGAGTTAAGTGACTTGCCCAGGGTCACACAGCTAGTAAGTATCTGAGGCCAAATTTGAACTCATGAAGATGAGTCTTCCTGATTCCAAGCCCAGTGTTCTATCCACTGCACCACCTAGTTGCCCATATTAAATATTATTATTTAATAAACTGGAAAAACCTCTTTTCCCTTAAGCAAGTGCCCCTGTCTCTCTATATAAAATTCTTAATCGTTTAGGCTTAAATTAAACATCAAGATTACTGGTTGAATGGCTTATTAACATCATAACAAATAATAAAACAAAAATGTAAGTAGTTATCTACAGTATTTCATTGGTGCTCCTCCAACCATCCATTTAACTATATACTAATCAGTTCTAGAATAGTTTACCACCATTCAATTCTTAGGATAGCAGCCAAAATCCCTCAAGAATCCTCTTCTTATTCACAATATAAGTTTTAAACTCCATTCAATCAGGGAATAAGTCTCTCTCTCCCTCTCTCTTTATGTCTCTGTGTCTCTGTCTCTCATATTCCTTCCAGCCATGACAGTAAACAGTTAATCGTCTAGCTTCTTAAAATGTTATGATCCAGGGACACTGGATTTCTTGATGTTGAACTCTCATCTCCTGATTCCTGGCCTCCATGATGGCCCCCTTGCCTGAAATGCCCTGCCCCCCGCTTCCCTAATTTCCTTCAAGACTCAAGCTGACTCAAATGCCACTTCTTACAGCAGGCCCTTCCAAGTCTCACTCAGGGTTAATTCTTTCCCTCTGAGATGGTCTTCTGCTTATGTTGTGTATGGCTTGAAGGTATAATACTTTGCATGTTGTTTCCCCCATTAGAATATGAGCTCCTCAAGGACAGAGACCATTTTTTTCCCTTTTCTTTCTATCTCCAGGATTTAGCAGAGCACCTGTCATAGATAGTGAGTGCTTCATTAACCTTAGGTTTAGTGTCCAAAGTTATAATCTGAACCCTCCCACCTTTCTAGTCTTTTTACACCTTACTCCCTTCCAGTGACATTGACCTTCTCGCTCTCCCTTACACATGACACTCCATCTCCCCACTGAAAGCATTTCCACTGGCTGTCTCCTCCAGGCCTGGAATTCTCCCCCACCTCATCTCTGCCTCTTGGCCTCTCTGGCTTCCTTCACATCTCAGGTAAAACCCCATTACTTCTGCCTTCCCTGTGATATTATATCCAATTTATCCTATATATCCCCATGACAAAGCCTGTTCCCTTTTCTCCCACTGGTGAATTTCTCCTGGAGCTTCTGCTCCTGATTTTCTCTGGATTTCCAAACCATATCCTGGAGTTTCCAGAAGCTTTCCTCCTCATCCTCTCCCATCTTTGAGCTTTTTTTTGTGAGTTATCTTTCTTCATTTGGACATAAATTCCTGAGGATGGGGATTATCTCTCTTTTCCTTTGTATCATCAGTCTTTAGTATATAGTAAATGCTTAATAAATGTCTGTTTCCTTCCTCCCTTCCTTTATGTTTTGTTCCTTACAGTTGCCTGAATTTTATCTCCTCCAGTCCACTGTGTGGGCAATTCACTTCACCTGGTTTGCCTCTGTTTCTCATCTGTAAAATGAGCTGGAGAAGGAAACAGCAAATCACTCCAGTTTCTTTGCTAAGAAAACCCAAATGGGATCACAGAAGATCAGACAAGACTGAACAACAACTTCCAGTAGATTCAATTCTTTGTGGTCTGGGACCGTCTTTTGCCTTTCTTTTATCCCCTGCATTTAGCTTTGCTTGCCTCATACCTGAAAAAAGTGGGCACTTAATAAATGCTTCTTGGCTAACTGAATAAATGCTTGTTAACTTGATTATGTGTGTTCATGAGCATATGTATATCAAATGCTGGATTTTGTAGTACAAAATTGTAAGTAATTGAGTGTAATAACAATGTTATTAGCAGCTGCTGTGGAGGTATAAGGCCAACAACAAGACCAACAATACTAGCAATACGGGCTATTCTTTGATCTGCTTTTCTAAGGAAAGCAACTTTAAGGGTTTATTGGGAATCAAGAAGGGCTCTTAGCACTTATTCAACTAAGTCCCCTTGAAGAGTTTGGCCTTTGTTTCCTTGATTAAATTAGGAGTCTTTGATGACCTCCTTGCCTCAGGGGAAAGCCTAGTTTACATGGGTTTGAGTGACATGTTTGTGACATCAGAGGCTTTTAGACCACATGGGTTTAAGTCGCATTTTCATGACGATTTTAGGTCACATGGGTGAGTCGCATGTGTGACTCACCTTTGACCCTGAACAAGATATTAAAACCAGAGGCTGACTTTCTTTTTTCAGAGCTCTGAGCTGCAGCAGTAGTGAGCATGACTCTGAGCCAGCCGTTGTGCAGCTCCTGGCTGAACTCAGATGTTGGTAACTATGAATTGTATTTGGTCTGTTTGTAATTTGTTTGTACTTGCTCTGAAGCTCAGGGTGCTGGCTTTTTCCCCTGAATTAAGTGAATGATATTTGTATGCTGTATTAAAGTAAGATTGTTAACCCCTTAATGTTGCTTTCCTTAGTAAAGCAGATCTAAAGAACCTGGGCTTGCAGCATTCTGTGAGCTGGTTGTTGTTGGTTTTACACCCCCACAGCAGCTGCTAGCCAGATTGTTACAACAAAGGGGTATACAATCTCACTTTAATTAAACATACATATATCATTGACTTGGTTCAGGGGAAAAAGTCATCACCCTGAACTTCAGAGAAAACACAAACAGAAATTATAAGCAGAAATTATATAAACAGAGAAAATAACACAAATCAGTAGACAGGGCTTCTGTCTGTCCATAGCAATACATACATAGTTACCAGAGAGAGAGAAGCACCAACATTTGGGTTTTCAAAGCCTGGGGGCTCCTTAATGTCTACCCAGAGTCTCGTCTGGTGAAATCCCAGGAACACTCTTCCAATGAGTGAGCACTCAAGCAAAATGCTAACCTCCAAGTATATATACAGGCTTCTTCAGGGTCAGAGGGCTTCACAACCCTGTGCCTCAAACTCATGTGACTTAGGCTTTCTTGTGACTTAAGCGTGTCATCAAAGACTCTTGATTAATCAAAGACTCTTGATTCAAACAAAGGCAAGTCTCAGTCAAAGGCACTCGATTACCTTAGTGCTGAGAAGAACTAGAACTCCAAAAGAAAAAAGAGTCAAACAAAAAGTCCCACTTTGTTTGCTATTACATATAGAAATTTAGAAAAGGGAAAAATCAACATGGGGAAATTAATAGGAAGCTTCATGGATAATGTGTGTCTCAAGCTGGGCCTTCAAGAAAGTAAAGGATTTTATTTGGTGGATAAAAGAGGAGAGGGCATCCTAGGTCAACCAAAGGAAAATACTTCATTTTACATTTTACATACAGTAGAAGCATCAAAAATCTTTTATAGTCTTCTTATGGCTATATCCAGCAAAACCATTGTATTATTTAACATCCTTACAAAAGTGTAAGGATATCCTGGATTGCAGAGGCATATTAAAAGTTAATATATCCACACCAGAACTCACAGTGGTATTTTCTCCACAACTTATACAAAATCATTTCTCTTGTTGGTACTATAAATAACCAGCTTCCTAACCTTGGAGACATTCTTCGTTCCACTTCCCCCATATCTAATCAGGTTTTGGCTATTAGATCTTATTGATCCTATCTCCTCGACATCTGTTGCCTCCATCCCCTTCTCTTTAGTCTCATAGGCTCTACTTTAGTTCAAACCTTCCTCACCTCTCACTTGGCCTATTGCCTAGCCTAATTGGTCTCCATAAATCCAGCCTCTCCTTTCCCTAATCTGTCCTCCAAGTAGCTGCCTAATGATATGCTTAAAGACAGACCTGACCATATCCCCACCAATCCCCAACACTCAAAATATTTAATGGCTCTCCATTACAGCTAAAATAAAATGCCAAATCTTCAGACTGGCAAACTTGAAAGCCCTTCATAATCTGGCTCTTACCTACTTTTCCTGCCTCATTTCATTTTTCTCCCTTCACACATATTCTGTGATAGTCAAAGCAGCTTGCTAGCTGTTGACATCCATGTCCATGACATTTTCTCTCCTGCCTCCATGCCTTCAGACACACAGTTTCTCTTGTCTACGATGCATGTTTTTCCTGTCTCTGCCTTATAGCATCCCTAACTTCCTTCAAAGCACAACTAAAGTACCTCCTTTACTAGAAGTCTTTCCCAGATACTCAATGATTAGCATTCTCTCTCCTGAAATTGCTTAGTATATAAGCTATATTGACTTGCATACAAGTTATTTACCTCAGTAGAATGTAGGCTCCTTGAGGTGAGGGACAAATTTGTTTTCATCTTTTTATCCTCAATGCCTAGATCACTGCCTTGCACACAGTAGGTTCTTTTTTATTGAATATGTTTATTGAATTAATTTCAACCTGTTAGGAAGTCACTGTAATGAACTAGGAAAGAGTTAATGAAGGTTAATGAAGTCACCAATAGGGTGGTAGAAGGGGAAATAGAGGGAGCTGTGGAGATTGCATGGTACGTGTAGGAAACTGATATGAAAATAATGTGAATGAAGTAAAAGATGCTGTTGAAGAATAACAAAAGATAAGGTCAGGCAGATTTAAGCTTAGGCAAGTTAATAGAGGAAACAATAATTATAGGTGCTCACATGAAGAAGTGGTATGATGAAAGTTCTGTTGATTTTCACATTTAGTTGTTTAGACCTTTATTCTTAAAAATACTGCTTGGGAGTTAAAATGATTTCACAATGTTTATATTGTGGGACATGCTAAGTATATTTGGAGTTTTGAAATAGACACAAGAAAGACTGTTGATTACTTTGCTAAGGAAGGAAGATGTATTTCATTTGCATTTTCATTACATGTTTTTGGAGAATTGTCCAAGGCAAAGCAAAAAAAAAAAAAATGTCGTATTGGAGTACCTGTAATGCACTTTATTAAAATACAGACCTTAGCGCCTTTCATTAAGGCAACATCTTCCCCAAAATTTTATCTGTTTCCTGAGTTCTGCACTGAGTTTTTTTCCCCCACTGTGTGTTATGAGTAAGAGTATCTTGACAATTTTGACTAACATATTCAGGTGTGCTTTTAATTCCCCAAATTGTATAAGCTTATTATATTGCTTATTTATAAAAATATTGATTTTAAAAATGTTTCTACTGGACTAGAGAAAAACTATGATTTCATCAGTTCTAGAGAACTTCATTCACAATTAGCAGAGTCCTAGCGAGATGCCCAAGGCACACAGAGAGAGGTTAAGTGATTTGTCCAGGGTCACACAGCCAGTGGGTATCAGAAACAAGAAATTACTTACTTTTTCTTACTTTGAGATCAGTTTTTTTTTTTAACTACACCACTGTATAAAGTTCCTTAAGACACTTTTAGTAGCCCCAATAATGAGGATGATTAAGAATCAGTGAACTATATTTGCTTTCAGAAATTTGTCATTGGGAAAAACCAAGCCAAGATAACATTCATACCCAAAGGAGCATACTTGATTTTTACATCATCTATATTGGATATATCAGACATCTTTTGTAATCTTCTCACTGCTAGATGCAGAATAATCACTGTGTTATTTATTGTATTTGTAGAAACATAATAGATCATCATGGACTTGACACTTAGAAACTGGTGACTTCTGTAGGCTTTAGTTTCTTCATCTGTGGACTGCAACTAACACCTGACTTACCTGCTTCATAGGATTGTTGTAAGGATTGAATGAGAGAGTATTTGTGAAAGGTCTTTGGAAACTCTGAAGCCTTATAGCAATGTGAGCTTCTGTACCCAGATAAAAGTAAGGTATCACTATTGCTCCTCCTCTGAAGTCTTCCTCCTTTGCCTAATGGAGGGGACCCTGGGGTTCCCAAGGCTATGCCACTAGAGTACAGATTCTGACAAGTGCTGGACAGGCTTTTGCGATGGTTCAGTTCATGGGAGGTATATGTGTCATGCCAGAAACAACCTAGCTAAATTGAGATGGGCTTGCCATAAGATGGGTGGCCGTGAGGTGTTGTATTTTTACACAGCAATTAATGAAAATAGCATTCCAAGGTGTGAAAGGACTGCAGTCATCATGAGCAGAGAGAGAACCACACTAATGAAGTCATTCATGGATCTGTGAAGTTGAACTGTAAATATTTTTCACACGAAACATAGGATTTCTGATTGTTCTTAGATGTCCTCTGATCCTACCCATCTGCTCTTTTTAGAGTACAAGGTGCCAATGGACTGTAGTTCATATCCCACCCTTGATGCTTGTCACCTAAATGACCTTGGGTAGGTCTCAGTTTCTTCATTTATAAAATGAGAAGTCTGGATGCATGATCACTGAACTTTCTTCCAGTTCTAGGTCTAAGATTTTTTGTATGATCTTTTCTTTTTCAAACATTTTCTGAATATTTCTTTAAAGGAGATATGAAACTAGAATGACTACTATCCTTAAAAATAGGACTTAAAATTCAAACACATTGCTTCCCATGCAGTAAAATAACTGAACAGCTATTTTGGATGATAGCCGACTGGGTATCACCTTGTCTAACTATGTCCTGTGCAGTGTGTTCTTGGCGCTGAGTTAGCATTCTATAATAAGCATCATTCTTAATGCTAATTTACAATGAAAGACATGCATAATATAGAGGTTTAAATGTCCTGTAGCTTAAATCCTAGGTGTTCTTCAGGGATAGGATGCCATCTGATCAGGAGGAGTAAAGCTTTGTTTTTCAGTGGAGCCAGATGTCTGGACACGTTTTAATGAATCCACTGTGTACCATCTGTTCTAACACTTTCTGCCACCAGCAGTCATGTCTTGCCAGTGGGTATTGACCTAAATGGCTGTGCTTGTATTAGCATGTCTACAGTTGTATAGAGGTTTCCATTGCAGGTTTTCGTAGCTGGTTCTCCCCATTGATAGCACATGAAACAAGCTAGCAGCAATGGGATTTTATTGCCTAGGACCTTCCATGAAATAATAACAGGAAATTCTAAAACATAGAGGAAAATCAAAGCTCTGCCAATTTTGATCAGCTATGATTATTTCTTCTCCATCTCCATCACCCTTTAGTATGTCCTGAGCATACGCAAAAGAGAGCGAGAAATTATTTCCAATAGTTCTCTTTAAGTGCAATGACCCATCTGCTGCCATATGCCAGACATCTGCTTTCATCACATTCATTTATGGTCTTTGAGAGCTGCAAGTGATGAATTAACATTGAATTTATGTTAATTTTTATGTGTATGAGAATTGCTTTTTTATACATCACTTAATCTGGCTGAATTAATTTTTCAGCACAGAGACATGAAAACATAGGAATGGAAATAAGGAACACTAAATTTTATTCTAAGTCACCTTTGTGAACCGGGCACTGACCTTCAATAAGTTTCTTGCATATTGTGCCCTAGTTTCTTGTGCATACAATGTAGTTTTAATGAGCCTAGTTTGTAAAATATTTAGTGACCTCTTCAGCTAGCATGCTAGCATTTTCCATGAATGTTGATACATTTTTGTAGTTCATATGAATACTAACTCAGGTTAAGGTCTGTTTGTTTAATCTAAGATCAGAAATAGTCTCTTGATTAAATGAGTTATTCATAGGGAAGCAGAACAGCATGATTTAATGAAAAGACTCAAGTCAGAAGCCCTGGGTTTGGATCCTAGCATTATCATTTAATAACTGTGACTTTAGACAAGACTCTTTAGTCTTGCTAGACTTTTGTTTCCTTCTACAAAATTAGGAGGTTGTATAATGTGAATCTATCAAAATTTTTATAGCTTTATGTTTCTGCAACTTAGATAATTTCTTTTTTGGGGGGAGAGGGTGCAATCAGGGTTAAAGTGACTTGCCAAGGGTCATATAGCTTAGTAAGTATCAGAGGTCAGATTTGAACGTTTGTCCTCAGTGATTTCTGTAAAGCCATAACTAAAATTTGGTGATAGAATTTGAAAATCTAGCACTTCATTGATCAAACCATAATAAAATTAATAAAGGTGTACTTTATGTGCTTGTGAGCTGTTGAAGCTAATTTACATTTCCTGGATGTGAATAATTGAATAATTTCATATGTATTTGTCAATCAGGTTTTCCTGTTTATTCATGTGGCTGTGTTAGGATTCTGTAGGATTGTTAAAATTTAAAAGTCCCTTTCAATTCAATCCCACAATCAGTAATTAACAAAATGATATGTGTAGAATATAGTTGCTAGTATTGAGAAGATAAAGAACTTTCATATTGAACAGTTCTATAAGAACAAGTGAAACCAGTATTATTACTCAGTTTAGAAACCTACATCCTTGAGCATCACCCAATCTAATAGATGTCATTGGGTACATTTAATAAAATCACAAAAATCAATTAATGAGAAGGGACCTCAAAATCCTTCTAGTTTAACCAATGTCTGATCAAGAATCTATCTAGAACACCTTGAGTAAGTGGTCATGCAGTTTCTGTCTGCAGACTTCAAGAAGGGTCCACAAAAATCTATTTTTCTTGGGATCATTCTGATTTTTCTCACGCCAGGCCTAAATCTGCCTTTTGTAATTATTCTTACCCATTCCTTCTTGGACCAAGCAAAACAATTCTAATTCTTCTTCCTGTTCCACATGGTAGCCCCTGAAATACTAAGAAGCAGATGCCACATTTCCTTCTAAGGTGGGGGTTATTAACTTGAGGTCCATGGACCCCCAAAGGTTATCTGTGCATAGATGTAGGAGTCCATGAACTTGGATGGAAAAAAAAAAATTCTCATGACCTGTTTTTGAAGACATCATAGGTCTTGGTTTTCTCCTCTATAAGATATAATAAATGAACTACATAAGCCCCAAAGTCCCTTGAAACTAGAAATTTCTAGGATCCTGTTATTCGAATTAAACAGTAAATTTCTACAATTTTTGCCTTTGGTTAAAAACAGAAAAATTTTTATTTCAATATAACTGGAAATTATAATATCAATAATTTCAATTTTCAATGTAATCAAACATCTTCAATATAATCAATTTCCTTCGTAATTCTTTGTATTTTATTTTATGTATTTAAAATGTTATTTTAAAATTTTTTTCTTCACCATACTGCCAAAGGGATCCATAAAGCAGAAAAAGGTTAAGAATCCATGGCCCAAGATATCTCTTCTTCAAGCTAAAGATCCACATATTCTTCAGAGAACCCCGTTCTCCAGCTCCCTCAGCATCCATCACTTATTCTGAAAGTACTCTGGCATGTAAATTTTTTTCTTAAGTGCTGGGTATACTAGATTGTGGCCCAAGCAAGGCAGGGTTTCTAGCAGAATGATCATCTCTCTAACATTCTGGGAATTGTATTTGTCTTAAGGAAGCCAAGGTAGCATTAACCTTTTTGGCTGCCACGTCAACACTCTTGATTTGTATCTACGACATTTCAGATCATGCCCTTATGCTATCAAAGTTTAAGTCTCCAACAAGAGAAATATCTGAACAGACCTTGAGACAAGACTAATTTTTTTCTTTATATTTGAAGATATTTCATTCAGAATCACTCATCTTTATTATCCAGTCTCTTTTCTAGTCCTAAATTTCTTCATCTGAGGGATTGGACATATATTTTACGATCTACATTTTATGATTCTAAGTATTATACATAACAGGATTCTGAGAAAACATCTTTTATGGGCATTTAAATGCATTATTGTGGATTTTAGCAAACTGAAAAAAAAATGTGACAAAATGATCATAGTCCCACAAGGCCAAGTGCTCAAATGGAAAAAATAAAAGTGTTTTAAATGACTACTTACTTTAATACTGCCTAACCATAAAATTAATTGTCACAGTAGGGTGTGAAAGCAACCAAAAATATTTGATACTCTTGGATAATGATAATGATCCAAATTCTCATCTGAGCAAGGGATGGATTTTCCCAGTGGGTTACATAAGCTAAGAATGTGGTCTGCTAATTACAATAGTAATACTGTAAACATTCGTAGCACCTTTCATCCCAGGATTTCTAACTGCTTTATAAGCAGTAATTAATTAAGCCCCACAGCATTCCTCTAAAATTACAACAGTGATATTATTTCAAAGGTGGTTAAGCATAATCACATGGGGTAAAGAGACTTGCCCCTAGTCAGCCATTGAATTAGATGCCTACTGGTAGCAAATCCCAGGAGTCCTAATTATCTGATCCTCACACCCTAGCCCTAACCCCCAGTCAGGAATGAATTTTTCTTTCTTTGATGTTGCATAGAACTCTGTGCCTCCCTTATTCTCTTATCATAGTCTATCCTATATTAGAATTAGGAGGGAGGGATTTGGAGTCAGAAAGACCTAGGTTCAAAATGTACATTCTACATAGTCTTCCTCTGTTACCATAAGGTTTTGTGGAAGAAGAAAGAAACAGAAAGACAGACAGAAGGAAAGGAAGAAAGAAATCAAGAAAGAAATCTGGCCAGTAAACCCCAAGTTAAGTAGGCAGCTTATTCTGAAGTTCATAGGTTGGACCACAATAGGTCCCTGTCCAAACTCCATTTAATGGCTGTATTTTGGGCCCTCCTGGCTTAAAGTGAGTATCAATGGCAACTATTTCTCTTTGAAATAACAACCCTGAGGGTCTTTCCCTCCCAGCTTGATTTTTTTTTTCTTTTTTTCTAATTAAAAGGACCATCCCTTGATTCACTTCTTAAAGAGGTCTATTCACTAAATGGGTGTCACCTCACTCTAAGTGAATACATGAAAAGGCCTGAGCCTGAAAGGGCCAGGGTCTCCCATTGCATCCTGGGCCATCTCCAGTCTTCCTGGTGAATATCAGGTTACTGGACCCAGATGGCTCTGGAGGAGAAAGTGAGGCTGGTGACCTTGCACAGTCTTCCCTCACTCAAATCAAAGTCAACTGCAAGTCATGTCATCATTTCCCTGATGCCATGGTCCTCTTCGAAAAGGAAGGACAAACACAACCTGTTACCATAGGAAGTCAAAACCTCTCTGATTCTCAGTTTCCTCTTTTCTACAATGGGGCTATCAATACCTGTAATACCTTCGTCACAGGGAACCTCAGGAAGGGGTCTCAGAGGCCATTCCATTCCTAACCTTCTATTTAACTGATGATGAAACTGATACTCAGAGAGATTAAATGATTTTTCCCAAGGTTATATGAGTACTAAATGACAAAGGTGAGGTTTGAACCTGTGTTCTGGGAATACAAAATCAATGCTTTCTCCACAGTGCCTTGTTTGAGTCCCCGAAAGAAATACCACATATAAAAATGTTGGCAAAATTTAAAGTGCTCTTACCAATATTAATTATTAATGGATAGTGTCACATATATGAGGTGTCTCAAAAGTTGTAGTATGCTTTTAAGCTGTCAAAGTTATCAGAGCTTAAAACTGCCCTGAGATTTTTGGAAATGTTCTGTATATGTACATGTCCTATCAGCATTGATGTAATATCCCTCTAAGCTAGAATGTAAACTCCATGAGGACAGACACCATATCTTAAATATCACTATCTCCCTCCCCAGGAGCAGCTGGTCAGTGTAGTGAATAGAGCATTAGTCTAGTGGATAGAGTGTTGGTCCAGCTTGGAGCCTGAGTTCAAACACAGCTTCAGACACTGACTAGCTGTGTGACCTTGGGCAATCATTTAACCCTGTTTGCTTCAGTTTCTTCATCTGTGAAATGAGCTGGAGAAGGAAATGGCAAACTGCTCTAGTATCTTTGCCAAGAAAACCCCACAAGGGGTCACGAAAAGGCAGACATTACTGAAAGGACTGAACAGTAAGCAGCATAACACATCTCCCTCCACCCCACTCACACCCCCCATACCCCTGCCCAGCAACCTTGCACACTATAATGAACAAAGTCAGTGTTTTATAGGGCCACATTATCATAGATTTAGAGCTAGAGGGGTCCGCAGATATTCTTATTTTATCGATGAAGAAACAAACCCTGTAAGATTAAGTGATTTGCCCAAGGTCACACAAATAGTAAGTGGAATAATGGAAATTTAAACCCAGATTTTTTGACATCATTGTTTGTTCAATGAATGAATGAAATTACTTTTCCTGCTCTCCCAATGAATGAATGAAACGAATGACTTTTCCTACTCTCCCTGCTGGCACCAAAAAAAGGAATTAAAGTTTGCCATGGCCCGTTCTGATGCAGCAATGTAGGCCTCAGTTCCCTCAACTATAAGACAGAAGAAAAGGACAAGATAAAGCCCAGAGTCCCTTGAAAGTAGAAATTTCTGGGAGTCTGTTATATTTATGAATTAAATAGTAAATTCTCCTAGTTATTACCTCTAGTTAAAAAAAAAAAACAGAAAACAGTCCTGTTTTTCCTCTTTTATTCTCTGACTCAATCAGCTGGATTTTCCCTGGGAGTGCATTTGGCACTTTAGGAGGGACATTAACACAGGCCACCAGGGTGCTGTTTAACAAAATGAAGCATGGTAGAGTATTTGGTAGGGTGTTTACTTCCCAAAATGCATAATCCACTTCCAGAAAGTAATTTGCATGCTAAGCTCAGGTCTAGACTAGTGAAATCACACTGGCCTTGATCTAACTCAAATTTACTCCTCATCTGACTCCTCCCCTGCACAGTCTGGGATGGTTTAAACACCCTTTGTGGTTGTTACTCAGGCATTTCTTACACACTAATGAACAGCTCACAGATGCTTGGGAAAACTCCCTTAAGCTCTTTAGACAGGAGAGCCAAGCAGAGAACAGCAGGGGCCCAGGCCCTGTGGTCCAGGACAGATTCAACCAAAGAGAATTGGATTGAGCTTCAATTTTCCTCCTGTCCTATGACTAATGTCGGGGTGGGGGGCGGGGTGGACTCTTATAAAATTGTTCAATGTTGTCTCTGCTCCAGATGCAGTGGGCTGCTTCCTTGGAGTCCTCCCCCACCCAGAATCAAGCTGTGTTGGAATTCATTGTGTGCTATAAGACCATACCTCAGTCAAAGGGGGTGTGGTGCCTGTGGGAAGGGGTGAAGAGGAAGTGAGGAAGTGGGAAGTGTTCTGCTCAGTGCAGATACACTTGGAGTCCAGGGTGGATAGCCCTGACCTAGTTTATTTAACCTTCTGCTGATCCCTCTGTGTTCTGAACTCAGCTGTTGCCACATAAAAGTGAAAGGATTCTACCCTAAAATTTGACTGGCACAGAGGGAGAGTCACCATGTGGTGATATACTGCTTTAAATGCTGCCATTAAGTGTTAGTCTTGTGGGTTAGACAAAAGGCACCTATGGATTATACTAAAGAGAGTCACTTCCCCTATTTGTAAATCTGTCTGGCTCAGCTATCACCTATCAAGAAAAGACCATGAGACCATGGTGCTCACTCGCTCCCTCTCTCTCTCTCCCTCTTCCTCTCCCTCTCTCTCCCCCTTCCTCCCTCCCTCCCCCCCATCTCTGCCTCTCTGCCTCTGTCTCTGTGCCTCCCCGCCCCCAAAATAAAATAACAGTGTTTTATTGGGAACATTAAGTACTCCTGTCCTTAGATTCCGGACCCTACCTTTATTATTTTCAGCTTACTCTCATTCAGGGGGACAGAACTACTTTAAAGTTAAATGATTGTTCCAAACTGAGCATTTTGTAGAAAAGGAAACTGAGGCATGGAGACTGAGCTGCCCAAGGTCGCATGACAAGCTACTGAGGAGGCACAAATGGAAACCAGTACTCCTTTGCCCTGTGTGTTTTCCATTCCACCAATATGTAATTGGGTTGTATTGCTACCAAAAATTCTTTTCTGATCATAGATCATACAGCTAAGAGAATGGGATATTGTGAAGTGTCATACATCTATAAATTACTGAACAAAAAGTTTCACAAGTGAGGAAGACAGTCCACAAGAAAACCACCATGAATAATATCAACTTCAAGGGGAAATGGGCTTTTTTAGAAAATTAAATGAAAAACTCTGAATTAAGCAAGGTGAGAATTTTGTGGGTGAGTAAAAGTATATGGTTGTACCATGGAAAACTCAAGTTTCCTAAGAATTTCCAAAAACACAGCTTTTCAGGGCTGAGAGTACCTCAGTGACCATGTAGTCAAACCCATACCTGGAACTGAATTCTCTGTAGAATATAGCTAGCAAGTGGTCATATAGTGAAGACCTATAGTTTAGGGGAACCCACTACTTCCCGAGTTGACCCATTCTCCTTTTGCATATCTCTGATTGTTAAATTGGGTTTTTTTTCCCCTCTTATTTCAAGCCTAAATTTATGTCTCCAAGTTTCACCCTCTGCTCCTCAATCCTATCCCCTGGGGCCAAATAATATGAGTCTAATCCCTCTTCCACATGAATTGAAGTTGAGTCACACTCCAATATCAGCAGAGAGAGGTTTGGTGGCATGAGCTGCCTGCTACACATTGCAAACAAGAAAATATTCAGGAAAAGCAATGTAAAGGATACCATCTAAGAAATGTATATAGTAATACATGGAACAGTGAGTGATAATGCATTGATAAGCCACACTTTCCCTTAGCAGATGTCTGCACTGGGTCATGAAAACATAAGGGAGATTCCCAGGGTGTAGGGTGAAACCTTTGTGCTGAAATTAGGGGAGAACTTAGTCAGGAATCACACAGGATGAAAAGTCATGAATGGGCTGTGATCAGTGTCATTAGGGTGAAATATATGCACATTGAGGTGATCACATCTTCAGTGGCATCCTGGGCCTTAGAGTTTTGGGGATCCTTATCATTACCAGGTTCAACCAAAGAACTGAAGGAACATACAGAGGATGGTGCTACTTCTTTGTCCATGGTCTTTTAAATACTGTGGAAAATGGAAAAGATGCTTCAGAAAAAATGGTTACTGGCAAAAAAAAATGTGATTTTTTTTAAATGGGGAAGAATATAGATCCTTCCAAATATGGATTTATGAACTTTATCTCAATTTCTGGCTTAATTCTAGGATGTTATACTTGAGATGGTTTGTGAACATTTAGAAAGGGAAGTGGTCATTACGAAGATCCAATAAGAGTTTGCTAAAAACGGGTCATGCTGGACAAACTTCATTTCCTTTTTTGATGGGGTTACTGAACTGGTTGATCAGGGCAATGCCATAGGCATAGTATACTTTGATCTCAGAAAGACATTTGTTAAGTGACACTTAAAATAGTCCTGTGGTGGATAAGATGGAAAGATACAGGCTGAACTAAAGTTAAGTTAGGTGACTTTAGAGCTAGCTGAATAACTGAACCCAAAGGGCAATGATGAATGAATGCATAGCAATATAAAGTCTCTAATGGAGTGGATGGGGTCCTTGCTGCTGCTCTAATAAACATTTTTAATCAATTATTTAGATAAAGGCATAGACTTAATAGTTATCACATTTGTGGATGACATGAAGCTCGGGAGCATGGTATCATTTGGCCCGAAGTATCTCTGTAGTCTAAAGTGAGCAAGATAAAACTTAATAGGGATAAATGTAAAGCTCCATACTTGGGTTCAAAAGATCAATTGCTTAAGTACAGTATAAAAGAAGGGTAGTAAAGTATGGGAAAGGTGTAGCTAGGCAACAGTGTATGTATAAAAACAAAACCAATCAGGTATTATATAGTTCAATGCAAACTCAATATGCATTTTATTCCAGAATCATATATACAGAGTAGGGCTATAAAGTCTCACAAGAATTGAATTAGCATCATGGAACTGGCATCATGATAGAGTAGAACGAGCATTGACTTTCAAATCAGAAGACGTGGGTTTGAATCCCAGCTCTGTGTCTTATTAGGTGTGTTATCCAAGGTAGATAAGCTTCTCACCTTCTCTCTAAGCCTCCTCTGTAAAACATGGCAGTTGGAGGAATATCCAATGGAGGTAGCCTCACCCAGAGAATAATTTACTAACTTTACAATCTTGGCTGTCTGTATTTCTCTAGCAACTTTCAGATAAGAAGTAGAAGAATGCTTTATAATTAAGAGCAGTCAATGGCAGAGAAGTGGCACCAGTGGGAAGTCCAGTGAGGAAAGGAAGGGAGATGAGAGAAGAATCCCCAATTAGAAGAGCACTACCACTCTGGGCTCATCTAGTGAAGGGATAAATAGTCCTGTATTTCTCATTAGCTCCAGAGGGCATTACTGAGGGAAGAATCAGTAACTTGAAAAGCAGAGCTATTATGGAAGAATTAGTGAGAAGGCACTCTGAGCTCCATATACCTTGATAATAGCTCCTGAAAGCATCACTGTATTAGATTATAGTTAAAAAGCATTCTCATAACCATGACCCTGACCAGATTTGGTGTAATGAAGACAACATTGTACTGCTACTTAGAAGAACCTTGTTAGTCTTGACATGGGCTCTTTTGCTATACCATAAGAGCTAGATTTGGAAAGTACCATAGAGGTCAACTAGTTCATTCTCCTCATTTTACAAATTTGGAAACTGAGAGGAAGTTATTTGCCCAGGGACACATGGGTTGTTAGTGGAAAGCTTAGATTCAAACCCAGATCAGCTGATCTAAATTTATCTTTCTTTATAATGCATAGTGCAATGGTTCACTATGGCTCTAATCAAGCCGCTTAATTTCTCTGAGTCTCAGTTTTCCCATTTATAAAATAAGGATATCGATATAGACACTATCTAGAGAGTTGGGCAGGCGGTTCTGGGTTCAAATTCTGCCCCTTATACAAAGTGACTATGTGGTCCTAGGCAAGTCATGAAACTTCTCAATGCCCCCATACAGCTTTCTAAAAAAAAAAAAAACAGGTTGAAGAGAAGGTTCCCAAATTCATTGATAGAAGAAATTTCCTCACTTGGAAATTCCTTCTACCAATGAAATCCCAGATCCAGTCCCATCCCTGCTACCTATCTCACAGTGCCATTGTGAGGAAAATTCTTTTGTAAAGCCCTATATAAATGTGATATATTATTTTTAAAAGGTTTTTTATGTTCAATATACTCTGCTTCTTAAGGAAAGTCATGCAATTTTTTGAAATTTTCCACCAAAATGGTTAGATTTTTTAAAAAGTTCATGCTTTAAAAATAAAAGATTAGTTAATTTTTTTTTTACTTTCAACAAGAACTTCTCATTTCCCTGTGTCACTCCATAAATGAAGCATTGCACTACCTGAAATGGCCAAATGAAAGGCACTAGGTCTACTCACTACCGTTACTGCACATCTCTCTTGTTTTAGTTTAAAAACATAAAATCCCCAAAATTCTTATGCTTACAATTGAAATACTAAAATCAAGGGAGGGAAGGAATGAAACTTTTCTAGAATATATGGAACATTGCACCATCCTATCAAGTTAGATTTTTATTCTGAGCATGTGTTTTATTTCAATCAAATAAATATTTATTAAGTGACTACTAGCGATGTGCTAGCTATCTTGCTCAATAACTGCTAGGGAATACAAAGACCGTCTCTGTCCTCAGGAAGCTTCCATTCATTGGGAAATATGTATGTATATATATATACATATATATATACACATACACACACACATATATTATATATGCATATATATGTGTATATATATTCATTTACATAAATGTGCAAAACACACACATGTACATATATGCTTGTGTACAAATGTGTGTAAATGAAGTAAAGGTAATTTGTTGCCAGGGAGAGGGATTGCTGGGAGGACAGGGAAGAGTCAAAAAAGTTTTCTAGCAGGACCAGGTACTTGAGTTGAACTTTGAAAGGAAAGAGATTCCTAGAGGCAGAGGAGGAAAACTTGTTTTCTGCATATGGGCTACAACCTATACAAAAGCCTAAGAATGAGAGGTGGAATGTTATACATGAGGAGCCCCAAACAGGCTAGTTCTACTGGACTTTAGGGTGAATGAAAGAGAGTAATGTGTAATGGGCCTGGAAAAGTAGACCAAGATCAAGCTTTTTAGAGGCCCAACAAAGCCATTTGTATTTTGACCTGGAGGTGATCCCAGAGAAATCGACAAGTGCTTTTTTGAGCTGAGGACTAATGCGATTAGAACTGTGTTTTTGAAAAATTACTTAGACAGCGTGGCATGAAGGATGGATTCCACCTCAAACCACCCCTGCTGCTCCCAGAGAAGATGCCCACAATCCTTATAGCTCTGCCTTCAACTTAGGGATACTCTGCTGTGGCCCGAAATGCAATCTCATTTAAAGGACACATTGCAAATGAACAAAAATAATTCAGGATCGATTTCTAAGTGAAGCTGTTGTTTCAGAGAAACAATACTGACTAGAGTTGTCATTTATGAGGGGATTATATGTTTTGTTAAATCATTCTAATTAAATCTGCCTGGGCTCAAATAATTTTGGCTAATGTAATCAACTGTAAATTAGAGGCTGGATATGCATAATGCAATCATGCAGGGAAGCAACTTTTCTTGTAATCAACATTCATTCATTCATTTGACAAACGTTTATTAAACATTGACCGTTCAGAGGTACCAGACTAGACACTGGGCTAAATACACAGTTTAGGTTAAGGTGCAGTTCCTTCCCTCAAGGAGGTGCCTTTCTGGTATGGGGATAATACATAAACTCTTAGGGCAGTTGTCCTAGAGAAGAGCAAACCAAAGTACTTTATGAGGTCAGAGGAAGAAGATTATTGTAAATGCTATTCAATAAGCCATTATTACTACCTATTGCATACAAAAGAAACAAGTTGTAGTAGGCAGAGTATTGGCCTTCAGGTCAAGAAGGCCTGGTTTCCAGCCCTGCCTCTAAACTCATAACTGTTTTGCCAGTGCTGGGCAACTTTCTGAAACAGAATATTTCAAAGGAATTGTTAATCTGTACTGGTGGTGGCGCCCACACTATGAAAGGTAATGGAATTTATATAATTTATAGAAAATACAGCATTTCAGTTGGGATTTGAATTTAGAGTAGAAATTTAACAGGTTTGAAAAGAGAGAGGAAGGATATTTTAACTATAGGGATTAGTGTGAGTAAAGACAGGGGAGCAAGGCAGCCTAGAATATGTTTTAGGAACTGAGAATAATCTAATTTTCTGGAGCACAGAGTGTGTAGAGGGAGAAAAAATGCAAGAGAAGGCTAGAAAAAATAAAGAGTACCTGAAATGATAAAAAGAGGGTTTTGATATTTATTTGGAAGGCAATTGAGGGCTACGGGATATTTTAAGAATATCATGTATTTTATTACATATGGACTAGATATTAGAGGGATGGTGTCTTTGGTTTGATATTTGACACAAAGCAGCTGAAAATGGCGTCATCACGTTCTTTGGGATTCAAGTAGAGGTTTTAATCATTTGATAGGAGGGCATATCCAGGAATATTCCATTGCAGATGGAAGGGACAGATCTGAAATGAGAAGAGGGCTGAGAATTTTGGCTAAAGTGGACAGGCCTGGGGCACTTTTGGTGCGCCAAATTTACAGGCAAGATTCAAGGGTGTCCTCCTGTTTGTTGCTTTTGAAGCCAGCCAGATGCAGCTTTCCTTTCCAGTTTCCCCAAACAACATCAATCAGGCAACTGTGCTGATGACAGTGTTTTCTATGTGCATAATTTAACTGGCCTTTTGGGAAATTACTCTTCACAAAGGTTTTGTTTTTGTTTGGTTTTTGTTTTTTTGCTTTCAATTCACCAAACAAGAGTACCAGTAGAGAAGAACAAAGCTGGCTGGTGCCACTGTGGATGCCTGGGTTCTCCAGACAGCAGTAACAGATTTATTTATTGAATTTTCCACCCTACGTTGAAAGGAACATGAAGCTGGAAAGGGGTGGGGGATGGGAGAAAGAGAGATGATCTGGAACGAGGACATAGAATTTGTGACATCCAGTGTTCCTGACATCACCAGGGTCAGAAAATATCATGGCTTTACTTTGCAGACTCCAAGGATGGAAATAAATTTTGAAGGTCCTGCTGAGAAGATAATTTGGAAGGTGGTTTTATAAATATGACTGTTAATACAGCTGTCTGAAATGGAAATTCACAGTACGAGTAACAGAGAAGCAGCTTCTGAAATAATCCCTGCAGTAAACCCAGAGGGAGGGGAAAGAAGAGAGGAGACTGGGGAGGACTGGTGGAAAAGCAATTTTTCAAGCAATGGGAATCAAGGCTGTGCAATTTGGAGCATTCTGATGCTTTTTGAAATGTAAAAAAGTATGTATGGAAAGAAATGTGGCCAAGAAAGGGGCCTTGCCAACCCGAGATAAAGAACTCACTTCCTCCAACTACTGATTACTTTCCAAAGCAAATCTGAATGAACAATGCTGATTCTATATTCTTGTATAGAAATTAGGGATGTAATATCTATCACACTGAAAGGCAGCTGTAATTTGTTTTCCTTTCTTCTCAGGACAGAATGCCTTTTTTTTTTTTAAATGAGCATGCAAAGTACAATACCATCCCTGAAATTCAGACTTCAGCTGCCCTAGGCATTTGTGATTTCCCTCCTGGGGCCTGGATTTTAACATGGAAATGCACAAGCAGAAAAGATATCCCATGTTAATCTGTTCAAAATGCCCAAGAAATGAAGCCCAAAAAACTGCAGGGGAAGGAAAATAATAATGGAAAAGATGGTACTTTTCAGGCATTAGTTGCTCTAGGTAATACTCAAAGTTTTCCAAATTTGACAAACCTATTCATCTATCCATTGTATTTGAAATATTACTTAATGGTTTGATATACTGAAGATAAATATATGCAAAGGAGTACTGTAAGACAAATATCATTTCCCAATTCAACCCTAAACTATCTGGAGCAGAAACTCCTATGATATCCTTAACTGCTTCTTTTTAAATTTTTTTTAAATTCATTTTATTTGAAACTTAAGAAACAAAATAAGCATTTCCATAATATAAGATGGGAAAAAAAGATGACTGCACATGAAACTGCAAATCTATTGTGTACAGCTTTTGCTGTTCCTTTTAAATGTATAATATGGTTACCATGTAACTTTCTTTCCCCCCTTTTTTTCTTCCCCCTGCCCTAGAAATGGCTATTATTAGACACAAGCATGCATGTATAGTATGTAAAACCATTCTATACATACTTCCATTTATCAGTTCTTCCTCTGGACACAGATAGCATCTTCATTAGATATTTCTAGTTAATTTGGGAATTTACAATAGTCAGAATGACTTAGTCACTCAAAGTTGTTCTTACAACAATATTGCTGTTTACTATATACAATGTTCTCTTGGTTCTGTTCATTTTGCTCTTCATTATTTCATGCAAATCTATCCATGCTTTTCTAAGACCGTCGAGTTCATCATTTCTTACAGCACAATAGTATTCCATCATGATCATATACCTCACCTTGTTCAGCCATTCCCCAATTGATGGGCATGCCCTCAACTTCTAATACTTGATCCCCAGAAAACAGCTGCTATAAATATTTTGGAACACATAAGTTCTTTTTCTCTTTCCCTAATCATCTTGTGAAATAGATATAGTAGATGTATTACTGGGTCAAAGGGTATAGGCAGTTTAATGACTCTATGGGCATAATTCCAGATTGCTTTCCAGAATAGTTGGATTAGTTCACAATTCCACCAACAGTGAATTAGTGTCCTAATTTTTCCACATCTCCTCTAACATTTGTTACTTTCTCTTTCATTCATTTTAGTCAATCTGATAGGTGCAAAAGGATATTACAAAGTTATTTTAATTTTCATTTCTCTAATCAATAATGATTTAGAATATCTCTTCATATGTTTATAAATTGTATTGATTTCTTCATTGAAAAACTACCTCCTCATATCCTTTGTCCATTTATCAGTTGGGGAATGACTCATATTCTTATAGATTTGACAAAGTTCTTTATATATTTGAGATACGAAACCTTTATCTGAGAAAGTCTATAAATTCCCCTCCCCCAATTTTCTGCCTTCCTTCTTATCTTAACTACATTTGTTTTATTTGTACAACTTAAAAAAAATCAAAATTATCCATTTTATACCTCATACTGCTCTCTATCTCTTGTTTATTCATAAATGGTTCACCCATCCGTAAGTCTGATAGGTAATATGTTTCATGTTCTTCAAATTTTCTTGTAATATCTCTTTTCATATCTATATCATGTATCCATTTTGACTTTATCTTGGTAAATGATGTAAGACACTGGTCTATGCCCAATTTCTGCAAGACTGCTTTCCAGTTTTCCCAACAATTTTTACCATAAAATGACTTCTTATCCCAAAAACTTAAGTCCCTAACTGCTTCTAAGATAATTGAAACCCACATAGAATTCCCAATGCTTGTTTTAACTATATGTTGTTGTTGGTTTTAACTAAATCTTAGATGAATTATTTGACGCCCCATCTCATTCCCTTCCTACTTTCTGTAGGTGGCTCCAAGCAATAAGAAAATGGCTGAAAGGGAACAGAGTAAGGATAAAGAAGTGTGAATTTGGAGTGAGGGAACCAAGATTCAAATCTTGCCCAATACCACTTACTTCATGTGTGGCCGTGGGCCTTAAAAACTATTCCATTGACACCTCTCAATCTACAAGTAGGGAAACTGAGCCCAGAGCAAGTAGGTGATTTATCTACAAATAAATAGATACTTAGTAGCTAAGCTGGACTTGTCCCTATATCTTTGGATTCCCAGTTAAGTATTCTAACCACTGTGTCACCCGGAACCTGCCTACACAGTCCCTTAATAATCTAAAGTTGTCAGTGCTCTTTCCTCTCAGCTCAGGATCTCACGCAGACATAGGTTTCACAGGCAGGACCTAAACCAAGGTCTTCCTAACTTCAAGGCTCATTTTTTGTTGTTGTTGCCAGGCAATCAGGGTTAAGTGACTTGCCCATTGTCACACAGCTGGTAAGCATCAAGGATTTGAACTCAGGTCCTCCTGACTCCAGGGTCAGTGCTCTATCTAGCATATTTTCCCAATGTTATTTTTTTTTTATCAACGATGTACAGGCATTCCTCAGGCATAATAGTTCTTTGCTCCCAGAACAGAATTACAAATCTCAGAGCAAAAGTTATAATGGAAATAAACCAAAAACCGAGACTTCCCCAGCCACACACACACACACACACACACACACACACACACACACTCTGCCTTTTACCATCACTAACACAGTTTTATGACTTTGAGAAAAAGACACAGTTTTGTTTATTTGTTTGCTTTTAGTTACCACATAATTAGTAACACTGGTCATGCCACTATCCTGCAGCAAATGGGATTTGGGTTAACTAGAAAGAACTCCTTGGCATGTAATGCTGCTAAATGCCAAACTGAGTAAATAGCAAAATGAGAAGAAAATCACAATCACCATACTCTTTAAACTCCCTAATGAATCCTTTAGACAAGACCACATTTCTTTTGTTCAGTGTCATTTTGATCTGTTTCCCTGAAAACAATCAAACAAGTATTTATGTGACACCAGTCACACGCTAGCACTGAGTTATCGCTATCCAAACAAAGAAATGGATATTTAGGTTGTGACTCATATCATGAGTTCACTTCCTCTTAAAGATATTGTCTTATTACCTGGGAGATAAAACTTGAAATAGCCGTGAACCAGTTATCCTCTGATTGACTTCAGACACTGAATTCCTAGACCTTGTCCGGATGATTTTGGCTGCCGTAATACCTCATTCTTAAAACGCTAACCACCCTTTTCTCACTTAGATTTTTCTTTGCACTAATATGATGTGATTTGAAATTAGGAAGGCCTTCCTTCCTACATTTATCATTCTGAGAGAAAGGTACTGACGACATAAAATAATACCTTCCACTGCTCCCCCTCGCCCCCCTACTGATAGTTAAATATTGGGAGACTACAAATATCTGCGGCTAATATTTCTGTCATACATTAAGGTTTAATGGCACACTTTCTTCACAAGCACCGTATATAAAGTTGTTCATTTGTTTTTAGTTGTATCCATGGGGTTTTTTTTTGGCAAAGATATTCTGGAGTGGTTTGCCATTTCTTTCACTAACCCATTTTACAGATGAGGAACTGAGGCAAACAGGGTTAAGTGACTTGTATATAGTGGCAGCATCACACAGCTAGGAAGTTTCTAAGTCCAGATTTGAACTCAGGAAGATGAATCTTCCTGACTCCAGGCCTCCAGCACTCTATCCACCATGCCACCTAGATGCCTATATATGAAATAGGTAGTATAATAGAATAGGAACTCCTTGAGGGCAGGGATTGTTTGCCTTTTATTTTTTGTCTTTGTACACCCTGTTCCTAGCATAGTGCTTTACATGTAGAAGTCACTTAATAAATGCTTGTGGAATTGAATAATGAGCATCATTTCATCTCTTTTATAGATGAGAAAACTAACTCTGAGAGATTACAACTAGTGAATATCAGAGCTGGGATAATTTAATTGGTCTGCATAGTGTTGTAGGGGATTGAAGTACCAGCCTCCCCCTCTCCTCCCAAAGCTAACCACAAGCTTCAGAACTCTGTAGAAATGATTGCCAGACTTTATACATGAATGTGGCAAGAAAGGGTGGGGCCACTGCTGAAGACAGAGTCAACAATATAATTTAGCAATTTAGTGGATTGCTCACATGTTCAAGGTTGAACAGTAATTGCACCCTCTCCAAAGTTAAAGAGATACTGCTATAATGATATCCCAGGAAATAAGCAGATGTCCCTGCCTTCTTTATGTGTGATACAAAGAGTTGTATTCTTCAATTGGCCTGCTCTGTGCAAGTCCGCCATGCTAGTGCTGGGGATAATAAACCTGACAAGTAGGGCCTGTCATTCCCGTATGGCCAAAAGTATATGCAAAGACATGGACATGGGAGCAGATGGGATGAGAACCAAGGAGCAAATCGGTGCTTCTGGGCTGTTCCAGGTTTAGCCATGTATATATATGGCCTTATTAGCTATGATACCTTGGGCAAGTCACCTGACCTTGATTGCCTCAGTTTCTTCATCTGTAAAATGGAGATAATACCTCTCAGAGTTGTTGTGAAGATCAAATAATATTTCAAGAATCAGTCTGAGGATCAAGCTAATATTTACAAAGCACTTAGCACATAGTAGGTGCTATGTAAACACTGTCATCATCATTACCATTATCATCATTTGAGAGTGCCCAACACTCAACTCCTCTTCACTGTATTACTGGGAGGACACAAGGTCAATGTTAAAACCACGATAACCGATAGACTAGATTAAGAAATTCCACTTGGCTTGTCTTTTTATTTTTTCCAATTATGTTTCAGTGGCTTATAGATATTTTACTTTCAGAGAGTAATTTTTCTAATGTGAGTTATTTCATGATCAAAGGGAGCTTTGTTTGCTTCCTACTTCAACTCCCTCCTTTATTGCCCAATATATTTGGTTAAATTTGATTCGTGGAAACCACTAATCACTAGAGTGATTAAAATTGCTGAAGAAATCAATGGAGTTAGGGAAGACTATTTTCCACATCAAGTATTGAATGTGGTTAGTCCCTGACTTAAACGTGACTCATGCTTATACATGCATGACTGCTGATGTCTGCTTCCTGCCACCAAGGCCCTCTTCCACCATTCATGTTCCTTCCTCTTCTTCTGATGCCACTCTGTGCCCATCCAGCCTGTGAAATGCTCCTTATTGCTAGAATGACACCCCTCTGTGGCTATGGGAGCAGCCCCACCTCCAGAATGTCCATTCTTGTACTCTGACTCCCTTTCTCTTTTGAGGCCTCAAAATGCTAGAGACTCAAAGAACAAAAAGACAAAGGGCTATTTTTTAAAGGGGAACCTGGGGTCCAAGGCTTCGAATCAATTCATTTCAGCCCACAGTTATTAAGTGTTTACTATGTTCAAAGTATTGTGCTACATACTAGATATACAAATTAAAAAGTCCCTGCCCTTTAAGTCATTTATTATTTCCACTGTATTATGGCATAAATAGGTTTTTGAGGGCTTGCCTTCGGTGTGAAGTCTTCTCGCATCCTCTCAGCTGAAAGTATTCTTTACTTCCTCAGTATTCCCCAGAGGATTTTCTCTGGATCTTTGCATTGTTCCCATGGAATCATTCCTTGTACCGCACTTTATTTGCAGGCTTGTTGTGTTCTCCGCACAGGCAGTAATCTCTTTGAGGGCGGAGACCATAGTTTTTTCTTGTCTTTGCATCTCCTGTGCCTGCGTCACGTTAAGTGAATTAAAAAAATGAAATTAATTCAATTGAATTAGAATTGCCTAGTAACCTAACCATTTATAACAGATATCAACGGGACAAAGTGTTTGGAAAAGACAAATTTATGGATCAGAAAGTCTTCATAACTGAAGAATTCTTTATCTACTTCTACTCCAGGATGCAGAGGGTATGACTTGGTCCTAAAATGAACTTTAAATATTGACTTACAAAAATACTCTTTGAACACACACAAACTTTCACTGTTGAAAAACAAATCATTTCTGGACCCAGTCATTCTGCATATATTTGTTGAGCACTTTTCAGCTAGATGTCCTAGTGGATAGAGTGCTTGACTTGAAGTCAAGAAGATCTGATTTCAAGTCATTCCTGCTAAGCTTACTAGCTCTCCTAGCTCTTGTGACCCTGGGCAAATGATTTACCCTCTCAGCCTCAATTTCCTCTTCTGTAAAATGATGATACTAATAGAATCTTCTTCATTGGGTTGTTGTTAGAATCAATTGAGATATGTAACGTGCTTTGCAAACCTTAAAGTGCTATATGAATGTTATCATCCTAGTCATCCTCAGCAGCAGCAGCAGCAGCATCATTATTTTAATTAAATAGCCTTCTTCATGCCAGACCCTTAAGGGAAATACAGATGTAGAAGATATCAGCCATACTGTCAAGGGGGTGTAATAACAATTTAGATTTGAAGATCTTTCCCACCCACTAATAGACCATGTGACCTGCTTACCTCACAGGAGGCCTAAGTCAAATGTGGTGGGAGGAGCTTGCTGAGAGGAAAAGAAAAGTGTGTCACAGGAAATGCTGAGAGAGGAGGTAGAGCTGAGGGAGAGAGCAGACGTAGTTGCTGTGAGTGTATTTGTGGGAAGGCCCCAGCAGGAGGGCAAATGGTTTTTGGATGGCAAGGCTCCATGCTGTGATGTTGTATATTGAATCCTTTGCTGCTGTGATGGGTTGGGCTTATTGGTTATGGGATCTGGTTCTCTAGTGTCTAAATAAATGTTTTACTTCTTCTACCTTCTATGTGGAGAGTCTCTTATATTTTGAGATATGGAACCACATAGGCATTTTGATAATTATCATCTATATTGTGATAATTGCCTTGCTAATACAGGGGGCTACACGGCTGACTTGTTGTGAAGACAAAATGAACAGTCCTAAAATAACATTGAGCAATATGGCATGGTATGTAGTTAAGAAGAAAGTGGAAATGGTAGAAAGAGGGCCAGCGTTGGAATCAGGAAGACCTGCCTCAAACCTCCTATCACCTATGTGATCATGGGCCATTTAGTGCCCCCAGGCACCCCTCTAAGACTAAGTAGCAGACTGATTCCCTTTGGTGGAGAGAATTTCTATACTGGGAGCTCCTCACATGGGTGGATTCACAATTCCAGATACCCTCCCCCTATTCATCTATGCATACACACACACATACATACACACACACACACACACACATACATACACACAGACACACAGACACACACACACACACACACAAAGTGAGGAGACTATGGCACTTTAAATCCTGCAGGAATTCAGAGAAGGAAGAGATACAAGAGATGCAATAGTCAGAAAAGGCTTCATGAAGGAAACAAGACTTGAAAGGTTGATAAGATTTGCGCAGAGACGGTAGAGCATTCTAAGTGAAGAGAACAGTTGTAAAAAGGCACAGGTGTGGAAATGAGTGTGGTTGGTTCATGGGATCATGAGGTGGCTGGTTTGACCAGAGCAGAGATCATATATCAGGAAGTAGTGAAGAATACAATTAAAATTACTAGTGGCCTTCACTTTTCAGTGAGCCACTTACCCATAAATATCTGTAGATGCCTGACTGCTGAGCTCTTTACCTTTATGATATTTGGGGCCCTTGCTATGTTGAACCACTCATTTTGGCTCTTTTGTATGATATGATGGCAAGAGAACTGACTCACATGAGACGCCCTGGCATCAAAAACCAGCCCTGATGTTTACCACCTCTGTGGTCCTGGGCAGGTCATTTCACCATTATGGTCTTAGCTTCCTAATGTGTAGAAAGAGGAAGCTGGACTAGATGATATCTCAGGTCTCTTCCAACTTTAATCCATCATCATGATGGCCTTAGACTGTTTTGTTGCTGTCCATCATTTCTCTCAAACTTTATTATAAACTACAAGAGCTCAGAGACCAAATCTTATACTCCTTTTATAACCCTCTCAACAATAACATGGTGCTAAATGAGTGTGAAATAAATACCTGGTGAATTAATCATTACCTATCTCCAGTGTGTGTCCACTCTAACAAATACACCCTTGCCCCAAGCAATCTTTCCAACACATGGTTGAGGTTCTGTTATTCCTCCACTCAAACTTTTATGTGACTCCCAGTAGTCTCCTGGGTAAAATTTAAGTTCTTGATCTTGCAATCAAGACCTTCCAAAACTGAGCTTAATCTACCTACCCATGTTAATTTTAGACTACCTTTACAGACTGTGTTCTGGTTGAATTGTACTATTCCTCATCCACGGTTCTCATTTTATTGTCTCCCATTTTTGAGCCATTGTCCTTTGACAAAAGCAATGTTGTTCCCAGCACCATCTCCCACATGGTACCATCTTTTGTAACAAAGACATACAATTAAAACAAAACAGACACATTGAACATATCTGCCCCCATATGCCTCATTGCACACCTGGAGCCCCTTCCCTCATCTGCCTACCAAGACCATTTCCACATCTTGACTCACACCAGCCTCCATGCTTTCTGCCCACCCCTTTCATACACA
Organism: Trichosurus vulpecula; assembly: GCF_011100635.1. Classification (NCBI taxonomy): domain Eukaryota; kingdom Metazoa; phylum Chordata; class Mammalia; order Diprotodontia; family Phalangeridae; genus Trichosurus; species Trichosurus vulpecula. The sequence continues at coordinate 94,236,535 of NC_050581.1, forward strand.
TCTCCCTATTATCATTGTTTGTTGCTCCTCCCTTTCCTTGAGATTCAGCTCAGATATCACTGTCTCCAGGAAGCCTTCCCTGACTCCCTCAAGTAAAAATGGTCTCTCCTCACTCATGCTTCTTCTAGAACTTTGCCTAGACTTTTCCTTTGCACTTTTCTCATTCTCTCAAGTCACAGTTATTTGTGTATTTAATCTTCCCCCTTTAGGATATAAGCTCCTTCAGATCAGGGCCTCTGCCCCATTTCTCTTTGCGTCATCGGTAACTGATACACATAACATAATAGGTACTTGGTCAATATGTGTTGAATTTTTAACTTTCTTGAAGTATGTTCATGGCCAAGGCAGCCTCACAAATGAAGCCACCTGTCCTTAAGTGGAAGTACTTTTATATATGTACAATTTCATGTAGATAAATGTTTTCCTATATTATGTTCTATGTCATGTTTATTTTGTGTGGTTTTCTGGAAGATCAGGAAGTCATCCAAGTTCCTTTAATTTCCTAGCCAACCAAAGACTTGTCTTTTTTTTTAAAACTTCTTGTTATTTATACAGTTACTTGAAACCTGTAACCTAAGCTTCGTTGTACTTCAAGCAGTCTATGGAAATGTCATCCCTTTGAATGTTAGTTGGCCAATTTCACCCTGTTTCCAAGGTTCTGTCAGATTTATGGATTAACCCATAACCAGGAAACTCATTTTTAAAGGAACTCTAATTATAGGATGTACCTGCATGCATCTGGAGCCAAGATGCCTGATTCTCCCAATGAGGCATGAGGGTGTGCCCTGCAGTGTTCCACACCCACACAATTCTGACACCTCAGGATTACACCTAGATCTGGAGAATCATTGGCCTCAAACTGCTATTGAGCATAAGTTCTTTGTGTGTGTGTGTGTGTGTGTGTGTGTGTGAGAGAGAGAGAGAGAGAGAGAGAGAGAGAGAGAGAGAGAAAGAGAGGGAGAGAGAGAGAGAGAGAGGGAGAGAGAAAATAGGACCTCTAGTGGTAAGATCCATGAATATCATTCTATTCGGAGGGTAGGACTATGGCTGAAGGATCCTTTGCCCAGAACTACGGGGACTAAGAGCCTTCTACAGCGAATCGCCCTCTCCCTTCCCATGGAAAGGGGATGCAAGATCAACAACAACAGCAGCTAATTTTTGTATAGTGCTTATTATGTGCCAAGCACAACATTGAGCATTTTATAATTATTATCTCATTTGGTCTTCTCAACAATCCTAGGAAGTAGGTGCTAATATTATCCCCATTTCACAGACGAGAAAACTGAGACAGACTGTGGTGGACTTACTGAGAGTCATCCAGCCAGTAAGTGTCTGAGGCCAGATTTGAACTCAGGCCTTCCTGATTCCAGGCCTGGCACTCACTCTATTATGCCACCTATCTGCCCCAAACAGAACTTACCCCACAACCTGAGGGATTCAAGTTAGCTTTCCTTTAATTCTTCCATAATCTCTTCCCCTAAATCACTAGAAAGTGCAGGTCATGCACACAGTCATGCCGGCATGGAGTCTTAGCCTTCTGGTGGCCTTGGCCATTTGCAAAACCTAGGTAAGAATCAGGAGCAGTAGAAAGCCAAAGGCAATTTTTAAGAGTTTAGGCACTTTCCCTCTCCTGGCAAAAAACAAAACAAAACAAAACCAACAACAAAAATACCCCTCATAGAGAAATAAATATTACTGTTTTTTGAAAGTAGTAGAAAGCACATTCAAGGGCCTGGGTTCAACTCTTGGCTCTTTTATGTGACTTGGGTTGAGTCACTTCACCTTTCTAGGCCCCTGTTTCCTCAGCTGTAAAATGATGCTTCTAAGGCCCTCTCAGCTCTGAATCAATGGCCCTATGATGTTCCTTCATTTTTATCCTCCCTTAACACTTATGTATTCTTCCATTCTTCCTCTGACTTTCAGCTTACGTAGTTACATAAGTTACTGCTCCGTATTATAACATACACAGACACATATTTTCTGTAATAACTTAATAATAAATATACTGCTATTGATAACTTTAATAATAATGAAAGGCAGCTTAATGTTATAGTGGATGGAGTACTGAGCCTGGAGTCAGAAAGATTTATCTACTTGAGTTCAAATCTGGCCTCAGATACTAGCTGTGTGACCCTGGGCAGATCATTTAACCCTGTTTCCCTCAGTTTCTTCATCTGTAAAATGAGCTGGAGAAGGAAATGGCAAACTACTCTACTATCTTTGCCAGGGAAACAGCAAAAGGGGTCACAAAGAGTTGAGCACAACTGAAGTGACTAAAAAACAACAGCAAATAATAATAATAATAACAAATTAATAATAACTTCAATTGAAAAGATGCCATTGTATGCTCATTCCTGTGGATAGGTCAGGACCAACCTTATTTGACTAATGTATTTAAAGTGCATAACAAGGTTGTTCGTATCTCTTGTGGACTCATAGGACTCTCAGACTAAGAGATTTTAGATTTTTGTAAGAGAGTTATAATAGCCCTTCAATAATTCAAAGATTTGGAATGTTATCAGTGAGCTTCCTTCGCTCATACAGATTGTAGTTCCTTGCTATGTAATAGAAGTTTTTAGAGGGTTGCTAGGGCTAAAAACTTTATCACCCTATGGATTAGCTATGCTGTCCCCTCTGCCCCATACAAAAAAAAAAAAAAACCTAGCAAGACAGCAAAGAAAATCAGTTTCATTTCTTTAGAGTTACACCTTTTAAGTTTCTAATGTGTTTGTACAACGTTTTGTCTCATTCCTTATAGTTCCATATTATGTATTTGATGTTAACATGCACATATACAAAACAAAATGGCATGTCTTTGGATAGCATGGAAACATACAGTCCATCACTGGCTCATATTTAGACCCTTTCAAGCTTTGGGGGACCAACCTGGGCTTCCAGTTGGACATAAGGATGAAAATCTCTAATCAGCGGTCAACCTTCAAGCAGCCCAGGCTCACCTCCAAGGGAGGAAAAAGAAGCAGAGGAGTCATTGAGTGGTCAGGGACACCAGTGATAATTTAGACTTGTATAGCACTTTATGGATTCAAAGCGCTTTGGATATACTATTCCATTTAATCCCCATAGCATAAAGTAGATGGTAAAAGTATAATGAATACCACTTTACAGTTAAGAAAATATGGGACTTGAAGAGATTAAGTGTCTTACCCAAGGTCATAGGATTGAGCTATAAAGTCAGAAGGTGAACCCCATTCTCACTCAATTCCTGTGTCCTTCCCATTGTTCCATTCTGTCCCTTTGATATCACTTCTAAGACACTGGGTTCTTTTTTGTTTTTTAAAGAACATTTACTATTATATTTTTTGGTAACCTAAATATGGTAGAATGTAATATGTAGAGATTCATATTATCTGAAATGATATTAATTTATTTCAAGCTCTGCATATTTGGGAAATTCTAAAAGCAAATTAACGTTTCCTCCTTCCTCCCTACAGGTTAACCTCCGAGCCACTGATGTCCGGCTCATGCGGCAACTGCTTATCATCAATGACAGCATTGAGTCCATCAAATGGATGATGGAGGAGAAGGGTACAATCACCAGCCGAGGCAGCAGTCTCAGTGGGAGCCTTTGCAGTTTACTGGAAAGCCAAAACACCTCCTTACAAGGAAGCTATAATAGCTTACAGGACGGCAGTGATGGGTTGGATGGAATATCAGTGGGCAGTTATCTGGACACTTTGGCAGATGATGTCCCAGGTCACCAGACTCCCTCCGATTTGGACCAGTTCAGTGACACCTCCCTAATAGAAGACTCACAGTCTTTCTACAAGCGTCCCAAACTTGATTCTGAGTATTACCGTTTTGGCTAATAGCAAGGGCTTTTTCATGGGACTGGTGTGCAATTAACTTATATTTATCTTCTTTCTCTGCTGCTATTTTATTTTTGTGGTAAAATTGCAAACTTTTTCAAGGAAAGCTTATTTTGAAGCCGCTTTATAAACTCTTTACTTGCTTCTAACATTTCTTGTAGGGATTGATTTCTCCTCCTGCCATTCTTAATCTCCATTCTTAATTTATTGCAGAGACTTTTCCCCTCATAGTACAATGCCACAATTAAAGTGGGAAAAAAGAACAAGCAATAAACTTTTTTTTTCTGTTTTTAAAACACGTGTTCAGGGATTACCAGTAAAACATTTTGCTAAATTTAAAAATAAACTATGTTCTGATACCAGCAATTTTGTAGATCATGTAGTTCTTAAATGATTGTAATTATTGTCATGTACGTATCTGTGAGGTCTGGTGTGCATAATTTCTATTTCTTTGTTTATCCTAAATTGGCCAAACTTCTGATGGGAATTATTAATTGTGGGCCTACTTTCCTCACTGTTTCCCTTTTGCATATACTGAGCACTTTTTTCTGCTCTTGAGTGTGCATAAAGGAAATAATTTGGATATAGGAAATCTTCTCTCCCCATCATCATATGAAATCAGCCTCAGATTTGTGGTGTTTTAACTTTTTTTAAAAAGTTAGAAGCCGCACACACAAGAAGTTTCAGCTGTAAATCATATGGAAAGGTTTTGGGATCTTTAGGATGATGTAGATGGCAATCCATCTTCTCTTTCACCGTTAAGTGAAGTAGCTAAGTAGCATAGAGTTGGACTCAGCATCAGAAAGACCTGAGTTCAATTTGTCCCTCAGAGACTTACCATCAGGGGGCCCCAAGAAAAATCACTTAACATTTGTGATGTGTTTTTCATCTTTAAAAAAGTGCCAATAATAGCACCTATTTTTTAGAGTTGTTATGGGAATCAAATCAGAGAACATGTGCTGTAATGCTTTGCAAGCCTTAAAGCACAATAGAAATGTTAATTATCCATGTCATTTCTATGGATAAAAATCCCATCCATTTCACATGTTGAACCACTTGATAGCATCCGTTGATGTCTAGAGCTTCTTCTATGTGCCAACGCAGCACAGAGGCAGAAGAGAACCTTTTAGATATGGGGAAATCAACATAAATAAAGTCTTAGAGGCCAGCATATTAAAGTGATAGAAAACCTTGACTAGAATGGCCTTGTGACCAGAATGGGCTCATGAAAGGAGAGGTGGGAGTGGGGAAGAAGGAGTTATCTATATAGCATAACTTGAGAGGTGTTGTGTGTTCCAGGTTTCTTTCATACCAGGCATGCCACGGCAATGGAAATTATTGCTGCTATATTGACCCTCTGAGTACTCTCTGGAATCCTGTATGGTGTAAAACATGACATTTTCACTGGGTCAACATATTATGTTTCCCAGACTCTGATGTATAAGCAGATTAATTCTTCTGATTAAACCTATTAGTATCTATTATCACCTGGGAGAGTGCAGGGTCCAATATTTGTTAGATGGTTAGGTTGCAATGGGGAAAAGAGGTAGAAAAGAGGTCTATAGGAGCAATTCCAAAGAACATGTTAGGATTTCAAATACATTGACTCAGAAATGCTGCTTTGCAAAAAAAAGGAGCCAAGTAAATTTTAGAACAAAATAGACAAAATTAAACCTATAGTTATTATTATGTGATGTTTAAAAAGTTCAAGAGACATAATTTCAGCATAGTTAATCATCTTGTTAATAGTGCTAGCATATTACCAATAAAATGGGTCAGAGACACTCTTGAAGGCCAAAGACAAATCATGGCGGTGGGCTCACAGTTTATATGCCCTTGAGGATGGCAATCAACTCTGATTGGTTAGCAATGAGAGAGAAAATGACTATTACAATGAGAGGTGGACCTGTTTTAATGAGGGGCCGGGGCAAAGTAACTTTGATAACATCACTTACTTCTCCAGAACCTTCATTCTTCAGAGGACCATGACAACAGGGAAATGATGACATGACTTGCAGTTGACTTGGATTTGAGTGAGAGAGGGCTGTGCAAGGTCACCAGCCTCACTTTCTCCTCCAGAGCCATCTGAGTCCAGTGGCCAGATATTCATCGGGACAACTGGAGATGCCCCAGGATGCAATGGGAGACCCTGGCCCTTTTGGGCTAAGGTCTTTCCAGGTTCTCACTTTGAGTGAGGTAACATAATGGCCATTCAGTGAATAGGACTCTTTAAGAAGTGAGTCAAGAGATGACTCCTTTATAAAAAAAAATCAAACTGGGAGGAGGAGACCCTCAGGGTTGCTGGCTAAAAGAGAAACAGTTACTATCTACTATTTACATTCACTCTGTACTGGGGGGCAGGGACTTATTGTCCAATGTACGAGCTCCAGAGTGAATTTTTTTTTTTATCAAAGGAGCCAGGATCACTGGGCCATCTCTAGTCTTCCTGATGAATGTCTGGCCATTGAACCCAGATAGCTCTGGAGGAGAAAGTAAGGCTGGTGACCCTTGCACAGCCCTCCCTCATTCAAATCCAAGTCAACTGTAAGTCATGTCATCATTCCCTGATGTCCTGATCCTCTTTGAAAAGGAAGGACAAACACAGTACTTCTAAATTGCCCAGTCTTGGCAAATCTGATCAAACACTTTATCCCCACCCATACTAGTGTAAAGTGCAATGGGCTTCCTGACCTGGGTGGGGCCTGAACAAGAGTGAGGAGAAAGCTAATTCAATCTCATCAGCAAAGTCTTTCAGAGACTGAGCCTTGAAATGAGGACTTTAGAAAAAAGGAGGAACCCTGGATCTCCCCAAATCATTGGTTATTAATGATGATTTCTCTCAATTTAAAAAATTTGCCACACATAATCAGTATATTCATACATACTTTCATTGTAAGCATTTCAAATGGAAGAAAAAAGTATCACTAACATTTAAATTTGCCAACCTGAAGTACCACCAGAGGAGGGCAACTCCTCTCATCAAGAAATCATGACATTGAAAGAGTTGGGAATGTTTCATTTGGCGAAAAAAAAAACTTAGCTGGAACATGATAACTGAGCAGCTGGATGGTGCAGCAGTTAGAGTTCCGGGCCTGAAGTCAGGAAAACTCATCTTCCTGAGTTCAAATCACTGACTAGCTCTGTGACACTGGGTAATTCATTTAATTCTATTTGCCTCATCTGCAAAATGAGTTGGAGAAGGAAATGGCAAACTGCTCTAGTATCTTTGCCAAGAAAACCCCAAACAGGGTCACAAAGCATCAGGCACAACTGAAAACAAGTGAACAACAACAACACAGGATAGCTATCTACAAATATTCAGAGAGAAACAGTTTTCAGATTTCAAAAACAAGCCCAACTAGAGTCGAACAGGAATGCATTCCTTATTACTGAAGTGCTTCACACTAAACCTGGATTCTCAATTGTCGGAGATCTTCAAGAAGGGACTCCTGTTCAGGCAGGCATTAGACTGGATGATTTTGAGCTCTCTTGCCACTATGAAACTCTGAGACTTAATTAAATTGAGTACCCTAAGATTTTGATCTCAATCTGCTGAATTACATAGAATCTCAGAGAGGGAAGAGGCCTTAGAAAACATCCAGTCCAAACTATAGTTTAGCAAGAATCCCATCTACAATATTCCCAGATGCTCATTTAGCCATTACTTGAACATGCCCAGTGGGAGGGGATCTACCACCTCCTAAGGCAGCCCATGAAACTTTTAGATAGCAATCATTGTTTACTTCTTCCTCACATGAATCTTAAGTTTAATTTTTTCCTGGTTTTGAGGTCAGTTCTCTATCCACCAAGCAACCCTACTTCTCTATGGCCCTTCTGTGCAACAATGTGCTGGAGATAGTGTGTACCACTAGGGAGGACTTACTGTTAAATTACACCTTTGGAACTGACCAATGCTCCAGATTTATTGGGTATGATTTATTGTGTTTATTTCTAGACTTAAGGAAATGATTGAGAAAGTACTAACAATGAAGATTAAAAGTGCGTATTATGTATTTTTTGAGAGCCAGTTCTTAAACATTTATCAGTACACACCTGCGTCTAAGTCTTTTCATTTCAATTTAATTCAACAATGACAAATTCTAGACTACCAGTAATTTTATGTACCCTGATTGTGCCATCAGCATGTTAACTATACCTAGCAGCTTTGTATCAACAGCAAATTTGGAGGCATGATATTTATGCTTTTATCCAAGGACAAAAATGTTAGGTAGTACAGGACTACACACAGATTTCTGGAGTACTTCCCAGGAGACCATCTTCCAAACTCACATTGAACCAAAAGAGACTAAACTAAGCCACCTACCAAATTCTGAATCTACCTAATTTTCCATTATTTAGCCAATATCTCTCCCTGTTTAACCTGATAACAGCACCAGAAACCTTAGAAGCAGCCCATTTAGATTCCAATAGTGAATATAATACCTACTAAGTGCATGATGAGGCACTTACCCCTGTAAGCCTCAGTAAAATGACTGGATTTGACAAGATTCCTCTGAGGCTCCTTCTGGCTTGAACTCTATGAATCCTATATTCCACATTCTAATTTCATTTCAGATGGCAGCTATTAGATAAAATGCATTCTCTCAAACTAAGTTCTCTAGCTCACCTTATTACCCATATTTTTTGAAGATTTAGATTATACTTCCAGCACCTTTCTTGTATTTTTATCTTGGTAATTTCTTGATGTTTCTGCTGCTCTTCCTACACTGCAGCTTCTCACTAGGGTATGGAGTATGGAATTGATTGTGTGACATAGGAGACACTGGCACAGGACTGCTCAGCATGGCGTGCCCACGTCAGAGAAGGTGTTGCGCTCTGGGAGCAAAGCAGAATTGAAACAGCTCAAAGGAAACACAGGATGTACAAATTTAGAGTATCCACCCCAAATGTTCACACAGACTGTTTGTGCCTGACCAATGGTAGAGTGTTTTGAGCTCATATCGGTCTGATCGGCCAGTCAGACACATTGAAACTCAACTCTAGCATAGTGATGTCATTTTGGTCCTCTTTGAGATCCAAGGACAGCAACAACAATGGAGTATGGTAGATATAAATTGACACTTTTCCTCCCTCCTCTTTACTTTTCAGCTTTTCGCTCCTTCTTTCCCTTCCACAAATCTCCTGGTGCTGACTATATCTTCCACCCATTTTCAGTTCACATTTTGGCATGGAAGGGTGTCCGGGAAGGAAGGAAAGAAGGAAACGAGTATTTAAGTGCCTACTATGTGCCAGGCATGATGCTAAGCACTTTACAAATATTATCTCATTTGATCCTCTATACAACCTTCTGAGGAAGGTGCTATGGTTATCTCTATTACAGTAGAAAAAACTGAGGCAGACAGAGGTTAGTGACTTGTCCAGGGTCACATAGCTACTACATGTCTGAGGCTGGACTTGAAAATTCAAGTCTTCTTGACTCTAGGCCTAATGTTCTATTCCTTGGGCCACCTAGCTACCTCCAGGCAGCTGAGATGAATAGAAACAGAGAAAAGAAGAGTGGAAGGTAAAGGAGATGGGTGCAGTACTTTGGAAGAGTCTATTACTCCCCCTGACTCCAAGTATTGTGTGTATATGTATCTTTCCTTAGAGCCTTCAACTAAGCATGCAGAAAACTTGAAGAGAGTTGTTATTTGCTATGTATTTCTCAGTTTCTATTTTTTATAATTTCAAACCCCTTCCAGTTCCTCATTAGTAAGTAGGAATGTGAGTGAGATACATGAAGCCATATGTAAACTTCTAATGTTTTAATAGTTGATTTTACTGAGGGGATAGGAATGAGCAGTTAAACAACATTAATTAATCCAATGTTATTCATTGGTCACAAGAGAATGAATGTACATAAGCTCCTAGCTTTCAGTCCTAAAGAATCCCCATAACTAATCTCGACCTGGGTCCCTTGATATTTGATCTCTGTCATCACTTCGAGGGAAATGGGTGAAAGTTAAAGGAAAAATTTCCTTCAAGTTGTTCTACTCAAACTGCACTATACTGTCTTGGGGAAACTGGAATTTTCCTTTGCTACCCTTAACCTAGCTATTTTCTAAGAATGTGTTTTTTTTTAATAGTTCTGTTTTCCACAGAGACAGAGGGAATCAAGAGGAGAGCGTGAAGGGAAAAATTGAAATGTGGTCCCTCTGAGGTGTCTTTAACTATTTGGGAGAGCCCAGGTGACCATTTAGGACATCTGCAAAATTTTGGTGGGAATCTGGGCTCTGGGCTCACATTCTTCAACTGCCAAGGGCATAAGAACATTGAATGTTTTTCCAAAAAGCAGCCTCAAACCTCACCCAGGCAGGGAAGTTGACCTTTCATCCATAAGATCTTCTCCCCAATTCTATTGTTCAAAACACCTTGATAACATTCTCTGTTCCCTCCCTTTTTCCTCTTATCTCTTCACCAAGACAAGCACCTTTATTTGTGCCCTCGATCTCATCTCTTTCTATCTCTTACGACAACTGGCCCCTTCAATCATTCCTTCTGTTTTTGTAATCTTTAATCTATCTATATCTAATGGCTTCTTCTCTGATGCTTCCTAACGTACCCAGCTCCCCTTCACTTGACTCTACATTCTTCTCAAGTTTCACCCTAAGCATCTCCTTTTCATAGCCAAACTCTTAGAAAATGCCATCTCACTTGTCACCACCATTTCCTCATCTCCCAAGCATCTTTCAGTGGGATACAATTCCTATGCCCTGTTAACATTCAACTAAAACTCCCCTCTGGATTATTATCAGTAATGTTCCAGGGAATTTGAGTTCTTTGAAGGCATGGCCTTTTTTGTGTTTCGTTTTACCTTTTTAATGTATAGTGCCTGGCACATAGTAGGTGCTTAATAAATGGTTGCTTATTCTTGTTAAGCTGTAAGGATCAAGGGACTTCCATAGGATTTGCTGATGATACAAAGCTGCTAGGTATTATTAACATGCTGATGGCACAATCAGTGTTCTTTGCACTCTTAAAGGGCCAAAAAGGCCCTCTGAGCTTCACAAAGTAACCAGGAGTCTCTTCTACACCAGCATGATTGTCTGTATCTATTGTATGCCTGGGATAGATGAAGATAAATATAAAAGGTTCATTCTATATCCTATCCCATACAAGCCATCCCCCTATGGATTATAAATAAGATTTTTTTTTTCGTAGTGCATCTTGTCTTCCTTAACCTTATTCAATCACCTAAGGAGCTTGGGAATGAAATCACTGCAACCATTTTGAGTCAAATGACATAGATTCAAATCCTGGCTCTGCTACTTATTCCCTATATGCCCTTGGTCAAGTCACCTAACTTCTTGAGGACTCAGTTTTCTCATCAACAAAATGATAGAGTTGGACCACATGACTTCCAGGATCTCTTCTAACTCTAATTCAATGTAGGGACTATTTCTTTCTGGGCTCATTATGATCCTATGATTGTATACCTTCATGCCATGAGCTTGGAAGTCCTCAAGTCTGGAAACTGAGTTGATTCTGTAATTATATTATATACCTTGTACTGGCTTGGTGGCACGCCTAAGAAAACAGAAACAGGTAAAGTCTACTACTTAGCTTTCTTCTAACACTCACTTCTTAGAATTCTGAGCTTGAAGGAGAACAAATTATAGTGTTCAAAAACTCCTGAAAGATAACTTGGTTATGTTCATTTCTGCCAAATAATCCCATTTGACCATTTCCTTTATTGCTTTTGTGCTCCTGGTGGCACAGTCAGATGGATGATTCATTTTAATGTGATCGTCTTTTGATTATTATGACTTGGAAAGCCATCAAAACCTCCCTACAGTCAAGATGATCATTACGAGGTAGATGTTATTAACAATCATTCATTGAAACAGGAAGCTTTTCACAAACAGTGATCCTTTTTCTTTTTTTTTTTATCCATCTTCAAAAACCTCTAGATCATAAGCATGTAATTAGCAAATGAGGGATGAAGAAAGGAAGAAATCTTATGCAATCTTCAGATTTTCCAAGGTATTTTAATAAAATATCTTGCATTGCTTAGATGAGGGGAGTCAGAAAAATGGCCCACAATAGTCTTGAGTGCTGCCTGAACCAGATTAAAGTGTAATTGGGAAATGTTTAACAAAATCAATAAAAACATAATAAAACATAGATAACATTACATTTTAAAACTAAGTCGATCTGTGCCCTACAGGCACCTTTATGTTCAGATTTGTTGTCCCACTTTCTGTTTGAATTTGACACCACTAACTTAGATCATAAAAATGAGCTTCTCTTGAATTATTTCAGAATCATCTCCATAGTTTATTTTGTACATGAGGAATATAAGAGGAACCTTTTTGACTGAATTTATAAAATTAATTCTCAAAATTAATAAAGTATAATTCAGGGTTAGAAAAAAAAGGAATTTTAAGTCAGATCCTAACATTAAGTTGCATGTTGTGGCCATACCCATTGCTAAAAGAATAATTTAGAACACAGGAAAGGTAAAATGGTGGGTTAAAAAAAATGTGTCACTGGATTCTTATTTTCAAAATTTTATTTGTTCTTGTTTCCAAAATGATGAATTCACTAAGTTGAAAGCCAAGTCCTTGATTATGACCAGACATCAAGTACTGAACAGTACAGCTGGCAAATTAAATTCAGTCAATTTTACTCTGCTATAAATCAGTCAGTCAGTCAATAAGCTGAAACAATATCACTGTTGCGCAATGATACTAAGGAATGATCTCAGGTATAGTAGCATGGTTATTTCATTTCACTCATTTTTTTAAACTTAAGGTCTCTTTTACCTTTTATTATTTAAATAAAAAAATTATGGAAACATCTGTTATTTCTGTAGCTTAAAATGGATCTTTGGGAACCATAGTGGCCATGCCTAAATACTTACAAAGAGAATATCAAACACCTCTAATTTGGTTATATTTTTTCTGTAATTTTACAAATTATAAACAGTGTATTTTACTGAAATGGGAGCAAATATATCAAGACAATTATTAAAAAGCCAGTCACTTATTAAAACTTATTGTTTACCATTGGTGGCTTGCTTTGACCAGTCTCACGAATTGATATACTGGACTTTTAAGCTTAATCTAGATAACTAAGCAAACAAGTCAAATAAGTTAAATGTTTTCTTTTTTAAGTGGTATCTCTAGTCAAAACAGCACAATGAGAGTTCACATAGAAGCCAGGAAATAAACACACACATATATACACACACATGCACACACACACATGTGTTTATATGTATATGTATGTATTTTTAAAAATCGTAAATATCAAAGAAGGAAAATGGTAATGACCCCATAGGGTTCAAGGATGTGTGATTTTATCAGTTTGGGAACTCCATTCACCACAGTCCAAAATTCATCGATAATTCCTGGGTCTGAAAAAAAGACAAATAAGTTTAAAGGAAGTAATGAAAAAACACAAATATTGAATATGTGTACAAAATGTGAAATATAGAATATATGTGTAAAAGCTAAAAAAGAAAATGAAAACAAGTACAACTATACTTATTACTGCTAAAATAGTTGAAAAGGGGATGCGAAAGAGGTGGGGGTTACCGGAGGAAGTCCAGAAAATTGTTCAGCAATTGAAAGAATTGGAAATTATTCAGATGAAAAGTGACATCTAGAAAACTAACTTGAGATGCAGAAATCTCAGGATGATTGACATCCTATGAATTTTAGAATGGAAAAGGAAGAAAAAAAGAATTCAATGGAAAAAGAAGAAAAGAAGAAACTTTTGCCTAGACATTCCATTTGTGGAATGTGTACAAAATTGATTACATGCTAAATCACAGAAAATATAGATAAATTTAGAAAAGATGAAATTGTATACACTACATATATGGATCACAGGGCAATGAAGTTAGTAATAAAGCATGATAATCTGAGTAAAAGTTAGAGGCCCACATGAATTTTTTTTTTATTTCCTAAAAGTTGGGATGGAAGATTAAAACAAAAGTAGCTCATAAAGGAATGCAGATGCTATATCTCAATAAAAATACACTACGTCAAAATCTGTGAGATAATGCAAAAAAATCATTGGATATAAATTATATCACTGAATGCTTATATCTATAAGAAACAAAGAAATAGTTAAGGCTAAACTTTTAAAAACTTAAAAAGAATAAAATGATATACCAACAAAAAGAGAAACAGAAAGATACATGTAGAGATTCATTAGATTAAAAATAATAATGCACTAGGATCAGATGAATCTATAAATGAATTCTACCAATTTTTTAAAGAACAAATAATTCCTATACTATATAAATTGTGTCTAACCATAAAGAAAGGAGGCTACCTCATTCCTTCTAGGAAGCAAATACTATCTTGACCCCTGAAATGGACAAAATAAATCCATTAAAAATACCAATATCATTGATGCTTATTGATGCATGATATTTAATAAAATAATAACAAATAAAAGGATGGCTTACATATATGCATATTCAACTGCATGTATGTCTATAAAAAGGAGGCAGAATTTCATGATGGATTGATTGCTGAATTTGTAGTCAAGGAGACCTGGGATCAAAATCATTTCTCTGACAGTATCTCTGTGACCATGGGCAAGTCATTTAATATCACTGACCCTCAGACAAGTTTCTTAAAAAAGAAAGAAAAATATATATGTAACATATTTGCATAATAAATTCTTACATTGTACATGTCCAAAATATATCTCAATCTGCATCTTGAGTCCATCATTCTCTGTCAGGAAGTGGATAACAGGCCTCATCGTAAGTCCTCTGAAATCATGTATGATCATTACATTTACCAGAATTCTTAAATCATTCCAAATATTAGTCTTTGGAATGCTGTTGTAATTGTGTAAATTGTTCTGGTTCTGCTGACTTCACTCTGCATCACTTCATGTAAATCTTCAAAGGTTTCTCTGAAGCTGTCACCTTCATCGTTTCTTAGAGCACAATAGTCGTCCATCATATACCATAATCCTACAACCCTCATCTCAAATCCCACCTTCTACAAAAGGCCTTTCCCACCTTAACCCCTTCCTCAAATCTGTTTTTTTTTCTGAGATTACCTCCCATTCACCTATTTATCTTAAATATACATAATTATTTGCATCCCCTCCACCCCCACATTGAAATGTGAACACATTGAAATGTGAACTTCTAGATGGTAGGGACTATTTTGCCTTTCTTTTTATCCCCAGTGCTTAGCTTAGTATATAGTGGACATTTAATAAATGTTTTTTGATGATAATGAATAATTGTATAGCATCACCAAAAGAAAATCAATGGTGAATTTCAGAATAGATTTTAATAAGGGTGAAACTTGGGTTTATTGAATGCACTTTATACTTTCCAAATTCAATCTAGCCTACTTCCTTTCGGTTATTCAATTCTGGGCCCATTTCATTGCCCAACTGCAGTGTCTGTTGAAAATGTTAAACTTTTGTGATTTAACATTTAACATAACTTAAATGATTTAACATTTAACAAAAGTAAAAACACTGTTGGGTTAGCTATTTGTGATGTTTGCTAAACTACAAATCTTAGTCTGGACAGAAGTCATTCCTCATTCTCTGGGCATTTCCTGTGGTATTAGTTGGCCTTAAGTCTTTTAAGTGATTATGAACCTCCCTTCACAAATGATTCTATTTTCTAGGGCATGACAAAAGTAATACAGCATCATCTAGAAAAAGAAACATCTGGAGGACATCACTGCCTATCAGAAATCTCTCTTCAATTTAGACTTCAAACTAGACATCCCTATTTTTGGTGAACATACATATTCCTTCTCTGGATATTAATAATCAGATTAAAGAACAAAAGGTCTTTTTTATTGTTTTCCAAGGAAGTTTTAATGACATTTACATATACATGGGAAGCGCCATGTTGGAGGAGGCTCTCTAAGGCTGCCTTTTACTTAATCAAAACATCTATTTTTTAATGGTCAACAAATAATCAAAGGTTTATTCTTTGTACCTTTCATTCAACTGTTTGACCATAAAGCCATAAAAGTCATTCTGTTCCCTTCTCATGCTTTCATTCAGAATAGTTTCATTAGATATGTGAAATATTTTCATCAACATTTTGTAAAGGTGACAAAATGAGCATATTGTCATTAGCTTCAGTAGTTAACCGAAGTCATCTCGATCACTTTTTCCCAGCAGTAAAGATGTCTGTGATTCCCCCGCCCCAATCATTAAATATCTTCCATTCTTTTCAGGTATATTATGAATCAATTCCTCAACATTCTCAAAATTATGTTATCCTTACAGGTCTCTTGTTTGTATATTCAGACTGGCCCAGCTGATCTTCTGGTCTTTTATTTCTTTAGTGTTTCTATTTTCTTACTTAGTACTTTGGGAGCAATAAGGTTAGAATCCTATGTGGCTTGTTGGTTGAGACAAGAGTTTGTTGTAGATATCTCGACAGATCTGTTCTTTTTGTATTTGTTGCGTTTCTTCCATTTCTTCAAGTTTATCTTTAAATTCTCTCACGGCGATTTTGTTTAACTGGATATAACAACAAGCTTTCTATAAACCCCCCACCCCCACTATTTCTCAATGTTTTATGGGAAGATATATATATCATCTTATTTTTATTCCTTCTAATTAGGTGTTGATTGTGAGCTTTGATTTAACAAGTCATGGTCTGAGTGTACACAGACAGCAGCTTTGAAAATAGTTCCCACATTGGTCATTTCCCATTTGTTAAGAATCCTTTTCATTATTTTTGTTATGTCATTCTATTCTTTCTGTGATCAGCATCTTCCAACTCTCTTCTAGAAGAAAGTATTCAAAATATATAAAAGTATGAGGAATCTCTGCTGTCTACAAGCTTTTTTGCCCCTTTCATTTCTGAATACAAACCATATTTCTCACTATCTTCCTCATAATCCATTTTTACACTGAAGTCACTGAGTATTAGAATGTATACTGATTTTACTTGGAAGTTGTTATCAATGTCCTCTGATTTCTTTGACCTCCTTGTCCTCTACAACTTATATCACTATGTAAAATACATGATATTCTATTGACTCGTGTTTGTTGTCACTATTTTAGTATAAGATGGGCAAGTGTCCCATGAAATGGTATTTCTTCTCGTCTTTGGATAGATGATAAAAGCCATTCCACTAATCCTTTATTTGCTTCTCCAAAGAGATACTATAAGTCATCCTGCCATTTAGCAAAATTGGAATCCTGGTATCTTTCAGTTTCTTTTATAGCTAGAAAATGCCAGTGCTAATAAATTATTCAGTTCTTCTAGTTATATTACAACTTATCGGTCATTGTAATACATACATTTAAAGTTTATTGATAGTATTAAAAAAAATCTGTGAGTCTCAATAACCTCTGCTTCCTTATGTAATATTCTCCCACTGAAAGACATTTTGTATTTTTCTTTATTTCATAGATGGCCATAGCCATATAATCGGTTACTTTCTGTTCAGCCTTCTGGTAATGAGCTTCTTCATAATGATCTAGCTTGGTCCATGGAAAGCAGATGGACTATTACAGAACCAGACTGAGATCTTCTAAGTTTAGTAGGACTTGTCAGAGTTTGTTTCCCATTGACGTAGTCTTTTTTTATTTTATTTATTTTATTCTGAACTTAAGAAATAAAATAAGTATTTCCATAACATAGTAGAATAGAAAAAAAGGTAATTGTGCATGAAACTGCAAATAAATTATGTACTACTCATTATTCTTTTTAATATATAATAAAGTTATCATGTAAATTTCTTTTTTCACTTTTTTTCTTCCCTCTCCATCACCTCTATACCTTTTTGAGGCATTGGAAAAGGGATTTCTCTGGCCCAGGGTCTATTTCAGTTGTTTTTTTTTTCTAGTGCCATTTCTACTTTCTTACACAAGACATTAAGGATTGCGACATTAAAATCCAAATACAGTGACTCTACTGTCATTGTTGAAACCAGAGATGACAATTTAGAATTTAAATGCCACCAATTGGAACTACCAGAGGTCTTGATAGGCCAATTTTGGCCTTATCTTGATCAGATCCAGTCCTCCATTGAACTTAGTGGCTGTCTCCATGCCACAACCCTGAGTGAACCCTCTCCCTTTTCTAGTTCCCGTTTCTGTATAGTCTCCTCTCATTAGAATGTAAGCTCCTCGAGGACAAGGACTGTCTTGATTCTCCCCTCCCAGTGTTTAGCACAGTGCCTGACACATAGTAAGTCCTCAGTAAATGTTCTATCTATTATTCATCTATCTATAAAGTCATTTGCAAAATCTTACTGAGGAAGATGGCAGAAGATTGAAAGCATTGTTGCCTTACAAAACAGGAAGAAAAAATGGAAGGGGAAAATAAGAGACTTGACTAAGCTGGGTCAGACCAAAAGAATTAAAGATAGAATCATAAAGAGTACAATAAGTAGATGAAAAATGAAAAAAAATATGTCAAGATTTTTATAACAATTTTTTTCTCTCACTTGATAATTCAACTCAATTTTGGAGAAGAGGAAAATGTGTATTATGTGTAGAATTGGATTTTGTTGAACAAAAAAATCATTATCTCTATAATAAAAATAAGTGAAGAAAATATTTGCAATATATTCATTAAATAAAGGCCTGGTAGGAAAAGTTTATAAGAATAATATATGACCTTCATTAGAAAATTATCAAAATATGTAAGCAGATTTTTTTCTAATTGTTTGGCAGAACTATAAGGAAATAGACACTCGTTACATGGCATTTAAGCAAATGAAGAAAGATATAGTATATAAGCATCAAGAGCAAAGCATAATCATCAGAATAAGGCAAAAAGCACACACATTGACTACAAATATATATATATATGTATATATATATATACATGTGCATTTCTATGTATATCCTATATTACACATAAAATAAGTGCATGCATATTTAAAGGAACTAGTCTGTGATTTCATTGGTACAGGGAACTCATGGGTGAGGAAACTCTGTGCCAGTTGGCACCTTCTCTACACCTTCTCTCTTAGAGTTTCCCAGAGTGCCAAGAGACTGAGTGATTTGCTTAGATTCACACAGCCAGTATAGATCAGAAGTGGGTCTTAAACCCGGACTCATGGCTGGCTCTTTTGCACTATTCCATGCCACTTTTTTGGCAATATATGTATTAGGGTGACCTTGGGCTTCCTGGAAGCTTTCCATGTCATCTAACTTGACTTTCCCACTTTCTATGAGGTCTGTTTCATCAATATTTTAATTCAGGATGAATTTTAAGGTTTTATGTTCTCCTCTCCCCCATAATCTACTAAATGTGCCTCCTGCATGCATCAATCCTTCCCACAGAGACTTGGAAAAATATTCAATTCTCTCTTAAGTTGCTGCAGTTCCCTGCAATTTTCCTTGAAGCAGATGGGTGGGGTTGTTTAATTCTCTGGAGCTTCTTCCATTCAGTGGAGTGTGAGGAAGCAAGCAGTCCTCCATCATTTCTGGGCAAAAGAAACAAATATCTTTGACTCCAGTATATATAACCCCATATAATTTAATTAATACCCCCTCTCTTTTTTTGCTTTGATTAATTCTTTATCAGTATTTGGACCTGTGATTTCATTGGTACAGGGAACACTCAGGTGAGGAAACTCCTTCTATCAATTCAGGTTGGCATTTTCTCTACAATATATAGTCTTAGGTGCCCAGAGCATTGAGAGGTTATGTGACTTGTCCAGAGTCTCATAGTATATCTCAGATACAATACTTGAAGACATCATTTTGACTTTTAGGCCAGCTATATATCCCCTAGTCCATGTTATCTCTTATACTCAATCTGAATATTATATGTATAATTAATGTTTTTAAAGGGGTAATCTTTATATAGAAAACTTTCTTAGATTATGAAGCCTCATAATACCCATATTATTACCCTACCTCAGACACCCTTGATTTCTGAGATATGGTCAACAATGTATCTTCAGATCAAGAAGGTCCCTCAAAATGCTGTGAGTAGATGTGAAAGGTCATTTCTGGGAAGAGGAGTCCAATCAATGTTTCCGATAGGTAGATTTGGTATATAATCCTCTGTTGTATATATTCCCATGATGGCCATGGAGCTTACCTCTGGGTTCCATTTCTCCTCCCTCACTCAGTTTGCTTCCTAGACCTGCATCCCATCCTGTTGAATATTTTTTCTCTGAGCCTGGGCACATTTTTCTACTGAGCAATCACAGTAGTTTCATTGGTCTATAGTTCCCTATATTGAATGTTCAGAACTTTTCCAAAATTGAAATTTAGATTACCATTTAGCAGAAAAAGAATGAGGAATTTACCATTTTCCTGGGACTTTCATCTCTATAATTGTTCATCCATGGGATCCATGGGCTATGCCTGAGCTACTCTTCTGTGCTCCTCAGATTGACTGCACCTTTGTAAACACTCAAGGGAGGTAGTTTCGGCTTTTCCCTCTGGCAGGACAACAACTAGGCTCTAGTTCCCAGGCAAGGCTGATCTCTTAACATGTATGATAAAGCATTGACTTTTGAGAGTGTGAGCCAAGGCCACGATCCCTGATTACTAAATATCCCCAGTTGCTCTATTAGGTAATGTTAACTCTTTTGCCATCAATGGTTTCTCTCTTTGGAATGAATGCAATTCGATCTTCAGCTGTATGTCGTGTGGAAAACATTGTTGCTTTAAAATATGAATGACATTCAGTCAAAAATATGCTCATGTCCTTAATGGCATTGCTAAATTGCACTCTCAGGAGTATAGATATTTGATTTGGGTTTTTTCTTTACAAATTCCCATTGCATTAACAATAATATATATGATGGGTTAGAAAGAGGGTGATGGGTGGCAAAACAACAACAAACAACTAAATTCTCTATTAATTTGGTTTCTTCTGATGGAAAATGCCTTATTATTAGTTGTGAATAGAAATTCTCCACTTACTTATCAGTGATAATAAAAAAAAAACTATTACCAACAATTGGTTTGCTGGTTCTTGCTTTCATTGTACACATATCCATTCCTGAGCTAGAGAAAAGAATTAAAATACTTGTGAAACTTTTGACAGATCAGACATTAGTAACCAAAAACTGATAAGCATTATGGCTTACAAAGCTTTTACATGTTACGTCATGTGATTTTCACAATCACCTTCTGAGGAAGACACCGCAGGCATTATTACTCCATTTCAGAGGTGAGGCAATTGAAAGGAAAGAGGAAGGGAGAAAAGAAGGAAAGAAGAAAGAGAAAGAATAACAGGGCAGCATAATATCTGGCATTTACACCATGTTTTAAGGTTTGCACAGCACGTTTTTTATATATATATATATATATATATGTATATATATATATATATACATATATATATATATATATGTATATATAACCTCATTACATGCTCATAATAATCTTGCAAGTTCCACTTTCCAGATGAGGAAGTTGAGGGTGAAACAGATTACGTGACTTGCCCAGTGCTCTGGGCACCTAAGACCATGTATTATGGAGAAGGTGCCAACCTGCATTGTCTCACACAGCTAGTCTGAGATGAGGTAAGAACTGAGACCGTCTTGATTCCAAGTCTAATGTTCTTTCAGGACTGAGAGACGAAGTGAGGAAAAGGAGACCTGAGGATAACATTAGAACTGAATTAGCTCAGACTGATTTCTCTCAGAGCAGAAATGGAGTTAATATTTTATTATATTTTATTTGCTTTTACTCAAATGATCTGGATAATTGCTTCAATTCTTTGTTTTTTCTCAGTGAACAATTCTGAAAAACTAGAGTTCTAAGGTTTGCATGTCTACTAAATGTTAGCCCAATTTTTATTTCAAATAATCTCTACTTGCCTAAAAGGATCATTGTATACACTATTCTTGGCCAAAATGACTAGTTAGGCCAGACCTGCCTGAAGTTGAGACAGTACCACACTTACCAATATCCACTGGCATTGGTGAAATATAAATGTTGTCTAAAAAATACATTTGGTTAGTGATTCGGTACCCATGCTGTGGGACCATTAGTTACTGAAGGGAGGAGAAGGCATTTTAAAGCCTGCATTATTTCAGGTTTTGCTAATGAGTAATCACATCACAATGAGGGAACAAAATCATTTTTTATGCTTCTAGGTTATTCTCAAAGCAATCTCACACAATTATTTTTACATCAGCCAGACTCATATAAATCAGTTATAGCTCTATTTATCATCAATTGCTTTTCTTTCCCCTTTGTGCGAAAGAACATGTATGAAAAAGGCAGATTATTTATTCCTTTATTGTTGACATATTCCAGCTTCTTGTCACTTTGCTCTTCCCTTCAGAGTTTGTTTGTTTTTTAATCAGAGATTCACTGGGAATTTGTTAGTGACTCCCTTTAGTAATCCTTGGAAATTTTTAACTTTACAAAAATAGCTGATGTGATTCTACTCTGTTGACCATCAGAGATTAGTTATTGACTGATTTATGCTTCTAATGGACATTTTGTTCCATTACTTTCACAATTTTTCCATGGAAATTACCTAACCCAGGGTTTCCTAACCTAGTGTGGAACCTTTGACAGTCTGGTGAAGCCTTGGCCCTCTTCTACGAATCACTTTTGTTTTGTTTCGTTTTTTAATATATAAGATAAAATACAGGATCACAAAGGAAACAAATTTTATTGAAGTATAGTTATCCAAATATTCTTTTTAAGTTCAAAACTATTTGCAGTATGAGAGTCATCCTAACATAGGGGATAAAGGGCCAGGCTTGGGGTCAGGGAGATCTGGGTTCAACCTTGCTTCTGATACATACCATATGGCAATAGGTAAATAACTTAACTTCTCAGCACCCCAGCCAATTATCTAAGACTGTTAGTTGCAAGCAGGTTGTCAGTCTGCATTGGTAGAGGGAATTTCCATAACTGATAAAATCACCAGAAATAAAAATATTTTTTGTACCATCTGCTATGCGGTTTTAGATACTTTCATACCCAAAAGGCATTGTTTCAATATAGGCAATGAACAGGGGTGGAAGTAGAGATACAAATAGAGGTATATAGATTTAATAGAAATAAGTAACCAAATGTAACCAGTTCTTTATTTTGCAACTCACTAATATGCTTCTCATGTTATAGGTATACATCATTATCTGTGTTTGTGTTTTATTTTCCTACTAGAATATAAACTCCCTGAGGAAAGGGACTCTTTATCTAAACTTTTATATCATCCAGTGCTTTTATGCTTAAGAAATTTCTCCCTCTTGTATAGCCTTGAATAGTGAAATACTTATTAAATGTTTGTTTACTTGCTGAATGACCAAATGAATGGACAAAAATAGAGAAATCAAGAACTTATTTTAGTACAAATGAATTGGAGATGAGGACAAAATATTTAGTTCATTCTATTCTCAAGTACAAAAGTCAAAGGTACACACAAGCATATTCATCACAGAGTATTTAGGACCTGTCAGAAAAATAGTTCAAGCATTTGAAGAAACTGAGGTAATGATACAAGACTTCTATTTCCTCATCATTTTCACTGCATGGTGTGGCCAGTGATGAATTAGATAAGTCTAGAATGTTTGGACTTCTCTTAATTGTTCATGCTTATAGAATGTAAGCCCCTTAGGGAAAGAGACTTTTTGTTGGTCTTTGTGTCTCTAGAACATAGTATGGTGCCTTGTACATACTAGGCACCGGATAAATGTTTGCTAGATTGAATTGGATAGGACCTAAATGTTGAAAAAAGTGTGAATAAACGACTAAAGAAGAAGCTAGGCAAGGACACTTGGGCCAGATGCTGAAAATAAAATTGAAAAATCAATGGGACAAAGGAAAACCTGTCTCTAGACAGCTTCCTTAACCAAAGCACAATTAATACCCTCCTTCCTGCTGCTGTGCCCGCCCCTGTAGACACTGCTGCTACTATCAGCTTCTATCTGTGAAGTAAGGCTTTATCCTTGTTGAAGTGCTTTCTTGTGCTTCTATTTGCTATAACTAGTCCATCTTTCCTCTTATAAGACAACTTTTTTTAAACTATCTTCTAGAAATTTCTTCGCAATTAGGCCACAGCTATACTGGCAAATGGGAGTTTCATTTTTTCTTTATATTGCCAGTGCTTAGTACAATGTTTTGGTGCTCATTGCACTGCCTGTTAAAGCAGATTAAAAGTTGACCTAATTATTTAGATAACTCAGCTCTAAACCATTTGAGAAAATATGTGATGTAATAGATAGAATGTTAGGTCTGAAGTTAGGAAGACTTGAATCTGAATTCTGTCTCTAGTAGTTACTAGCTGTATGACCTTGGGCAAGTCAATCAAACTCTTTGAGCTTTAGGGTAACTGTCTAAGACAGGGGATAGGGAACCTATGGCCTCGAAGCCACATGTGGCCCTCAAGGTCCTCAAGTGTGGCTCTTTGACTGAATCCAAACTTAGGGGGATTTGTTTTGTGAATTTTGGATTCCATCAAGGGGCTGCACTTGAGGACCTAGAGAGCTACATGTGACCTCAAGGCCGCAGGTTCTCCAACCCTGGTCTAAGACTTATCAAATAAATTTGAGGTGACTTGGGAACTACACTGATGGAAGGAGTTCCCACACTGTTGAAACTAGTCTTTTGGTATATTAATGGTATTAAGGAAAGAATAATGTATTATGGGACAAGAGACTGGAATTATAGTCTATCCTTTTCTTCCCACAATTAACCAGTGTTATGGAGTTGGGCAAGTAATTTCACCTCTTTGGGCCTCAATTTTTTTTTTCATCTACAAAATGGGGAAAATATCCTTTATCTGGAAGCTGGAGCCTATGATTCACCTTACCCAACTGTTCTTGCCTTGTTGTCTTCATTTTGCTATTGTTAGCCTATCTTTGAATCACAAAAGAACAAAACAGACATTGTAGGGAAAATTATTTAAAGAAATGTGTAAAAATATAAAAATTATAAAAGAAAATATAAGATTATAAAAAGATCATGAAAATCTTGAAAAATACATATGTACCATGCATATTTGAAACTCTCTTCACAAATTTATAAAATAATCTACATTTTTCATTTGAAACTTTCACATGGAGAAACTAGAAACTTTTTCTGACCAGTATCCGGATTTATAAGATAATTCAGGGAGTTTAAATATCATCAATGGATTAGGTTTTGAAATAGAGTGTCAGAGCTAAAAGGGATAATCTCTAAGCTTAGCGGTCTTGTGGTCCATGTATCTCATAAAAAAAAAAACCCACATAAACCAAAAACAATTCTGATTTGTATTGATGCCTTCTGTTTTTATGGCCCATTTACTTCTAAAAATATCACTTCCCTGCCCAAGTGTTTTTTTAACAAATCTATTAAAAGAAAGAAAAGAATTTAGAAAAAATAGCCAATTGTACATAATAGATTCACAGTTTTACCTTCAATCATCTTTTTTTCTTCTATTCTACTATATTATGCTTATAGTTCAGGATAAAAAAAAAACTAGCCAACACACTGACCATATCTGACAGTGTATTCAGTAGTGCACCCATAGTTCCCCACTTCTGGAATGAGGGGAGGTGTAATTTCTCAGCTTTTCTCTGAGACCGAACTTAGTCAATAATAATTACAAAGAGTTATATTCCCTTTTTGATTTGCTATTCTTTCTTTTTGTATCTCAGTTGTTACTGCATATGTTTTTCTACCACATCTGTTTACTCTGTATCAATTCATACATATTTTCATATGTTTCTCTGAATTCTTTTATATTGTCATTTCTTATAGCTCAGTAATATTTCATTATGTTATGCCTTATGATCTGTTGAGCTATTCTTCAATTGATAGGTAACTATTTTCTCCCACTTCTTTGCAACCATAAAAAATGCAACAATGAATATTTTGGTATGTTTTGAGCTTTCTGTCTTTGACACCTTTGGGGCATATGCATAGTAGTAAGGTCAAAGGGTATTGAAATTTTTTATATTATTTTAGCTAAGCACCTCATTTTATAATTAGCTGCTTTATGGAGTGGTTGTCAGAATATTCCAATGAGAGAATTAATATATACTAAACACTGAAAACTTTAAGATGCTTCAGAACTGGTGGTTGGAGGAAGAGGAGGAGAAAGCAAAGGAGGAAGAGGAGTGCTGGTGGGGATGGCAATTTTTAAGTGGAGCAGTACTACATAGTGGGTAGAGAGACAGCTTTAGAGTAAGAAAGACTTGAATTCAAATCTTGTCTCTGACATATAGTAGCTATGTGACCCTAGGCTAGTCATTTTACTTGTATGTCTCTGAGTAAGTAATTTAACTTCTGAGTGTACCAGGTAACCCTCCAAGACTTCATAGTAGTTTTTTAGTTGATGACATTAATCAATGGGTGGGGGTAGGGGAGAAAAAAATGGAAGGAACTTCCCCAGAGGCAATTATCCTCATTAATGAAAATGGTCCAAATAAAAAAAAAACAAAAAAGAGGTAACAGGCTCAGAGAAATGAAGTTATTTAACCAAGGTCACAGAGCTAATAAATGGCAGAGCTGGAGCTTGATCTTAGGTCCCTGGATTTCTAGTACTGAGTTTTTTCTTCTGTGTCTGTACATACTCTTTATTAGTTTGACCTAAGAATTACTCAATATTTTCAAAAGACAGTGGGAAGTTTTAGTTTTACACAAATACATTTGAATATTTTTACAGAAGCAAGTGGTCTTTCATATGTTTATCTGAACTACATCTGAACTCTAAAAATTTTAAGGTCCTCCCTCATTATTTCCTATAGTATATATTCCTATAGCAGTTGTAAAAACTTAGCTAAAAACAAGAGACATCAAAAGTGTCACTCCCTTTATACCACTGTTAAACATGGAGTGAATTAAAGGACTTTCTTTCTATTTTCCTTTGGGTCATGGTAATGCATTTATGAAGTTGTAGGGATTTTGTTTTATTTCATTTTTTTAAAGAGAGCTAAGGTTTGGCATGAAAGCTACATGCTTTGGCATGGTAGTCACCCCTTTCAAAATATAATGAAGGTCCTAAATTCAGACTCTGTTTTCTCAAACTCTGGTTTTTGGAACACAACCAAAGTGCATACAGAATTCCTCAGCCATCAAGGACATTCTAAAGCATTATTAACTTGCTGTCTCAGATTTCCCTTGGAACTATGCTGGGGATGCAGGCCAGGGTGGGTGGGTGGGGTGGGGGGTGGAGAGATAGAATACTTTAAGAAAAACAGAGGGCTCTAAAGTGTCACCTCCTTTTTGCTACATCTCTTATCAAGGAAGACAGTAGCATCCACTCTAACTTTTCAAATTTCATTTTGAACATTGGTCAGTGAGATACACGTGCACTTAATTTAACATATTAACAAGATCATAGACTTAAAGAATTACACAGAAAATACCTAAAATGTCATATTACAAATGAAAAACTGAGTCTTAGGGGTATTATATGACTTGCTCAAAAACACATGGGTTAAAAAAAAATGAAAAAACTGAACAAGGTCCTTTGACTCCCAACCCAGGGCTCTTTCCACTGCATTTTCTTACTGCTCCTTCAAAATAAAAGAGTAAGGCAGTGAAAGGTGCCAACATGATCCTTGATGACAGTCATCACAACTTACTAAGTTTATTCTGTATGTAAGGGGACATTCCCCAAGGGACTCACCAAAATCCATCCCATTTTGAGAAGTTATTCCTCCATATTGGGAACATGGAAAGCCCCATGGGATTTTAATCTAATAGATGAGTTTCTGGAATTTAAATATTTATCAGCAGGTAAAGCAGTGTTTAGAAAGTCCTATTCAAGATAACTGGATGGTTCCTAGCAAAATAACTTAGTAACTAGCATGTAAATATCAAAGGCGTCCAAATTGAATTAAACAAAAGAACTGTGAAAGTCAATACTTAGAATTCAAAAGTTTATTTAATGACTGATGTTAAAGAGACAAGAGCTATAACCAAGGTTGGGCAGCTGAGTATTTTCCCCAGGATGCTGAAATTTGGAGGGCGCTGACACAAGCTAAAATTTAGAGACAGCTGAGATTAGTGCCTAATTAGGAAAAATGATTAGTTAAAACAGAAAGCATCCAGATGATGTTCCCCCACCCAAGTCCAAAAATTTCTATTTATGGCTTTGCACAGGATATACTAAACCTAGTGATTTGTACTCAGTGTTGGAATTGAGAGCCATAGAGAGCTACCAAGTAAAACCAAGCTGGCTCTGCCAAGTGCCGTGTCAATTAACTGTAGAAAACAGGTTGAGGGCCCATTTGTTTGATGAACATTGACATTCTCTTAGGATCACATGCGCATGCACACACAGATGTACATACACAAACACACTCTTGACAATGTCAAATTTCCAGAAATAAAGTCCTCATCGTTACTCCCTATGTGTAAGAAGTCCAAAACCTAATGACGATCTCTCAGAAATACCTACAATATCTTTCACATTTCCATTCACCCTGCCACTGCCCAACTTGCAAAGTAAGAAAAGGAAAAATAGAATCCAAAAGGGGAAATGGAATCAATGAGTAGAGACAGGGTTCTCCTTTATTGGTTATTTTTTTTAAAGGTGGGGAAGATGGCACATGTGGAGGCAGTAGGAAAGGAATAAGTAGACAGGGTGAGATGAAAGATTATGGGTGAGGGATTATTTTGGGGACAGTCTTTCAGAGGAGATAGGAAGGGATGGGTACATATAAAGGGGTTGGCCTTAGGTAGGTGCCAAGCACTTAATAAACACTTACTACATGCCAGATAATAAATTAAACACTGGAAATACAAATATAAGCAAAAAAAAGAGTCACTGCCCTCAAGGAATTTACATTCTACTGAGGGGACAACACAGGAAGGAGAACATAAAAGTACAAGGGAGGAGGGAGGGGAAGGAAAGGGTGAAGATATCTGTGCCAAGTCTGGAAAGTCACAGGCAGACTGCCCTCTCCAAAATGGAGACCTAAAGAGGAACTCACCAATAGGAAAAGAGGGCTGGCATGGCAGATTAAAGTCCTAGAGGAGGGCCCAGGTTAAGTGAGGTTCCAGGTTAAGACTATAGTAGAGGCATGAAAAGCCCACTTTTACTTGAGAAATTGGACTAAAGTGCCAGGGTGGGTGATGGTAAGGAATTTACTTTTAAAATAGAGAGAACTCATTAATTATGGCCTCTGTTTTCTCAGTTAAGTGTTGTGTGAGGTACTTTGTTGAGAGATTTGGGGAAAGGGTGATATAAGAAGTTTAGGAGAAAATAGAAGTTTAGGGACAAATGCTATGGGAAATACAATCTAGTTCATCGGGGAGAGTAAACCAATAACCCTGCAGTGGCAAAGATCCGGTGGAGACTACGTAAATATGGAGCTGGCCTAGTTGAACAATTTCCAAAAGGAAGGAAGGACTAAAGGAGGGAAGGGAATGAGGGAGGGAGGGAGGAAGGAAAGAAGGAAAGAAAGAGGGAGGGAGGATAAAAGAAAGGAAGGACAAAGGGAAGGAAAAAATGGAAGGACAAAGGGAAGAAAGGAAGGAAGGAAGGAGAAAAGCAAAGAGGGGAAGAAGGGAGAGAAGGACAGAGGAAGAGAAAAAAAGTATTTTTAAGCAGTTTGTATGAGGCACTGTGCTAAGTGCTAGTGATACAAATACAAGCAAAAAGAAAGAAAAGAGTTTACATCCTAATATGGGAAGACAAGAAACAAAAGAGGACTGAAAATTGGGTGGGCCCAGAAGGAGGGATAAGGGAAGGATGAAGTACCTATTTGGAGACATAGTGTTGAAGTGAAGTCCAGAAAGTCAGAAACATAGCCTAGAGGGGAATGAAAGTTGACCTGAGTACCCTTTGTGAAATGGAGGTCCCAGAGGAAAGTCACCAATGGGATAAGGGGAAGGACTTTGCAGAGGGTTATTTCAGGTTGAGAAGGCCACAGCTCTAGTTGGATATTCCCAGATAAGGATGCTCCAAGTGCTAAGGGAAGTTCCAGGATGAGAGGCATGGCTTTGAAATCTAGAAGTCAGGAGGGGAATGTGGAGAAGGCAGATGGTGTAAGTCACAGGGGTGGGGAACCCGCAGCCTCGAGTCCACATGTGGCCAGCTAGGTCCTCAAGTGCACCCCTTTGACAGAATCCAAACACCACAGAATAAATCCCCTTAATAAAAGGATTTCTTCTGTAAAACTTGGATTCAGCCTCACTCAAGGACCTAGAAGGCCACATGTGGCCTCAAGGCTGCAGGTTCTGCACCCCTGGTGTAGGATAATCTGAATTTGAGGTTTTGAAAGACATAGACAGAATTCAGTAAAGGGAGCAAGGGAGTTGAAGTTGAACTGGTTAAATACAGGGTCAAGATTGAGAAGAAGAGACAATAAAGCCAGAGTAGAGGCCATACTTGGAAGAATACTATGGCCTAAAGGGACTAGAGATCACAGAAAAGATAAAGAACAGGTTTAGGAGGAGCAAGACATGGGATGGGAGAAAATGACAGATCATAGAAGAATTCCAAATTCCTGTTTATAGAAGTAGGACAATTGTGGGTAAGGTAAGGCGGAGAGTGGATATTCCTATATGTGGCTGAGGTGAAATGATGATAGAGTCAAGAGAGTTGAGATTATTCATGTACTGAAAGGTCAGGACATTTGGGAGAAATTCATTATGTATGTTTTTTAAAAATGTATTTTATTTTCCCCCAAATTACATGTTAAAACAATTCTTTTAATGTTTGTCTTCTTTTAAAGTTTTGAGTCCCAAATTCTATCGCTTCCACTCCTCTCTCCTCCATGATATGGTAAACAATCAGATATAGGTTATACATGTGCTATCATGTAAAACATCCCCATATTAATCATTTTGTACAAGAAGACTAAATAAAAGAAAAAAAGATGAAAGAAAGTGAAAAAAGTATGCTTCAGTCTGTATTCAAACAGTATCAGTTCTTTCTCTGGAGATGGATAGTATGTTTCATCATTAGTCCTTTGGGATTTCCTTGGATCATTATATTGCTGAGAATAGCTAAGTTCTTCACAATTCTTCACTGAAAAATATTGTGGTTACTGTGTACAATGTTCTCCTGATTCTTTTCACTTTACTTTAGATCAGCTCATGCAAGTCTTCCCAGGTTTTTCCTGCTTGTCATTTCTTATAGCACAATAATATTATATTACAATGGCTTGTTTAGCCATTCTCCAATTGATGGGCATCCCCTCAATTTCCAAGTCCTGGCCACCACAAAAAGAGCTGCTATAAATATTTTTTGTACAAATAGGTCCATCCCCTCACCCAACTTTTTTATGACTTTGGGATATAGACCTAGCAGTGGTGTTGCTCAGCCAAAGGGTATGCACAGTTTTATAGCCCTTTGGGCATAGTTCCAATTTGCTCTCTGGAATGATGGGACCAGTTCACAACTCCACCAGCAGGCCATGAATGTCCCAGTTATCCCACATCCCCTCTAACATTTATCATTTTCCATTTTTTTGTCTTATTAGCTAATCTAATAGGTGTGAGGTGGTACCTCAGAGTTGTTTTAATTTGCATTTCTCTAATCAATCGTGATTTAGAACATTTTTATATGACGATAAAGAGCTTTGATTTCTTTTTCTGAAAACTGCCTCTTCATATCCTTTGACCATTTATCAATTGGGAATGACTTGTATTTTTGTAAATTAGACTCAGTTCTTTATATATTTGAGAAATGAGGCCTTTATCAGAGTTACTTGTTGCAAAAATTTCCCCCAGTTTTCTATTTTCCTTTTTTTTAGTTGCATTGGTTTTGTTTGTGCAAAAACTGTTTAAATTTTATATCTATTTTAAATTTCTATTATCAAAAAACATGTATTTTAAATTTCATAATGTTCTCTATCTTTTGTTTTGTCATAAATTCTTCCCTTCTTTATTTGCTTATGATATCATCCTTTAGGTATAAATCATGTACCCATTTTTACCTTATCTTGGTATATGGTGTGAGATGTTGGTTTTTTTTCTCTGTTTTGGCTCTTCCTGGTTTAAGTATCAGCACGATATCTGTGTCATAAAAGGAATTGGTAGGACTCCTTCATCACCTATTTTTCCAAACAGTTTATATAATATTGGGATTAATTGTTGTTTAAATGTTTGTTAGAATTAGTTTGTGAATTTATCTGGCCCTGGGGATTTTTCCTTAGGAAGTTCATTGATGACTGTCCAATGTCTTTTTTTCTGAGATCAGGTTATTTAAATATTTTATTTCTTCTTCTGTTAATCTGGGTAATTTATATTTTTGTAGATATTCATCCATTTTATTTAGATTGCCAAATTTATTGGCATATAATTGGGTGAAATAGCTCCTAACAATTGTCTTAATTTCCTCTTCATTGGTAAATTTACCCCTTTCATTTTTGATACCAGTAATTTGGTTTTCTTATTTCCTTTTCTTAATCAAATTAACCAATCATTTATCTATTTTTTTTCATAAAACCAGCTTCTAGTTTTATTCATTAGTTCAATGGGGCTGGTAGATAATGGCCAGGAGGTTCTTAGGTTATTGCATTGGTAATTAAGATGGGCTTTTAACACTTATGCAATCAAATGCCCTTGAAGAGTTTGGCTTTTGTTTCCTTGATTAAATTAGGAGTTCTTGATGACCTCCTTGCCTCAAGGGAAAGCCTAGTTTACATGGGTTTGAATGACATGTTTGTGACATCAGAGGCTTTTAGGCCACGTAGGTTTAAGTTGCATTTTTGTGATGCTTTTAGGTCACGTGGGTGAGTTGCATGTGTGACTCACCTTTGACCCTGGGCAAGATATATAAACCCAGAGGTTGGTGTTCTCCCTTGAGGCTTTCACTCTTGGAGGAGTGTTGGTGTGGGACTCTGGGCAGCTGGTATAAGAACCTCCCGGCTCACCGAGATGTTGATGGTTCCTTGGTAACTATGAATTGTATTTGGTCTGTTTATAATGTATGTTTGTGATTTGGCTGTATTTGCTCTGAAGTTCAGGGTGCTGGCTCTTTCCCCTGAACTAAGTGAATGATATTTGTATGTTGGATTGAAATAAGATTGTTAACCCCCTAACATTACTTTCCTTAGTAAAGCAGATCAAAAGAATCTGTGCTGGCTGCATTCTTGTTGTTGGGTTTGTGTTTGTCTTTCACACCTGCAGCAGCTGCTAGCTGAATTGTTGCAACAGTTATATACCTGGATAGTGTGACCCTCAAAAGGTGAAGTGCTTTAGTGATCACAGCGGTAAGGGAGAGGGTCGCAAGGGGCAAGAGGGAGCAAGGAGTATGCCACACTCTCCTGGACCAGATTGGTGGGGATCAGGCAGGGCAGGAAAGAAAGTGGTTCTTCTTTGCTCAGAAATTTTCCTATGCTCCTCATTGCCCATTGACTAGAGCCCAACCTCCTAAGCTTATCACTGAAATTAAATCACCTTTGTAATTTTTTTTTCAAATCATTCCTTATGCCTGAAATACTTTACCCCTATGATCTTGTTATTTCAAATCCTACTCATCTTTTATGGTTCAGCTCAAATATAATCTCTTCCAAGTCCTTTATTCTCTAAGCCAGAAGTTCTCTCTCCTTCCTATGAACTCTCGTAACACTTTCTCTGGGCCTCTCATTCTTATTACTTTATAGAGCTAAGCATCTAAAGGGCAATAGGGAGATATAAAAAACTAAAATCTCTCCATAGGGAATTTAGAGAAATTTGAATATCAGGGGAGTAAATTTTAAATTCAACAAGGGTAAATTTAGAATTAGTGTCCCAAAATAGATGAGTACATTTCTGTGTACAAACCAAGCTATTCATTTATCTAAGCTTATTTCCCTTAAACAAGCATTAGGAGGAAAAAACCAAACCTCTGCACATTGGACCCATCTGTCCATAGCAAACATGAGATCATCAGGAAACAAAACTGGCTTTTTTAGAAAGAAACTTAGTTCCTCATTTTTCTCTAAAGAAAAAAAATGGGCCTAGGATAGTGCAAATATGTCTTTTTCAAAATAGTTATGACTTCGCTATAGCAACAGAGAACTAAAGAACATTCTCCCCCAAAACAAATAGACATTTTTCATCAGGGGATATAAAAAGGAGTGATTGCTGTTGACTGAACTTGACCTTTCCTTAAAATAAGCCTTAGAATTTGGCTAAGCTATGTAAATACTTTAAGGGGTAAAAAGAAAGCTTCATTAAAAAAATTATACAGCAAATATGTCATCAGTTCCTCAAGAACAGCCCATGAGTTACTGTCAGGTGACTTGCCACTGTTTAGGTTCTGGAGAGATTTCCTTTGGATCTGGATGGATAGCTATCATCTGCCCATTCATGTGTATACAGAGCTATCATTTTTATACCTTTATACATTGCAGATAGGTGGTATAGTAGATAGAACACTGAAACCTGGGTTCACATTTGAATTCAGACACTTACTAGCTAGGAGAGATTGGGCAAGTCACTCAATCTCTATCTGCCTTAGTTTTCTCATCTGTTAGGTGGGGATAATAATAGCACCTTCCTCCTGGGGTTGTGGTGAGGATGAAATGAGATAATATTTGTAAAGTTCTTTGTGAACATTAAAACACTATATAAATGTTAGCTATCTTTATAGTATTAGTATGATGACTTAACAAAAAAAGGAACAGTAAGAAAGATGGGAAGTCAATCAGGACAGCATCATGTCACAAAAGATGAGGGAGAAAGTATGTAAAGATGTTTGTGTCAATAGCCTCAAAAACTTCAGAGAGTCCAAGAAAGATGTGAACTAAGAAAACACCATGAGATTTAGTAATTAAGAAGGAGGGATATAATTATAAGAATGGTGTTGGAAGCAAGATTGCAAAGGGTTATGAAGTAAGTGGTAGGTGAAGAAGTAGAGATAAGTGTAGATGGTTTTGAAAGGAAGAAGAGATATTGGATGGTGAGTAAAGGGTTCTACTTTTAATATATGCAGGGGTGTGTGTGTGTGTGTGTGTGTGTGTGTGTGTGTGTGTATGTAAGAAGAAATCAAATATGAGAGAGAAGGTGATGGTTTTTTTTAAAGGCAGCCTCCCAGAGGATATACAATAGAATGGCATCAAGGGCACAAATGGAAAATTTGGCCTGGACAAGGAAAATGATCATCAAATCTTTAGTAAAGATGTGGGGGATAATGAAGAAGGGTTTTGAAGTGTAGAATAAGAAAGAAGAACTAGCTCATAGCCCTTGGCTTTTATTTTTTTTTTCAACAAAGCAGGAAACAAGAACCCTTCTAATTTGAGTTGTTTAGGATAAAAGAGAAGAGAAGGGAAGAGAAGAGGAGGAGAGAAGAGGGGAAGGGAGGAGAGAGGTGGGAGGGGAGGGGAGAGAACAGAACGGAACAAATTTAGAATACCAGTTCTAGAAGGATGATAGAGAAGAATGAAAGAATTGTCTTCCTACAACAGTGAGGTACCAGTTGAGATTAGATATGATAAATAGGTAGTGGACTCAATCAATAGAGATGTATAGCTTCTTCTAGCAGCATGTGAGTAGGCACAAGTAGAGATATAACTAGGGTGAAGAAACTGGTGCTTCATTCCAGGATACCACCAACCAGAAGGCATACTTCCTGAAGTGGTTTGGAGACTGCTGTTTCCTCCTTCCAGGGTCCCATTCCTGTGACCTGTGGACCCAGACAAGATTTGGAATGACTCAGTGAATGAAAGAGCATTTGCTAAACTATTAAGTTCTTCCTGTGTGCCAGACACTATGCCAAGAGCTGAAGATGTGAATAAAAAAAGCAAGAGAGCACCTGCCTCAAAGATCTTGCTTTCTAATAGGAAGGACTAAAAGGAGGAGGGGTAGCATGGGCAGGGTATTATGGTCAAACTTATCACAGAGAAGATGAGTAGAGTTGGAGGACCATTGATTGACATGTACTTTCTAGGAATGGTAGATTGCTATTCCTGGGGATAGAAAGGGATTCAG
Organism: Trichosurus vulpecula; assembly: GCF_011100635.1. NCBI lineage: Eukaryota > Metazoa > Chordata > Mammalia > Diprotodontia > Phalangeridae > Trichosurus > Trichosurus vulpecula. The sequence goes on from NC_050581.1 coordinate 94,272,111, forward strand.
GGGGATTGGTGGTGGGGTAACACAGGTAGGCACAGTTGGAATGTGCCCAGGAAGAAACATCAATCGTAGTTCCGTGCTGACCTAGTCACGGCGAATACTCACCTATCAGAATCTTGGGAGCTTAGAGGTGGAAGTTGGATAGAAAAAGTGTGATTTTCAGGAGGATGTCAATGTCACACCCTTCTGTAGTATGATTACATGCATGATCAAATTGTCCTCTATATCAACCCTGCCCCCTGAACTATTCTCCTTAATCCTAAAATCTTCTATAGCTCACTATTGCCTCTAGTACAAATTTAGCTTGCCATATAGGACTCTTCAAAAATCTAGTTCCAGCCCACATTTCTAGACTTGTTTCATCTACCTCCCTCCATGCACTTTACATTCCAACCAAACCAGTCTACCTGCTGGTGTCAGAATTCAGTATTCTAATTCCTGCCTTTGTGCTTTGGCCCATGCTCTCCTCCTTGCATGGGATGCACTCTCTCTTCCCCCTCCATCTCTTAAAATTCCTAGCTTCTTTCAAGTCTCTGCCACGTCCTACAGGAGTACAAACCGACAATCTATTATCATAGTCCCTTGGAAGGTGGGAAACAACTCAGTTAAATGGTATTTCCCCATCTTATGACTAACAAGAAAAAGTATAGCATAATGGATAGAGAACTAGATTCAAAGTCAGAAGCCCTGGGTTCAAATGCCTTCTCTGCTCCATATTGGCTATGTGACCCTGAACTAGTCCTTAACCTCCCATTATTCTAGCCAAATGAATAACATTACAAGATGCAGAGAAAGTGCTGACCTGAAACTGGTAAAAGGAATTCCTCACCCAGGACTTCCCTATACCAGTGAAATCACAGATTCAGTAGCTATTCCTTCCCCATAACTAACAAATCCACACCTCCTCCTGTCCTAAGTGATACTCAGAGACCCACCTCTTACTAGCATACCTCAGTAATCTCTCATTCTCTGAGGTTTACTCTCTCCTCTTCCTTCAGCTCAGGACTTATAGACAGGCCTGCTCTTTACCCCACCCCCTGCCTTCATACATGGAGATTTGACTATTCTATAATTATATACATATATTGATTTCCTCAAACATCCTGACATTTTTATTCTTCCATATTCTCGATATCCAGGAGTTGCCACCACACTCTACCTCAGCCACACCAGGAATGGACATATGTATCATTGATCTCAGACATAATGGTTTGTATCAGGAGGGCAGAGTTTATAATCTCAAAGAGGATCATAAACATGTCTGAAAGGTTCGGAACTGCCGGATATAAGAAACTCTCAAAGTAGAAGGCAGAAGAATCAAAACATATATTTAGGCTCCACAGTAACCAACCCATGAACCAGCAACCCCATTTTGACATATTAATGAAAAGTTTCCAGGCCCAATAAGTACGTCTTACAAGAGTAACCAGGAGGCTACAGAGAAGCATGATTGCGTAAAGGAAAATCATGCTTCCCCCTCTATGGTAAAAAGATTACCCACTGGCCTGAAGTCTTTGTTCAGCTTCCTCCCGTAGGTCAGCTCTGCTACTGGCAGCTCCTGCTTCGGCTGTGGCTGTGGCTGTGGCTGTGGCTGTGGCTGTGGCTGTGGCTGTGGCTGTGGCTGTGGCTGTGGCTGTAGCTGTAGCAGCCTCTGGCTCCAATGGGAGCTGCTTTTAACCATCCAGCTTCTGCGGGGGTGTAAGGTACGCCGGGGAAAGCACAGGTTCTTTCAATCTGCTTAAGCAAGGTGAAGGGGTTGACCGGGAAAGCACAGGTTCTTTCCATCAGCTTAAGCAAGGGAAGCAAGGTGAAGGGGCCGACAAGCTTACTCCAGTCCAACATACAAACAGCATTCAGTTCAGGGGAAAAAGCCAAACTAGTCAAGGCCACTTGTTGACTAAGTGCTAAGGAGCCCATTTTTGGTTGCCAACACATGGTTTTATCTCCTTGATCCAGAATTCTGAACTACTTCTCTCTGATGATAACCTCCTATCCTATCTTAATCACTTCTCCTAAACCCATTCTTTATCTTCATTTCATTTTCTAGTCACTCTATCCCTCTCTGCTCTTTACCTCTATCACAATATTCTAACCTCCTTATCCTTTCTTCTACATTTAGCACAGATATTTAATGAGATCAATTAAACACTATACTCTTTTGTCCTTTATCATCAAGGTGTTTAGGCCTTGCCAAATACTTCCCCTGGGTTAGCACAACCACTTGCCTTTTAGGATCCCAGAGATGTAACTGAGAATTCTCCGACTTAGGGAAAGGTAGGGTAGAGTGAAAGAAACAAAGCTTGTCTTTGGTGTCTCCTCATCTCTTCTTCATCACTTTGCCTTTTTCAGAGGAAGGCTCCTGGTTGCTAAGAGTCCTCTTTCTTATTTCTAAAATGAGAGGATTGAACCGGATTTCTTTTTTTCTTTTTTTAGATTAAGTCATTAATTTTTCATTTTCAACATTCACTTTTATAAGATTTTGAATTGTAAATTTTTCCCCCTCCCCAAAATGGCACTCAATCTGATATAGGCTATATATATGTATGATCATATATTTACTATGTATCATCATCATTAAACATATTTGAATTTGATCATTTCAAAAGCTTTTTCCAATTAGGAATCTACCATCTAAAACCTGATGGATGACCCAGCCCTCTCCTCTCAGTGACTCCATCCTTTCTTTCTGCCTGGGTTGGCTGATTTAAGACTTAGAAGCCTTACATTCTTATGTAAGTCTTACATTCTAGCGATGCTTCGCATTTTATTATCTTTGGCAAGTTACTGAACCTCTTTGTCTTTTAGTTTTCTCTTTGTACATGATTCAAGTTAACATTCAATTATTTCTTTTGAATGGACCCAATTTCAGAGTTTTCATTGAAAACTAAAAAAGAAAAAGAAAACAGAATGAGCTTCTGGAGTAGCAGCTTCTCCTTGTTTTCTTTGAACCTTGGCAAGACATACCGGCTCTTTATTCATCTGTGCTCCAAATAGGACTAGAAACAAACCACAGACATTTGGATTGTTCTCCCCAGTCTCCTCCATTTGTTTGTGCTCCAGGCCCTGGGCAGAACTCATTGTGATTTGAATCTCCCTCTGTTTTATGTACCATGATACAGTGAAAATGAAATCTAAACATTGCAAATAGTCTGCTGGGTTTTAATGTGTGGGATTTAGATCTAGTTTGCCATACTGCATCAAAGACTTGAATTTTCACTCAAGGTCATTTGGCAGTTAGAATAACTCCTTTCCAGGTTGAGGATAGTATTTAAGAAGGGTGCTAAACAAAAGGCGAAGGACAAAGATAAAAAGAAGGAGAGTATGTTGTTTGAAGAACCCGATTACCAGCCAGACCCCCTGACAGTGGACGTTCAGATCCAGCTGTGCCACTATAAGTCCCTCACAGAAGCACTTGCCGGGCCTCCCTTGTGATTCTCTACCCCATTTTTATGCCTCTTAGATTTGGGTGGTAAATGTGTTTAGTTATAAAGTGTTGTTAGATTTGGGTGGTAAATGTGTTTAGTTATAAAGTGTTGTTTTGCTTGTAGCAACAGATTCAAATGAATTCTTTCTTTTCTTTTTGGAGGTAAGCAGGGTTAAGTGACTTGCCTGGGGTTGCACAGCTAGTAAGTGTCTGAGACCGGATTTGAACGCAGGTCTTCCTGACTCTAGGGCTGGTGCTCTATCTACTGTACCACCTACCTGCCCCTCAAATGTATTCTTTCAAGGGAACTGCTGCCCCCCGCCAACCAGGACAATCTCCTATAAGCCAGGAATCCTTGGTGAGGGGAGGCCAGTGCACCAGAGCTATTGGGCATACCTCATCCTGAGAAGGAAGAAGGGAGGTTAGTTGCCACCAAACCACTCCGGACTAAGGAAGGCTCCTAGTCTGCTGATTTCCCCTCTATTAAATGCATTGAAGAATTGATTTATTACTCAGCTGTAAGGGAGGACATATTTCAAAGACAAACATATTGTCTTAGGGACATCAAGAAGTTTCCTGGCCAAAGTGTGTGGGGCTCAACCTTTTTAGACTCTTTGGAGAAACAAAAAAAAAAATCACATGAAGGCAGCAGACGAGATAAACAAAGGAAGTCAAAGTCGGCATGTCGAAGATGGTCCACAAAGCTGAATTAGCAGAGCATAGTGATGGATCCGTGATTGGAAAAGTCTGGAAACAAGTGATTTCTTAACAGGTTATATATTGATTATTCCAAATCGAGCAGGTGCTTTGTCCATGTTTCTGCCTAGAAACAGCAAAGTAGCTCTTTCCCATAGTCCTTCAGGGTATCAGTAGCTAGTCTGCCCTTAGTCCTTTGCAGTAATGCCAAGCTTCTCAAAGCTGTGGAATTCTGAGTCCATATTCATAGCTTTTTGTGTTTCTAGAGCAAAAAAAAATCATCTAATAGCCTCAGGTTGTTAGAAAGGCCAAGTACCCCAGATCTCATACGGGAAGGTTTAGAGTGATTTTTGCTTGGCAGAAGGCACAGGAGAAGGCACCAATGGCCAAGCACAGTCTTGAAGACTAGGACAATGGCAACTGGTCAGAGACACAGAGAGATCTCTCCTGACTCACCCTCCAGGCTTAGCCAGTTACCCATCACTGAAACCATCCCCCTTGTCATTTCTTAAAGCACAATAGTATTCAATCACAATCATATACCACAAGCTGTTCAGCCATCCCTCAATTAATGAGAATCCCCTCAATTTCCAGTTCTTGGCCACCATAAAAGAGCTGCTATAAATATTTTTTGTAAATATGGGTCTTTTTCTTTTTTCTCTGATGTTTTGGGTATACAGACCTAGTAGTGTTATTGCTGGGTCAAAAGGTATGCACAGTTTGATAGCCCTTTGGGCACAGTTCCAAATTGTTCTCTAGAATGGTTGAACTAGTTCACAACTCCACTAACAATGCATTATGTCCCAATTTTTCCACATCCCCTCTAGCATTTGTCATTTACCTTTTCTGTCATGTTAGCCAATCTGATAGGTGTGAGGCAGCATCTCAGAGTTGTTTGGATGTGTATTTCTCTAATCAGTTGTGATTTAGAGCACTTTTTCATATGACTATTGAAAGTTTTGATTTCTTCTAAAAACTGCCTGTTGATATCTCTTGACCATGTATTAATTGGGGAATGGCTTGTATTTTTATAAATTTGCCTTACTTCCCTACATATTTGAGAAACAAGGCCTTTATCAGGGGAAATTGCTATAAAATTTTCCCCTCAGTTAATTTTGCCTGCATTAGTTTGGCTGGTGCAAAACCTTTTTTAATGTCATGTACTCAAAATTATCCATTTCACTTCCTGCCAGTAGCATGGGAGGTGAGGGAGGAGTGCCATAGAGAGCCCGTATCTAGGCTGTGGAAGTTTTTTTAGGCTTTGATGGCCAGCGAGGTCACAGCTTTCCAGGAGCAAAAGACTGCCAGGGGCTGCAACATGGAAATACCAATGCTGCAAACCTCTGAACTGCTCAGGATATCTGTGTTTCCTTTACCATTAACATGACATAACATAGTATATGTCTATAAAATACTAAGATAAGAAAAAAAGTGCTGCTATTAATATGTTTGTACATATCTCTTTTGGGTATATGCCTAATAGTGGCAACACTGAGTCAAAAAGAAGCAATTTAGTAATTTTTTCAGGTGTAGTTCCAAGTTAACATTGAATGGTTGAACTATTTCATGTTTCTATCTGCAGTGTCTTTGTATGACCGTCCTTCCATAGCCCCTCCAATGATGGCTTTTTTTTTTCATTTTGGTCATCTTTGTTAATCTGGTGGATATAAGGCAAAGCCTTGGCATTGTTTTCATTTGTATTTCTGTTATTATAGTGATCTGGAGCATTTAAAAAAAAAAGATTTCAGCCAGAATGAGGCTTATATCTCAAACTTAGACTTCCATAGAGTTATGTATCCACAGGTTTGTCAGTGAGAACTATCTCCACCAGGAGAGATTAGAGTGCATGGAGTCAGAATGATGTGATGCAATATAAATAATATATCAATATAACATTATAACATATGACATGATATGGTATGTGATAGCATGCAAGATAAGAGGAAGCATGATAGCATTGTCATGTCATTGATGGCGGGTGGTCTTATACAACAACATATGCCAACATGCATGGTGATGTGCTTTGATATGATATGACCTGTGGCTGCATTGGCATGAAATATCATGTGATAGCACATAATGACATGTGGCATAACATGTGGCCACATACAGCATGACATGTGGCAACATGTGACATTGCATTGATTATCTACGTGATATCATGATGTGTGACATGATATGAAATGTGACAGTATACTGACCAAACGAAATATAGGCAAATAATGGGATCAGAGTACAGGTTATTGGCAAAAGCACTGGGCATAGAGTCAGACTGATGTGATGCCACATGTCATGACATGTAATGATATGTGACATGACATCAGCTGAGGGAAGCTGAGGCTGAAAGATCAAGTGATTTACCCATAATTGCACAGGAAGTACCCAGAATCATATTCAGTATGATGTAGTACAAAAGTCAAGGTGATCAGAGCTGTAACTAGCAGTTCTTGTGCCTGGGACAAGCACTACTAAATATGCCTTGGGCCAAATGAAAATTCCTTTTGGGGAAGGGGAAAACTGTGGAAAGAGACCTTCGATCTCAGGGTGCAAGGTCCTACAGGAATGTGTGTGTGTGTGTGTGTGTGTGTGTGTGTGTGTGTGTGTGAGAGAGAGAGACAGAGAGAAAGAGAGAGAGAGAGAGAGAGAGAGAGAGAGAGAGAGGGAGAGAGAGAGAGAGAGAGGCAGACAGACAGACAGACAGACAGAGACAGAGAGACAGACCGACAGATAGACAAAGACACAGACAGAGAGAGACAGAGACTCTGGAACTTTAGGAGTCTAAAACTGGGGAGGCCACTAAATGAGGAGAGAATAGGACAGATTGAGGCCAGGGAGGAGCTCATCCATGTTTTCGGATTATCACTTTGGTAGCTTCATGAAAGTCAGAGATAATTTGGAGATACTGGAGAAGGGATATTCTTGAAGAATCAAGACCAATTATGAGACTATTTCAGTAATCCAGGTGAGAGGTGATCAGGCTGTGAACTATTGTGGGGGTCATATGAGCAGAGAAAAGGGGACAATCATAAGGGATACAAACTCTAGGATTTGGTAGTTGATTAGATATGGAGGTGCTAGAGAGTAAAGTCAAGGATGGCTTCAAGGTTAGGTTGTGAATCTTGGTGACTGGAAAGTTGGTGGTATTCTTGACAGACAGGAAAGTTAAGACTATGAAGTGTGTAAGGCAAAAAAAATAATGACTTCTAATTTGGACTGGATGAATTCAAGGTGCCTAGGAATCTAGTTGAGGCAGCTAAGTGGCACAGTGGATAGAGTGCCAAGCCTGGAGTCAGGAAGACTCATCTTCCTGAGTTCAAATCCAGCTTCAGACATGCTATTTGTGTGACACTGGGCAAGTCACTTAGCCCTGTTTGCCTCAGTTTCCTCAACTGCAAAATGAGCTAGAAAAGAGAATGGCAAACCACTCCAGTATCTTTGCCAAGAAAACCCCAGAGAGGGTAATGAAGAGTCAGACACAAAGGAAACAAGTGAACAACAGGAATCTAGTTTGAAATGGTCAAAAGGCATTTGATAATGTGAGATTGGAGCTCTGGAGAAAAGCCGGGGTTGGATAGCGTTGGATCTAGGAGTCATCAGTACAGAAATGATAACTGAATATATAAGAGATGATGAAATTGCAGAGAGATCACATGTAGAGAGAAAAGAGGGCCCAGTACAGAGGCTTGAGGCACATCAAAAGTTTAGAGAGTAAGATATAGATGTCGATTCAGTAAAGGAGACTGAAAAGAAGTGACCAAAAAGGTAGAAGAAGCAAGAGAGAGCAACGTCACTAATATCCAGAGAGGAGATGGCATTCAGGAGGATGGAATAGTCCATGGTGTTAAGAAAGATGAGGATTGAGAATGGACCAATTGATTTTGTAATAAAGAGATCATTGGTCACTTTGGAGACAGCAGTTTCAGATGAGTGATGAAGGTCAGAAGACAGACTGCAAGGAGGTGAAAAGTGAGAGGTGAGAAAGTAGGGACAATGAATGGAGACATTTGTTTCTAGTTTGGCTGTGAAAGGGAGGAGAGCCATAGGATAATAGCTTGAGGGTGTGGTACTGTCAAGAAATGTTTTGTTTCATTAATTTATTTGTGTATGTATGGGGAAGACCTGGGAATGTTAGTAGATGTCAGGGAAAAGACTGAAGATGAGAGAAAGGGAAAGTGGGATGATTGCAGGAGCAGTATGCTGGAGGGGATGGGATCAAAGGCAGATGCAGAGAGGTTGGTTTTGGCAAGAAGGACTATATAATTGGAGACTAAAGTAAGGAAGGAAATAGTGAGGGGTGATATCAAGAGGTTTTGAAATGTTGAATAAAGGCAAATAGGGAACTCACAGTGAATGGCCTCTCTTTTATCAGGATACTATGAGGTGAGGTCTTCTGCTGAGACATAAAGAGTTGGGTAGAATGCTTGAGGAGAAAAGACAGTTTGGAACATCTCCTGTGGAAAATGCCATAGAGATTCAAATGTCAAACAGTAAAACTGTTGCCTTGTAACAATGAGGGCCCAGTTGAGGTGAGACACAAATTGTAGTGAATATATCAGTCCAGTTGGGTGACATCCTCCAGCACCATCTAACAGCACATGAGTTTCAGTGGAGGAGGCTCATAATAGGGGTTATTTAGGGTTGGAGTTTTGCAGGCATGAGCAGTGATTGGGTACAGGGGTGAAGGATCACAGAGTGGATGACAGTATGAAGTGGAATGGATTAACTATAGGACCAAGACCAGGAAAGGAGAAAAAAGAAGTCAGAGAAGGGGGTGATGGCTTGGGAGAGTACTGAGGCATGGAGGGTTTGAAGGTCATGTTGAGGAGAAAGAATAGTTTTAGGAAGAGTGAGCATAGAGAGAGAACACTATGAGGTTATGAGTTGGTAGAGGGATTTTGGAGGATCATGGTATCATACAATCATAGATTTAGAGCTAGGAGTCTCAGAGACTAGCACTCTCATCGTCCAAATATAGAAACTGAGGCTTTGAGAGGCAAAAAGACTTGACCCGTGTTCACAAGAGGTAGTAAGTTTCAGAGGCAGAATTTGAACTCAAATCCTCTAACTTAAGACCCAGCACTCTCTCCAGTGTACCACACTGCTTTCCATTCTTAATCATGGAAATGGAACATTTGAGGGAAATTCTGAGATTAAGACTATACCCTTGGCTGCTCAATGCTTTCAGTTGGTTATTGGTTGTGTAGTGGATAGAGCACTGGGCCTGGAGTTGAGAACTGAGTTCAAATCTGATCTCAGATACTTACTAGCTGTGAGACCCTGGGAGAGACACTTAACTGCTGTCTGCCTCGGTTTCCTCAAATCCCTATAAAATGGGGATAATAATAACACCTACCTTGCAAGGTTGTTGTGAGGACCAAGCTGAGAATACAAATGTGTTCCATGTGGTATATAGTTGATTACTGTTTGTAGTAGGGACATTAATTTTTTTTTTGGTTCCTCGGGGCCCAGTTGCTCCTTCTTTCTCCTGTTTCTTTTGCTTTTCCTCCTCTTACTCCTCCTCTTCCTCATCCTCCTTCCTTCTTCTATCTTCTTTTTCCCAGAACCTTAGTAAATATTTGTTTAATTTAATTGAATATATTTTTTAAAAAAAGTACAAAGGCACTTGGAGATTGGTTCTAGACAGTGCTCCTAGTGCTTCTAGGTGCCTAGACCAGTGAAGGACCCAGCTGGGTACGACAGCCTGGAAATATGGGAAGGGGGTGCAGAAGAAGATCATGATCAAGAAGGTACTTGGCATCATACTGAGGTAATATACTGAACTTACAGCACTGAATCAGAGGTATAGGACTTGGAGTGAATCCCACCTCAGCTACTGCAACCTTCCTCAAGTCACTAAATTCTGACAAGCTTCAGTTTCATTGTCTTTGAAGTGAGAGTGGGGGACTAAATGACCTCTGAGATTCCTTCCAACTTGAAATCTCTGATCCTAATCACTTCTCTAGGCATTACAAACATAAAGATGGAGGCAAGGACCCTCCCAAAGGGTAGAAAGGGCTGGTCTTGCTAGCTAACCTCATCTTGACAGTACCTTCCACTCAGTCAGCACTAACTAAATTCCCTTTGATCATCATTTTTTTTAGTGGAAGGAAGCCAAACCTTTAGTTTGCATATGTGCCAGGCACATATTAGGGGCAGGGATGACAGTAATTGGGATAAACCACTGAAAGACTGAAAAAACTCATACTTTCTGTTAAAATAAGATTGGTAGCAGAATCATAGTGTGACCTTCTCCTGCCCTCCTTCCCATATTACCAGGCTGTCGTACCCAGCTGGGTCCTTCACTGATCAGGGCACCTAGAAGCACTAAGGGCACGGGCTATGTCATTTTCTTTTGGAGAACAGAAGACTCTGAAGCTGAAAATGGGGGTCTCGGACTGTCATCTTTGGCTTTTTGAATTTAGATTGGCCTGTGTATTAGCCAAAGGGATTCCCTGCAGAGGTTGCAAAACCAGAACTGGGGAAGCTGAATTCTTCACTGAATAAAGCATTGGTGTATTATGAGTCATAGAAAATGGTATGCACAGTACATGGCCAGAATCCTACAAAAAGCACACTTTTCTGATTTAAGAAAAAAAAACACATTGAAACACAAGGGAAAAATAATGTCTCTTTCTGGTGAGGAAACAGGATTATTTGATAATCTTCATTATCTAAAAGATATAAAAGGCAAAGTAGCTGTCACCTCCGGAAAGTGGGGTCATATTTTAATGGGTAGGTACAGTTTTAAGATAAATCACTTTATCTTATGGGAGTTCTAATGCATACTTGGAAGAAGTATTGTTGAGCCCTGCCCAGCTTATGTTGTGGGAAGTTTTGGCATCTCACTTTGTAATTACTGTCTTATGGCATCTGTCCATGAATATCATAGTGATGCTGTCTCACAGAACAAGTAATTGTTTAGAGGAGGAAAGAACAACACAATTGATCATTCCTCATTTTCTTTCTTTCTTTTTCTGTTTGTTTATATCCCTAAGGGAAGTAAACAATAAGTACAGAATCATGAATACAAAGCATGTAGGCCAGTGAATGCCTCTGCCTAGCTTTTTAGTGTGACTTTTGTGCATGTGGCCCTATATAGTAATAAACATGTGTTTTTTCTCTTTCTGTAAAGTTGAATTTAAGTAATTTAAATTCACACATCCCTGTAGCTACAATATGCATTTTTCCTAAAAAGAGGTAGTTGTCTGAGATCATGCTTTTGGTGGGGCTTTTCAAGAAGGGGCCAGAATTGATACTTTGAGTCACTGGCTCTGGTTTACCACGGACAGTCACCTCATGAAACATTAAAAAGAGACTGTGCCAGGGAAATCTTTCCAGGAAGCCAACTTGCCAGAGCCATCAGGAATTGGGTTGTGACCTCTGTAGGAACCATGCCATGAGCAGGAATTGGTCTCCTCCAGCAAGTACTCTACGAAGTGGATTGTGGTGATCTGATGTTGTCCTTTGGATGCCTAGCTTTGGAGATTCATGCTCTCCTCGAAGCTGTAATGATTTATTTAAGGAGTCTTAATGCCATTAACTTTTACTCTTCATTTCCTTATAAATTCCATTTAGTCTAAATACCAGGTAAGTATGGATTCAGCCTGGTAGAATCTCTAGCTGTCTTCAAAACCCAGCTCAAGTACCACCTCAGACAAAACAGCCATCCTCATCCCCACAAGGGCCAGGGCCTCTCTAAGAAATTACATTGTATATGTTTTTCTAGGCACATGCTGTTTCCTCCAATAGAATGTAAGCTTCTTGAAAGCAGGGCTTCTTCATTTTTGTCTTTTTACCTTCCATGCCTAGCACAGTGTGTATAGGAGTATATAGGAGGTGTTTAAAAAGTGCTTATGGAACTGAATTATCGAATGGCAATTTCCACCAGCATTGAGCAAGGACAAATGTCTCTGGCCCAGCCACAGGATGAGGAGATGGTTCTAAGCATATTGTGCACACAGCATACTATAGTTCTGTAACTTATCTGCCACATCATATAAATATGGCTATAAGTTTTTTGGATGAGTTCCACCATCAGTTTGTGCCTCCACTTTCCCTTTGCTGAATGGGAATAATGATGCTTATTAGGTAAATTATACAGAAATAGAAAGTTCCCTCTACATATGCAAAAAATTAGCACGACCATATTCCTGTGGAATTTTTTAATGGTGATGCCAGGAACAGCATTATCCTTGCAGAGGGAAAAAAGAAAGCATGTTTCAATTGTCAGGTACACAGTGATTTAAGCATTTTAAAGTAAGTTTTGCATATACTTTAAAGGGAAGGGGAAAGGTTCTTGTCTAGGACTTTAGGGCCAGTGTGATAGAATGGAAAAGCCATTAGTCCAGCAGACAATCGACCTCGTGACAAAGCTAAAGCTTTGGACTGGGAGTCAGGAATACTTTGATTTGAATCCTGCCTTAGACACCCTGGGCACATCACCATGTAGTGGAAAGAATCTTGGCTAGCTCTGAGCTGTGCTCCTTGCTCCCTGTGTGACTTTGAACGAGTCTCTCTGGGCTGCATCTGTAAAATAAAGGCACTGAAATGGACTGTCTCTCATGTCCTTTCTAACTTTAATTTTATTTCTACAATTATCTTCCTGAGCCTCCATTTTCCCTTCTGTAAAGTGGAGATAGTAATGCTCTGCCCCACATTGTGGCTATTAAGATCAAATGAAATGATAAATGTTTGTAAACCTTCGAAGACTATGTGACTGCCAGTTATTTTTACTAGTCCCAGCTCTGATACTTAGCAGATGTGTGACTGGTACTCCACTGGTTACAGCAGAACTTTGAGCCTCAGTTTTCCCAACCATAAAATGGGACCATTACAATAGCTGTACTGCCTATCTCACAGGGTAGTAATGAAGAAAGTCCTTTGTAACCCTTCAATTTGCTACTATTCTCACATGAGTTTTCATTATCAAATATAAATTACCCTTGTTGAAGCAAAAAAAAAGAATAATTTCTTATCGCCATTGTTTAGTACTTCCCTTCATAATTTGTGATGAATCATAGGTAGCAGTTTTCTTTCCCTTGGGAACCTGGAGCTCTTTGTTTACAGATAATTTATCCTGATTATTTTCTCAGTAAAACCACCCTAGGAGTATTTTGATGGTGATGATGGGTGAAGTCACTAAAATAGCTTGTGTTATTAGTACTCTGTTCAGATACAGTGATATATAGCGATAAGATTATCCACAAGATAAGCGAGCCAACACTAACCTACTATATCCATGTATGTATATGTATATATTTACATATATGTGTGTGTATTGTGTAATTTAATATACTATAAACATTTCTTTTCACCTGAAGTTATTTCAACTGATCCTTCATAAAGCCATCATTGTCATCTGCTTTTAGTCAACCAATGTTAGTGGAGGAAGTTGGAAAATGGAGTAGGACAATGTGTTGGGAAACTGTAGATTGTTACTATGTGACTTTATAATCAGTTTCTTCTTCCTCTACTCATCATCTAACAGGATAGATAATAAATGATTCTCGGATCAGGACCAGAACAAGAAAATTCCTAGACCACCATTGAAATTCTTTTCATTGCTGAATTTCTTTTTTTTTCTTTTTTTAAAATTTATTTATTTAACATATTTAGTTTTCAGCATTGATTTTCACAAGAGTTTGAATTACAAATTTTCTCCCCATTTCTACCCTCCCCCCGACACCAAGATGACATATATTCTCATTGCCCTCTTCCCCATTCAGCCCTCCCTTCTGTCACCCCACTCCCCTTCCATCCCCTTTTCCCTTCGTTTCTTGTAGGGCAAGATAAATTTCTACATGCCATTGCCTGTGTATCTTATTTTCTAGTTGCATGCAAAAACTTTTTTTTTGTTTTTGAACATCTGTTTTTAAAACTTTGAGTTCCAAATTCTCTCCCCTCTTCCCTTCCCACCCACCCTCCCTAAGAAGTCAAGAAATTCAACATAGGCCGCATGTGTATCATTATGGATAACCCTTCCACAATACTCATGTTGTGAAAGACTACCTATATTTTGCTCCTTCCCAACCCATCCCCCTTTATTGAATTTTCTCCCTTGACCCTGTCCCCTTTCCAAAGTGTTTGTTTCTGATTACCTCCACCCCCATCTGCCCTCCCCTCCATCATCTCCCCCCCCCCTTTTTTATCTTCTTCCCTCTTCTTTCCTGTGGGGTAAGATACCCAATTGAGTATGTATGGTATTCCCTCCTCAGGCCAAATTTGATGAGAGCAAGATTCACTCATTCCCCCTCACCTGCCCTCTCCCCTCTTCCCACAGAGCTGTTTCCTCTTGCCACCTTTATGTGAGATAATCCACCCCATTCTATCTCTCCCTGTCTCCCTCTCTCAATATATTCCTCTCTCATCCCTTAATTTGATTTTATTTCTTTTAGATATCTTCCCTTCATCTTCAACTCACCCTGTGTCCACTCTCTCTCTTTCTCTATATGTATATGTACACATACATATATACATATGCACATTCACTTATATATATATGTGTGTGTATATATATATGCATATTCCTTTCAGCTACTATGATATTGAGGTCTCATGAATCATACACATCATCTTTCTGTGTAGGAATGTAAACAAAACAGTTCAACTTCAGTAAGTCCCTTATGATTTCTCTTTCTTGTTTACCTTTTCATGCTTCTCTTGATTCTTGTGTTTGAAAGTCAAATTTTCTATTCAGTTCTGGTCTTTTCACTGAGAAAGCTTGAAAGTCCTCTATTTTATTGAAAATCCATATTTTGCCTTGGAGCATGATACTCAGTTTTGCTGGGTAGGTGATTCTAGGTTTTAATCCTAGCTCCATTGACCTCCGGAATATCGTATTCCAAGCCCTTCGATCTCTTAATGTAGAAGCTGCCAGATCTAGGGTTATTCTGATTGGGTTTCCACAATACTCAAATTGTTTCTTTCTGGCTGCTTGCAGTATTTTCTCCTTGATCTGGGAGCTCTGGAATTTGGCGACAATATTCCTAGGAGATTTCTTTTTGGGATCTATTTGAGGAGGCGATTGGTGGATTCTTTCAATTTCTATTTTGCGGGCAACTTAAGTTACTTTATTCAGACATATGTCTCTTAGGCAGCAGATGGATTCAGTGAGAAGCTCATCCATGCACTAGCAGCTCTCCTATTTGATTGAATGTAACTCATGGAGAAAAGGGAAAAGAAAACACATTGGTGGAGACAGAAATTGAGAAGAGTGAAACCCAATATGTTAGTTAGGTCTCACTTAAAAGGAAAAGGTCAGTATGTTTTATAAATCCCTTTCACTCCTAAAGGAGGAAGGAAATACCCAGAGGAAGATATGATCCCAGTTCTGGAACAACAGCACGCATGAGCATCAGTATGGTGTGATACAAGACTAATCTCTGAGTTTGAGAGACTTAGACTCTAATCTGGTTTCTGCCAAATCCTAGCCATGTGATCCTGTGCAAATCACAACCTTTCAGTGCCCATAGACAGCTCTCTAAGACTAGGTTACAGAGAAGGGGATGATTTGCATTTGCAAAGAGAGTTCCTTGTTAGGTGCTTTCCACACAGATGAAATCTGAGGTGCTTGGCTAATGTCAGCAGAGGGGTAGAGGAGGTGGGAAGGGATGGGATAGCCTCAGGTACAGGGTGCCATCATGAAGATCTTTCAATTCATGCTCCAAGGAGAATGCCCTTCTATCCTTGAAAAAGGGAAGGACTATAAATCTCTGGATATCTCTATGGGAGTATGAGTGGAACAAGCCTTGGTAGACAGTGGATTTTCCCATCTCCCAAGGTCTTCGAGGTCTTCAATTCAAGGCTACATGACAACTTGTTGGATAGTTTAAGACGGGTTTTCTGTTCAGCTATAAGTTGAGCTAGATGACATCTGAACTTCTGTTCTAGCTCTGGGAATCTATAATTTAATAAAACCTCTCAATGTCAAGGCAGTCACTGTGTTGAAGAAGAAAGAGCACTAGATTCTAAGTCAGAAGACATAAGCTGGAATCTCTGCCTTCCTATTTACTACTTGTAGACCCTTAGGAAAATAGACTAGTATAGTAGAAGGAACAGTCTCTGAAGTCAGAGAATCTGCATTAAAAACACTTCCTTCAGTGCTTACTAGGACATCTAGGAGGCATAGTGAATAGATTGCTGGGCCCAAAGTCAGGAAGATTCATCTTCTTGAATTCAAATATGGTCTTAGACACTTACTAGATGTGTGACCCTGTGCAAGTCACTTAAACAGTTTGCCTCAGTTTACTCATCTATAAAATGAGCTGAAGAAGGAAAGGGCAAACTACTCCAGTATCTTTGCTAAGAAAACCCCAAATAGGTCACTAAGAGTCAGGATTGAATAACAAATACTTTTTACTTGTGTGACCTTGGGCAAGTCACTTTTCCTCCCTGGGCCTCAGTTTCCTCAGTTGTAAAATGCAATCACTCAACACTTTTGCCATCAATCATATAGTAAGATTTTGAAAATCTATGTTATACTTTATTCCATACAACCACACTACTCAGATACACAAGCACACATGCACACATAATTTTCCATTAAATTAGAAGCAAATAAAGGTTACAGTCCCTACTTCAGGACATTCTCTGTGATAGATAAGTATACTTTGATGCTCAGATGGATTCAGAATCTTATCAAAGTCGGGATTCCCTCTACCTGGATAGACTGCCACAGCTCTGGTTTCTGTTTTTTCTCTAAAAGCTGCATAGAAGATCTACGCATTGTGCTCAGGGGTATCCTCTGCTCCCTTTAACTTTTTCCAAATACCAGTGCATTTGGCTAGCCATCTGTTATCCCGTACTTACTGCATGTCCAACCTATCTTCTTGTCCTTGCTTGCTGTCATTGAACTTGTGTGTGAGCTTCATTGGTGCTACAAATAATCTGTTTATAATCACCATATAACTTTCCGTTGACCTTCGTATGGCCTAAATCTTTTTTTCTTCTGAGATTCTGTGATCCCATAATTTGCAAGTGCATAGCTTTGCCCATGGGAATAGAATTTTAAAAGATGACCTTTTTTTTAAGTAGTGGGGCAGCTGTGATTGTTGGAAGCGTTGCACAACTACTTCACTATGATCCAGCTCTATCTAGGGGTGTAGCAGTAGATGGAGAGCATTGGACCTAAAGTCTGGAAGTCCTAATTTTGAATACTGTCTCCAAAATTTACTTGCTGTGTGACCCTGGAGAAGCTACTTTATCCTTCTTGGCCTTTGTTTCCTCATTTGCAAAACAGGGATTATAGTAACACCCACTTCCCAAGGTTATTGCGAGGATCAAACGAAATAATATTTGTAAGCACTTACCACAGTGTCTGGCACATAGTTGGCACTGAAGAAATGTTTGTTTCCTTCCTTTGTCCCTCCCTCTCTTCCTTTCGTGTGTGTGTGTGGGGAGGGGGGAGGTTAAGGGGTGTACTGACCAAGGCAGAGAACAGTGGAACTATCAACTCTTATCTTTTGGACACTTGGCCTCTCTTAATGCAGTCTGAGATCACATTGGCTCTGTGTGTGTGTGTGTGTGTGTGTGTGTCTGTGTGTGTGAGAGAGAGAGAGAGAGAGTGAGAGAGAGAGAGAGAGAGAGAGAGAGAGAGAGAGAGAGAGAGACTATATCACATTATTGAGTTATATCAAGCTTTTGTAGCATACATTAAAACCTCCATATCTGTGTCAGGCAACCTGCCATGTAGCTATGACTCCCTTCATTTGGCACGTAAGTAGTTGGTTTTTGAAGCCCAAATGTAAGGCTACCAGCTGAAAAAAAAAGAAATGAGATTAGTCTGACATGTCATATTATTTTTCAAAATAAGTCTATTGATATCTTTTATATTTACATTGCCTAATTCCTCCCCTTTATTCAGGACTGTGCTGGAGTCAGCTCAAGCCAGCTCACAAGAGCCCATGGTTAAATTTTCAGTGTTAGCATTTACCTCTCAGAAATAAAGAAAGCTACAAATTGAGGCTTGATCTGTTTATTGTCTAGACTTCAGAGAATAATGGAGGAAATATTAAAAATTTAGAATAAAATAAAAAGTGTGTACTGCTTTTCAAAGAGCCAGTTGTTAAACATTTATCAGAATGCCACTGCCTATATCCTTCCTCCTTGCTTGTCCCAGAGTCATTCCATATAACAGAGTTTGTTAAAAAGAAAAAAAGGCAGAAGACAAAAAATAATCAGCAAAACATATAAGCACATTAACAAATCAAAAAATATATGTTGCATTCCAGAGCTGTGAACCTTCTGTTTCTGCATATCTCTTCTTTATAATTTCTCAACATTTGTTTTCAATCATTTTGCAGCTGTTCGTATTTCCATCATGGCATCTTTGTGTATATTGTTTGCTTGTCTCTGCTTGCTTCACTTTGCTATGTTCATGTAAGTCTTTCCATGCTTCTGTGTATTTGTTATATTTGTCATTTCTTCACAAGCACAGCAATATTCGAAAACATCCACATATGAGAACTTGTTTGGTCATTCCCCAGACAATACGGATGATCTGTTCTTACTGTGGCCTTATCGACTCTTGGCATTCCCTTATTCTTTTTTCTAAATGTTTACTAACCAGCCTTTTGATATCCTAGAGTTTTTCCCAGAAATCTAAGTCAAATTCAGTGGGCTCCAATTTGTACATTGCTCTCTCTTACCTTTCTTTGAAGATCAGTATGTCATTTGCCTTTATCCAGTCCTGCAATGCCTCTCATATCTATAGTAGCTTTTTTCATGTATTTGATGCTCATTTTTTCCTAATAGAACTTTAAAAAGCAAGCAAATCACTTTTGCTATCTTCATCATTCTTCTCCAGCTTCAACTCATTCTAAGTTTTCACAATCCCAACACTATTCTTTCAGGCACATTTTCGTATTCCTACTCTGTTACTTTCTCTTGGTTCCACCTGTCTTTGAAAATTTTAAATTATTGGGTGAATTCCACGTGCCTCTATATCAGTCTCTTTAGACAACATTCCTTTTTCTTCTTCATTGAAATAGTTCCTCTTTGACTGTATTTAGAATAAAATAGAGTTGAGAGTTTTGTGTCATGAGATGTGTACATCCTTTTTTGAATCCTTTGAAATATGTTCTTCCCAAATATACAATGCATGCTAAATTATGCAGATGAAGCAATCCTGTCCTCTATCACCAATTCTGCCCCCCTCTTTCCAAAGTTCCCATCATTTCCACTTCAGCAACCAAGTCTTCCTTGGTGAGAACTGGGTCCAGAATGAGTTTCCCTCATTGTTCCCTATATCCTTTGAAAGATAAAGTTATCATTAAGGCAAGCAAAGAAATTATTAGCTGCTATGTGTTTAGCAAAGAGGTAACTCCTGAAAATGTCCAGGTAATTGAAGTCCCCCATAATTCTTATATCTTGCCACCATGGTAGACTTGTGATCTGTTTCCTTAACTTCTCATTTATCTCTTAGTGATCTGTAGTATACAGCAAGGAAAATTTCTCACTTGGTTTCTTTCTCCATTGAGCCTCACTGAAATCCAATTTCCAACTTGATTTCTCTTGTTCATTTTTTAAACCTCAGAATGCCGTTTGGTCTTAATTGGGGTTAATTACAGCTTTGTCAATGCAGTCCTGGACTGCATCTTCCTTGTGCTCTTCAAATAGAGGATGAATTTTTTTCAACTTCTGTATTGATTCAAACAACATCTATTTATAATTCACTTATTCAAGCTAAAATTATGCATTTAATTTCCAGATTTCAATTTACTTTCATTTAATGTCCTTGAATTCTCCTGGTGGTTATGTTGTGATAATCAATGCATTATGAGACTTATAACTAGAAAAACAGGGCTTTTGTCAATGCCCCACATATCATTCTGTTTCTTGGGCTTTATATTATTACAGCGCAATATTCTGTCTTTAGTCAAGCTATGGTCAA
This sequence comes from Trichosurus vulpecula, assembly GCF_011100635.1. Classification (NCBI taxonomy): domain Eukaryota; kingdom Metazoa; phylum Chordata; class Mammalia; order Diprotodontia; family Phalangeridae; genus Trichosurus; species Trichosurus vulpecula. The sequence continues at coordinate 94,292,117 of NC_050581.1, forward strand.
TGCAGCTCGTCAATTGCCATTCGGGGAAAGTGAGCCATCACCAGTATCTACCCATCTTTATTACTTATGGCTCTCATGTTCCAAATAACAAAGAGAGGAACTGATTTCCTATGTTTCCTGGAACCAATAAATGACCGGTTGGTACAAAGATAAAATTCAATTAAAATGTCATTTGGGGGCTTTTTTTAATGAAAGAAATGTCTGCTTGTGAATATCTTTCTTCCCATTGAGAGTAACAGAATCTAGACAAAAAAAAAGTATGGCAGAAAAGTTCAAAGGGCATGTGAGCCTGAATGTCACATTGAGATGCCAAATTGTTATTTCCAGTAAAGATTAGCTCCTGTAAGGGAAAACACAAAGAAAGGGCTCTATGATCCAGTCCAGGCCCCAATTTCCTGAGGTAGCTTAGAAATTATCCACTTGTGCCCTTTCCAAAGTTGTCTCTTCAGCCCTTCTACACAGGATTACTGACCAGGTAGGAATTTGAAGGAGATTCTAGGAAGGAGTGATACACAGAGGATGCTGTATGTGTATTGGAAGCCACAAACAATATGCGATTCATTTCATTTATTAATGGCCCATTTCCCCTTCAGGCGAATCATTTCACCAACATATGATAATAAAGGGTTTCAGTCAGATGCTCTTGACAAAGTGGACACATTGTTGGACAGGTGCCATAGTCTCAGAAATAAATGTGTGGCTTTCTCTGTTGAGTTTTCTCAGAAGGGGACCTGGAGAAGGAACACAGATTTCCATCAGTACCAGATTATCTGAAGAAAACTTCAGACGTTTTTGATAGAGGCCTCCCAAAGAGAAATGGTTACTTAGGAAGGAAAGGGAAGGTGAGATTGATGGGGTGGCAACAAAGTGAGGGGGCCATTCATCTAAACAGGAAATACTGATGGGATATCCCCTACAGAGAACATGAAGGGAAAAGCTTCATCCTCTCACCCCTTTTGCCAAGTTTATTTTTTTTAATCAACTCTGCTTCTTAGAAGTTAAAGACTAAAAAGGATATGAAATCAAGTATTCTATAAGGCAAGGGGTGCCTGTTGGAATGAGATCTCAATTTGTCACACATTGAGCCAGAAAACTTGTATGTATTTAACTAATCAGAGTGAAGTTTTTTTTTTTTAATAATGGTATTAATCACTTCCCTCAGTTTCTCTCAAGGGGCCTAAATAATGAAACTGGAGGAAAATAATCTTGCTACAGTGAATGCTCAAATGACTAAGAACTGAGAGGCAATGTGGAATAGATAGAGGTCTTGGAGTCGTGAAGTTCTACATGGGTTTAAGTCCTGTCACTAATAAATACTGGCTAGGTGTCCCTGCGGATGTAACTTAACCTTTAAGTGCCCTAAGCAATTCTTTAAGGCAATAAGTTGCCCAGAGGGTGCCAATCTGCATTGGTGGAGGGAGTTTTCTCACCTGGGAGTTCCCTATATTAATGCAATCACAGATCTAGTCGCTGTCCCTATCCCTTTCCCTATGCCACTCCTTATCCCTATGCCTATCCAAGAGTTCCTAACCAATCAAATGACAGTGTCCTGCATTTGGAGATGGGTGGCTGATTGTTGCAGGGTTAAATTTGAAAACAAGAGGCATCTGTTTCAACTCTTACCACAGGTAATAAAGGCTACAGTACTAAAAATAAAATAAAATAAAAATAGATGAAGATAAGCAGTCAGATTCTTGCATTATTGCTTTGTGAATTCCCACATCCAACATAAATCTGGCTGCTTCTCCCTTTATGTTGTCCCTTTCTATAAGACTTTATGACTTTAATCTCTTTAGAAATAGAACAATAGTAAAAGAGCAGGGCAGTTTCAGCTGTTGGCTTGTGTGTATGTGTGTGTGTGTGTGTGTGTGTGTGTGTGTGTGTGTTTTAACAGACAGTCTAGAGAGATTCCTATGGGATTCCCATCAATCTTTAAAAAATAACCACTTTGGGAATTCCTATCAATCTATAAGAAATAACCACTTTGGGGCCAGCTAGGTAGCATAGTGGATAGTGTACTGGCCCTGGAGTTAGGAGGACCTGAGTTTAAATCCAGCCTCAGACACTTACTAGCTGTGTGACTCCAGGCAAGTCACATTGCCCATTGCCTAGAAAAAAAAAAGAAAAAGGAAATAACCACTTTAGGGAAAGAACCCACCAAAAAGGACCTGTATTCTGCCATATTTTCATAATTTGGGGGTTTACATTTTGCCAAACAAAGTCAATGAGTGTTGGCTTCCCACTAAACTAATTTTATGGTACATGAAATGGGAAACTTTAGACTGAACAGTTGCTATGTCTGTAAGATCTTTCAGATACACGTAATTCCACAGTCATACAAATATCATTGAGAAGTCTGCCAGTCCTTCCTGAAAAGGAAGACATATTAGCCTTTGACCTACATGATTTTCAGTTTCCTACCTTCTCGACCTGGATGAAAGTGGAATATGTAGTTTGTCTACCAGTCATTCCTCATTCCTATTTTAACATTTTTCCTAGTCAGTTATTTTATAACATCCCAGAAACCTCAACTCAATATGTCCAAAACAGAAGTCATTGTCTTCCCCATCCCAATCCTTCCCCTCTTCCAACTTCCCTGCTACTGTCAAAGGCACCACCATTCTCTCAATCATCAATCCTTGCAACCTTCATGTCACCCTTGACAATGCTCACATTTGGTCCACATATCTAACCTATTGCCAAGTTTTTGTGTTTCTATTTTCCCACATCTCCCATACACATCCCCTTCTCTCCACTCATGCAGCCAACATCCTTTTGCAGGCCCTAGTGTCCTCAAACATGGTATATTTCAATTGCCTTCTGGTTGGCCTCCCTGCCTCAAGTCTCTCCCTACTCCAATCCATTTTTCACTCTGCTGCCAAAAATCAGGTGTGATCATGTTATCCCTCCCCTTATTCAGTAAATTCCAGTGTCCCCCTATTACCTCCAGGTATGTAAATATTATAAATATAAAATATGTATATATAAAAATATATATTATACAAATATATAATATAAATAAAAAATTTTGTGTGTATATATATATATATATACACACATATAAAATCCTCTGGTTTTTTACAGCCCTTCACAGTCTATCTCCTTCTTACTTATTTAGTCTTCTTATACTTTGTTGTTATCGGCAGTTCGTCATGTCTGACTCTTCATGACGCCATTTGGGATTTTCTTGGCAAAGATATTAGATTGTTTTTCCATTTCCTTCTCCTACTCATTTTACAGATGAGAAAAGTTAGGCAAACATGGTTAAATGATTTGTCCTGGGTCACACAGCTAGTAAGTGTCTGAGGCTGCTTTTGAACTCAGGTCCTCCAGACTCCAGGGCTGGCACTCTATCCATGGCACCACCTAGCTGCCCCACTTGTACTTTATTCTGCTCTATGTATACTACAATCCAGAGACACTGAATTTCTTGTTGGCTCATCCCTATGCCTAGAGTACTCACTCTCATCTTTGTCCTGGCTACCTCAACTTCCTTCAAGACTCAGCTCAAACTCTACCTTCTCTAGGAGGTCTTTCCTGATCTTTCTCCCTGCCTCCCACCCTTATTGCCTTCCCCTCTGAGAGTACATTCCATTTACCCTGTATATACCTTGAATATACATAGTAGTTTATATGTGATCTCTCCTATCTTAGTGTGAGCTCCTATCAGGACCATATTTTTACCTTTCTTTGTCTGTATTGCTACCACTTAGCACATGGCCTGACACAGACTAAGTGCTTAATTAATGCTTATTGACTATTGCAGCCAACTGTCAACCATCATTCACTCCCTCTCCATGGTCCATTGGATATTTCTCAATTTCAAATCTTTGGAGACTAGATGACTCATATTGTTGAAAAAGTGGGCCTTAATTTCATGAAGAAGTTTAGAATCATTAAAAGAACTTTGTAGTCTTTTTTTGGAGGGGAAGGCAGGGCAATTGGGGTTAAGTGACTTGCCTAAGGTCACACAGTTAGTAAGTGTAAGTATCTGAGGCTGAATTTGAACTCAGGTCCTCCTGACTCCAGGGCCAGTGCTCTACTCACTGTACCACCTAGCTTCCCCAGAACCTTGTAGTTTCTCAAAGGCAATCCAGTCTTTGCTCTTTCTCCTGTTTGATTCTGTGCCCAACTCTTCGTCCACTTTCAGGGTCTGTCAAAAATATATTTGAGGTATAACATCTATAGGTTGCCAATCCACCTGCATTTCATGGTATAGATAATAAATATTCTTTTTCCATTCATTTTTTCCCTCTTTAGATAGTTAGAAGTCTTTGGAACGATTAGGGATCTAATTGTGCAGGGCCTGCAATGTTCCAGTGTTTGATATAATCAGCACAATGCCATTTGCAAACAGACATCCTGAGGACCTCACCAACTATTAGGAATCCCTCTCCAGTTAGGACCCAGCTCTTGGCATCCTATGTGATAGCCATGAACACTTCAGTGACATATTTCTCCCTGTTGACACTAATAATGACAAGTCATCTGCTTCAAAATGATATTCTTTCCTGCCCAAGATCTATCTGGAACTAGTACCATTCTACCCTCTTCCTGGTCTGATATTTGGAATCACTTGTTCATATTAATAAGCAAGACTATAAGGGCAGGAGCATGATGGATATGTTTAATTGCAGAGTGTTCTACATCAGAAACCTTTAACAAATTAACATGCTGAAGACATAGTTGCCCCTAAAAACTTGTTAAAGCAAATTCTCCTATGAAATGAAACTAGGGAGAGAGGAAGACCTGGCAATGGAATTACCCAACACAAATTTCATTTCCTACCCTATGCATGTCATGTGTCTGTTCAAAAATCTTTGATGGCTGACCACTGTCTACCAAGCAAAGTTAAAACTCCTAAGCCTGGTATTGAAGATCCTCCAGAATCTTATACCAACCCACTTTTCCAACTCTAATTTGTGCTACTCACCCTCATCCCCACTCTTTGCTGCAGCCAAAATGAACCACCCCTTAACCCTACGTTGACTTCCCCACCTTGATTCCTTTGCTCTTATAGCTTCCCATATTCATAATGTCTTCTCTCCTTTTTGTCGGATGATGTCCTACCCATTCTTTAAAATCCAACAGGAAACATTTCAAGTGTTTTGGGAAAAGTGGATTGCATCTAGAAGATCTGAGCTTGAATTTGACTCTGCCACTTGCTACCTGCACAGTTTTGCTTCCTTTGGCCCTCTGTTTCCTCACCTATAAGATGAAGAGGTTTGATTAAATGCACTTTTTCTATGATCTTAAATTCTGCCTCCTCCATGAAGCTTTCCCTGATTTCCACTCCCCCAGTCAGTTACAATTTTCAAACTCAGTCTTCATATAACAATAATAATGATAATGATAATAACAATAATAATACTCCAATTAATAATAATGGTGGTGGTAGTCGTGATGATGATGAAGAAGATGATGATGCTAGCCAATGATGCCTGTTTGTTACACTGGATGAAAGCTGGCTTCAAAGTCAGGAAATCCTGAGTTTAAGCCCTTCCTCTGTCACATACTGGCTATGTGACTTAACCTCTTAATGCACTAGGTAATTCTTCTGATACAAACTAACTGTGAGACCAAAGGCAAGTCTCCTAACCTCTCAGAGCCCCAGGCAACTCCCAAGACTACAAATCATAAATGAATTGTCAGTCTGTACCAGGGCAGTGAGTTGTTTTGTCAGAAATTTCCTACACTGATGAAATCTCAAGACAGAAAAAGGGGAGGGGGAAGCATTATCCTACTTTTCTAAGCACAGATTAGATTAGATAGATAGATAATCCATATCTTCAGCCCTTTTTAAAATCTACCTTTAAAGAAGTAAAAGGAAGAATACAGTCCCAAAGACATCAGGTCTTTAATGTTGCAGTCTGAGGAGGCAGATATATTTAATACTCACTGGACAAAACAGACCGACATTCTTTTGTGCTTGTGAGAAATAACTTCAGAAGCAGCAGCAAACTAAAAGAATAAAGATGTTTATATATCAAAGGGCAAAAAAGCACCATATTATGAGTGGGAAAAACAGATCACCACTATTCTCAGGAGTCAGGCTTTACATGGCTCAGTTTGGCTAGGATAGCTCATGCCTAAGACAGTAGGGCCTCGTGATTCTGAAATTGTTACTTTATGAAACAAGTGGAAGTGTATCTATCCAAAGAGCAGGCCAAAGGCACATTCCAACATCATTTGATACTGTAAAATATCAGTGGAGAGCTAGAAAACTCCAGGTGAGCTGAGCTGATGTGAAGGCATGGGAGGGAAACGACTATAAGCTAGTAGATATTGACACAGATACACAATAAAGCATGGACAGCCACCCTGGCTCAGATCCCCATCATCTCTCACCTGGACTGTTAGAACAGCTTCTTAATTGCCCCCCAAACAGCAGAGTTCAGTGGAAAGCATGCTATATTTGGAGTTAGAGGACTTGAGTTCAATCCTACAACTTACTCCTGTATGGCCTTGGGTAAGTCACAACCTCTCTGGGCTCCAGTTTCCTTTTCTGTTAAACAAGGGGGTTAAATTAGGTGACCTCTATGATCTCTTCCAGCTCTAAATCTCAGATCCTATCATCTTTACCAGTGAGGATGCAAAAACCTCCTTTTCTCCTCACCAGAATCCTTCCACCACACAGCAGCCAGAGATTTTCACAACCACTGATTCTCTCTCTCTCTCTCTCTCTCTCTCTCACATACACACACACACGCACACACACACACACACATATATATCTCCATTATTCAATAAACTCCAGCCAGCCTCTCATAACTTCCAAGACTAAATAAAGGTTCCCTTGTTTGCCCTTTAAAGCTCTTCACAAATTAGCCAAAACCTACCTTTCCAGCCTTATTACACATGATTCCCCTTCACACAACCTATGGTGCTGCCAAACTGGCTTGCTTTCTCTTCCTCATTCATGGCATCTCATTTCCTGTCTCTGTGGCTTTGAATGCCTCCAATGCCATGAATGCTTTCCTTCATCTCTTGCATCTCTTGGAACCTCTACTTTCCTTCAAGAGGATCTCAAGTACCACCTTTCAAGCAAGATTTCTCCTCGTTCCCCTAGCTGCTACTGAATGCCTTCCTTCTCAAAATTGCCTTGTGTTTATTTGCTATGAATTTTGAATACAGCTAGTATAAGCACTATTTACATGCATATTGTCTCTGCTACTAGAATGTAAGCTTCATAAAGACAGGAACTGGGTCATTTTTGTCTGTGTATCCCCAACGTCAAGCAGAGAATCTAGTACATAGAAGATATTTAATCAATGCTTATTGCTTGATTGAACTACTAATTAACTAATAGATGGATAGAGTGCGGGACTTAGAACCAGGACCTGGGTTCAGATCCGGTCTTCGGAATTATTAACCATTAGTAAGATTAGTAAGATATTTAACCTCTACCAGCAAAGTTTCCTCATCCATAAGAAGAGGCTGATAGTACCTGCTTGCACAGGTTTGCTGTGAGGCTTAAATAGGATAACAGAAATAAAATGCCTTGGGATCTTTAAGACTGAGCTATAAATACTAGTCGCTATTATTGCCAACCATCTATTTAGGCTCTTTTATTATTCATGATCCTAATCTCAAACTAGGTCAGGCAATGAAAGTCAGGAACATATTTGAAGAACACCCACAAGAATGAAAATACATATAAATTTCATAGTACACCCAAATGTCAATGGTTTCCAGGGGATAGCTTTTGTTTTAGCTAATTAAAATTTGTTCAGGGACTGGATCATCCTGTTTGGAAACCTGCGCATCCCAAAGATATCCCAAAGGGTAACAGTGACCCTGAAGCCTGTCATCCATTACTCATGCACAAGGAAGACTTGAATAGAAATTCTTCTTTCTTTTTAGTTCCTTTCTGATTAAGACAAGCTGACCACTAAGCAAGACAGAGGCCCTTTATTGCATAATTCTCAAATCCCATGTGTGGCCAAGTCAAACAAGTCAGCTACGTAAAGACTTTACAGTCTAAACTAGCTGCAGGGAATTAATTACTTAGGCCATTATTCCTCTCTGCTCTAAGCTTCCATTGTTCCAGCTTCAGGGGTGCCCCACCCACTGCATGGGACTTGTCAAAAAACAAAGAAACAAAAATATGCTTTAGACTCTGAAAGAAGCAGAAAAAAAGAAAATTGAGCCACTTTGGTTCTTGTCTGTCTTATCAGCTGTCATAGCCAACTAACAGGAAACTTTTCTGCTTCCAACCTTCAGTCCTCTTGAAGTAATAGATGGGAAAAATGTTTTATTGAAGCTTTCTTGACTTTTTTATCTAATGGAACAGAATAAAACAGCAATGTAAGTACTCTTGAGTAGACACATCCATATGTATACCTACATATATACACACATACATACATATATACTTGCATGTACTACCTAAACAGCTAGATAGCATAGGGAAAGGGGCACTGGGCCTGGAGTAAGAAAGACCTGAATTCAAATCCAGCCTCAGACGTTTACTAGCTGTGTGACCCATGGCAAGTCACTTAATCTCAGTTTGCCTCAGTTTCCTCAACTGTAAAATGGAGATAAAAATGGAATTAATAATAGCACCCACCTCCCAAGGTTGTTGTAAGGAAAAAGTGGGATAATAATCCTAAAGTGTATAGCACAGTGCCTGGCACATCATAGGCATTATATAAAAGTTATCTATTATTATCATACCATAAATAATACCATTATTGATGTCTATTGTTGATTTCACTACAGAAGCAAATACTAGGCATACTTAATCAACCTTTGTTGACTGATTGAATGACTTTTCTCCAGATTCAGCATAAACTGATATAAGTGGTTAAACACAGCATGGATGCTTTCCATTGGTGGAATCAACATTGCTTTGATTTTTATAGGTGGATGGATCTGTATGGTGATGATGAGCATCATGGTTAATAAAGTCAGTTTCCTCTAAAGGAATTTGCATACACTTGTATATGTGCCTTGTCCAGGGAATCCAGTACAGAATGAATTTTTCTTTCTTGTATTTTAGCCCAAAATAAATGAGAGAATCCTTTTTTTTAATTTTTATTTATTTATTTTTTTTTACAAAGTAAACGTTGAGCACAGTGTCACAATGAATAGAGTGCTGGCCTGGAATCAGAAGACATCTTTTTGAGTTCAAATCCAGACTCCACTCTCACTAGCTGTGTGACCCTGGGTAAGTCACTTAATCCCATTTGCCTCAATTTCTTCATACATAAAATGACCTAAAGAAAGAAATGACAAAATGCTCCAGTATCTTTACCAAGGAAACCCCAAATAGGAGAGAGTCAGATAGGACTGAAAATGACCAAACAACAAAATATTTGAGGAAAACCATCAGAGTCAAACATTTTGCTGCATTTTCACTCTTCATAATAATTTCCATTTTTTAAAAAGATAGAGAAACTTCAATGGCTTTAAGAACTTAGGTATCTTTTGGGGCATCAAGACATGATCAGTGTTTCAGTACTTCATGATTATAGTAGCTTTGTATAGTAGAAAGGGCATTGGTCATGGCATCATCAAAAGACCTTGGTTTGAATCCTACCTTCAGAACTCCCTAGCTGTAGGATCTTGGGAAAATCACTGACATTTATAATAGTCTCCTTGCCATAGTCCCACTCTGCAAACGTCTCCATCCCATTGAAAACTTGGACCCCATCCCTGGATCCCTCTTGCTGCCACACCACTGTCACTTCCTGCAGTGTTCTTGCCATACCTCCAGATGGGTGCCTTGCCCCCCTTCTCCCCAACTCTGACTGTACCTCTAACTCCCATTTCCAGATCCCCTTCATTTGTTTTCTTGCTTTTGAGGATCTAAGTACCTCAAGGGTACAGGCTAGCTTGTTTGCTTTTTCTTAATTTAATTTTTATTTTATCTGTATCCCCAATGTTTTGTATAGTACCTGGCACATAATTAGCACTTAATGAATGCAATTTCTCTCCATCTATTTATCTATCTCTTTTTATTTGTCTCAGTTTCCTCATCTATAATGGGGATGGTTTTTATCATATCACTTTATAGAAATATTGTAAGGATCAAATAAGGTAATAGATATAGATTGATAAACTATAAAGTGCTATATAAATGACAGCTATTATTATTATATCATTAATAGATATCACCATTCCTCCAGACAATAGTATATGGTGTATTGAATTGCTATGGCCAAACAAAACTAAAAGATTCAATCACCACCTAGACGACTGAAGATGAAAGAATATTGCCTTACTCTGCCTTGGGGGAACCACATCTAGACCACTGTGTTTAGTTCTGTTAGTGCCTTTTAAGAAGCTAGAAAACATCCAAAGGAGGACTGGCTGGATGCTGAGGGGCCTCAAGTCTATTCTGTATAAGGATCAATTACAGAAATAGGAATATTTAGCCTAATGAAGAGAAAATTTCAGGTGGAATACCAAAATAGTCTTCCCAGAATTAGCTGATATCATTAAAGTTGTCTAATTATCCCTTTATTTTACAGATGAAGAAACCGAGGCTCCCACAGGTTGAGTTAATTGTCCTAAGTCACACAGGTGGTAAGCAGAGAGGCAGGATTTGAACTCAATTCCTCTTACTCTAAATCCACTATTCTTTCTATTTATCTAACCTTTGGGAGAGGGATTAATTACATTTGCTCTACTTGTCTTCAGGGGAAAGGGAGAGAAACAATGGGTAGGGATTTAAAAAAAGCAACTTTTAGCTGGAAGTAAGGAAAAGCTCATGAACATTCAAGGTGAAACAAAAAAAGAATGGACTCCTTCAGAAGGTTGTGTTTCCCCTCATTTAATGACATTGAACAAAAGTTGGGTGACCTTTTGTCACGTATGGTTAAAAAGAAATTCTTGTTCAAGGATCAGCTGTACTAGTTTACTTTAAAGGTCTCTCCCAACGTGAGATTGTCATTCTAGCTGATTTTCTGATGATAAGGCTCTGTAAACTTATCTCAAATGGTCCTCAAGCTGCTTGCATCTGGTCTGTCCCAGCTCTCATACCTGAAACCTTTCCAGCTTGGCAGAATACCCCAAATTTAAATTTCACTAGCTCATTATTTGATAGAGCAGAATTACCTCTATGCCATGATGAGAGATTAGATGAGGACTTAAATGGGAGAGAGGCAATGATATTTCAGAAAGAGAGAAATTTCACAATCAATTTTTTAAAGATGCAATAAAACTCAGAAGTCATTTAGTCTGATCCAATTCAAGATGGCCTCCAGAGGCACCCTTGGCAACTCATGACTATAACTGATATCAAGGCACCTTATAGCTGTTTGTATTGTGGGAAACAGCACCATAATGACCTGCCACTTTATTCAAGGAAAAGCAGTAGATGGGCCCCAAAGGGTCATGTTGATTGGCTTGAGCAGGTGGCATTCCTTTGATAAGAATCCAGGACTCCCTTACTTTAAAAACAATTTGTACCTTGAAAAGCTATCCTACCAACCTTCAGATCTGATAGAGCCCAAAATGGAGAAGGTATAACTTGCCTCCAGCACTCAGTGGGGAGTAGATGAGCAGGCCTAGATCTTAAAAGATACGGGGCTCAACTAGAATATTATTTGTAGCAACTGAACTAATTAAAATGGAAGTTCTCAAGAAGGTTTTAAGAATCAGGCTTCTGAGCTCTCAGCTTTCTATTGACTTTTCCGCTGTCCTCTTGGTCTTTCTCTCTTCTTCCTGGTGGGCAACGGAGCAGAAGACAGTGACTTCCTGGCCAACCTCTTCTCCTAGAAGATAGAAAAATATCCTGCATTTTTGTATTTTCTATGGACAGCAGTCAGTAAAAATGTTATTTTCCTTACTTCAGCAGCAGTAGTAATAATCCTCCCCTCCCTCCCTCTTCCTTTCCCTCCTCTGTCTCCCTTCTCTCTGTCTCTGTCTCTCTCTGTCTCTATATCTGTTTCTCTGTCTCTCTCTCTGTTTGTCTGTCTCTGTCTCTTCTTCTCACTCCCCGCAGCTCAAATCTCACCTTCTCTATAAAGCCTTTCCCAATCCTTAGTCTCTATTGCTAGGGCCTTCCCTTTGGAAAATATTTTCATTTGTACTATACTTAATCTGCATGTTGCCTCCCCTGCTATAGTGTGAACTCATTCAGGGCAGGGACCATGATTTTTGCCTTTGTTTATATCTCTACCATTTAATACACTGCCTAGTTGTTGTCTCTTTTTCCACATGGTGTTATGTCAAAGTAGGCCAACTAGGCCCTAGAGATGTAATCACTCTCATTTCTCTTTTCAGGAATATTTGTGTGTGTTGAATCTTTAGGGTTATTGTTAGCAATTACATTTTCAACTTAGAGAGCTCATTTTGATAGATTTGTAAGCTAGAGATAGCCCAGAATTTTCAGGTACTTGCTAGTTCTTATTAAAGGTTTCTATGTCTACAATGCTCTCTCTCTCTTTTTTCTGTGTCTTTCTCTTTTTTCTGTCTTGTTCTGTCTCTATCTCTCTGTATCTCTCTCTCTCTCTGTATCTCTCTCTCTCTCTGTGTATCTCTCTCTCTCACTCTGTGTGTGTATCTGTCTGTCTTTCTCAGATGTCAGTTCTTTGATCAATAATTAATACAGATGTGGTGAAAAGAGAGAGGCAGACAGGTCCAGTGGATAAAAGGCCAGCCTTAGAGTCAGGAGGACCTTGAGTCAAGTTCTTCCTGTAATGTATACTTTCTGTGTGACCATGGCAAATTCCTTAAACTCTCAGTGCAGCTAAGATTATGTTATAGAGTATAGATCTTCACAGTTTGGTGATGTCTCCATGCTAGGAATTCCCCATACAGATGAAGTCACAGATCCAGAGTCCCCTGACCCCATCCCCAGAAAGAGATGAAGTTGTGGTGTAGAGGGGACTGGACCAGGTGCTAGGCCACTTGTGTTCTTGTCCTGTGTCTACCAAAAAACCTATTTGTTTCACGATCTTGGACAAGTTGCTTAACCTCTATGGGTTTCAGTTCCCTCATCTGTATAAAGATTGGAATGAATTAAGTGATAATGACAATGATGCCTTGATAGTAATACTTCAATATGTCGAAGTAAAATTGCATATGAATGCATGAGTACATATGGCTCTCATATCAGCACCATAAAGATGGCTCACATTGCCATAGTACTTTAAAGTTTACAAAGCATTTTCTTTACAGCAGTCTTATTAAGGAGGAAGTGAATCTATTGTTGCCCTCCTTTCAGAAAGGAAGAAACTAAAGATGGGTGAATTTAAATGAGGTGTCCAGATCACAGGCCTCCAAGCATCAGAGCTTGGACTCAGTGATCTCTAGGGTCCATTCCAACATTTATCCAATCCAATCTAATCCTGTCTAACCCAACCCAACGAACATTTATAAATCATTTGCTGAGTACAAAGTACAACAGATATTAGGACAAAGGAAAGAGGGTCATTGTCTCAAAGCGGGTGGAGAAATGGGGAAAGGAGGAAAGGAATACAGCATGTGTCTCTGTAGACAGAGAAGTGTATATATGATAATTTAAGACTGTAGATATCACCTACTATTAGGAAGAACAGGAGATAATACCTTGTAGGAAACAGCACATAAAGTGAGTCTTGAAGGAAGTTAGGGTTTCCAAAGGATGGATAAAAGGAGAGAGCTCATTCCGAGGGAAGGTGGCCTGTCCAGAAGTAAGGAGCCAGAATGTGAAACCCCAAATTCAGGAGGAAACGCAAGTAGATCGGTTTGTCTAGAGTGAGTAAAAGGGAATAATGTACAGTCAACCTGGAAAGGTAGGATGCACCCAATGTGGGAGGAGCTTTTAATGCCATATTGAGGACTTTCTATTTTATCACAAAAGCAAAAGAGAGTCTCCGAAACTTCTGGAATAAGGGCAGCAACATGCTCACACTTATGCCTTAGGAAGTTTATCTTAGCAAATGTATGGAGTGGAGACACAGGACATGAAAATACTTTTCTGTTTCTAAAAGTACTTAAAATTCTATAGTAATTGAAAAAGATCCTATATCATGTGAAATTTCAGTTAGATTGGTGATGTTAGTTAACCAACTTTAAAAAGAGCTCTATGCTTTTCTTTTGCAAGTCTCTTTGGGAAAATTTGCAGGAAATAGTGCTCTTCCATAAACAAATCTTGGCATGCTGCCCTGATTAAAATTGTTACCATATTGTGATAAACTTCTGGTAGTTATGTTAATCAAATTGTAAGAAAATGTAATGCCCTAAAAGGAAATATTTCATTTCACCAGCCTGAAAATACAAACTCACTATTTCGGGTATTGAACCAAACTGAAACATCAGGCCCGGTTGATAATCAAATGCAGATAAATCAGTCCTGGTCCCCAAACTCTGAATCATTTGGCCATCACCTCCAGCAGACACTGCTAATATTAAAATCCTCCATGGCACCTGCTGAACATGGTTGCTTTTGTATGTTTCCAATTTCTTTGTCAGTTTGCCAAGTGTTTTCAAATGAGTCCCCTGGGAAACTGACCTATCAGTAATTTTTTTTTTCCCTTGCATTTTCTCAGGCTGATAGGAAAGCAGTCCTTTGATCATGCTAACTGAAGGTTGCTGTCCTCAGTTGGCTAAGGACAGTAGGGCCTTATGCTTGTGCAGCTAGGCAGAGCCCTGTGCCAGCATTGTGTATTTTTATGCCCTACATAAAGATGCAAGGTGAAATCATGATGTACAGAGAAGAATGTTTCCGGAGAGGATCAGAATGTTGTTAGGATTTTAAATTAGACTAACCCATTCTCACTTGAATATTTGGGGCTACTTTTAATTTCATTTTTCACCCTTTATTTTTCTCCAGGTGAATCTCATTTTTTAAAAGAAGATGATAATTATAGTCATGCATTTGAGTCAGGAACATTTTGTTTCCATGGTCTGAAGAAAAATCTGATAATATCTAACAGTCATCACTTGCAGTGAACAAAGAACAAAAGCATCTTTCTTCTGCTTTGTTCCTGGGAGTGGTAGTAAGAACAAACAGGTTCTCTAGAGGTGCCATTCAGTAAGATGGAGAAAATCATTAAGTGAACATGGATTTCTCACCAGGAAGTTGGAGAGAGAAAAACCCTCTTCCTCTGGGACAGAGTTCGATTTCTTTCTTTCTTTCTTTTTTAATTCCAGATGGTAAGAGGGCACCATTAATTAATTGAGATGAAGTTAAAGTTTGGTGGTCCATGTCAATGTTTCGTGTAGGTGTTTTCTCCCAGGCAAAAGAAATATGTTAGCTTAATGGATCTCTGGTTTAACTTAGTCAAAGTTTTACGTGTTCTTAATTTGTTTAATTGGTTCTTCTTGTAAAGAAATCCCTTGTACTCAAAGGAAAATAATTTTGTAAAACTTAAAAATGTTAGTTAAATACATATTTTTGATACTTGAGGACTGATGTGCTATTTTATCTAATTGGGCACTTTCTTCACTAGTATAGACCACAACCTCTCCATGTCTTGTCAATCTGTGTAATTATTGAGTGTTTTATTTTTGTTTGTTTGCTTGTTTGTTTTGTCTTTATATCTCCAGGCTTATCATAGGTGCCTTGTACACATAGTGGTAGGTGTTTAATAATTGTGTGTTTCAGAGAAAACTGGGAAGAACCATATGAAGTAAGCAGAAATAGCAGAGATGCTAACAACCACATTACATAGAAAAATAACTTTGAAAGATTTCTGCACTTTGATCATTGCAATGACAACCCACAATTCCAGAGACTGGGAGATGAAGCTCATTACCGATCTCCTGAGAAGTTATAGTCTCAAAAGGTAGAATGAGACATACATTCTTGAGCATGATCAATGTGGAAATTTGCTTTACTTAACTCTTCATATTTGTTACAGATATTTTCTTTTTTTGTTCATTTTTGGGGGTGGAGAGGTAGATGAGAGTTAAAATAAATGATTGTACGCTTAAAATTTAAATTAGATTTCAAAAATAATAATTGTGTGTTGGAGTGGAGGGTTTGGATTGTCCATGTACTGTGAATTATCTGTAGAGGATCCACTCATCCACCCACCATGCTAGAGGCCTTTTTCTAGTTCTTCTAGTATATTGAGGGTACCAGCACAGTGCTCAGGCTGTCCATCTGCTATCCATCACTCTTAATAAATGATTGGTCAATTTCCCTTTTTGGGGTAGCAACCTAAAATCTTCTTCTGCTACTGCATGCCATGTTGGGGACTTTGGGTTCTTGAAGGTTATGCTAGAGGCATATGAGCTCTGACAGCTCCTGATCAAGACTTCATGCCCCCTTTGTTGCCCCTCAAAAAAAATTCACTGTTCACGAACCAACCTACTTAGTTGCGAAGATACTTGGCACCAGAAGACTGGCCACTCAGTAGTAAATTTGTTTTAGCCATTGTGGCTGCTGTATTTGAAGTTACATAGAGTGCTATATTTGAAATCAAGAAGCTCTGAGTTCGAATGTTTCCTTAGGTAGTTATTAGCTATATGACCCTGGATAAGTCAATTTACTTCTCTCAGCCTCAATTTCTTAATCTGTAAAACTAGAATAATACTACTTTACAGGGTTGTTTTGAAGATCACATGAGATAACGTGTAAAATACCTTGCAAATTTTAAACTGTTACTAGCTAGTGTCATCATGAAATAGATTTATAATTAGATGAATACTGCCTGCTTAAATGGAACGGTTTTGACAAAAAAAAATGGCTCCTTAACTCCAGGCACTGCTTTTCATTTTTGTATTTCTAGCCCCAGTTTCTTGTGCACAGAAGGAATTTAATAAATATTTATTACATTTTATTTGATTAAATGAATTGAAATATATTCATAAAGAGAAACTCCTAAATTGGAGTTTCAATGTCAAATGCTCAAGATGGTAACTTCTCATAAACAATACAAAGTTATACAAGCACACACACAGATATAAACTTGAAAGTTCATACTGAATTAATATTACAATGATGCTTTACATTTATGAGACATATCTCTATGTTCTTTTTTGCTGTTGTTCATTGGGGAAAAAATCCACAACTTAAATTGATTTCAAATGTATGGTGCACAACAGTCAAGAAAGAAAAAGGAAGGAAGGAAGGAAGAAAGATTAACTGGACCCTCACTGCTACTCATTAATCCTTTTATTCTACTCCTATTGACCCTTTAACTCATTTCCCATAGTGACTCTTCCAAATATTTTTCAGTGTCATCAAGCCTCCATGCATTCTCATTCCCCAGATTTACACAAACGACATAGCCTTCTACTTCACTGGGGAGACTGAAATAGAAGGGAACCTGCTCAATTTTCTTCTTCTATTTCTCAAAACATTTTAACAATGTTATGCATTTTTTCATTGTTCCCCCCTGACTAAGCTGGTGAGGTATTCCTGTCATTTGCCAAAACTCATCCCTCTGCTTCAGGGGCAGCCAATCTGATGTAGGCAAAAGGGCTGAATTTGAGATTAGAAGACCTGTGTTTGAATTCCATCTGCACTACTTGATACCTAGGTGACTTTATGGGAATATTTCTTTATTTCCATGACTCTCAGTTTCCTCATTTGTAAAATAAAAGGTTTGGACTAAATGTTCTCTAAAACCCCTTCTAACCTCAAAACCTACAATCCTGTGCATAGCCTTTTCTTCAGACACTTTCAGCCTGTCATTCTCATTGATGATTTCTTTTCTATGCACAAACATGTTCAGCTCTCCACAAACTTTTTAAAGGATGCCCTTGAACCCTGTATATAAGCCAGCTATTGCTCTAGTTCTGTCTTTCCTTTCACTAGCAAATTTCTTGGGGGAGAACAATGCCTCTACTCTCTCTTCAATCCCATTCACAATTTAGTTTCTGTCTTTATCAGCCTTCTGAAACTGCTCTTTCAAAGTTCCAAGTCACTGAATTCAATAACTTTTTTCTATCCTCATCCTTCTTGACATCTTTGCAGCATTTGACATGATTAACCATTCTCCTCCTGGGTAAGCATTCTTCTGGTTTCCTCCTATTTTTTCTAAATATTCTTCTATCTCCTTTGTTTTCTTGTCCTCCTCTTTCTGACCCCATAAGTGAGCATCCTTCAAAGTTCTGGGGAGTATCCTTGGCTTAGATGGTTAAATCAGGGGAATGTTGTAGACATAACATATGTAGATTTTAGCAGAATTTCATAAAATCTTTCATCCTATGATTGTGGATAAGATGAATCTGGGACTGGTGAAATGACAAGACCATAAGAGTAGTCAATGACGAACTGATGCCCCACTTATAAATGGAATTTCAATTGGAGTGCTTCAAACATATGTCTTTTGGACCTGTGCTATTCAATATCATCACTGCCTTAGATTAAGATGTAAATGACATGCTTATCAAATTTTCAAATTATATGATGAAAAGTGTTCAGTGACAGACCCCAGATCCAAAAGAAATCTTGACATGCTAAAATGATGAGCTAAATCAAATAAGGTGAAATTTAAGAGTGTCAATTAAAGTTTTGCACTGGGTTTAAAAAGTAATTTAACAAACACTCAATGAGGTAGATTTGGCTAGGCAAGTGTTTCTACAAAAAAGATCTGGGGGTTGTAATGGTCCAAATATGTTTAATCAACTGTGTGATATGAAAGCCACAAAAGCTCACGCCATCCTAGACTACATAAAGAAAGGTATAGTATTGGGGCTGAGGGATATAATAGCTCTTTTATACTCTACCTGATTCGGGCCTCATTTGGAATGTCATGCTCAATCCTGTGATCATATTTTAGCAAAGATATACATAAGCTGAAGCATGTCCAGAAAAGAACAGCAATCATAGTGAGAGAAATGGAAACCATGACATACAAGGATTATTTGGGAATGTCTGCCCACAGAAGAGAAGATTTAGGGGGCACATTCAAGTATTTGAATGTCTATCCTACGGAAGAGGGGTTAAATTTATTCTTCTTGGCCCTAAAGGGCATAGCTTAGAGCAACGAAAATAAGTTGCTGATAAGATTTAAGAGAAAATATCCTAATCCTTAGACTTATCCAGAACTGGAATTGGCTACCTCCAGAAGTAGTGAGCTTTCTATCACTGGCAATCCTTAAATAATTGTTGTGTAACTACCTATTGGGGATGGCATAGAAGGGATTCTTGGTCAGGTCTGGGTTGGACTAGATGGCCTTTGTGGCCCCTTCTAGCTCTTGGATCCTGTGGTCTGTCCCTGTCTGTCTGATCTCCTCTCCATAGACTTGTGTCCTTGGAAATCTCATCCCCTTTTAAGGTTTTAGTTACCATGTCTATATAGATGATATCCAAATTGATTCTTCCATCTCTAACCTTTCTCATAGCTCCAAACCTATAAATCTTTAACTCCCTAACATCCCTCCCCAGGTATCCTACCAAAATGTTAAATTCAACATGTATAAGACTGAGATGATTTTCCCATAAAACCTTCAGCTCAATTTGACTTCATTATTTTGGCCAGCAACTGCACCATCCCATCCAATCTCTCATGTTCAAAACCTTGGGCAATATTCTTCTCCCTCATCTTGTACATCTACTCATTTGCTAAATGCTTTGATTCTACTTTCCTTAAGTTTTTCAATCCATTCTCTCTGTTTTATGCCCAATATTGAGAATACAAGGTTGACCCTTGTAGAGGCCTTCAATATAACCTCATGGAGACCTTCACTACTAAAATAATATCTTCTTTTCCATTACGTTCCTAGAAAAGTACCCTTTACTCTTTTCCCTCTCTAAGCCATCTGTCAGAGGGCTATTAAATTTACTTTCCTTATCCATTTATCTGGATACCTCATTCTTCAGCTCAAAACTCCTCAGTAGCTCCCTTCTATCTATCAAGTAAAATTTAATGTCTTTTACCAGGCATTCTAGGCCCCAACAGTCCAGCTGCACTCTACTTTTCCAGACATGTCATATCTCTCCTCACTACTTAAGATATATGCTTCATCAAACTAGGATGCTCAACCTCCCCAATACATGCCTTACATTTCTCAGTCTCCCTACCACAGCTCACATTATTCCTTGTACCTCAGTCACGCTCTTTCTGGTTGAGTAACCCCCTTTCTTAAATCCAACTCAAATGATACTTGCTCCAGTGAATTTTTTCTGATCTCCTTTCAGTGGACCTCAAATAGAATTTTTCTTGCATCTCTTTGATATCTACAATATATTATATACATATACACATTTTGTATATATATGGATACGTATGTATATCTGTGTGTATGTGAGAGATATGCAGTTTCATCCATGTAGGGAGATCTTGGTGAGGAACTGTCTCTGTTTCTTTGGAATGCTTGGCATAATACAGAATATATTACTTTGTAGTATTGTTATTTGTGTCTGTGTCATGTTCTTTTACTATACTAGAGGCTCCATGAGGGCAGGCACTGTGTCTTATTTGTAGGTATCCATAGCATGCTGTGAGTCACAGTACTACTGACTCTTGCCCTAGAAGGAAGTGGAAAAGTTAGTGGTAATATGGACTGATTCAATTTACATGCAGTTTAGCTAAATTTTATATCTCCCCTAATGTTTAGCCCATAGTAGGTACTTGGCACAAAATGTTTAAATGAATTAAATTGAACTGAATAACACACAAGCAGAAAGCTTTTGCCAAGAGTGTCGGGAGAACATAGGAAGTGCCCCCTCCATATTACAGACAGGTCATTTGAGATATACCCATGGAGGGTTACTGCCATGACCTGCTTACAAATTCAAAGGTCTTTGGTGGCAGATACTGCAAGGAATAGAGCTATGAATGGCTAGAGAGCAGGACATTCAAAATCCATTAGGTAGCTATAAAACTAGTAATCTAAAGAGGAGAAAATGAAGAAAAACATGAATATCAAATCAAATAAGGTATTCCCAAATCAATTATACATGTTTAGTGGGCTACAGCAATCATGTCAGCCCCAAGGCCTTATGTAAGGGGTGACTACTATTAGATTATTAATTAAGAACTCAATAATACATTTAGAGCTAGCAGGGACCTCTGGGGTCCCTGGAACTGCTCCTGGATTTGACAGAGAAGGAAACTGAGGCCCAAAGCGTTTAAGTGAATGTCCAGGTCCTCTGATTCCAAGTTCAGTGCTAATCCCACTATTCCACACTGCTTCTCTATAAGCCTCTTGCTATTCTTGCTAGGCAGAAAGTTCATAAAAATTAAAGTTCCTTTTGGCCCTAAAACTATCACAAGAAATTAATTTGCCTAAGGTCTTCAATATCATCATCATCATCATCAGGAAGCCATATGGCATAGTGACTAGAGGGAGGGCCTTAGCATTAGCAAGACCTGGATTCAAATACCTCTGAGACTTAGTCATAGTAGGACTAGGGTAAAGTCATTTAACTTACCGAGCCTCAGTTTCCTCATCTGTTAAAAAAAAACACAATAATACCCATAGTGCCTACCTTACTGTATTACTGTAAAGTTCAAATGAGATAATATAGGTAAATTACTTTGTAACCTTTAAAGCCCTATATAAATAACATCGTCATCATCATTAGGCCCCATATGAACTGGACTAGATGGCCTCTGAGATCCTGGGATTCTATAAGTATCAATTATAATTATAACTTTCATAAAGTACTTTCTTTACTGTGGGGTGTTGAGGAGAAATATAATATTCTACTAATAATATAGTATATTCTATTAATATTATAATATACTCTACTGTAACAACAATGTTGCTTGCAGCTGCTGTGGAGGTGTAAGGCCAATAACACCAGCACACAGGAGGGCTGCTAGAACAGGTTTTTTGATCTGCTTTGCTAAGCAAAGCAACTTTAAGGGTTAACAATCTTACTTAAATTAAACATACATATATCATTCACTTAGTTCAGGGGGAAAAGCCAAAACACTGAACTGCAGAGCAAACACAAACAGAAATTACAAGCATGCATTATATAAACAGAACAAATAAATACAATTCAGTCTATCCATAGCAATACATAGTTACTAGAGAGAAGCACCAATATTTGGGTTTTCAAAGCCAGGGCAGGGGGTGGTGCTGCTTCAATGGCTACACCGAGTCTCGTCACCAACACTCTTTCAATGAGTATGCCCCCAAAAGCAAAATGCCAACCTCTGAGTTTACATACACTTCTTCAGGGTCTAAGGGTATCACAACCATGCGACTCAAACCCATGTGAGTTAGGCCTTCTTGTGACTTAAATGCTTGCTCAGGGTCAGAAGGGGGAACTAGGCCTGACCTTGACATAAGCAGGCCATCAAAGACTCCTCATTCAATCAAAGATCCCTTAGTGCTGAGAAACACCTCAAAACAAAGACAACAAAAAGTCCACTTTGTTTGCCGTTATGTTTGAAAAGCAAAACTCATCAAAGGTACTTGATTACCTCAGCATTCCAAAGGAGAAAACAGTGAAAAAGTCCCACCCTAATTACCATAACATCTACTAATAATATAATAACTCTACTAACATTAGTAGAAAACCCAGGATCATATGTCATCGCAACTTGATTATGCACAGGACAGAAAAGTAAAGAAGAGCCTGTATTCAAATTTTAGCCTTGTGGGACCTTGGGAGAGTGACTTCATCTCTCCGGACTTTTGCTTCCTCTTCTATAAAATAAGGAGAGCAGATCAGATGACCTCTAAGACCCCTTTGTATCTAATTCCCATGACCCTTTGGAGTAGGTGGTCTAAGTATTATTATTCCGATTTCACAGGTCCTGAAACTGAGTCTCAGAGACGACATTGCTACTGACTTTTAAATAACCATCACTCCCTGAGAGGCATTCAAAGTTAAGTGCCTCCAGTTTGGAATTTTTATCTCCCTTGAATTTTTCCAGTGCTTCATGGAAACCAGGCTTTCTCACATTCCAGATATAGTACTATATTTCAGTGATACCTTCTCTAATGATGGTAGTAGCCACAGAGGGATTAACTTACAGAAAGATTTCAGAAATTCCTTCCTTGTTTTGACACAGCTAGTATCCACACAAAGGAGGCGAAATGAGAAATAAAAAATTCAGCCTTACCTGCTTATGTTATCACAGCGATAATGCTGATAGTTCTTCCCACTAAAGGTAAGGTCAACTTCCCCACCCTATCCACCCTCCACCCTATACCCCATATACAAACTATTCTTCCCAGGATCTACTAAAGTCATAGAGGAGAGTAGAAATTTTGTGGGGCAGCTCAGTCAGAGAAAAGAAAAGTTCAATTCAAGAGACCCCACCAGGCCAGAGAAATATTAGCCAGTACTGCCTAGCTTAGGTAGGCGTACTTAATTTAAGCAAGTCCAATTCTATAAAACCTTAAATTAATAACAAATTCCTCCATCCCTGGATTGATCTCCCATTGCCTCCCTACCCCTCCTATTAGTAACCAGCCTGACCTTATTGGATTACCTACTAAAACTTCTAAATTTCCCCCCACTATTAGCTCCTGAGTCAACATCTTAACCACCCCTTTTAGCCTAGGATTTGAAGAAAAGAGGTGCTTAAATACCAGGACATGCTTAATTGAACTCAATGCAATGCATTTTATCAAGTCTGTACTATGTAAAAGGCACATATTCCAAAAGTGGTGACAGAGCTTCCCTAGGAGGCTGCAAATCAGGGCAAACACACTCTGTGGACCCTCCCCTACCACATTTGTAGAGGTGAATCAGGTCTAATAAATGAATAAATAAATAACCTTCAAGAGCAGCCTTAAACTGGAGAAGAAAATCCAAAAGAACAGCAGGCTGCCTAAAGATTATCTGCAGAAAGGTGAATTTAGAGTTGTCTTACTGAAGGGGCAGAGGTACTGGGTACTGACTAATTGCATGTTGATGGCCACTGGACCCTGTTCTTCTTCTCTCCCTTCCCCCAGATTGGTTGATTTAGTCCTTGAAGGACATAGGAGTACGAGGCCGGCCGAGGGAGGACCACTAAGTGGGATTCTGTTGTTAGTGTTCCAAATGAAATGGAAGATCATCTTAGTTGCCTCCACACTGATTGTGGCTAGTTTGGGGGTAGCAACTGAATAGTCCATTTCTGCTTTCTATTGGAGTAGCTGCTGATGAGAGGCAGAGAAGAAGTAGTGTCAGCAAAAGGAATAGAAATGCTAAAAAAAAAAAAAAGTATCTTCTTGTAATGAGGCTTGATAACCACATTTGGAAGATTTAACTCTGAAAACCTTTGGATCTTTCCTTTGTCACCACCATACCCTTGTTTTTATTATACTTTTCTCTGTTACACTCCTTTCCCTCTCCAGGCTGTCATCAGTCAATAAGCATTTATTAAGCACTCATTTTGTGTCAGGCTTTGTGCTAAGAACAGAGAGCAAGTTGTATATTCCTAGAGGTATTCAAGAAGAGGTTAATTGATCAAACCAGGTCAGTAAGCATTTATTGAATACTTAATATGTGCCAGGCACTGTGCTGAAGGTTGAGGGAGCAAGGTGGCACAGTGGATAGAGGACCAAGTGGGCCTACAGGTAGGAAGACCTGAGTTCAAATCTGGCCTTAGAGGCTTGGTGTGAGCAAGTTATTTAACCTGTTTCCCTCAGTTTCTTCCTCTGCAAAATGGGGATAATAATAGCACCGACCTCCAGGCTTGATGTGAGGATGATATGAGATAATAATTGTAGAGTGTTTTGCACAGTGCCTGGGACATAGTACTATATAAATACTAGATATCACCATTACTGTTATTGTTATTGAAACAAAGAAAGACAGAAACTGTCCCTGACCTCAAGAAGCTCACAATCTAATTAAGGGGGTACGTAAAGGGGATGTGTACAAGCAAGCTAAATACCAGAAAAATTGGAGATAATCCCAGAGGGAAGCTCTTAGGAAAAAGGCAGAATGAGAAAGGCTTCTTGCAGAAGGTGGAATTTTGGCTGATACTTGAACGAAACCAGGAGGAAAAGGTAAGGAGAGAGAATTCCACGTACGAAGGACAGCCAGGTAAAAATGCATGGAGGCCAGATTACTATGATTCATTCTCTGGTTGGAACTGATACTGCCAAAGTTACTTTCAACTCTAATATTCTATGATATGGTTTATTATTGCATTCCATATCAGTATGTAATTCTAGAACAGTCCACGCCCCATTTTTCATCCTTTATTTCTTCCTATTTATAAATCTTAAGGAGAGAGGAGGCCTCCTCTTCTTTTCTCCTCTCAGATTTTTGCTACCCCAGTATTGGCCCCAGTAACATCTCCAAACTCACTAAATTAAGAAGCCTCTGGGGAAGTCAATAATCCTTGTCAGAGAAGCTAAATTGAGGCTCAAAGCTTCTCTTCATGGCCTTGGAAATTAACTGCCAACTAGTTACAAATTCCACAGGAGTTTTACTTCCCCCACTAGGATGAATTAGTACCAATCCCCAGGTCTATGTTCCTTAATCCTGACTCAGCTAGACACAGTTAAGAACCCGAAAAAACACACCAGACTTCATTGCTTGGAGGAGAGGATATTCCATTCTTTCTGGGGCTCTAATTCTACCCAAATGCCCACCAGAACTGACCTATTTCCAGCAGTCTCCCTGACTGCCATTCATTTTGTGACTCTTTCCCTTCAATAAATGTGACTTTATTGTCTTATGAGCTCCATGTTTCCTTGTGCAAGTTTTGGGTGCTCCAAACATTTTTAAGTCTGTGGTAAGACATCCTTTCTCCCATTAATATCATCTTCACAACTTCAAGTCCTAAAAAGGTTGCTAGGAATTATAGTTAAATGTGGAAATATGACCCATTGGCCCCATACTTTCTGGGCAGTACTCATCCTTATTGGAGTTGAATAAATGGTTTCTCTGATGTCTTCGAAAATCATTTGACATAGTATGTTTTTTTTTCTTCACTCAAGAAGCTCCTATTTCTTACCTAAAAATAAGGATACATAGGAGAAAAGAAACAAGGCAGCGGATAATCACTGCATAGTAATCACAGCTTGCTTAAGAGGTTCTGCTGGAAAAGAATTTTCATTGCAGGATCATTACATATTAAAGCTGTCAGAGGGATCTTTGGGATCATCTAGTTTATCCCTATTATTTGAAAGATGAAAGATATATTTGCTTTGGAAAGAAGAAGATGGGGGTTGAAATGAGGGAGAAAAGGAGAATGAAAGGGAAGCAGGAGGGAAAAGAAAAAAATTAGAGAGGGGAGGGAAGAGGAGGAGAAGGAAAAAGAAGGAAGGCAAGGAGAAGGAAGAAAAAAGGAAAAAAAAAGACAAAGACAGAGAGATTATGGTAGTCAATTTGTAGTCCTTATATACTCTAAAGCCTCAGACTGAAATCAATATCTTTTTTCAATGTGACTTGTTCCAAATGGCCTCCCTGACCAGATCTTTTAATGAAAAGGATATTGGTATACTTCAGTAATACACTATTATTTATTGCTAGAGGTAAAACTATGCTGTTTGTCCTAATCGATGATCAGATCTAACATTTAGTAATTTGAAACCACTGAAATATAGGACCAATTATTTATCTTGGCATTTTTATAGCCTGAAACTGATTTACTCCAATTGGTGGCAATCTATGGCTTATTGCTCTGTTTCATTCACGTCAAGGATGCTTGCCTATTAAATATTGGAGAATAGATGCAGACAGTTTAAGTCCACAGATTAAAGTTTCATGTTTTTTTTAATCAAAAATCCTAAATACTGCAGAGGCTTTTAAAATGGACAATCAGCTTAGTACTTTCTTTTTTTAAAGAATAATACAAACCTGATGCTCCATTTTCCACACCACAGTATACTTTTTAAAGTGGTATCCTGCCTACATGTAAATAGCCTCTTATCCATTTATTCCCAGGGAAGGGGAGTAAAGGAGTTGAAAAGAATGATGACATATATTTCTGCATCTGTATAACTCCAAGGAGGTTAAAAAATTGTTTTAAACTGTGGTCTTTTTTTTGAACTGGAGACATAATGTGGTATTGTGCAGGGAGAAAACTGTGTTTGAATTCTAGCTTTGACATTTAAAGGGTTGTGTACATGCCCCTTTAATCTCTCTGATCCTCAGTTTCCTCATCTTTAAATTTTAAATAACACTTGAACTGCTTCTCCCAAAGGATTGTTGTAAGAAAAGTGAATTTTGTTATTGTTGTTTCTGAGTCTGGTGTACTGGGTTCGTATCGTATCCCATACAACAAAAATGTGCTCATGATTCAGAATTATATGTATCAAAATCTCACAAATATAATGCCACGTCCTGTAAAAACAAATGATTATACTTCAACTAAACGAGATAACACATGTAAAGTGCTTTATTAACTTAAGGAGAAATAGAAATGCTATTTAGAACTATGATTACAGCAAAAGAAGTACATCTTGCTTATTCAACATTTTGAACCATGTATGAAGTTGTCTTAAGGTGTATTGTCTAAATCAATAGTTATTTTACATTGTCCCAGTTAATTTGCACACCACTCTAACTCCATAGGCAAGAGATTATTTCTATAGTATCCTTACCAGAATAATTCTGTTGGTTAGAGGTGACTTTCTAGCATGGTACAGTGAGTAGCACAATCATCTTGGAGTTAATATATCTCAGTTCTAGTCTTAGCTCATATGAACCTAAACAAGTCACCTAAGCTCCTTTAGACTCAGTTTCCTCAGCAGGAAAATGGAGATGTCACAACGTTGTTGTGAAAAAATCACCTTGGAAATCTTAAAGTGCAAAAGACTATGAATTATTTTTATTATGATGATTATTATTAATGAGCTCAGGGTCAAAGGTGCTGCTTTATTAAAGGAGAGAATAACTCCCATCTTTGCCATGGTCATAGTACTGAGCCATCAGATTCAGTTGTCATCTAGCATTTACTTTTTTCAGCAATATCCTGGCCACTGTGAGGGATACCAGAGACCTGGCTCCACCTTAAGGATATCCTAGGCCCTTGTGGAGATAAGACCAACATACATGAAAATACCTACAGAGTAATTAACTGCTAAACTGCATGGAGTTGACCATAGATACAACAGCAATGAAAAGAAAAACATGGAAAGATGTTTACAAGAGAAGTTAAAGAAGGCTTCATGAAGGAAAGGGAGCTTGTAGGGAGGAGGAAGGATATTGGTGAATAGGGGATCAGCGGAAGATATAGATGCTAATTAATATAGAACTCAGGTCAAAATGAAAAGAATTACTGGAAGCTATATGTACATAAGAAAGGTGGGTATATAGAACAAAAATCTGAGATGATCAAGATGGAGGTAGATGCTTTGAAGTGGCCCCTACTTGTGGGTTGAGATGTTCCTTCACCTTTGCTCCCTAATACATCAATTCATTTGAATGGGTAACCAAAAAGAATATCGGGACTAGAAAAAAAAATCAAAGGATCTCAGACCCATACAATCCTTGGTGGTTTGTCAAAATTTGATCAGCCCCTAAAATGATTTTGAATAGACATAGTTTCACAATTATTAGGAGTCACAAGAACTTTCTTACTCTAAGTCAGAGAGCAAATATATCCTTCATCTTTCAAATAACAGGGATGAACTAGATGATCGCAAAGATCCCTCTGAAGCTGGAATAAAAGCACCACAATTGGTGAACCAGATAGATGAGGTTAAAAATAGAATTAATGCCAGGGGCTGCTACTTTGACTAAGTGGTTGTTCTGTGTTTGAAAAGAGTTCGGTCTCTGGGGTAATGATTCTCCTTTTAGAAGGAAAAAGCCTATCACAGTCAAGACTCTGAGGACTGATAGACCATCATCTTCTGACTGAGTGTGTAAGGGCCTTGGTTTACTAAAAGAGCTAAAACTTAAACCTCTGATCTATAAGTTAAAGAGAGGGGAGAGTCTAACTACTCTTCCTCTTTTGGGGAACAGGTAGCACCTTATCTGAATACTCCAGATGAAGCCTGAAACTGGAAGCAGAGAGGTTTGGTATAGTTTTGTGGAACCACATCTGGCATCAACCAGCAGAAAGAAAAGCAACAGGAGAACATTTTCAACAGCAACCATGGGAAACCAGCAGGGAACAGGCCCACTGGTAGCAGTAGCAGAAGGACATCTCCAGAAGACAACAGTAATCCTGTTGTGTCGTAGGTAAGCCATCCCATCTACCTGAACACCATGGATACATGTGTTCCCCTCCATACAGATTCTACTTACATACATTCCCTATTGTATGTCTCTCCATACTTGTTCCCTATGTGTGTCCACTCTAGTAGTGGGAAAATCTTAGTGGGAGAATCCCAGTTTTACGGGAGAAAAGTTCTGTATCTACCTTTTTTTTACTATGCTATTTCATTAAATGTCATCACTTTAATTGTGTGTCCTGTGTCTGATGATAATAAGTAAACACATTGGTGGTGGCTCAAAAGCAAGGATTCCATTCTAAAGGATATGGTAAATCAAGAACGGCTTGTTTGGAGGTTGTTGTGGTTTAGTTGTTTCAGTCACGTTTCATCCTTTTTTGATCCCATTTGAGGTTTTCTTGGCAAAGATATTGGAGTGGCTCGCCATTTCCTTCTTCAGCGCATTTTTACAGTTTAAGAAACTGAGGCAAAGAGGGTTAAGTGATTTGCCCAGGGTTACATAGCTAGCATTTGATTTGAACTCAGGCCTTTCTGACTCCAGGCCTGGCACCCTATCCACTATGCCACCTAGCTGCCCTTGTTTGGCAGTACCCACAGGCAAGTTAGCCACCAGATGTTACACTCACAGTTATGCTTCTGGTTCCCAAGAAGAGAAAATAAGAGAGTTGGGACAGATCATTGTAAACGTGTAATCATTATGGGAAGTAGGTTTTCACATATGGAGAAACTGGCACTCTACTACTCCGGCAATAACCCTGAGTCCTTGGTGAGGAATAAGCCACTACTAGTTCACCCTCCAGAATCACGGCTCTCAAAGAACTGGAGCAGGGTGTTCTTGCTGCTAAAGCATTGACTTATTTGAGATATGAGCTAATCATTTGCACTTGCAACTAACATCTTGCTGTGTGGACAAAAATCCACTGGAAACAAGTATAACTAGGTCAGAAGTAGAAGGAGTCAAATATTATGTGCCAACACTTGAACATTATCTTTTTCCAAGAGGCCAAGGAAGAGCACTTTAATAAGTGCAAAACATCATTGTGTCTAAATTAGAATTTTTTTTTTAACGATTGCTCTATGTAGAAAATTATCCTTAAGCCCAAAAGGATTAAGCCATGTTCACCCTTTCAACAGAAAGACCCAGAGCTAGCAATTTAATAAAATTACATGTTTTTTAAAGGGCAAACAACACATGAATAATTAAAATAGCTTATACAATGCCCATAGGTGTGAATTCTGTCCAAGCCGACCTAGTGGGGGTTGGGGAGCAGCCTAGGGCAAGATGAGCAGCTGGTGAGTAGAGGAGGAAAGGAGCAGGAAAAGAGACAAGCTGCCAGGACTGAGCTACCTCCTAAGGCTATGTGCCATATCTACTCTGAAATGAGGTTTGAATCATCTAGGTTGATTGCTGCCTCCCATCTCTCTTATGCCTCTTGTCCTTACCACTCATGGAACCCTGGTCCAACAATTAGCAAGTAGCACACTGCTCAGAAGTCAGCAAGAAAGGAACGTGGACAAGTCTTTTGGTTTCTTAAGATATAGTGGGAAAGGTGGGAGAGAAGTTCTTCCTGGCAGTCTGCTTGCTCTTTTCGCAAAGAACAAAAGGTTAAAGTTAGACTTACAGAAATGTTGCTCTTGGGGACTTCAGCATTTATGCTTTTGGGAAAGACCAGACTAAGGTCGCTTCCATAAATTGGGGCAGACTAGGAACTAGAGAAAGGTCAGAAAAGATTCTAGTGGAAAGATTGACAAAATTGGAGCCTGAAAAGTCTGATCCCCAATCCTGTTCTCCATTTTGAGTATGGATGATTTCATCACCATGACTTTAACTTACCTTCTGTCCCCTCCCCTTTCCAGGCCCCTTTTATCTGTTATCTTCTCCATCAGAAGGAAGGTCAATTCCTTGAGGATTGGTTTTGTCTCTTTTCAAGCGAAGGGTTTGCATTTGTAACCTCAGCACAATGTCTGACACATTGAAAACAATAAATGCTTGTTGTCTGTTGCCTGCCTGGGTCTGAGGCTAGTTGTATGGTTATGGGCAAGTCATTTCATTACTCTGAGCCTCAGCTTTCTCATCTGCAAAATTGGGAGAGTAATTCTCTACCTCTCCCAAAAAGCTGGTGTGAGGAAAACACTTTGTAAATCTTTAAAGTCCTATATAAATGTGGGCTATCATGGGTAATTATTAATTGCATTATAATTATATGTAATTACTAATTACATGTAATTATGTAATTTAATTTTGCATAAAAACTTCAGTTCCAGATATTCAGAATATGTTTAATTGGATCAAAAAGCTGCAGCAGCTTCCTAGGTACATAGACAACATCCTAACGTATTTTTCTTAAAGGAATAGCACTACTCTTCATGAGCTATCAAGACTCTTCATGTCTTGATAATGTATTTTGGGTGTTGAATGTCAAGATTTTTTCCATATGTATTTCTCAAACAATTTTACATCTCAGAGATATTTGCCACCTCACAAGATATGGATGACTGTGGTTGTGGGGGAGGTAGGGGGTTCATGCTCTTTATTTAAACATTCTCCAGAGCACAAGAGTATATTGAAAACTCCTAATTAACATTGGCACTGGACAGAATAACTCATGCTTACAATAGAAGGTAGCTGCTACGATTGGTCTTTACTAAATAAAGTCACATCTTAGGGAATGCAATGACTAAATCCATGGAATAAAGAGTTCTGCTGCCTTGACTATGGCATCTTGACCACGGAACAACTTGAACCCTCCATTTTCTGCTCTGAAATGAGTGATGTGGCCTGGATCAGTGGCACTGTGGATAAAAGTAATCAACCTACTTTAAACATTCACTAGCTGTGTAACTTTGGGCAAGTTACTTAAAATCTTCAAGCCTCAGTTTCTTCACGTGTAAAATGAAGATAATAGTACATACCTCATTGGGTTGTTGTGAGATCAAATATTTAAAGTGCTTTACAAACCTTAAAGTGCTATATATTTTTTATAATTGTCTTTGTTGTTTTTAAATGATCTCCAAGGTTCTTTAAGACCTAAATATCCATGACTTAGTGATAGTTTTTGCAGAGATGGTTGTCATCTTTGTGGCGGAAATGATTATATAATTGCTAATGCTATTCCCACTCTTCTTTCCAATATGAAGTGCAGCAGCACTGAAAATTCAACTTGATCAGTGTCTACAAAGAACACATTCCACTTCTTTGATTACCATTCTAAAGCTTTGTGTTAGAGTCTATAACTTAGATTTTGGGTCTTCAAAGAAGAGCCATTCAATTCTGAAATCAATAGGTCCTTTTATTTGGTTCATTATTAAATGGAAAGCCACATAGCTTAATTCTCAACACAAAAGGAGGCATGGAGAAGAAAGCAGGAGGAACAACACAAGGAAACTAGGACAGATAATTGACCCCTCCTCCCCAACACACACACACACACACACACACACACACACACACACACACACTGGACCTGTGGTCCAGTTTGGCTCCCAAATTAGGACATTTCCACTGATCCCTTTTCACCTTTCCCAGAGCTGGGGCTGATACTTCCAAAGTCGAATGTAAAAGGATGGGGAAGGGATACAACCAATGCAATACAATGCAATTAGCAGCCCTCTAGTGTGACGATGTCAAGGCTACAGCAGGGAAGAAAGAATCCAGGATGATCTTCTCAGAGGTTGCTCCAAAGATTTGGCAAGTTGTTATGCCAGACATTTTTTTCTTTTCCCTGAGACTCTTCAGTCTATTTTCACATCATGCTTTTAAGATACTCATGCAACTCTTGGAGCAGGGCAACTCAGGGGTTCTCTAAGGAGGGGTGGAGTCTTGATCAGGAGAATCTAACAGGTGTTTCACCTCTGAAATCACAGACCAAAACTCCCTAATCAGCTGAAGAAACAGGAAGTACCTAGCCAAGGAGCTTCCAGTCCTAGGATCAAATGAGATAATATTTGTAAAGCACTTAACACAATGCTTGACACATAGTAGGCACTTTTGTTTGAAAGAACAAATGTTTGTTCCTTTCTCTATCCCTTCCCTTCATAGAATATACAGATATGGGGTGTTCCAGAAAAAGGAATAGGACAGAATGGAGAAAATAGCTATTAGGAAGAAGGGGTACAACTAGGGCATGCCAGCTTTTTTAATGAAGAAAGACTACATTGCAAAATTTTGATAACTTGACTAATGTGTGATTTAATTGGCATAGATATTTCCTCACTGATGCATCCAATACAATTCTTGTCCGTGTCCTTCAATAATTCCACTATAAAGGATCTGCCCAGTGCACTGCAGACCTTCCTCTGATTCTTTTAATATGTTGTTTGTCTGTCTGTTGTCTCCCAATGTTGTTACATGACCACTCCATCTCCTTATTTGTCATATATGAACTCAATGTTTTTTATGCCACTTCTTACACATTATAATTGGTAACATCTAACATACTTCTTTATACTATCCCTCAGCTTATTTATAACTTTGACACTTCCAAGACAGTAGTGGTTCCTGATTCACAGCCATATAGCATCTCTGGGGGAATATTGATATTAAAGTGACAAGCTTTGCAGCAATGAGAAGTTTAGGATCATTAAAACCATGGTATGGTTTCCCAAATGTGATGAGTCCAATATCTTCTTTCTTTTCTCAAATCTGGGCTCAGTGTATTGTGCTGAGGAATATTCATGTTTTAGCTACCTTCCTTTTGCATGTGGATGGTAAGAACAATCTCTTTTGCATTGAACAGGAAGGGTCTTTATATTGTAAGGTCTTGATACAATTGGCATAATGTCATTTGAGAATAGGAATATTTGTATAAAAAGTATCCATTATATCTATCTGATCTATTATAGGGTATCAGGTACCTTCAATATATATGTGGAAGATAACTTGTAAGAGGGAAGTCTTTGAGATTGTATTTTGTTCTCCTGAGTCAAATTAAAAAAAATCAGCAAACAAGAGGCATGGTAAGATATTCTGTTTCCCTATACCTCTCAGTTACTTTTTAAAAAATATATTTTTATTTATCGTGATTGAATATTTCCCAGTTACATTTTAAACATTTTAACATTGATTTAAAAAAAATTAGTTCCAACTTCACTCCAGCCCCTCCCCCACCCATTGAGAAGGCAAGCAATATGATAACAATTATACACGTGAAATTTTGCAAAATATTTCCATATGAGCCATGATGCAAAAGAAAACACATACACAAAAAAGCAAGAAAAATAAAGAAAGTAAAGAAAATGCTTCAGTCTGCACTCAAATTTCATCAGTCCTCTCTCTGGAGGTGGACAGCATTTTTCATGATGGATCCTTTGGAACTGTCATTGTATCATCGTCTTGATCACAATAGCTAAGTCTTTCCCAGGTGGTCATTGTTACAATACTGTTTTTACTTACCATTTACAATGTTCTTCTGATTCTGTTCACTTCACTTTGCAAAAGTTCATATAAGCCTTCCCAAGTTTTTCTGAAACCATCCTACTAGTTATTTCTTTTTGCACAATAGTATTCCATCACAATTATATACTACAACTGATTCAGTCATTCCTCAATTGATGGCATCCCCTCAATTTCCAATTCTTTGCCACCACAAAAAGAACAGCTATAGATATTTTTGTACAGATATATCCTTTTCTTTGATTTCTTTGGGATAGTGGTATTGCTGGGTCAAAGGGTATATTTGTAGCCCTTTGGGCATAGTGCCAAACTATTCTCCAGAATGGTTGGACCAGTTCACAACTCCACCAATAGACTCTACAATAAGTACATCATGCCCCAATTTTTCCTCACTCCCTTCAACATCTGCCATTTTCCTTTTCTGTCATGTTAGCCGATCTGATAGGTGTGTGGTGGTATCTTGGAGTTGTTTAATTTGCATTTCTCTAATCAGTAGTGATTTAGAACATTTATTCATTTAACTATTGATAGCCTTTATATCTTTTTTCCTGAAAACTGCCGATTAATATCCTTGGATCATTTATCAATTGGGGAATGGTTCATATTTTTTATAAATCTGGTCAGCAGCCTAAATATTTGAGAAATATAGCCTTTATCAGAGAAACTTGCTGTATTTTTTTTCTTGGTTTCCTACTTTCCTTCTAATTTTGGCTGCACAAGTTTTGTTTGTCCATTTTCTTTTCTATTTTATGTAATCAAAATTATCCATTTTACTTCCTGTGATCCTCTTTATCTTGTTTGATCATAAACTGTTTCCTTACCAAGAAATCTTAGAGATAAATTTTCCTATGCTCCTCTAACATGTTTATGATATCACCCTTTATGTCTAAATCATATACCCATTTTGATCTTATCTTGATATATGGTGTGAGGTGCTAATTTATGCCTAGCCTTGGTCAGCTGCCTTCTAGTTTTTTTCAGCAAGTTTTGTCAAATAATGAGTGCTTGCCCCAAGCTTAGATCTTAGGCTTTATCAAAAACTAAATTACTATGAACACTTACAACTGCGTATTATAAACCTAATCTGTCTTATGGATCCACCACTTTATTTCTTAGCCTGTACCAGATTGTTTTGATGATTACCACTTTATGATATAGTTCAAGATCTGATACTGCTAGGCTGCCTTTCTTCACCTTTTTTTATAGAATTCCTTGATATTTTTGAGATTTTGTTCTTCCAGATGAATTTTATTATTATTTCTCCTAGCTCTTTAAAATGATTCTTTGGTAGTTTGATTGGTATGGCACTGAATAAGTAAATTAAGTTGAGTAGAATTGTCATATTTATTATACTGGCTTGGCCTACACATGAGAAGTTAATGTTTCTCCAGTTGTTTAGATCTGTCTTTATTTGTGTGAAGTGTTTTGCAATTACATTCATATAGTCCCTGGGTTTATCTTGGCAGGTAGATTCCCAAGTATTTGATGTTGTCTACAATTATTTTAAATGGAATCTCTCTTTCTATCTCTTCTTGCTGGACTTTGTAGGTAATATATAGAAATCCTGATGATTTGTGTGGGTTTAATTATATCTTGCAACTTTGCTAAAGTTGTCAATTATTTCAATTAGTTTTTTAGTTGATTCTCTAGGGTTCTCTAAGCATACCATCTATCTTCTGCAAAGAATAAGACTTTGTTTCCTCATGGCCTATTCTTATTCTTCCAATTTCTTTTTCTTATCTTATTTTTATAGCTAGCATTTTCTAACACAATAATGAATAATAATGGTGATAATGGGTATTCTTACTTCACCCCTTCTTATTGGGAAGGCTTTTAGTTCATCTATATTACAGATAATGCTTGCTCTTTGTTTTAGATAGATACTACTTATCATTTTAAGACAAGCTCCATTTATTCCTATACTTTAAAGTATTGTTTAATAGAAATGGGTGTTTTAGCTTGTCAAAATCTTTTTCTGCATCTATTGAGATAATCACACATTTTTGTTTTGTTTTCTTTTGTTTTTTTATTGTTATGGACAATTATGCCAATAGTTTCCCTAATGCCTCCCACTCACTTGTGAAGACATGGATGGCTGTAGAAAATTAACTAGTGGTTGTTTTGTATCAGTTAAACTTCTCTAGTAAATGATGATAGATACAATATTTTTTTCCATTTCTCCATTTTTTGAGTAAAAACTTGTTTAAACAGATTACATTTGAGCTGCTTCAATTGTATACTATGTCTAATTCCTTCTAATTTGATATTTATTTTTAACTTTGCTGTGACTATTTGAGGAGCTGATTGCTGATTATGAATGGCTACTATATCTGAAAGTAGTCATTTCAATTCTTATTATAACTAATTTCATTTTTATTGTACAATTTAGTATTTGTCATATCCAATGCCTTCGTGTACATATACAAGTGTGTGGCATTCTAGTAGTCTACTTTCTCCTCTTTCAATTCTTGGTCTCATCTATTTTTCGATTTGGTTTTCACCTTTTCTCTTGTGCCCACTTTCACATCAAAGCCATCTAGTGCCAAGGCATAAGGTGGACTTTGTTTGGAGGGTCCTGTCAAATACTTAATAGGTTTTTCTTTTCTTTTTCATCCTTTGAAACAGATGTTAGCACATAGGTATGTTCTTGGTGGTCTGTTTGCTTACAATTCATAATGGGCAATGAGAGATGATGAAGTAATATTTAATTTTTGCTCCATAAAATAGTGTTTCTTGTTACCTTTGGACATGTGATGGAATCAACTCCCTAACCCTACCCTTTCTTTACCAAGGGGAACTTCAAACAATCCTCTCTTTCAGTTGTAACTTTTTAGTGTTATCTTGTTTCATTTAAAGGCAGACTCTAAATAGAAATGGGAAATTAGTTTTTTGCACTATTCCAAATGTCAACTTATTGATCACTGGACAAATAAATATTAATAGTGGCACTGACATTTGTAAATGGCCTAAAAATTATGACATTTGTAGCCTCTTCTAATGGCTTTGCCCTCAGTACTACTGCAATCACTGTAGAAGCAGAGAGAGATCTCTGAGGAATGAAGGCCACTTAGTACTTTTGGCCATTTCATGGATCATGATAGCCCTAAAATACACAATGATTTATTTTGCTTTTACTGAACCTGTGACTGTATTGTAATTAAAAAGATCAGATGGAAACTCCCTTCTATCAATAAATTCCTCAAGTGCTCTGTAACTTTGATACCATAGTCTTAGAACAGGTTTTCCTAACCAGGAATCTATGAATGGATTTCAGTGGTATTCATGAACTTAGCTGGGGAAAAAAAAATTGCAACTTTATTTTTACTAACCTATAGCTGAAATTTAATATTTCCTTCAATTATTTTAAAACATTATTCTGAGAAGGGGTCCATAGGCTTCATCAGACTGACAAAATGAATTTAAAAAGTTAAATCTTAGAGAGTTACCTAGGGTATTAACAGGTTCATGAGTTGCCCAAGAGCTCTCTAGCTAGCCTATATCAGAGTTAGGACTTTATCTTCTAAGACAGTCTTCTAGACTGAACCTGTCTCTAGTCACCATACCATGCTCCTACATTTTAACATTCTTTAATTCTTCTTTTCAAATACGTAATACTTTGATTGTAACAGCAAATCATTTCTTTCTTCCACACTTGAATGAGAAGCAACATGAAGCCTGGAAAGCAACACTGTCCCTGTTTCCTGCTTCTGTAACCTGTGTTTATTTACCAAAAGAAGGTGTGAATCCTGGCCCTCTTAATCTTTTACAGTTTGCAGAATCTTGTTATGTCCATACACATGCTATGAAAAGGCTTCCCTCTCCAGTGACAACTTAATTTCAAAAATTTCCATGGTAGTGAAAACACAGCAATAGGATCTGTAACCTACTGTCATTTATTGGTTCACTCAAAAGCAGGAGATCAGGTAAAGCTTTTGCCATAGCAACATTATAAATGAAAGATCTATTTTAGGCTAGCCAAAAGATGTATTCATAAAAGTTTTAAATTGGTCTTTGCAGACTCTACAACCAGCTCTGGGAAGGGGTGAGGTAGGGAGATGTACACAGGGTTCACTTTTAAGTTTATTCTGCATTAACGTTTTCTCTATCATTTTCTTAATTCTAAACAATCACAAAACAATAAAGTCCTGATACGTAGCACTGGTTGATTTTTGAAGTACAGATCCTCACTGAAAATTTAACAATCAGTTCTAGAGCCCATAGAAGCTAGCTCCAGCACCGTACTGCCTGAGACTCTAATAGGGCTCAAGAAAATAATAAGTTGGGTTGGGCTGGGTTGGACTGGGCTGGGATAGGTGGAGTTGCTTTGTACGTTAAGAGACCCAAGATGTAGGGTTAATTCCAATAATTTGTGAAGGGCCAACTGCTGAATTTAGGGAAGAGGAGGAGTCCATTAAAAGAAAAGAAGGAAAGAAGCTAATGGTAAGAGGTTATGTGACATAGTGGATAGGGAGATCCACTTGGGATGTCGGAATAACTAGATTCAAACACTAGCTTTGTGACCTTGAGCAAGTCACTTAATTTCATTGACTCAAATTCCTCATCTGTGAAAGGAGGGTATTGGACTCAACTGCCTCTCAGATCCCCTTGATCCGATAATTTGAGTGCAACCTCTGACACATATTGTGGGTAGAATCACTTCTTGGTGCCATAGGCAAGTATCTATAGTGGTAAGTTATAGAAGAGTTGCCAATTTGCATCAGTGGAGGGAATTTCCACTGGGGGAAGTTGTCACCAAGTTCAGATCATAGATATGGACCAAAAAAAAAAAATCTAACGGCATTCTATAAGTAGATAGGGGAAGAGGGCTAAATCTTTCCCCTTCTGTGCCATCCCCCTACCTTCTAATTTAAGCTCCTAGCTAATAATAGCAACTCTCAGAGAAGTTTGGACATTATGTCTCCAAAAAAAAAAACCCTACTCTTTTCAGCTGGGGAAGATTCAATTTCTCTTCCTAGAGGAAAAGAGTATTGGAAAAGTACTGAGACCATGTTGTATAACATGCCCAAGGGAGGAGATAAATGATTAGTGTGGAAGCCTTAGGGCTCTGAAGCCAGATCCCCTTAACCACCCTCTTTCTTCAAGAGACTGGGTAAGTACGGCAATCAATGGGACAGTGACTTTGAACTTGCAGAAGTAGAAATTAAACATTTTAAAAGCTTCAAGACTTTTATCCCCCTCAGTCTTGTTTTAATTTCTTTGTGTTCTAGACACAGGCAGATGGAACCTCCACAATAAGGAATAGGGCTCCTGACAAGGACACGGTCCTAATGAGTGAATTATATGTACAAAGTGTTTGCAAAATCTCACTCTGCAGGAATCAGAAGACGTTGATCTGCCATTTAGAGCTAAAAGGTCTAGAACTAGAAAGGATTTTGGATCTAGACACCACAACCATATCATGGCTGAGCTAAGGCCCATGTAGGTGCAATGCCTTACCTACAGTTATACAAGTCAGAAGCCTCTGAGGCAGGACTTGAACCCAGTTCCTCTTATTTCAGGGCTAATGTTCATTCCATCCTGTCACTCTGCCTGGGTGAAGTCATATCTCCTATGGGATACTTATTTACTCACCTAGAAAATGGAATGATTAATAATAACCTCACAGGGTTGTTGTAAAGAAAGTACTTCATAGGCCTTAAACTGTTTTATAAGCTCTTATACTGGAGAAGGAAATGGCAAATCTCTCCAGTATCTTTGCCAAGAAAACCTCATGAACAGCATGGCCATGCTATGGTCTGGTCAGAAACAGCTGGACACAACTAAATGACCAAACAATAGAAGTTATATTATTAATATTACTACCAACCAGGTGAACTACAGCACCTGAAACTAAGCATCAGATTTAAGCTGGACTTGTCTCCTGAGACTGACTGAAGGATGGCGGGATTGAGGAAGCCAGCTTTAGGGTAGGCCTCCTTTATAGCAACATTATTTTCCTAGGTGGATTTCTACAGCAGTGGTAGCAATCTCAAATAGAAATGGGGCCCACTAATCCATACATAAGAATACTTGCAACTGCATATTAACTTAGTTTTAAAATGCAATTTATATATATACATACATATATATGTGTGTGTGTGTGTATACACACATACATATATGTGTGTATATATATATATATATATACACACACATGGATGGATGAATGTATACATGTTTATTTTATTGTTACTTATTTTGTTAAATATTTTCCAGTTACATTTTAATCTAGCTCAGGCCACTCAGGAATGTTGTGGAATACATGGGGACCTTAGGTCACTTGTTTGACACCTGTGTTCTAAAGGATCTCTTTTAAATGACCATGGCTCATTGACGAGGTCAGTCTACTAATTCAGACAACCCAAAATTAACTGGATGGAGAATCCATGTTACCCAAATTGTTAGTTGTAGCAGGATGGGCAGCTCATTGAGTTAGTCCATCTCAGACAAGTGATACAGATGGACATTGGCCTGGACCCAGAATTGAATGGGAGAAGAACAAGGTGTTGGGGGGAGGGTCCACTGGGGAAACCATGCAATACTTCTAAGGATCTGAAGCTCTGTCTTGCCTCCAAAAGCCTATCCTTTGAAGACCAAAATTCTCACTCCGATGTTAAATGGCTGTGTCAAGCAATACCATGATCTTCAAAGACTAGAAATTTTAGGACAACCAAAAGACACAAACAACAACACATGGCACATGTAAGTAGGATACAGCATATTAACCATAATGATTTTGTCTCTGACACAATCCATGTGACCGTAGTCCAGTCATTTACCCTCCCTAGGCCTCAGTTCCCTTATTGATAAAGTGAGAGGGTTGGACGAGTTGGTCTCTACAATCCCTTCTGGCTCTAAATTTTATAACCCTATGGTACTATGGTTTGAATAAAAGAAATGGCATAAAACATTTTCAAAGATGCCTATGACCATAAAGAGAAATAGGCTGATTATGTAGTGAAAACAAATGATAACAGATTAGCAGGTTGAGTTTTCACTGAGACAAATTGTACTGGTTGGTGTCTATGAAGAATAAAGGATGGCTAGCTGGATAGATGTATAGAGCATTTATGAAATCCTTGCTGTCAGTGCCAAGCACCACGTTAAGTGCTCAGGATACAAAAACAAGAAAATCAGATAGTTCCTATTCTCAAGGAAAACACATTCTAATTAGGAAAGACAAAACATAAAGGCGAGCTGATAGGGGTTTGTGGAGGGCAGCTAGTGTCCCAATAATGAGGCGGAAGTAAAGTGAGCAGTGTGGGTAGGTTTCCTCAAGATATGAGTGTTCCCAAGCAGGGACTTATCAGTCAAGGAGGTCCTCTTAGGACAAAGGTATCCTTAGTAGGGGTCAGAAAGACCTGAGTTCAAATGTGACCTCAGATACTGTTTAAGAAACTTTTTTAAAAGTCATTTATTTTTAGTTTTCAACATTAGCTTTTGTAAGATTTTGAGTTATAAATTTCCCCCCTCCCTCTACTCTTCCCTCCTCAAGACAGCATACAGTCTGATACAGACTACACATGTATGATCATATTAAACTTATTTCCATATTAGTCATGTTATAAAAGAAGAATCAGAACAAAAGGGAAAAACCATGGGAAAAAAAAACAAAAATCAGCAAGAAAAAAAATAGTATGCTTCGATCTGCATAGTTCTTTCTCTGGCTGTAGACAGCATTTTCCATCATGAATCTTTTGGAATTGTCTTAGATCACTGCATTGCTCAGAAGGGCTAAGTCTAACAAAATTGGTCATCGCACAATGTTGCTGTTCCTGTGTGCAGTGTTCTCCTGGTTCTGCTCACTTCACTAAGCATCAGTTCATACAAGTCTTTCCAGGTTTTTCTGAAGTCTGCCTGCTCACCATTTCTTATGGAACAATAGTATTCCATTACATTTATACACCACAGCTTGTTCAGCCATTCCCCAATTGATGGACATCCCCTCAATTTCCAATTCTTTGCCATCACAAAAAGAGCTGCTATAAATATTTTTTATACATATGGGTCCTTTTCCCTTTTTTATGATCTTCCTCAGATACTTTCCAACTATATAACCCTGGGCAAGTCACTTAACCCTGTTTGCCTTAGCTCGTCATCTGTAAAATGAGCTGGAGAAAAGAATGGCAAATCACTCCATTATCTCTGCCAAGAAAATGTGTTCACAAAGAGTCAGACACAACTGAAATGACTGAACAACCTATGTATGTTTTATAATAGAGTACATACATGTACTACTATATTGGTATTATCTACATTATAAAACATGTACAAAATAGGAAGCTTATTATTAGATAAATATGAAATAAATAATTTTTAATCAAGATTTTTTATTTTTAGTTTACAACACTCAGTTCCACATGTTTTTGAGTTCCAGATTTTCTTCCTCTCCCTCCTCTCTCCCCTCCCCCCTCAAGATGGCATGGAATCTGATATATTTTTTACATATAGCTTTTTATTAAACCTATTTACACAATAGTCAAGTTGTAAAGAAGAATTATGACCAACGGAATGAATCATGAGAAAGAAGAAACAAAACCAAAAAAAGAGGAAAAAAAGGATTAAAAAAAGAGAAGACTTTAACCACAGATATATTGATTCTTTGATAGACTTGGCTCTTCTCAGCCATACAAGGTTCAAAGATAACTCCAAAGGACTCATGATGGAAAGAGCTATCTACATCCAGAGAAAGAACTGTGGAGTCTGAATGCAGATTGAGGCAAACTAATAAATAATATTCTAAGATAATTTAATATTATTAAAACTCTCACTAAAATTGTAAGTGAAAGCAATTGGATTGAATACCCTTCATTTTTAAAAATCTTGGTTTAAAACTTAATGATTCAGCAGTTTAAAGGCTTATTTCTAAAAATCTGTTTATTTTGATATTTAGTTGTAATGACTACCATAGCCAAAAAAGATAACCTCGCAAAAAGTCAAATCAAAGAACTATATCATTGGCTGTGCTGACTACATAATGATGCTCCTTTTTCAGTCCCATGCACCAATTACGCAAAGTTTTTTTTTGTTAAAATCAGTCTAGTACATTTCCATCTTCCCTTATGCAGGATGGGTTGGGGAAAGGGGTGAGCTTGAACTGAGGCAGACAGGTGCCAGGACCAGAGGGATATTCCAAGTAGTTAGAAGGAGACAGTTACAGGCTTGAGTGACCTTCTTTATTTGCTTTCAAGCTGTTAGATTCTTTTTTTCCTGGTAGAGGGAAGGGTGGACTTGGACTTGGGAGCAGGGTTGCAGATCCAAGAGTTCTGTGCTAAGTTTCTTGAGCCCAAAGCCCACTGGCAGCAACAGCTGTCTTCCCATCTGGCTGGAGAGGATCATGTGACTGACCTTCCATCTCAGCCTGCACTGGAAGCAGACAGGGAGAAGAGCTGCAGAAACAGGTGGTGGCTGCACTCATGCTGAACAGCTGTGCCACTCCCCTTAATTCTAACATTTTCTTTGCCTTCCTCAATGGATTATCTCATACATCCAGTGGGAATATGCACACTACATTTTGGAGGCCACCGGTAGAGTGGACAACATTAATAATTCAATACAACAAGAATTTTTAAGAACTTATTGTGTGTAAGGGACTATGCTAGGGGGTGATGATATAAAGACAAAAGGAAAAATAGTTCTTGCTCTAAAGAAGGTTATACTGGGTTTACCTGAGAAATACAACATGTAAATGAATAAATACAGTCTGATAAGGAAGGGAAAACTAAAAACTAGGGGAATGAGGAAAGGCTTTCTGTAGAAAGTGGCCCCGTGATGAGCCATGAAGAAGACTAAGAATTTTAAGAGGAAGAGATGCACAGTAAGTACATTACAACATGTACAAAGGAAGAGAAGTGGGAAGTGGAACCCCAAGTTTGGGAAACAGTGAGTAGACCAGTTCGACTAGAACATAGAGTACATAAATGAGACTAATGTGACATAAGGCTTTTTATTTCGTCCTAGAGGAATAGAAAGGCACCTGAAGCTCTTCAGTGAATTAGTGACATGGTTACATTTGCACTTTAAAAAACTCTTTTGAGGATGGATTGTAGGGGAAAGAGACTAGAAATAGGGAGTCCAATTCAGAGGCTATTTAAATAGCTCAGGTTAGAAATAATAAAAGCTTGAATTGAGATGGTAAGTGGATGAGTGAAAATAAAGCAACAGATGCGAAAGATGTAGACATTGAGAAGATTTGGCGACCGACTGAATATGGAGGAGGGGAGGGGCAAAGGGAGCCTGGTGAGTTGAGTAGGACTTCAAGATTTTGAACCTGAATGGATGGAAGGTTAGCA
The DNA here is from genome assembly GCF_011100635.1 of Trichosurus vulpecula. Taxonomy (NCBI): domain Eukaryota; kingdom Metazoa; phylum Chordata; class Mammalia; order Diprotodontia; family Phalangeridae; genus Trichosurus; species Trichosurus vulpecula. The sequence goes on from NC_050581.1 coordinate 94,336,712, forward strand.
GTGACCTCAAAAACAAAAAGGAAACTCTGGGGCCAGGATGAATTTAAATAATGACCTTCATTTTGAACATAATAAGTATAAGACTCTAATGGAAGGTCAAGTTAGCAGGCAGTTGGTAAACCAAGTCTGGAGCCCAGAAGAGAGATTAGAGCTAGAGATATGGCTGAATATAAATGATAATTGAATATACAAATCTTAGTTCACTAAGAAAGAGGGTATATTATTAGAAATGATCCAGTGGCTCAGGGGGATAGCTATGGTTAAATGAAGGGATCTGGATGATGACCCAATAATAGAGGATAAAAAAACAGTGAGTAGAAAGGTAGGAGAAGAGCCAGCAGCAAAAAAAAGTATCACAAAAACTACATAAGGATAAAAACTGAGAAAAAAAACAACAGATTTAGCAATTAAGAGATTATTAGTAACTTTGGGGAGAACAAATTCAGTCCAGCAGCAAGTCTGGAAATCTGATAGCAAGGGGTTGAGAAGTGAGTGGAAGATGAGAAAGGCGAAGCAAGAAGGGCTTTAGCTAGAAAAGGGAGGGGAGAGGAGCTATGGTGACAGATGGCCTAGATTCTCTATGGAGGGAGAAGGAGGGATATAGGAGGCATTAGGAAAGAAGAATAGTGTGTGGAATGACCATCGTGGAGACTGAAATAGAGTCAATGGGGGTGGGGGGAATAAGAAGGACTGGCGTGTTACAGCATTTAGGTCCTATTTGAGACTAGATAACATAAGTTAGTAGTGGACAGTCCGAATGGTTGAATGTTTTCCTTAGCAGTATTCGGCAACATGACAAAATGTGGGTTAACCCAGAATCGAGATTTGGCAAGGCATGACTGATCATAGGAAAATGGGGCAAGTGATTCAATGGTAGTGGGAGTTTTATAGTTGAACTAGTTAATCATACAATCAAGACTACAAAAGGAGAAAAGTGAAACAGGAACAGCGATGATGTACTGATATTAAGAAAGAGTGGAATGATTGGAGTTTATTTTGAGGATGCAGAATAGGCTTAGAAAGAATAAGGCAAGAAACTCTCCAAGGGGAGTTTTGGGACTTGGAACTAGGACTGTGCTCTATATGGACCAAGACAAACTATGAAACTAGGATCATTTGCACCTTGAAAATATTAAGTTAAACACCCTTTTTTGAGTGTCTAATAAATCTGTCATTATATTTTGGCCAGGATGCTTACAAGTGCTTGTCTTCTGGGTCAACCAATGAAAAGATTTTCCCAGATTTTTGATTTGGATCCCAAATCAAGGGAAATTGGTATCCTCCCAATAAGTAACTACCATCGGTCCTTCATCCATAGAAAATTCTACACGTATTGGTAATGAACATTATGCATACCTCCAGTGCTGTATATACCATACACTAAATCAGTGAAGTGGATAAAAAAATTAAAGGAAAATACAGAAATAGGGGCAGCTAGGTGGTGCAGTAGATACAGTAGCAAGCCTGGAAACAGGAAGACCTGAGTTCAAATGTGATCTTGCTCTGCGCCCTCCCCCCCCCACACACACACACTGCATATGACTCTGGGCAAGTCACTTAAACTCTGTCTTTCTCAGTTTCTTCAGCTGTAAAATGGGCATCATAATAGCACCTACCTCCTAGGTTTGTTGTGAGTATAAAATGAGATCCTTGTAAAGCACTTTGCAAACCTTAAAACACTATGTAAATGCTAGTTATCAACGTTATTACATGTTATATTCACATTTAAATACTACTCTCATTAAATCACATTTATTTATCATTTTAAGGTTTACAAATCAATTTTCCACAACCATTCTATGAAGCAGGTAATTTAAATATTTCTTCCACCTCCACTTTATAATTAAGAAAACTGAGGCCCAAGAGGATTGTCTTTTGGTTGCAGTCACTTGGAGCCAGAAAGTGTTGGATCTTCAATTCAAATCCATTTCTTTTCCTTAGGGTCAGCAAGTTATCTTCTTCTTCTTCATCCCACCCCCCACAGCCTAACAATAAGAAAATTCTAGAAAGAATAAACATTCCTTCCTTTAATCTGCCAAATGTAATAGCTATTTACAATGAATTGGTCAGAAAGCATTTACTAAACACCTACTGTGTTCCAGGCATAGTGCTAGGCAGTCAGCATAAAAAAGAAATACATCTCTGGTAAGAGATTCTGAGGTGGCAGAGTCCTTTAGCATGTAACACACTCCTCTGTTTGAGGATAAATGGGTTTTGGTGCCCTTTGCCTGATTGTCCTGTCTTCTGCAGAAACACAAAACTTTTCCACAAGTTAAAGATAAAATAGGAGAAGCCTGATCTTTTCACTCAAACAAAATTGTCTTAAGTGCTGGTCTTATCTCTCCTCCCCTTCCAGCAGGTGACTCCTTGTTAGCCTCATCAGGAGACTGGATCTCACAGGATTGCAGTGTGGTTTCCCAAGCTCCTCTGCTCTCACTCACTCATGTAATCTCCTCATTTTCACTGACAGCAATAGATAAAAAGAGCATATAATGTCTAGGTGGAAACTGGACCTAGAGAAGTTCAGGCAGATCCTGTACCACCCTGGGACCAGCCCTGAAAGTTGATATCGATGTGGGTGGAATTTGTCTGCTGATTTCTGTATCTCACATAAGACAGAACCTCCACAGCCAAAGAGGAGCAGTTAATGAGCCAAGAAATAGCCTCAAATTGCTGCTTTACTGTGGCCATAGAGGCACATCTTGGAAATAGTGTGTTGTGGGAAGAAGAGCTTTGGATTGAAAGTTAAGGACCTGGCTTTGAATCCTGGCAATACTGTTTACTAATTGTGTGACCTAGGGCAGGTCACACCTCTTCTATGGGCCTCAGTTTCTGTATCTGCAAAATGAAGGATCCATACAAATCTACAGCTAGGGGAGAGACCTTAGAGATTATGGAGCCCAGCTTCCTCATTTTGCAGATGAATAAACTGAGGCCTGGAGCAATGGTATCCAAAGTAGGAGGTCTTTTCTCAGGAGACTGTAGCATGATCCTGAGGGAGCCATGGCATGACCTGAAGAATTGTATGAGGAATCCATTAAAGCACAAGAAACTAGGTAGCATACCACTCTCTCCTCAATAGCCAGTCACTAGCTTTTCTCCAACATAACTATACCATCACTCTTTATTCATTATTAATCAATAATCCATCTCTTCCTGCAGCTGGCCACCCATAGCTGTGCCTGATCTTGGACCTAACTATGACCCAGAAACATGCAGTACAGGCATAGTACTGGTACACTCCTTCACACCACTGCCCCAAATCACCTCATGGCTTTGGCAAGACATCAGACTCGGATCTCCATGATAGTGGCTGGTGAGTAAGAACCAACTTTTCCCTACCTTTTCATTTTCGGTAGAACATAGTGAGTATTATAGAATGAAAAGGCATGAATGGGTTTTGATCTCAAAAATATTATTGTATTCTCTCTCTCTCTCTCTCTCGCTCTCCTTCTCTCTCTCTCTCTCTCTCTCAAACACACACACACACACACACACACACACACACACCCATACACACACACTCCTCACACATACTCCTCTTCTGAACTTCCCTATTTCGGTCCAGAGTACCAGCCCTCTCCCAGTAACTCACCTTACCAACTTCAATGTCATGCTCAACTTCTCATTCTCCCCCACCTTATATATACAATCAGTTACTAAATCTTTTCATTTTTTACTTCTATATTATTGTTGCTGTTCAGTCATGTCCACCTTTTTACGACCCCGTGGACCATACATATCATGTCAGGTCTTTCTGTCCTCCCCTATCTCCCGAAGTCTGTCCAAGCTCATGTTTGTAGCTTCTATGACACTATCCATCCATTTTATCCTCTGCTGTTCTCTTTTCCTTTTGCTTTCAATCTTTCCTAACATCAAGGTCTTTTCCAATGAGTCCTGTCTTCTCATTATATGGCCGAAGTACTTAAGAGTAAACTTCAATATTTGACTTTCCAGTGAACAGTCTGAATTAATTTCTTTAAGTATTGACTGATTTGATCTCCTTGCTGTCCAAACAAATCTCAAAAGTCTTCACCAGCATCATAATTGGAAATTGTCAAGTCTATGGTGCTCAATTTTCCTTATAGTAAAACTCTCATAGCCATACGTTGCTATTGGAAAAACCACAGCTTTGACTATGTGGACCTTTGCAGGCAAGGTAATGTTTCTGTTTTGTAGTATACTGTTCAGATTTGCCATAGCTTTCTTTCTAAGGAGAAGCATCTTTCAATTTCATGGCTGCAGTCACCATCTGCAGTGATCTTTCAGCCCAAGAATACAAAATCTGACACTGCTTCCATTTCTTCTCCCTCTATTTGCCAGGAAGTAATAGGACCAGTTGACAAGACCTTAGTTGTGGTTTTTAAAAAAAAATGTTTAGGTTCAAGCCAGCTTTTACACCCTCATCAAGAAGCTTCTTAATTCTTCTTCACTTTCTGCCATCAGACTGGTATTGTCTGCATCTCTGAGACTGTTGATATTTCTCCCGGCAACCTTAATTCTGGCTTTTTATTAATCCAGCCTGGCAGTTAGCATGTTGTACTAGGCATATAAGTTAAACAAATAAGTTGATAATACACAGCCTTGTCTGATTGGTTCTAGCTGTTGCTTTTTGGCCCACATACAGGTTCCACCTGAGAGAGGTAAGATGATCTGGTACTCTCATCCCTTTGAGGACTTGCCACATTTTGTTGTGATCCACACAAAGGCTTTGGTGCAATCAATGAAGCAAAAGTAGATATATTTTTCTGAAATAGCCTTGATTTCTCCACAATCCAGTGAATGTTGACAGTTTAATCTCTAGTTCTTCTGCCTCTTTGAAAACTAGCCTGCTCTTCTGATGATTCTCAGTTCACATATTGTTGAAGACTTGCTTGCAGAATCTTATGCTTAACCTTGCTGGCATTTGGAAGAAGCACAATTATTCAGTAACTTGAACATTCTTTGGCATTGCCCTTCTTTAGAATTTGGACATAAACTGATCTTTTCCTATCCAGTGGCCACTGTTGAATTTTCCAAATTTGCTGGTATTTTGAGTGCAGCACTTTTACAGCATCATCTTGTAGGATTTTAAATAGCCCAACTGGAATTCCATCATCTCCACTAGCCTTATCGTTTAGCAATGCTTCTTAAAGCCCACTTGACTTTATTCTCTCGGATGTCTGGCTTCATAAGACGCCTGTTTACTTCTACATCTCCCAGATTTTCCTTGACTCTCAATCTGGCTTCTACTTTGGGTCGAGCCCTCATCACCTCTTGATTGAACAATTGTGATAGCTTCCTAGACAGTATCCTCACTCTAAGTCTCCACTCTACTCTCCAGTACATCCTCCATCCAGCTGCTGCACTGATTTTCCCAAAGTACAGTTCTGACCATGCCACTCCTTACTCAATAAACTCCAGAGCCTCCCTTTCACCTCAAAGGTCAACTATTATTTCATTTGCTTGTCATTCTTCTTTAATTTCTATTTTGGTGTAAATTTTATAATGGGAAGGGAAGGGAAATAAGCATTTATAGAATGCCTACTGTATGTGAGGCATTGTGCTCATTATGGTATATAGTAATATAAATAAGCAACTCTACACATATTTGGGAGGTGCTCCAAATATTTTCACTGATGATGTATATGATCAAAAAAGTCTGGAGACCACTGAGTGAGAGAAATGAAGTGACTGACCCATGGTCCTGCAAATAATGGAGCTAGGATTCAAATCCAGTTACACTAATTCCAAAGCCCACTAAACCACAGTAGGATTAAATAATCTACAACACCCCTCCAAGCCTTAAATCTTCTAGGTTTGTAAAAACACAAAGTGAATGAGAACCTTTAAGAGAATGCTTTTTATACTGAGATAATCACACAGCTGTGGATATTAAAAATGAATTTTGGCAGTTTTATTCCTTATCATAATCTTTCCATCATGTATTTCCTCTCATTAATATTTCATTCTCCACCCTACTTTCAGCTCAACTCTCAGATAATCTACTCCAGATAAACTGTGTGTGCTTCTCTAAACAGTCATAGCTGGAACAAAATCAAAAGACAAAGGACTAATCAAGAAATGCAATGAATTTTTTAAAAGAGAAAATTGCTGAAAAATTTAAAGTTACACAGTGTGACCTTTCATTAAATTGATTTATTTTTGTTATTTTTAGTCTGATAATTATTCAGGAAATTCATTCGTATTTTTGAGGGAAAAACATCTAGCTATTATTAGTTGAGTAAATACTCAAATACAATTGTGGGAGTGGAAATTGGGACAGAGAATTCTGCAGCCAGGGTTACATAGAGCAAACTATGGATAACTGAGACTTATGCAGAGAAGGTAAACATCGCTGTGTTAATGGACAACTGCTTCAGTGTTTTGAGGGCACAACATCCCTTTCTCCCTCTCCATAGTGACCCCAACAAGATTCTATTAACTTTGGCTGCCTCTCGGAAGTTGGGGGATAATCCTGGGCTCTGCAAAACTGTCTAAGGGCTGCATATGCCCTGACAGGTACCAATGAACTAGAGAGGCCTTGAATACAGAACCCATCAAATAAATTATACATCAGTTATCTGAGGACTGGCCTAGCTCCCTGCACAGAGACTTATTACCAGAGGTTTGTCCACCAAGTGATGAATTTTTTCTGGTCATAATAATTCATGAAGTCATACAGTGAACCATGAGAAAGGTTATAAACTAAATCAGTGGAGACCATACACTACACATATGAGGCATCCCTGAAGTAATGAAGCATTATTACAACAGATTGAAACATGTAAATTACTCCTTTGAGATAAAAAAGCCCCCCCTCCCATTGGCATCAATTTTTATTTACTGGCATCTGGGCCAATATATCCCAACTGGGATTAAAATGTACCTGCATCCAGGCAAAAGAAATCAAACCAGAGATAATTCTGATTAATTAGACCACAGGTTAAGAGAATTTCTGCAGCTTCTGAAAGAATCAGAAATGTTCAAGACTGTTGTTAAATACATTTGTAAACTTCTTGAGGTAAGAGTCTATATCATATTCTCTTTGTTTATCCTATTATGCCTAGTCCTGATCTCCCCTACCCCTTCACTTAGCTACTAATCTGCTTCCCAAACTCCCCTCAAAACTATTTCTATTTATTTTGCAAATGTATGCAAATGTGTTGCATATATACATATTTGTGTGTGTACTTACACATATATACATACATATACATATGCACATGATATACATCTCCATAGAATGTAAAGACCTCGAGGTTGGTGGCACTTTCATTTTTCTCTCTTTGTATCCTGAGCACCTAGCACCGTGTCTGGTGTACTGGAGGTACTTAATAAATGCTTGTTGATTGATAATGGTTATTGAATTAATATTTTTCAATGACTATATGCCATTTATATTTGACATGTTCAATGGTGCGCCAGAACCAACTTAACCCAGGTTGTGAGAACAGATTGTTACATTTTCAATGAATGCATTTAAACCTATGAAAATAACAAATGTTCTAAATCAGGGCTTGGTTTATTGTTTTACTGATTGTCTAGACTTGAGAAAGTGATGGAGAAAATGTTAATCATGCATATTAAACTTTAAAATGTGCTGTGTTTACATTTTTTGAGGGAAGATCTGGTTGTTAAACACTTACCAGCATATTCCCGGACACGTCCAAGCGTAAGAATTACAGTCTGCTAGGACATGGTTAACCTATTCTAAGTCCGGTTTTGGCTTTCCAGTACTGTCTAATTTCATTTTTTTTTATCTGCCTCAGTATTTGTCATGGACACTTAATAGAGTCTTTCAAAAATAAATGAATGAATGTCAGTATGTATGCTAAAGTCAAGTTCATACGACAAAAAAAAAATGGTGCATAGCTCCATGATCCCTCTCAATTTCCCCATAATGTCATTATATTTCTGTCCCTGTGGTATGTAGTCAAAGAGGAAGTTAAACAATTCTGATTCTCCACGTGTCCAGACATTTTTCTTCTGACCTGCCAGTAGCCCCAGCACAATATTAACTTCATAAAAAATTGGGCTCAAATCACCAAATAAACTTGGACTTCAGAAAAAGATACTTTGTTCAGTGAGTTGAGAATAGAAGGTGGAGAATTTTGCTACTGCCAACTCAGCTCACTACATTCTAGGACTGACATGAATATTCCAAAAAATTTTGGCTGGGTAAAAAACAAAAGTAATTTGAATACTGTTGATTCTGCTCCTATCTGGTGGTGCAGCATAACCTCATGTTATTTAACATAATAGTCATACAATTAATACTGATTGAGCACTGATGAGCATGCAGTGATGCAGCTAGGTGGTCCAATGGATAGAATAGAAGACCCTGAAGCAACAAGACTAAGTCTGAAATCTGCTTTAGTCATTTAGTAGCTGTGTGACTCTGGGCAAGTTACTTAACTGTCAGCCTCAGCATCCTCCTCTGTAAAATGCGTATAACAATATCAGCACCTCCAAGGGTCATTATGAAGATAAAATGAGATAATATTTGGAAAGCATTTTATAAACCTTAAAATGCTATATAAATTCTAGTGTATTATTATTATTGCCAGTAATGTCAGTTGTTTATTATTATAAAATCAATAATTTTAAAAAGTATAGCAATGCATGCACTTAATTAAAAGTTTTTCATTCCTCTTAATCCAGACTACTCCTTTCCCAATTTTTTCCTTCCCACTGTTATGGTTTTCCAAACCTCTCGTGATAACAGCAGCTGCAACAGGGATGGGACCACTTGAAAGTTAGCATGATAGCATGATACTACAGTTGGAAGCAAAAAGAGAACAGCCCTTAAAAATGTGAGCCCACCCTTTCCCTGTGGAGAATGAAATTTTTCCAAAGTGGACTCCCTTCCGTATACAGTAAAACCTCAATGTTCTGCTTTGAAAATATACAAAAAAGAAAGAAAGCATTTTAACATGGAGCTACAAAGACTCAGCATTAGGATTCTATTCAGAGGATGCCAAGCCTGGATCTTGGGTCAGCAACATTGATTGCTTTTCAGATGTCAACTTGAATTGGGACTCAAAAGGTCACTTTCTTTGCCAGGCATTGATTGTCTGTGAACAATATCTGAGTGTGCACTGAATTCGTGGCACTACCCTCAATGGCATTTGCAGAAGCAAATGAAAGTAGAGACTTGAGCAACTAACCATCCAGTCAATTTGTACGATAAGGACAGCCTGAAAAACTCAGGCCCCAAAGTCCCTTGGCTCTCCTTTTGTTCTCTCATTACGAGATTTATTTCCACCGAATTATCCTGATAGTGCCTTAACTACAGAGAGATGGATGACACTTTCCCAACCACCGACATCCTGAGGACCATTATTCCTCTGAAAAAGGTTGCTTCCTTCCTGAGATTGGTGTGGATACTATAGTGGCTCTACACCGGCTAGTTACCAACTGACCTACATCCCCTGCCCTGTTTTAGGGGAAGAGGTCCCTGGGAGAAGGCAAAGAAATGGAATTGTATTCCTGCAGAGGACTGAGGTTGGGTGAGGAAAGGGATGAACTAGTCTATCTCCTGGCATGTACCCATGGTTGGACTGTGTACTGGTAAACTACATGCCTTCTTACACATATACACACACACACGCGAATGCACACATATACACATGTGCGTGTGCACGCACACACGTGCATGTGCGCACACACACACACACACACACACACAGACACACACACACATTTTTGTCACAGGTGAAAAAATACCCTCTACTGACACTTGCTCTAACTCTCTACCTTATTTTGCCTAGCTACAACCATCCGGTTTGAGAATAAGGAGATTTTATTCTAAGGAAGGTGACTTTGATGCTGATTCAGCTTTCCTTTCTTACATAAGAATCCCAGAATTATTGATTCCTCATTGTTAATGGATGCTCCAGAAGCAGGTAATGCTAAATCCAGAACTTTACTATTTCAAGCCAGTTTAGGTGCCAATGAAGGTGAGAAATTAGTCTAAGGAAACTTGAGTATCCACAGACCCTTAAAGGATTTGTTACCTTACCCAAGAGGAGAGCCCTCTAATGATTCTTACATATGGAACAGAACTGCCTCTTAAATTTTTTCCTGAATTACCATAATGTGCTACCATTAAAGTATCTCTGGAAAACCACTCAACAACCTCATTTCTGCTAAGAAGATCATTTGACATTTACACTCTGTAAATTAAAGACTGTGAGTCAGTCATCTTAGCCCTTAGATTGATCTGTTATTAATAACTTCTATATTCCATCATGATAATTCTGTTATTGCATTTGCAAACAAATGGAGCAAAGATGATGGGGCATTCTATGTTGATTGCACAAAAAGTCCATCCTTTGAGGAATGGCTGCCTTTATCTTCGTGGTCACTGGCATTTTTCTAAAATGATGACACATTGAAGCATGGTCTAAAATCCCAATCTTAATCACAGTTAAAGCTTTGCTTTACTCTTTTCTTCCCTCTTTTTATTGATACCTTTCATTTTTGAATGTTTTTCTTCATTTTCCATATTACTTTATCAACCCATTTCTTCCTGTAACAAAACAAAATGAAACAAACCAAAAATGCTATGCAAAACCAACCCAAAAGAACTAAAGATGACAGCATATGCAAACTTCAGTAGCCATAATCCTCCCTCTCCTCATTTCTAACAAAAAGGGAATATGTGTTTCATCTCTTTTTTCTCCAAGATCAGCTTCCTACTTTCACTATACAAAAAGACAGGTACAAGGTACCTATAGGTAGAAGGGGGTTGGATTCCTTATGAAATGGGATGATTTGAAATCAAAGGGTCTTAGCTTTAAATCTGGCCCTGTCCCCTTAGTAGCTCTGTCTGTAACCTAGACAGGGGTGGGGAACCTGCAGCCTCAAGGCCACATGCGGTTCTCTAGGTCCTCAAGTGGGCCCTTTGACTGAACCCAAACTTCACAGAACAAATCCCCTTAATAAAAGGATTTGTTCATAAAACTTGGATTCAGCAAAAAGGCTTTACCCAAGGACCTAGAAGGCCACATATGGGTCTTAAGGCCAGAAGTTCCCCACCTCTGAGTCATTTCACTTTTCTAGGTCTCATTTTTCTCACTTGTAGATTGTGGAGATTACACTAAATAATATTCAAGATCCTTCCCAGTATTAACAGTCTGTAGAACTAAACAAATATTATATTTGTTTGAATAAGTCTTATATTTTCTTTTGTATTCAAGAAAAAAATTCTGGACACGTTTAATTTCTGTGCAGCATCTGCCTTGTGGGTTTTAACTACCTACCTCCCTATTCATGAAATAAGATTCTGGCTGCCCCCTGGACACAGGCTCACGTAGACTGGAAGGAAACTTCCTTCTGAGTACAGAGGAGTCTCAATCAAGAGTCCATCCCTGTCACCATAATAATTTTTTTTTAATGGTGGGATTCTCTTTTGTGTTTGCTCATTTTTCTAGCTTACTTAATGACTTCAGGCTTGATGTTAGGGCTGGATTATGTGTACTTCTCTAGGGAAGATCTGGGCTGGTCCTGTTGCAACTTTCTGGGGATGCTGAGTGTTGTATTTGTTCTAGGATCTCAGAGACCTGCAGTCTTTTTCAGTCTGACCACTGCTCCCCTGGTCTGAGCTCTGCAAGTTCCTGGCCTGGGTTTAGATTTGAGCAACAGAGGATTACTGCTGGATTTAGCCACTGTCAACCAGCTAGGAAGCTCTGTTGGTTCAGAATGAGAAACTGCAGGCTCCCCTTTGGTCTGGGATTCCTGCCCTGGTTATTCCTCTACAGGCTTCATACTGGGCTGGAAACTGGAACTAATACATGGCTCTGGGGTAAGCCAAATCCCAGCTGACAACTTCTAAACTTGCTTCTCTCTCAGTATACACACCTGAGGCCACTGTTGGGGGAAAGTAGGTACAGGTCCACTTATCAGTAAGTCCTGGATTTGTGACCCAGAATCGAGCAGTGGGCAACAAAGCCGCCAGTTTGTACCTATTCTTGTAATGGTATTCTGAAATGTGTGTGGTGAGTTCCCCATATGGGTCTGGAACCTCCTCTTGCCTGAATTCACAACTCTACCCTGGGTATTAGGGTGTACTGTTGACCTTGCCTGGTCCCCAGTGTCCACAGACTTCTCTGCTTGCCTCTCTTCTAGCCAACCTGGCCTGGAAAAATGATTCACTGTAACTTTTTCTTGGATTTTCCCAATAGGATTCAGTTTGTGATTTTTAGATCAGGTTGGAGAAATTTGAGAGGAAGTTCCTTGATGCTCCCTTTGAGGGCTTTCTGGTGCCTCTAGCTGCTAATGCCTCCCTACATCAAATTTCTTTGTATTATAAGCAAATATATATGATGCGTGTATACATGTGTGTGTGAAAGGAAAATGGGACCACAGAGGATGAAATGGATAGATAGAAACAACGAACATGAACTTGGACAGACTTCGGGAGATGGTGGAGGATAGAAAGGTCTGGCATATTATGGTCCATAGGGTCACAAAAAGTCAGAAATGACTAAATGATTCAACAATATGTATATGTATTTTCTACATACTTTTTTGCATATACTCTTATTTGTATAGGTCTCCCTGAATAGATTGTAAGTTCTTTGTAGACAGGCAAAGACTATTTCATTTATGTGCACTAGTACATCCCATTGTAGGTGCCTAATAAATGCTTATAATTGATTGATTGTTAAGACCTTTAAGAATTTGCTGTTACTATTCAGTCATTCAGTTATGTCATTCTTCATGATCCCATGGACCATAGCTCCATATATACATATATATGTATATATGTATGTGTATGTATATACATATATATTTAAGAAATTAGTCCTTTATCAAAGAAACTTGCTGCAAAAACCCCTCCCCTTCCATTTTCTTGCTTTTCTTCTAATTTTGGCTGCATTGCATTTATTTGCGCAAAAACTTTTTAAGGTAATGTTATCAAAATTATCCATTTTACCTCCCATGAACATTTCATCTCCTGTTTGGTCATGAGCTCTTCCCCATCCACATTATAATGCTTTTCTCACAACCCAGGAGGAAGGCAATAATACTCATTTTAACAGATAGACAGCACTGCCAAAATAATTTCCTTAAGTGTTGATCTTACCATTACTCAATAAGCTCTAGTTACTCTTTATTGCTCCTGGGGAAAAAATATAAACTCCACTTCTTCCCCCCAGAATTCTAAGGTCTTTCACACTCTAAGTCCAACTTAGCTTCTCCTCAAATTATACATTGCTCCCATGCTCCATATTCCAGCCAAAATGGCCTTCTCTCTGTTTTTCATATGATCTGTGCCCTGTTTTTAACTTTGTGGTGGCCATCCTTCATTCCAGAAATTCACTCCTTCCTCATCTCCACCTCATAGAATCCCTGTCACACAAGCAAAGAGTATAATTGAGAAACAAAGATAATGAGTAAATTATTAAAATTGCATTAAATTACCCATAATCAAGATTATAGTAGCATCTTGAGTCCATCTTGAATATACATGGAATTTTAAAATGAATTTTAGATCCCTTGCCCTCTTTGTCCATTGAATTCCTGTTGCATCTTTAAAGTCTAAAAGTTTCTTCTTTCAGGAAGCCTTCCTTACCTATCCCCTTGGCAATGACCTTTCTTCATCAGAAGCTACATAGTGCCAATGTATATAACATGTTATTTTGAATTATATTTATTTGTGCACATATCATACTCCCCTACTAAACTATAAGTCCCATGAGGACAGGGACAGGATCATGACATATCAAAGTTCACAGCTCCCCTCCGCAGCATCAAGCTCAATGCTTGGCATACAACAGATACTTAATGCATGGTTTTTCAAATTGAATATGAATATTCAACTGGCATATGTTTCAATACACAAAGCACATTATTTCAGGCACAATTCCTTCTCCGTAGCTCCTTCTATAGAGTAAAGCCATGGATTGTTCCTTAAACAAAGAGGATTAAAGAACTAAACTTCATAACCTCCTCCTAAAAGAAGCTCCAGAAATATTTCAATCTTTAACATTCCTACCAGCCTAAGAAACAATCCAGAGGGTATAAAAATACTTTATTTAACCTTAAGTTTGATCACTGATAATTTTTGTACGTGAAAAATATTCAAAAGCATGTTTCAACTTAGTTTTGATTCTTTCAAAGTTACAGTTGTTCTTAATTATTATGAATTCAGGCCCTCCATTTTTTAGTCTTTGAGGGATATGGGATCTCACCTGTGTGGATTCTCTCTCTTACAATGAAGAAAGTAGCCCATATATACATTTTCTCATCTGGTAAGATTCTTATCTATGTCTTTCCATAAAGCCTCTATTGGGGTCCAGGTGAAGTATCAATGGTGTTCCTCAGCTTCTTTTAACATCTCTAGGTACCAGTGGAGCACCCGGGCTTTCCATGTAGTGTCTCTTATTCTTGTAATGTGACTGTCATATCATTTTCTCATCTTAAGTAGAATCATACATCTAGAATTGAAGTGAGCTCAGAGGCCATCTTGTCCAACCCCCATATTTGACAGATGAGGAAATGAGGTATATTGACTTCAAGCAACTTTCCCAAAATCATATAAATAGTGAGTATAAGAGCTAAGACTTCAACCTGGTTCCTCTGACTCCAATGCATAATTTTTTTCCATTAAATTACTGCTGTCATGTCCTTCATGTATATACAAGAACGTTTGGTTATTGTTCAGCTGTTTCAGTCATCTCTTACTCTTTGTGACCCCCATTTGGAATTTTCTTGGTAAAGATACTGAAATAGTTTGCCATTTCCTTCCTCAGCTCATTTTACAGATGAAGGAACTGAGGTAAACAGGGTTAAGTGGCTTGTCCAGGGTCACATAGCTAGCTAGTGTCTGAGGCCATATTTGAACTCACAAGAATGAATCTTCCTTACTCCAAGACCAGTGCCCTATCCATTGTGCCACCTAGCTGCATATAAGAACATACAGAAGAAGGATTATGAGCTGAAATAATAAATATCTGTAAAACATGTTGGAATGTTCACCTGGAAATTTCTACAGAAGTAAAGATTCATTATCTGTGTTTCAATAAAAAAAAACAACTACTACACATAGTCACAATTACTTATAGTAGGAAGAGGAAAATGCTAGAAATATCATTTAAAATAATCCTCACCCAGAAATAATAATAAAAGTCTTATATTTTATGTAGCATATGCTTTTTTCTTTTCTTTAAGAAGATTATCATCTATAGGGCAGTAGTTAGAGAAACAACACTAGAGTCAGGAATATCTGGTTGAAGTTCCACGTCTGACAAATTCAGCTGAGTCACTGGGAGAACATAACTTAACCTTCAGTGCCCCAGCTGACTCTAGGAGACCTACAAATTTCAGAACCAATGACGATCTACATTGGTAGAGGGAGGAAAATATATTTAAGAATATACTCTTACTATATGTATATATTATTACATTATATATGTAAGAATATACTCTTACATACATATGTATATTTCTATGTGTGTAAGTGTGTGCATGTATCACAAGGGACAGCTAGGTGAATAGAGTGCTGAGCCTGGAGTCAGGAAGACCCAAGTTCAAGTCTGAACTCAGACATTTACTGTATCCTCTGTGATCTTGGGCAAGTCACTTAACCCTGTTTGCCTGAGTTTCTCATGTGTAAAAATGACCTGGAGAAGAAAATGATAAACCACTCCAGCACCTTTGCCAAGAAAACCCCAAATGGGGTCATGAAGAGTCAGATATGACTGCAATGACTGAACAACAACAACAAAATAGATCACAAAGTTATGAGGATAAAGTGAGATGGGAAAGTATGTTTAAGAGCTGTAAGGATAATGGGGAATAAGATCTTCCACACCCATCAATAGGCCTCATGTGGAGCCCATTAAGGGAAGCTTGCTTGCTTGTGGGAAGGCTTACACACCTTTTGTCAATTTCTAATTAGGCATTGAGCCTGTTAGTTGAAAGAGTATATATTCTGAGAGGTGAGCTTTTGCTTTGGGGGTTTGCTTACAAGAAGAATCTTGTGATTGATTCCCTGGTCAAGACTCTGAGTGGCCATATGTTCAGAGCTCCTCGACTGCTCAGAGGTAAAGGCTCTCTCAATCCAGTGGTGAATGTAAAGTATATATAGCAGCATTGTTTTGATTCAGGCAGTAGAGCCCTGTCTGTTGGTCTTTATTCCTCTTCTCTGTATTTTCTCTGTTTACATTTTATGTAATTAAAGAAGATTGTTGATCCCTGAAACAGCTATCTTGCTTAGTAAAGCAGATCTAACAACCTGTGCTACCAGCCATCCTGGGTGTGCCAGTGTTGTTGCTGTTACAAGAACATACTCTTACACACATATATGTATACACATGATATGTAAATGTATGTGTATATATGTATGTACACATATATACATATACATACACACACCCACATAGATCTCACAGAGTTGTTGTGAACATACTTTGCCCTCTCATTTTATCCTTACAACAACTCTGTGACTCAACAGGTCAGGAATTATTATCCCTTTTTGTAATCATGAGGAGATTTAAACTCAAAAGGATTAGCTGACATCCTTGTAGTCATAGTTTCTAGACTAGGGGTGGGAAACCTGTGGCCTTGAGGTCTCAAGGGACTCAAATTCTATGAAGTTTGGATTCAGTCAAAAGGCCACACTTGAGGACCTAGAGGGCCACACATGGCCTCGAGGCCGCAGGTTCCCCACCCCTTGTCTAGACTGTTAGATCTTGAAAGAACCTTCTCATCCAGATTGTGTTCTGAAATCCACTCATTTTGAGCTGTTCAATGATTTTTCCAAGGTCACCTAGATGGGAGGAGAAGCCAGGCTTTCTGACACCCATGGAGAGATCTTTTTTGAAATGCATGAAGGTCAGAAAGAATGACAAATGAATGAATGAATGAATGAAGTAGTGGACAGAAGAAAAGTAAAAGGAAGAATGAGAGCTGCCTGGGGAATTAGGAGGAAGCCTTGGCACGCTTGTCCCATTCATCCATTAAGCTAATGATGCTGGGAGAGAGGCTCTATCAGAAACTGTTTCCCCATTTTAGGTTCTGTTGCCCTGACTGCACATAGTAGAAATAAAAGAGAAGCTTATCTTCATTCAGATTCCTTCCAGCTGCTCTAGGGCTCTAGGAGGTTTCCTGGGTCATACAAGGTTGGAGGATACATGAGGACAAAGGTTAACCACACTTCAGCTGCTGCTTTCAGAGCCATAATGTGGATCCCTTGTAGTGGAAGGCAAAGAGCTGGGTCCTATGCCTGGAAGCCGACTGAGTCTTTTATTCAGAAAAATGGACACCCATCACGCTCAAGGTAGGACAGAAGTGGAACACTGTCAGAAGATAGTGCCTGTGGTTTGCAAACCACATCAAAGGATGGAAGAGAAGGGCTTGGAATTCTGTGGCCGTGCTGTAAGCAGAGCACAAGGAACACTGGGAAATCCACTCCACCCCACTCTACAGACTTGTTTTTAAAATGAAGTTTGAAGTGAAATTCAATATCTAAACTTGGGCCTTGTAAAAATGCTTGCATTTTCCTCCTGATTCTTAAGAGCACTTAAAGAAGTCATATATGTCACTGAGCTTAGAGTCTAGAGACTCGGGTTCCAAGGCTGGCTCTGTTACTCAGAACTTGGGGGGGGGGGCGGAGTGGGGCGGGAGGGGTCATTTAAGCTTTTGTTATAGCTGTTTTTCCTCAGGGACTTCATCCATAAAATAAAATAGTTGGATTAGATAAACTATCATCTTTTCTAATTTTAATCCTTTTATCATCACTACTTGATTTAACTCAAAAGCTTAGTTCAAAAAAGTTTTCTCTAAGTATCAAGTAGTGGACATTCAGGAACACAAAGGGAAAAGTCAATCAGTCAATAAGCATTTATTATGTACTTATGTGTCAGGCACTGAGCTACACAAAGAAAGTGAAAAAGAAAAGTCCCTCAAGAAGCTTATATTCAAATGACACCCTTCCTGGGGTGGAGTGGGGAGAATAAGGGAGGGGAGGGAAATCCTTTATGCAAATAAGCAACTATAAAAGATAGTCAAAAGAAATACAAAGTAATTAGAGGAGGGAGTGCTAACAATTGAGTAAATCTCTACCAAGCACCCATAAAAACTATGATTCCATTCCATTCAATTCACCAAACTTTTATTTACTTCTTCAATTGTTTGTTCATTCATTCATTCTTTTTACTTGATGCTTCTTTTATAACACATTCATTTCCATATATATCCCTCTTCCTTCAACTACCCAGCAAACCTTCTCTTGTAACAAATGTTTTAAAAAGAGAAAGGAAACAACAAAAAAAATAACAAAACAGGGCAGCAAAAATGACCAGCACTGACCACGTCTGGCAGTGTAATACAACATTCCACATCGACAATGCCCAACCTCAAGTTAGGTCAATGAGTATTTATTAAGCATTTACTATGTACCAAACAATGTGCTAAGTGCTGGGGACACGAATACAAACAAAAAATAAGACAGCGCCTGCTCTCTGCTCTGCTTTGAGCCCTTCTCCAAGTGGAGATTCCCAGAACAGCCTACCAATAGAAGAAAGCAGCTGGAGGGGCCGAGGGAGAAGGATTAGTCACGATAACGTTTTTTGTTGTTCAGTTATTTCAGTCATGTTTGACTCTTCATGCTCCCATCTGGGGTTTTCATGCAAAGATACTGGAGTGGTTTGCCATATCCTTCTCCAGCTCATTTTCCTGATTAGGAAACTGAGGTAAACAGGGTCAAGTGACTTGCCCAAGGTCACACAGCTAGTAAGCATCTGAGGCTGGATTTCAACTCAGGTCTTCTTGACTCCAAGCCAAGCACTTTATCCACTCTGCCACCTAGCTGCCCTAAATCATGATAATTACATATTATTACATTCCCTTATATAGTTTTTGTTTCTATTTACATTATTGTAATAATTCTTTTGCTGGCTCTGCTTACTTTACTCCCCATCAGTTCATATACATTTTCTAAGTGTCAGAATTCTTCACCTTTGCCATTTCTTATAGCACAGCTAACGTTCCACTACATTCAGATACCACTATTTGGTTAGCCGTTCATGAACTGATGGGCTCCTACTTTGTTTCTAGCTCATTTCTGAGCATATTTGTTAGGCACTTTTGGTGCAGAGTGCCGGATTTGGTGTTATAGCACCTATGTTCAAATCCCACTTGTCACTCATTCCTCTCTGTGACCACAGGCAGGTCATCTGACTTCTCTGGGCCTCTGGGTCCTCATCTGTAAAATGAAGAGGCTGGGCCAGATGACCTCTGAGGTCCCTTCCAGCTTGAGATCTGTGATCTGATGCTGTACAATGTACCAGTCTTTGTGCTAGACACAGCAGATACAAAGACAAACACAGACAGTTCCAGCCCTCAGACCACTGACATTCTCCTGTGGGGACAGAGCATCTACTCTAATGAATTATGCTCAACTTGAGGTTTCCACAGACTTAGACATTATTATTTCTTGTGCGTGTTTCAACCTGATTAGACTTGTAAGTGTGGTCCTGATTGCTTCAAGGATGGAGAGTAAACATAAGAGCATATCAAATGATCTGTTTGGGAACTTGTGGTATATTTTTCTTTCTTTTTCTTCTTCATTTCCCTTTCCTCTGTGAAGATTTCTGGTTTAGTCTTGTAGTTATAGAGTAAAGATTCCCAAAACATCACCCCTTCCCAGAAAGTAAAGTGAAAATAACAGGGTAAGGCTCATGACACGATGAGAGGTGGGCTCAATGACAGGACTAGCAGTATTTATATTGTGCATTATGTGATCCTCTAAAGCCAGGGGTAGGGAATGTGCAGCCTTAAGGCCACATGTGGCCTTCTAAATCCTTAAATGCAGCCTTTTGACTGAATCCAAATTTTATAGAACAAATCCTTTTAGTAAAATTAATAATATTAATAATTTTAATAATATATTTTATATAATTAATAATTTAATAATAAATAATCATGGGTTAATAATAATAAATAATCAATTAAATTAATAACAAGACTTTGTTCTCTAAAATTTGGATTCAGTCAAAGAGTCACACTTAAGGATTTAGAAGGCTGCATGTGACCTTAAAGCTGCAGGTTCCCCACCCCTGCTCTAAAGCCCTCCTGAACTAAGCTATCTGTCATGACATAACAAGACATTCAGATGAGTCAGAATGGAGAGCCGCTTGGGACAACTTTCCTTGGCTTCCCTATCTGACTTCCAATAGACCAAGCTCTGTTTCTACTTTAAGTAAGTTCAAATATTTAATCTCATCCAACACAGGGCCTCAGGATGTGTTTTGTAAAAATGTTATCTATTTCCCTTCTAATTTTTACTGCATTTGACTTTTCACACAAAAATACTTTTTAGTTTTATATAGTCAAAATTGTCCATCATATCTTTCATAATCCTCCCTTTATTTTGGAATGAACTCTTCTGTCTTTGTAGAACCAAAAGATAATAACTTCCTTGCTCAACCAGCGCTTTGCCAATAGGAATTCCTTTACTATTTCCAAATCCAGCTCCTATCAAAATGCCCAGCATGTATCAAGAGCTTAATATAGGCTCATTGATTGCTAGATTTAGTGCAAGGGATTTATTTTTGTCCAGACGTGTAATTTCATCAGTACTGGTAATATCCTGAGAGGAAACCCCTTCTACCAATGCAAATTTGCAACTGTTTTGCAAAATATGGTTTTAGAGTATTATTGCTTGGGAGCATGGAGAAGTTGGGACTTGCCCATGTTAACTTAGCCAGCATGTGCCAATGGTAGAACCTAAATCCACATCTTCCCAAACAATTACAATAGCTTTCACACTATTAAAGTTTTTAATAAGTACTTTCCTCACAACAACTCTATGAGAGTAATTATTATCCCCATTTTACAGATGAGAAAACTTGGGTTCATTTTGGTAGGTTATTAATGAACAGAAAACAATAAATAAAAACTACATATCAGGGAATCTGAGACAACTCTTGAAGGGATGCAATCACGTTGACTAGGCTTGTTTTTCTAAGAACAATAACCAGGCAGTCACTTGAAATTCATTCATTTTTGAAGTCTTAAGCACAAGATTTTCTAGCCGTCATTATGATAAATATTCCCATTATTAGGTCTTCAGCGTCATTCTCAATTATATCAGTTTGAGACAGTTGAAGGACTGAGGCCAAAGGCTAAATTACAGGTATCATGGTGATGCTATTACAGTCTCTAATTCCAAAGGAAATCAAATCTTGGCTGCCCACTAGAGGATAATCCTGACTTCCGAAACTAGCAAGTGATAACCTGAAAAATCCAAAGATTGTTCCCCCATGGTCTGTCAGCAGGAGCTATTTTCCTTCCATCTTTCTGGTGTCTCTAATTCTCAAGGATTAATTTAAGATTTGGAGAAGGAACGAGTTTTAATTAAAAATAGATTGACTAGATTAGCGAGCTGTAATTTAGAGCACTAAAGAACGGTGGGAAGCACCCAAACTTAATAATGGCACTTTTTTTTGCCTGCTGTTTTCTTAATATAATTTTAGATTCTCTTTGGGCAAGCTCTGTTTTATTTTATTTCAGTGTTTTTGGCAACTTTTATACATTTAGAATTGTAGATCTTTAAAAGTGAAACCAATGTTAGACAACGTTTAGTACAAGTCCTGTAATTTGTAGATAAGGAAATGGTAGACTAGAAGAAGTTAAGTGACTTGTCCAAGGTCAATAAGAGGAGATATATATGTGTGTATACACGCATATATATATATATATGTTACGTATATAAATATATTTGCATTTACACTATGCAAATATGTATTTACTATCTATTACACTATATGTAAATGTTTTTACTGTTTACTATACTATATGTAATATATATTTACTATACTATACGTAATACACTATTACAAATATGTATGCATTTGCATTTCATTCAAAAATATTCATTCAATATCCTACTTGTGTTAGATGTTGACTAAGATAAAAATTTCAGTAAGATACTATGCCCTCCTGGAGATCAGTAAAGGATGAAATACAGACACAGACAAGTAAAATACACAATATGACAAAGAGCGCATTACAAAAATACAAAGTTCTCCATGAGGTCTAACTGAGGGAACAGGAAAAGCTTCTTATATAAGGTGGCATTTAGATTGGATGTTAACAGTTGGATAAGATGATGAACTGACAAAAAAAAAAGTGGGAGGTCCTAAGCAAAGGGCTCCTTTCTAATCTCTCCTAGATCAACTAATCTATATTCACACACAACCCTTTAAATTCATCTTGTGCCTAAATCTGCTTGGGTGTAATTTATAATATGAGGACATTTAACATATATTAATTGTAAGCTAAGTGTCTGGCTCCTCTATAAAGCCAGATGGCTAAGTTATTCACCTAGGAACAGCCTGAGGGATAATTGGATTCACCTGTGGAAAAATTGAGTCTCAGGCCTCCAGAAGGAAAATGGCTCAGATGTTCTGATGCCCCAGAAGGAAAACCCATAGGAAAAAAGCACATGGGAGAGAAAGAGACAGAGACATAGAGACAGACAGAAACAGAGAGAAGGAGGGAAGGAAGAGTAGAGACAGAGAGGCAGAAAGAGAGAGAGAGAGAGAGAGAGAGAGAGAGAGAGAGAGAGGGAGCACATGAACAATACTTTGGGCTATTGTGTAGGAGGGAGTTATAAAGATCAGAGAGGAGTCTCACAATTTTGGAAACGAAGGAAAACGCAGACCTGATGAATTCAACACACTGTTGTGCTTAACTTAGTAGCAAAGTATGGATTACACTTCATCGGGATTTCATCTGTAAACCCACTGACACAAGGTTATGCAGGCCTTAGTCCTCCTTTATACACTTACAAGTATTTAACACACACACAGCCTCACACACTCCTTTTGCTTTATTTGCTATTGCCTCATTTATAAGAAACAAAGGAAAGAATAGAAAGAGCACTAAACTGGAGGTCATAGCACTTGAGTTCAAATCTCAGCTCTACACTTAGTACCTATGGGACAAATCACTTCCCTTCCTGGGAATCAAATGATCATTTATTTAAAAAAAAAAAGGAAGAGGTTGGGCTAGAAAACATTTAAGTTTGCCTGTAGCTCTATATTTATGACTAAACGATCTATTTGTGTTTCATAAAGGGATGCATCAAATAAACAAACACTTTTGAGCAACTACTTTTTACAGGGTAATGGATTTGCAGGGTAGGGTCATAAGGAGATATAAAATACCTTTCTTTCCCTTGAGAGCTTCCTAATCCAGGCACAGGAAGAAAAGATTAACTTCAAACTCTTGGATTTCCATGGTTTCACAAATATGGGTATTCTATCTACCTTCACACATTGCAGGTTTTTGGCAACTTACAAATGGTCTTCATAAGTGTCTGAAAAAAAATTCTTCATCTGGTGGCCAAACCTCTGGTGAAGAGTCCTTTATAGCCATGGCAAGGTTTATCTTTGGACAATATACACACACCGACACAACATACACCCCATCACCTTGCCTACGCTTGAAGCCTTTCCAGCTTGAGAGGGATTACCAGAGATTACAGTACTCCTGACATTGCTTCTAAGATGCTAGGGCCAAATCCACTGGCACAATGAAGGGTGCTGAACTCAGACTTTAGTGGACAAGGGAGAAATGAACTTTATGGAAAGTTACATCACAGGAAGGCAGTTCAAGAGAACAATCACAGAGGGAGAGGTCATATTCATTATACTGACCATCCCTGAGCAACATCTTTTACTTGTATGATATTAAGACTTGTCAGCAAGTCTTTATCCATTTCTCAAAACCAACCAAACAACCCCCCTTCTGTTAGAAATGTCAAAAGACCTAGGTTCAAAAGAACCTGGATTTGCTTCCTACTATGTGTTTGACCTTGGAAAAATCTGCTCACCTCTCTGAGTCACTTTCCATTTCCATACTTCTTTAATTGACAGTAGCCTCCTTCCTTCCATCTCTTCCTATATCTCCCTAAAGTCTAGACAAGAACCTAGATCTAGTCTTCTCTTCTTCACTGTGGCATCCCATCCATTCCTCCTTTCCTCAACACTCTACCAGGACATCAAATGTCACACCTATTCTGGCTTCACTTTCCTCCATTCCCAATCTCATGTCTATAGTTTAGAGAGTCATAAGATTGTAGATTTAGGGCTAGAAGGGGCCTTAGTGATCATCAAGTTCACATCTTACAGATGAAGAAAATGAGGGTCAAAAAGTTGATGTGATTTGCCAGACAGCCAGTAAGTATCCATGGCAGGATTTCTTAACTCCAAGCCCAGCCTCCCATCCACCTCATAATACTATCCATATTAAACCTGCACTGCCCTCTACCCTTGAATCCCTTGCCCTTATGTCCGTCTGCTTCTCATACCCTGTCATACCCCAATCCTGGATCATTCCCATCATCCACCTTCTCTGCTCCTACTTGTTTGCTACAGAATAGAGCTGGAGGAAGAAATGCCAATATGCCAAGTGGGTACACTACAAACTTATTTACGAATCTCAATGGAACCCTCATTGAAGTAAGGCAACACTTTTACTCCTCCCCAATTGCTTCTCCATCATCCTCCCCACAGAGGCTGTTTCAAATGTGCTCTTCTCTCCTCAAGTCCCACACATCACTGATCTTCTTGCTGAGAACTTCACCTCCTTCTTTACAGAGAAAATAGTGGACATCTGCTGCAAACTCTCTCTTCTGCACTTCAAAACCCTTTGATATCATTCCTCATTCTCTCCTTCTTTATGCCAGACTTTAGTGAAGATGTGATCAAGCTCTGTGCCATAGTGCTCTCTCTCCCTCCCTCTTTCCCTCCCTCCCTCCCTCTCTCTGTCTCTCTCTCTCTCCATATATATGTGTGTGTGTGTATACACATATATGCACATACATTTACACATAGATGTATGTATATGTGTATCTATGTATGTATATATACATATGTACGTATGTGTAATGCCAATGTGATACCCATAGCTGCTGCTGTGAATTTACATGCACATTTCTGGAGTTAGTCTGCAAAATATAATAAACTCTCTTGCTCCAAGACAAAACCAAAATATTTATTCAAAATATCACTACTGGGATATCAGAAAGCAAAATTTAGCAAGGTACTCATCACCAATCCAGGGAGCACTGACATCTTAAACATCTTAAGTGTTCTTTCCCTCAAGCCTCCCTACAAGCAAGTTCCCCTAGGCAAGTTCCTCCTTCCTCTCTCTGTTCACCACCCCACCCCCACCTCCAAGCATTACACTGTATATGGTTTCCAATCAAAGACTCTTGATTGGCTTAGTGCAAAGAAGCTTGGAAATCAGCACTTAATTGGAATGTCATGGAAATCCCTGTGGTCCAGAGCCTAATTGGCTCTTCCTCAGGGCTCTATGTGAGGTCTATTAATGGACTGGGAAGATTTTATATCCCATTAACCCTACAGTATGCATATATGTATGTATATGTATACATGTGTGTATGTGTATGTTTCTGTATGTGTGTACACACACATATATGTATGTATGTATGTATTATGTGTTTCATTTTTAAAATTTGAAAGACATAATTTCTGGGTAATCATTTTATTAACAGAAGAGGTCAGTGGCACTCTCAAATGCTAAAGACAACCATAGTGGCAGGCTCATGGCTTATATGCCCTTGGAAAAGTAGGTATTCCAGAGGGTGGCAGTCAACTCTGATTAGTTAACACGTAATGAGAGAGAATGAATATTACAGTAAGGGGCTGGACCTATTCCAATGAACTTTGATCATGTTATTTACTTCTAAATTACCCCCACCTTGGGCAATCTATTTAAAAATTTATTCCCACCCATACTTGTGTAGAGCACAATGGGCCTCCCCACTTTAGATTAAATTCCTTGTAAAGTTGGGTAAAGTCTGACCAAGATTGAGGAGAAAGTTAATTCAAACTTCAGGAGTCTGACTTTGAATGAA
Organism: Trichosurus vulpecula; assembly: GCF_011100635.1. Lineage (NCBI taxonomy): Eukaryota > Metazoa > Chordata > Mammalia > Diprotodontia > Phalangeridae > Trichosurus > Trichosurus vulpecula. The sequence continues at coordinate 94,362,591 of NC_050581.1, forward strand.
GACTTTAGAAAAAAGGAGGGAACTAGGGGTGGAGCCAAGATGGTGCCGTGAAAACACAGACCAACTGGAGCTCTCTCACAAATTCTGTCGGATACCTCTAAAAAGGTGAATCTGAGCAAATTTGAGAGAGTTAGAAGCCACTAGTAGACTGAGTGGGGCAGGACTGCCAGATGTGCAGAATGGCACCAGACCACACCAAATGGGAGCAGCAGTGGAACCCAGCCTGCGAGCTGGGCCGGGAGAACACTGGACCTGTAAAACACAGGAGCAAGAACAGGTCCAGGGCGGAAGTACCAGGTACAGCAGTGATCTCCAGGCCTCTCAGCCAAGGACAGCAGTCTGTTGGAGCTATGGGAGACACCAGTGCAGAGCCTGTGGCTGTGGGAGAAGCTACCCCTGAGGCCTCCAGCCCATAGCCTAAAGGTTTGAAACTCACCTTCTTGAACTTCTGGGAGCCATGTCCAGGTAAAATGGCTCTCATCCTTCCTTTCCTCACCTGGGAGCAACCCTGGAATAGAGGAGCCAGAAGTGCGGCTACAGTATCCTTTTAGGTCGGGAAGTTGGGGAGAGAGCCATTCTTGTGGGGGCAGAAGGAAACTATGGTAGGAAGAGAGGTGTGCCAACAGGCCCTACCTTAGCAGAACAGCAGGAGTTCCTGAGCCCCAGAGTGGTGGGGCCAACAAGCATCAACACCAGGACCCCAGATGTGCCATGCCTTCACACAGCCAGGGGAAGTGGCAGACACCAGTGCAGACAAAAGCTGAGACTACTCATGCTGTAGGGCAGCCCTAGGGGACAAGGAGACTTCTACCAGCCAGACTACTCCTCCCCCACACCTCATGAAACCAGAGGCCACAGCACAAAAAGCTAGTGAGCAAGCCCACAGCTCCCAGCACAAGAAGCTTGGGGCAGAGCCCCCTGAGCCCCAGAAGCAGAGATCCACTTTAGAAGTTAGGAAAAAGACAAACAACATGAAAAATCAATGCAAAAAACCAAAGACTTTTGATTTTTATTATGGAGACAGGGAAGATCAAAACACCAATTTGGAAGAGGACAGCAGGGACACTATACCCACATCTCAAACCTCAAAAGGGAATGTGAACTGGTCTCCAGCTCAAAAAGCATTCCTGGAAGAACTCAAGGAAGACTTTAAAAACCAAATTAGAGAGATAAAAGAAAAAATGGAAAAAAAATGGGAAAAAATTCACTGATGAGAACAAATACTTTTTTTTTATTTAAATTTATTTATTTAACATATTTGGTTTTCAACATTGATTTTCACAACAGTTTGAATTACAAATTTTCTCCCCATTTCTACCCTCCCCCCCACTCCAAGATGGCATATATTCTGGTTGCCCTGTTCCCCAGTCAGCCCTCCCCTCTATCACTCCCCTCCCCTTTCATCCCCTTTTCCCTTCCTTTCTTGTAGGGCAAGATAAATTTCTACGCCCCATTGCCTGTGTATCTTATTTTTTAGTTGCATGCAAAAACTTTTTTTTGTTGTTGTTTTTGAACATCTGTTTTTAAAACTTCCCTTCCCACCCACCCTCCCTAAGAAGTCAAGCAATTCAACCTAGGCCACACGTGTATCATTATGTATAACCCTTCCACAATACTCATGTTGTGAAAGACTAACTACATTTTGCTCCTTCCCAACCCATCCTACTTTATTGAATTTTATATATATATATGTGTGTATATATATATATATATATATACACACACACACATGCATATTCCCTTCAGCTACCCTAATACTGAGGTCTGAGGAATATTCATATATATATATATATATATGTATATATATATATATGTTTATATGTATGTATATGTGAGTGTGTACATATGTATATATGTATGTGTGTGTGTATATATATGTATATATATATTACATATATATGTATTATGTGTGTGTGTGTGAATATGTATGTATATATATGTATGTGCATATATATATGTGTGTGTATTATTTATATTATTTATTGAATTTTCTCCCTTGACCCTGTCCCCTTTCCAAAGTGTTTGTTTTGGGATCCATTTGAGGAGGCGATCGATGTATTCTTTCAATTTCTATTTTGCCCTGTGGCTCTAGAATATCAGGGCAGTTCTCCTTGATAATTTCTTGAAAGATGGTATCTAGGCTCTTTTTTTGATCATGGCTTTCAGGTAGTCCAAGAATTTTTAAATTATCTCTCCTGGATCTATTTTCCAGGTCAGTGGTTTTTCCAAGGAGATATTTCACATTGTCTTCCATTTTTTCATTCCTTTGGTTCTGTTTTATAATATCCTGATTTCTCATAAAGTCATTAGCTTCCACTTGCTCCAATCTAATTTTTGAAGTAGTATTTTCTTCAGTAGTCTTTTGGACCTCCTTTTCCATTTGGCTAATTCTGCCTTTGAAGGCATTTTTCTCCTCATTGGCTTTTTGGAGCTCTTTTGCCATTTGAGTTAATCTATTTTTTAAGGTGTTGTTTTCTTCAGTGTATTTTTCAGTATTTTTTTGGGTCTCCTTTAGCAAGTCATTGACTTGTTTTTCATGGTTTTCTCGCATCCTTCTCATTTCTTTTCCCAATTTTTCCTCTACTTTTCTAACTTGCTTTTCCAAATCCTTTTTGAGCTCTTCCATGGTCTGGGACCAGTTCATGTTTTTCTTGGAGGCTTTTGTTGTAGCTCTATGACTTTGTTGTCTTCTTTAGGCTGTATGTTTTGGTCTTCTTTGTCACCAAAGAAAGAATCCAAAGTCTGAGACTGAATCTGGGTGCGCTTTCGCTGCCTGGCTATATTCCCAACCAACTAACTTGACCCTTGAGTTTTTCAGTGGGGTATGACTGCTTGTAGACTAACGAGTTCTATGTTCCACGTTTCGGGGGGAGGTGCCAGCACTACTCCTTCCCCAAGAACCCCCAGCCCGGGCTGGGCTTAGATCTTCAACAGGCTGTGCACTTCTGCTCTGATCCGCCACTTAATTCCTCCCACCAGGTGGGCCTGGGGCCAGAAGCAGCAGCAACTGTAGCTGCCCCACCCCTGCTGCCCCCGGGGCTGGAAGCCGAACCGAGAACTCCTTCCACTCCCACAGCTTTTCCCACTAACCTTCTCTGCAGTCTTTGGTGTTTGTGGGTTGAGGGGGTCTGGTAACTGCCGCAGCTCACATATTCAGGGCGCTAGGGGCCCCATCCGCCCGACTCCAAGTTTGGTTGTTCCACGCCGCTCAGGCTGGGCTCTGCTCCACTCCGTTCCCAGCTCCCAACTCCCAGCTCCCAGCTCCGTGTGGAATAGACCTCACCCAGAGACCCTCCAGGCTGTTCTGGGCTGGAGCCCTGCTTCCCACTGCTGTTCTGTGGGTTCTGCCATTCTAGAATTGGTTCAGAGCCATTTTTTATAGGTTTCTGGAGGGACTCGGTACGGAGCTCACTCTAGTCCCTGCTTACTAGCCGCCATCTTGGCTCTGCCCCTGAGAACAAATATTTCAAGTAAAATTGGTGAAATGGTTAAGGAGGTTCAGAATATAACTGCAGAGAAAGTCGCATTGAAAAGTAAAATTAACCAAATGGAAAAGGAGGTACAGAAGCTAAATGAAGCAAATAATTTGTTAAAAATTTGAATTGGGCAGGTAGAAGCTAATGAATATGCGACATCAAGAATCAGAAAAAAGGACAGAACTTTAGACTTCTACAAATTATTGGTTATTAATAAACATTTCTGTCATATGTGTATATATATGTATGTGTATATAACATATACATGTAGAGATATGCATATACACATATATACATACCTATGTACATGTATATATACATATATGTGTGTGTGTGTGTGTGTGTGTGTGTGTGTGTGTGTATGTGTGTGTAATTGATCCTATCCTATTCCCTAGGATCTTCCCTCGGAACTGCCCCGACAATCATCTCTTTATAAGCTTCACTCTCCTTAGCTATTGATTCCTTCACTGATGCCTACAAACACACACAGCTCTCCTTATCCTTAAAAAAACCTCTCACTTGACCCTAGAATGCCCTCATGCTATTATTGCCTCATCTCTCCTTGATTTCATAGCCAAACTCCTAAAAAAAGCTCTCTGCTCTCTCTGCCCCCACTTTCACATCTCACCTGCTTTTCAGCTCTCTGCAACACTCAGTGGAAACTGCACTCTTCTGGGTTACCAATGGTCACTTGATTGCTGAATCTGATGGCCTTTTCTCTTTTGACATCTTTCTTGAGCTTTCTCCACCTTTAACACTAATGTTCCCTCTCTCCCTTTGGATACTTTTCTCACTGTTTTTTGTGACACTGTTCTCTCTTAGTTCTATCTTCCCTCTCTAGTCTCCATTTTTCTTTATTTGCTTATTTATCTATCTATTTATTTATTTAGGTTTTTAATTTAAATTATTGGCCTCATTCTGTCCTCTAACTTTGGGTAGTCTCTCTACCCATTCCCACACACCCTTAAGGTTCTGTCCTGGGTCTTCTCCTCTCCTTTAGCCGTACCAGAGTTTTTAACTTTTTTTGTGTCAGCAACCCCTTTGCAGTCTGGTGAAAGCTAGAGATCTCTTCGCAGAATAATGTTCTTAAATAATTAAAGTAAATGCCAAATTTCACTAAAAGGTTTATGAAAATATAGACGCATTTTTCCCACCCATGTTCATGAACCCCTAGGTTAATAACCCCTTCTCTAAATTCTGTGATGACTTTATCAGCTCCCACAGATCTAGTTATAATTGAAAATGATTCCCAGATCTCTATATATCCTGTCTTGATCATTCTCCTGAGTTCCAGTGCTTCATACAACTGCTTATTTAATATTTAGAACTAGATATTCCATAGACATCTCGAATTCAACAAGTCCAAAACAGAACACATTTTCTTTCTTCTTCCTTCTTCCTAAACTGCTTCTTCTTGTTGAGGCACCATGATCCTTCAAGGCCTCTGGCTTTACAACCTCATAATTATTTTCAATTCCTCACTCTTACCAATACCAGATATCCAGTTAATAACCAAATCTTATTTTTACCCTATAGCTTACTCATGTAGTTCCCCCTCCTTATGCTCACATGGCCACCAGCCTAGCTAAAGCATCCTTCAGCTATTGTCTACACTATTACAATAGCCTCCTCATTGATCTCCTTCTGTCAAGGCTGCCAAAGTTATTTTCCTAAGGTCCAGGACTTACCATACATTCTCCTACTTAGTAAAATCCAGTTAATCCCTACTACAACCCTAAGGATAGGTGTTCTTAATCTCTTTGTGTATTTGGAGAAGCCTATAGACTGTTTCTCAAAATAATGTTTTGAAACAATTAGAGAAAATGTTAAATTTCAGTAAGACCCCATGTTGGAAACTCCTGATCCAAGTAAAAAAACAAAATCCTCTCTTTGGTTTTTAAAACCTTCCATATATCTTTCTAGTGTTTTTGAACATTATTCACACACTCTATGGTATAGTGAAACTAACCTGACATAGTGCTTAACAAACAAAACAAGTACTTAATACATGTTTCTTGGATGGTCGATAATCTTCATGTTGGTCCTTTTGAAAACATTCATCATGAGTACTGCAATGCAAGATAACAAAGAGTGCCATGAAAGGATGTTTCTTGTTGCCTTTGGAATAAAGGAATAAACCAATTCTACATTTGGTCCTCATTGAAGAATATGAAAATGTTCTTGTCATTGAGCTGCAACCTTCGTTTGTCTTCTGGTTTTGTTTACCATGAGAATGCCAAGAGTGGTATGACCTCATTCTTTCAGAAATATGTTCATTTCATGTCACTAGAGAAAGATCTTACATTTCCAAGACTAGCAGTTAATATTTTGAAATTGTCTAAAAATCATCCTGTTCTTAGCACCCACTATCTTTTGTCTACCATTCTGCTACTGTCCCTACAAAAGAAAGACCCACATAGGACTGAGCCCCATGTTATATTTCCCTGTTTCATGGGTTGCCACAGCCAAAGGGGTTATTGCCGAATGGCCAATTAACTGCTGATGTGCTCTTCATATCAAACTAGGCTAGTCTTCAGAAATATGACATAGTGTGTGGCAGGGACAACATTCAAAGTCTTTCTAGTTTAATAGTTCAACTGATATAGCCTTTGAAAAAAACAGGGAGGTATCTATATCACAATATGGCAATAAAATAGGACTTTTTATAACACTTTATTGAGTTATTAAAATTTCCAGGAAGCCAGAGTCATGTGGATAATGTGTTCAATATAGGAAAGAATTCTATTTCTGGACAAGAATACACTTGTTTTGATGATGCAATATTTTTAAATAATAAAGCTACTAAAGTTCCTAGATCCTTAAAGGAATGAACAACATTTTGTTTATTGATTTTATCTCTTTTGGCACCTTGCACAAGGCCTCTATATAGAAAATGCTTAATATTTCATTACTAAAATCTGTAAATCTGTTAGCAAAACATCTCAAACACCATTTTAAAAAATTTCCATGTTGAAAGTGGAATGCCAAAAAACAATTAAAAAGCCTATGAAAGAATGTGTCAAAACACTATTGAGAGAAATAGCAATCAAAACCACCCTCAAGATGCAAAAATATTGCAAAGATGACAAATGATGGCAGCAGTCAATGTTGTTGAAATTGTGGGATTATGGGTGCACTAACGTATTGTTGGTGGAGCTGTGAAATAGAATAAACCTTTTGGAAAATAATTGGAATTATGCAGATGAAATTACTAAAATGAAAGCTTATTCCTAGACTGAAAAGTTTGAAATGACATTTCTTTGACATACATGCATGGGCAGATCCAGTTTCTTTTCTTTAACCATTTTTCTGGTTTACATGGCCTGCCACTGGCACTTAATCCATTACCTCTGCAGACTGTAAGTAAAGTTTCATGCAAATCAGAATTCAGCGAAAGGTGTCTAAGGTAGATAATGTAATCTCCCAGGTCTTTTCCCATTCTAAAACTATGATATTATAACCTACCATCTCTAATCTCTCGATCCATGGTTAAGTCTCTTATTTTTGCTATAGTGATTGTAAAAGTATTTGACTGAGTAACCTAGTTTTCTAGGAAAAGCCTATGTAGGACAGGTTTGGGTTTTTTGGTTTGTTTGTTTTTTTGTTTTTGTTTTTTGGATGAGATTTACATCATTCTTATATTATTTCCTTGTTTGGTTGTTTCTGAATGTAGTACCTGAAAAATATGACAGGGCAAGAATTCTTCACTTTTCTTTTTTCTCTACCTAAGAGAAAGAGTAGCTTCTTTTATGATTAGCCCCTTGGTCCTCCAGAGTTGACTGAATATTCAGAAAGAATCTTGCAATAAGCTTTATTTCTGGTCTTCCCATGAACTGAAAGCATTTGGTCTATAAACACAGAGATGCCAGAAATACCATTGGAGAAGAAAGTTTATCCTCTAAAGTCAAAAGAGTTGGTATGACTGGTTTCTATCAACGGAATTGGCCATATAGTTCACTGAGAGAAGGAAATCAGGCATTTGATGCCTCCCCCTAAAACAGCACAAAAGAGAACAGGACCATTTGTGTAAGAGAAATCAAAAAAGCCAAAGAAGAAAATAGGAAGATGTTTCCTTCTCATATTCCCTGACCTTTGCCTACCTGCCAGGGCTCAGCTCACTTAACAGTCTCCAGAGGTAAGAGAATCTGATCTAAGAAAGTAAACAAGACAGAAGAAAACATGAGCTGACACATATACAAGTTAAGCCAGTGGCCTCCAAAGGGGGCAAGCAAAGAATCTGAGGTTTTCATTTGAGGGCTGCCTTTCTACAGCGGGAAATGTATAAATGTGTGGGGAAAAGGTGTGGTTTTTTATCACCCTGGTTTTAAGAGAAACCTGGGATTTTATAGTAGACCATGTTCTCTAGGAGTGAGACCCATGAAGTCCTCTAGCTCTTCTGAATTGTTTTAATGCCAAAAAGCATGAGCTGACAGGAAAACCTGCAAGGACAACTCCAGGAATTGCATCTGGTTGTAAAAAACTAAGGAAGTGTGCATTTCACATTTTGCTCCATTCTGGAGTTGTAGTAGATTACTTGGTTTAAAATTGAATATTTTGCAAATAAATATGGTTCCCTTGGCTTTGTCCTCCATCCAGATCCAATGAATTCCTTTACAATTAGTCAAGTCAGTTAACAATAACAAATAAACAGTTCCTGCCCTCAAGGCATTCGATTGGGGGGAGATAGCTTGCAAATAACAAGATATATGTGTGTGTGTGTGTGTGTGTGTGAACAATATATATACAACATATATAGAAAATATTCTCAGAGAGGAAGGCACCAGATTCTGAACTCCATTTCTGCAAGGCTTGCAAATCATACTAAGGGCATACTTATTTTTTAATTAAACACTTAATTAGTACTAAGTCAGTTAGCAAAGGAAGCAATCAAGGTGTAGAGGATACTGCTTCTGCTTCTTCTTCTACTACCACTATGACTACTACTACCACTACTACTACTACTACCACTACCACCACTACTACTATTACTACTACTACTGTTAAGGTCTAGAGTTGCTGGGAACCCCAAAATTCAACAGCAAAAGGCTCAGGTTCTTTCTCAAAAGAATTCAACTCATGCCTTCTTTTAGTCAAGGGACAAAGTTCACTAAAAGATTGGTTGGGGTGGGTGAGATTTTAAGAATCCATGAATTTGTGATGCTTATCCAAGAGGGCCAGATTTTAAGAATCTTAGCAATTTAATGGAGGAGGGGGGAAAGATGGACCATTTATATGGAAAGACTGTGGGAAGATCTGGATGTGATCTAGGAGTGGTCCATAGCCTGGAGTGACCCAAAGGTAACTGAGAAGGGGTCTAGTTGGGATTAAGAGAGGGAATGGCCTGGGGTGGTCTGGAGGTAAGAGGCAATGAAGGTTGGGCTGGGTCAGAGGTAACAGAGAATGAAGAGTCAGGGGTGGGGCCACAATGAAAGGACAGTTGAAAGGATTACTGGGATGGGCCATGTCTCAGGTGAATGCCAGAGATCTGGGTTCAGGGACTGGGTTGTGTTGGAAAGTTTCAGGGACTTTTAGGGGTCCAGGTCCTATCCCTATCACTACTACTACTACTACTACTACTACAACTGATATCTAGTACTTCCATAGCACTTTAAGGTTTGCAAAGATCTTCAGGTATGTTATCTCATTTGATCCTCATGGCTATGAGACAGGTAATATTATTATCCCCAGTTTATTTATAAGGAAACTGAGACTGAGGGTAACTTGCCTAGAGTCACAAAGTTAGGAATTATCTCAAGCAAGATTTGAATTGACTTTCCTGTCCAATATACATCCACTGTTCCCCCTAGCTCCCCATGAGTTCAGAAGCCCTAAGTTCAAGTCTTGTTTCTAAGCCCTACAAGCTCCATGACCTTGGACAAGTCACTTAAGTTCTAAGTGCTACAAACTATTCTCTGAGACTATCAATTGCAAAGTAGGTGCTAGTCTGTATCTGCAGAGGGTTCCATGGTAATTCACTATAATTTTATTGTTAATAAAGTCACAGTTCCTGTCCTCCCCCCCAAAAAAAATATCAAACAAAATAATCACTCTCAGAACTCCCACTCAGGTTTGGGTCTCCTCTCCAAGTACAAGGGGACACTGTGGGGACACAAACACTGGGAAGACTCCCAGTAGAGAGAAATCCAAAAGTTTAATAAAAGTGATTCCTCTATGCAGATAAGAATACATGTAATAACTGAGTGCTGATAGTTATCAAGAAAACTGAGAAGCATTTGCAAAATATACTAGGAGAAATGGAATATCTGAGGGTACCATGATCTTCTCCAATGAAATCTATCATAAAGACATATTTTCCCATACAAGTAAGAAAAACTTGTACATTCCTATGAGAATGAACCAGGAATTTTTTAAACTATTATGCCTTCCTAATTTCCATTTAAAACTTAATTTTCATCACATTGTCATTTTCATTATAATTTCATGCTGTACTAACATGTGTGGCAGAATGATACTGTATGGGATGGTGGAAAAAGTAGTGGTCTTTGATTCAAAGGACTGTAAATCAAGTTCTGGATCTGTCTTATTTGTATGACCTTGGAAAAGTCACTTCATCTCTGAGACTCGGCTTTCTGTACCTACAAATTGGTGATTGTCATTTTCAGTACCTACCTTATAAGAAGCAACATGGTACAATAGTAAGAGTTGAATTTGGCCTCACAAGACCTGTGTTCAAATCGTAGTCTTACCACTTACTCCCCAGATGACTAAGAAAGTCACTTCTCTGAGTCTGAATCCCTCAATAAAAGAAGGGCAAAGTAGTTGACCTCTAAGGTTCCTTCCTACTCTAAATCTAAGATCTTATCATTTTATGACCACAGGCAGGTTGCTTAACTTCTCAGTGTCCAGGCATCTCTCTAAGTCTATAAATTAAAGATAGCATCTACCTCCATCAATGGAGAGAATTTCCATGCATGGATGAAATAATAGAGTCTTCCCAAAAACTACCTCACAAGATTGTTGTATAGATAGGTAGTTGGAAATGCTTAAAATTCTTATTTATAATTAAATTTTACGATATTTTAATGAAATTTAATTAAAATATATTTCCTATGTGAAGGAATTTATAATAACTGACCTTTATATAGTAAAGCAATTTCTATCAAAATCGTAACTCACTAACTATATTCTAGGAAAAGGGTAACTTCAAGAAACATTCAGTAAAAGTTCATGCTTTAAGGAAGTATATCAGAAGACAAACTTCGGTGTTACTTCTTGAAATGTGGTCCTTTTTATCAAGGTAGTTTTGTTTTCTTCCCCTCTCTGGCAAGAGGTTTAAAACCAGGAGAGATAATCACACACACACACACGTGTGTATAGGCATGAAGGAGCTCAGAAGTGGGTAATTTTGGCTTTCGTATGCAAGAGTAGAGAGACACAAGCTAGAGCAAAAGGAACCATCAGTCCCTTCCCTATCCCTGCCTTCCTTCCCCTTCATTGTGTTTTTGTTAATTGTGCTAAAAATACATTGGCCAGATTTAATATTATTTCCCATAAACACTTGTGGTCTATCCTATCCTTATGTTGCCTGGGGTATGACAGTACAATGGGGGCCACAAGAGAAAAAGACCTTTCTTAGACCAAGGCTTGGTATTCCATCCCCAGCCCATTGTTGGAGAGTGGTCTCCTTAATGGGGCAAATAGCACCAGCCATTTCATAACTTCACTCCCAAGTGCAAAGCTATTATGAATTCCAGTCATATCTCATAAATCTGCCCTATATACACAGTAGATGTTACAATATGATGAACTAGATGCAATCGAGTAGAACAGAAGATATTTTTAGAAATCCAACTCTTTCTTCGATATCTTTTCCTTCCTATTCTTTCTTCTTTTCAATTGTGTAAAATTTATTCCTTTAGGGTTCATATTATTAATCTTTCATTTCATATCAACATTTTATTCTTCCTATGAACACAACCATTTTATTCGAAGTCTGGGAATAGGCAGAAGGTGGAAGAGAGCTGTAGAGGAAAAAGTACTATGAGACCCTGGGCAAATCACTTAAACTTTGTGAGTCTCAGCTCCCTCATTCTTTTTTTAAATGTATCTTTATGTATTTTGTTAAATATTTACCAATTGTTTTTTAAATTAACATTTGTTTTTCAAAAATTTTGAGTTCCAAATTCTCTCCCTCTTTCCAACCCCTTCCCCAACCCTTCCCCACCCCTTGAAAAGGCAAACAATATATCAATTATGCATGAGAAGTCATGCAAAACATATTTCCATGTTAGCCATGTTGCAAAAGAAAACACACGCGCGCACACACACACACACACACACACACACAAAAGAAAGTTAAAAATGGCTTCAATCTGCACTCGGAGGATAGTATTTTTCATTATGAGTGCTTTAGAATTGTCTTGGATCAGAATATCAGCTACCTCATTCTTAAAAAAAAAAAAAAAGGAATTGAACTAAATGATTTATCAGTCATTGGGTCAACTAGCACTTACTAAGTACCTATTACCTTCCAGGCACTGTGCTCAGTGCTAGGGATACAAAGAAAAGAATTTAAAAATATAGCTTATACACACACACATACATATATGTATATGTGAGGAGACACATATACATATATGTGTGCATGTGTATCCCTGATTTCAATGAGCTCACAGTCTAATAAGGGTGGGGTGGGGGGACAAGACATAAACATTATGTACTAGCAAGATAGATACGGTTTAAATAATCCCAGAGAAAAGTCCGGTAATTACGGGGGATCATGAAGGCTTCTTGCAGAAGGTGGGATTTTAGCTAGGACTTGAAGGAAACCAAGGAAGCCTATGGAAATTTCCTGAGATCCATTTGAAAACCTTTAACATTTAAAAGTCAATTTATCCCAGGGATCTAGTAGTTCCCCCTTTAAGACAGTATGTTAGCATTCTATCAAAACACAGCACAGATGTTCATACTTCAGCAGGGAAGGGAAATAAAAAAGCTTCTGTTGAATGAAATTTCTATGTAGCACCTGCTATTTTTAATATCAATCCCCCTCCGCAAAATTATTAGCAAAACCAGCAGATATTCAGGACCCAAGGCCAAATAAAAATTTTCCATTGTTATTTCCCTGGATTTCTTGAGCACTTCAAAGCTTGTCAAAAGTAGTAAAGCTGGTTACCCAATTACCGATACAGGGCTAGAGGGAATGAATGGCAGATTTTGGTTAAGTGAAAAAATGAACCTGTTTGCATTTCTTCTGAGTTGGAATGGAAGTGGCTGACAATCACTGCTCACTTCAAAATGCCTAGGTTCAAATTTCACTTCTTTTCATAAATGTGCTTTTGCTTAGTTTGAAGTTGACTCTGATAAAAGATTTTTTAAAATTTGAATAAACTTCTGCTCATTGTAATATTTATTCCCAGTTGATTTCATTAGAAACTTTCACTATTGGGTGCTACCTTTTAAAATGCAGATATAAAATAAAATCTTAGATTGAGTCAATTGACTCTATAATCAAATTAAAATATTGACTTATATAAATGGGGGTTCCTAATGATAACCAAAGTTCTAGGTTCAACATTTTTTTTAAGCCCAATTCATTATTGGCAAATAAAGGGTAAAATTAGAAGGAAAAAATAACTACAGTATCTTGATATAACAAAAAGTTAAGAGGAAAAGCTGTTTTCAAAGGTCATCATTCTTCCTTCTAATGTTCATACTAGGATAGGAAATTAAATAGACTTCCCTACAGCTGCTCATTTTTCCCCCTTCAACAGGATGTTCAATGTGATCATAAACCATCTGGAGAGTGAGAATTTGGCTTGATTTTGATTCAACTTCAATAATGAGACATTCGTTGAGGAGGTTTATAGAAAAAGGAGAACTTTTAATACAGTGATTGGTATACCTCACAAACAGAATCTTAAGACAGTTTTTTTGTCCAGCCTTAAGATTTCATTGGTTGTTTTAATGGGTGTGGAAACTCCTGCCTCTAATGCAAACAGGCAACCTGTCTATAATTAAGTTAACAGTTGTTTGAGGCAGCGAGAGGTAAAGTGATTTGCCAATGAGTGTATGTGAAAGGTGGGATGGGAAGTCATATCTTCTGATTCCTCTATTCACTACCATGTTGCCCCTCTAGACAAACTATGTTTTTGTTGTTTTTTTTTAATATATATTTTTTCTTTTTTGGAGGGGGGTAAGCAGGGCAATTGGGGTTAAGTGATTTGCCCAAGGTCACACAGCTAGTAATTGTGTCAAGTGTTGGACGCCAGATTTGAAACTCAGGTCTTCCTGACTCCAGGGCTGGTGCTCTACTCATTGTGCCACCTAGCTGCCCCTTAAACTATGTTTTTTTTAAAAAAACATATGCAGAGAATGCAAACAGTACCTTTCAATTAAGTCTGACCATATATAGGTCAAACAACCCTTTTAATAGACTATCTTTTATAATATTAGATACAACTATGAGTAAAAAAGTCAATTGAGAATTCAGGAATTAAGTTAGAATTCCTTTTTAATTTTAAGAAAGAAAAGATGTGTGTGGGGGGGGTGCAGAACAGAATTGAAACAATAAACTGGGAAATGACAAAATGACCTGATTGTCTAAAAGAGAAAGTCATTCCATAAAATGGGAAGCTAACATAATGATATTCTGGAAATATAATTGCAAATAATCCTAAAGAAGGAAGAAAAAGAGTAAACGCTAAAGTAACCAAGAGTGAACTCTGATTCCTATACATTTCAAAAGAATATGTAAAAAGAAAAAAATGAGACACAGTCAAGTTTGAATATTAACAGAATAGTCAGGAGGACAGAAACTTGTGGAAAATCCTGACAACTTTCAATTCTCGAATGCATCTGTGAACAAATGAATGTGGGTACTCCTGCCTATGGTATAGATCTCAGTCTGTGCCTTCTCAATCTGTGTGATTTTTCTATAAGTTGTTTTCTATGAAGGACTTACCCAATATGCTGGAAGCCTTCCTCTTAAGTCTTTTAACCTTCCACAGGTATCACTGAAGCACTGAGGATATCTGTCATTCTTTTTTTTTTTTTGTTTTTTTTTTAAAGGTGTTTTATTTAATTTTAGTTTACCACACACGGTTCTACGATATCTGTCATTCTTCATGCTTTTTCTAGCTCAAGTCTTTTTCCCAGATGATTAATCCCTTTCTTACACTCAAATTAGTGTTATTAGTATGCTATCAAAGATGTTTAGTGTTATGGAGCATGTCCTGCAGAGTCCACAAAGAAAAGGATTTACTATAGAAGAAATCTGCCCTTCCCGGAATCCATCCTCTCCTCACTTCCACCTCCCAGCTTCCTTAGAGGGTGAACACTGTTGTGACCTCCTACAGAAAATCTTTGTTGATTGGCCTAATTGTTTATCTTTACAATATTGTTATTATTGTATAAATTGTTCTATGGATTCTGCTCACTTTACTTTGCATCAGTTCATACAGGTCTTTGTAGGCTTTTCTGAAACCATACCCTTCATCGTTTCTTACTGCTCAACAGTATTACTTCACCTTCACGTATCATAATTTGTTCAACTATTCCCCCTGATTCATGGACACCCCTCAAGTTTCTAATCCTTGCCAACACAAAAAGAGCTGCTATAAGTATTTTTGTACATATGGGTACTTTTCCTCTTTCTTTGATCTTTTTGGAGTATAGACCAGCCATCTTGCTGGGCCAAAGGGTAAGTATAGTTTAATAGCTTTTTGATCATTGCCCTAATTGTTAATTGCCCATCTCAACTTCGTGTTTATTTATCTATGTATACATTACATTTCCCAGAAGAACGTAAGTTCCTTGAGGACAAAGCCTGGCTTTTCATTTTGCCTTTGATCAGTTGGACTTAACACAACATTTTACTCATAACAGACATTTATTAAATATTTGCTGAATTGAATAAAATTGAATGAGTACCTCTAGGTCAGAGGCATCAAACACTCCACAGGAGCCATGTGGCCTAAACCTGATTATAATGTAATTGGGGAATATTTCATAAAATAAATAAAACGACAATAAATCATAGATAATGTTTACATGTGGTTAAGTCTATATGTACCTCCAGGGTAAGGTTTTGTGGCCTCCATTTCTATTTTGAGTTTGACATCAATATTCTAGATGCTGTGACTTTAAAAAAAATTATTGATACATTTTGTTTTTGTTACAATAGACACTTTTCAACAAACATTCAAACAAAACCCCCTAGGAAACACATTTCTTCAAAATTATTAATAGTTTGTTAGTGTAAAAGAGGGATTCAATCTTTTAACTTGTATATTTTGAAACTAACACTGACCATTTAGTTTGAACAATGTTTTTTTGGCCTTCCAGGGTTACCTTTATTTGCATTATTGTAGTCATTACATATTGTTCTTTGGTTTGTAGATGGCATTCTGCCTATTACTCAGAATACTACCAGCTGGTGGCCCAATGGATGGAGATCTGGAACTGGAGTCAGGAAGACCTGAGTTCAAATCTGGCCTAAGACACTTGCTAGATGTATGACCCTGGGCAAGTCACTTAACTTCTATTTGCCTCAGTTTCCTCAACTGTAAAGTAGGGATAGTAACAGCATCTACTTTATAGGATCATTATGAGAATCAAATAAGATAATATTTGTAAAATGTGCTTAGCACAGTACCTGGAACATAGTAGATGCTATGTAAATGTTTATTCCCTTCCCCCTCCCTACTATGAGACTTTTTAATGAGATCAATGACCACTTAACAGAAATTGACCTCATGGAAAAAATGGATTTTGGAGGAATTCTAATAGTATAGATTATGGAAATTAGGTGGGGAGTCCATTGAAATGACAACAATAATAATAACTAATATTTATATGATGCTGTAAAGTTCATGAAGTACTTTACTCATTTAAGTATATTATTCAAGATATATTATACATATATTACAGATGCACAAGGGCATGAAATTCGGAATTTACTAGGAAGAAAAAAAGTAGTTATAAGGATTGCATTTGGGAAATTGTACAATATTTTTAGTTTTACATGTCGTTAAAGCAACATTCTCTTGGCAACCTTATATGGTTAGAAATCATGAAACACCACAATCTCTGAAGAATAAAAACTGTGACACAGAAGGCAATGCAGAAACAAGAACAAAGATTGTTTTTAAAATTGTTGTGAGCAGTGTGACAGTGGAGGTTGATTGCCTATCAAGGATCCCATAGAGGGCATTTCTACAGTGGGTAGCAGCTTGGTTACATGTCTTCTGAGGTCTATAATTACATGAATTGTATTTTGGAAATCTAATCATTTTATGTGAGATCTCAATAAATCACATGAATTTTGAGGTTCCTGATGTCTTAGAAGATGACCCTTTTCTTCCTCCCCACCCCCTTCATTAGCCTCTCTTTTCTGGCCATTTATATGAAGGAACTCACATAATCTTTTACAGAAGCTGAACTAAGTGTGAAAACTCTTGATCAGAATACTATAAAATACCATTTTCTTGAAGTCAGACTCCTGACAATAATAATGAGCATATCACATTTCAAAAAATCCCTACACTAAGACCGTATCCTTAAGCCCTCACTCAAGTTTATATTTACCATTGTTTAACATAAAATTCTTAACATAGGTGATTGGTTTTCCAGGCTATAACCTATTAAATGAAGGAGAGTGGGAAGGGAGTGATGTTGATTCAAGAGACAAAGTGACAGCTAACAGTCTGTCATCAAACTACAAAACATATGTTATGTCTGTGCCTAGCACTGAATATGTGATCAACTGTTGAATGACCATTGCCACAATATTAAAAAATGCTATTATTCGCATTAGTCTTATTTCATATTATTCCTCTTTGCCCACTTTCCCTTTGGGTCAAACTGCCTTGGTAGCAGTTACCCATACCTGGAGTATTTTCTCCCACCCCTGTGCTTGTGCGGACTCTTCCCAATATGTGGAATGCCCTCTTTCCTTTCTCTCCCCTCTTAGAAGCTCTTCCTTTAAGGCTCAACTCTGGTACCAACTCTGGAATGAGGGCCTTCCTAAATCTCATTATTAGTGTTCTCTCTCCCTTTTGAATTTGTTTTGATATGACTTTGTATATATTTGTTTTTACTTATTTGTGCACATTGTGTATCCTTATACAGTATGATGTAAGCTGCACATATAGCAGAGATGTTTCATTTTTGCTGTTGTATGTCCAACACCTAGCATTTTACTTTGCCCACAATGAGGTGGTGCAGTGTATGAACAGTAGCCTGGGAGTCAGGAAGACTTAAGTGCGAATCTGGTTTCTGACACTTAGCTGTGTGACCCTGGGAAAATCACTTAACCTCTCTTTGCCTCATTTTTCTTATCTGTAAAATAGAGATTAAAAATAACACTAACCTCCCTGGATTGTTCTGAGGGTCAAAATGAATTAATGTTTCCAAAGCATTCTGTATCCTTAAAGCATTATATAAACACTTTTATTATTACAATAACAAGTACTTAATAAATATTAAATTGAATTCACAAGGATGACTAATTCTTAGTATAATTAGATAAGAAATCATGTAATATATTTTAGAAACATTTCCGTCCCAAGTGGTTAAAATAAAAATGTTAAAAATGTTTTTTGTCCTTTCAAGGGATAAGCTTCAGCTATAATAATAATACATTTACCCATGGGTCACTTAGTCCAAAGTCTCACTGACCTGTACATAGCCAGGGATCAGGAAGGAAGCCCCCAAAGTCTCTAAGCATGTAAAATAAATGTCACAAAAAAACTAAGCTCATACACATTTCTCCATGAGGAAGCCCTTAGATTCTCACTCAGTCTATTTATTCTAATATTAAGCATAGTCATCTAGGCCTAGCAAGTTTGGTTATCTTGTTTCCCAGACTATAGTAAGTTGAAAGGGGTGGGGGTAGGGTCCTGAGCAAGGAGAAGGTTGTACAAGTGCTAGATAGAAACCCACTGACAAGAGCAAGACATGATACCTTACTACAAGGGGGAAAGCAAAAACTACAAAAAAGAAATGCAGATACAAGAATTCAAGAAGCCCAGAAGTCTGGGGACATCTAACAGTTTTTAAGAACATCCCTGCATAGCTCAGGAGCCTCTGAAGGTATCACTTCCTCTTCCTTGAGGTTAGAACAGGGATGAGGAACTTGAGGCCACATATGGCCTCAAGGCCTCAGAATCCCCATCCCTGGGTTAGAGTTATCTAAAAGTAGAAAGAACTAGCTCCTAAGGTTATTGCTTTCACCTTCCCTAAAGATCTTTAAGCAAACACTGCATGACCACTCTTCGGGAAAATTGCAGAGAGGATTCTTTTATGGATATAGGTTGAACTAAATGCAGTAGTGAGCTGGAGCTGGCACCTGGCTCCGGGAGGGAGGGGTGGTTTAAATTTTCAGGGTGAGTATTTACACTTCAGAAATTAGCAAATACTACAAATCAAAATTTGATTTATGGTTTCTTTGATTGTTAGGACTTATGAAAATGACAGAGGAAATATTAAGCATGCAGATTAAACTTAATAGTGTATCCTGAATACTTCCCCCCCACCCCCCAGAAACACTATTGTTATAAATTTATCAGCATAACCAAAATGGCCTCTGAGGTCCTTTCCAACTCTGAGATCCTTGGTCAACTGCTCTAGTTAAGTTCAGAACAGCCGCCAGAACCGTGGTCTCTAAATAATGAATATGGTTGGCTTTAGAAACTCAAAAAGTCCTACCTACTAAAATAGGACAGGGAGAGGGGTGGTCAGATGGGAGGACTGGAATCTGTGTCAGTGGAGAGAGGACCTACACCCATGAAATCACAGACCCTTTGAAGTCTTGAAAATACTGCTTTCATAAATGGAGACTAAATCATGTTAGAAGTGGGATACAGTAGTGGAAAGAATGATTTCAATATTAGAACAACTGTAGTTTTCACTGACAGCTCAGCTTTCCCTTAATAAAAACTGAAAGGAAAAAAAAAACTGGCTGACTGAATGCCAGGTGAGAACACTTTGAAAGGTTTTTATCCACACCATAATTTGGTATGAAATCTGGCACTAAGCATAGGTCTTCCATGGCTCACATGTGTAGCATTAGCTTTGACACATCCCCAAATGCTGCCTCCAAGTCAAAGAAAAACAGAGAAGCAATCATGAGAACATTTGGGAGTCTAGACAAGGCAGTCTGAGAGGGCACTGGCAGTTAAGGGGATCAGTAAAAGCTTCAAGTAGAAGTCAGGTGTTTGAGCTCCATTTTGAAAGAAGAGGAAGAATCTATGAAGTTAAGGTGAGGAAGGAGTTTGTTCTTGGCAAAGAAAAATGGCCAGTGTGATGGAATAGAGAGTGTAGATGGAGTACTGTATGTGAGTAAAAGAGTGAAAGCTTGTTTGCTGGATTGTAGAGAGAGGGAAGGGGAATCATGTACGGGGCTGGAAAGAAACTTGCCGCCAGGTGGCAAAGGACTTGAAAGGCAGTTTCTATTTTATCCTCCAGACAAGAGGGAGCCACTGGAGTTTATTGAATGATATGGTCAGATATGTACCTAAGGAAAATTACTTTGGCAGTTGTGTGGAGGATGGACTAGAGTGAGAAAAAACTTGAGGCAGAAAGAACAATTCTGATTGTCTAGGCAGGTGGTGATGAAGGCCTGTACTAGAATAGGGAGGTCAGCTCTGAGAGATGTTGAGGAGGTGGAAAAAAACAAGATTTGGCAACTGACTGGATATGTGAAGGGAAGAAGAAGAGTGAAGAGTTGAAGATAATAACGCCAAGGTGATAACCCTGGGAGACATTATCTCATCTGGCTTTCTGTGGAGTCAAGAGTATAGGTATTATCATCTCCATTTCGCAGATGAGAAAAATGAAACTCAGGAAGGCTTAAGAGATTTGTCTGTGGTCACACAGTTAGCAGGTACAGAAGCAAGATAGAAACCCAGATCTTTCAAGACTAAATTCAATACTCCTTCCACTCTACCAAGCTGCATCTCCACAGACTCTCAAGCCAGGATGTAGAATTAGGGAATCCAAAGGTTTAAAGGATCTTGAGTGGGCAGCTAGTACAATCCTTATCCAATAAAGAAATCCCATTACTGCTAGTCTTCAACCGGTAGTCATTTAGCTTTTTTTCTCAAACTCTTCTTAAGAAAAGATCTTCAAGATTTACTGTAACAGAAAATATTGGATCACCCTGTGTTTAACCTGAAGATAAGGCCCTATGAGTTCAACTATTAGACAAAATAATTAATAATAATATTAATAATTGTTAGTATTATTCATATAGCAGTTTGTTTTGCAAAACATTTTATGAATATTATCTCATGTTACCCTCAAACAACCTTAGGAAGTAGGTACTATTATTATCTCCATTTTACAGATGAGAAACCAGAGGCAGGCTAAGATTAATTGACTTACCTAGGGTCACACAACTAGTGGTGTTTAAGATTGGATTTGAAATTAGGTCTTTCTGCTTCTTTAGTGAGCCTATATTTGAGGCTTTTCCAGCATAGTAGGACTTTCTATAGCTGATGGGCTGCTGGTATAGCCATCAAGAATACCATAATTCAACATTAAGGTAATTTTTTCTAGCAAACCCATGAATTACCTATGTACTATGGTGAGACATTGAAATAAGACTTATATGAACACTTTTTTTTCACTCATCTTTCTAAAAATGAAGCAGAATCTTTATTTCATTTCTCAATGTGGGAGACTGAGTGTGGAATACTGATATACTGTCATAGATGTTAATGAGTTGGTTAACTTTACTGAGCTGTTTCTCCACCCCTCCTCCATCACACACACACACACACACACACACACACACACACACACACACACCCTTTCAAAATCTTTGTGACAAGGAAATGCTTGCTGGGTACAGGAAGGAAGATGGATATATTCAAAAATTAATGTGATATTAAAAACAAGAGGCATTCAACAAGATTTTCTTAATTAAGAAGAAAAATAATATAACATTTTAAGATAAATTGGGTTCAAGGTCCAGCCAATGTCAAAGGTGAAACTTTAGTATAATTCATACTTGGACCATATTCCAATAATCACTCCTCAACATGTGAACTATATGAAAATAAATTTAGTACCCTTGTTGGGAATTCTTTACCTTTAACATGGTTTTGGTGTAAAGTTTATATCTTGACAATCTTCCTCTTTTTAACTTTACAGTTAATTAAAACTATTCATAAGGGTATTTCTTTTTATTTTTTAAGAATCTTTAGGGTTTTTTATAATGTCCTTTGATTTTTATGTGTCATGGGATAATTACAATGGTGAAAGCTTTTAGGCTGTAGGCTCTTGTGGTAATGATAACTCAGAATTAAGAGCTTTTTTTCCTCTCAGTTGCCCTGTGAATTAGCTGGTGCATCCCCATTTTACAGATGAAGAAACCAGTGCCATATGAAAGGAAATGATTTGTCTAAGATCATCCAGCTCATTAGGGCTTACAGTTGGAATCTGAGTCAGATCCTTTTGACATCCAGGTCCCAGCCACAATTTCATGTTGTCTCTCTTTTCTCAGGAAAGACAGAGTTGCTAGGTCAAGTCAAGAAAGTGCCCTGCTCTTTGGAGGAAGACAACAAAATAACCACAATAGTTTTATTGGAATGTGCATAATTCATGCAGTTTTCTCAAATGAATGTAAAGTTATGTGTATGCTAAAGAGCAGACACAGAGTAAATTCATTCATTAAACAAGACTACACAGTGCACAGCATTGTTGGTTAAGGCACAACACAAGACACAAAAGACATGGAAGGTCTTGTTCTTGCCCTAGAAAAGTTCACAACCTAGCTGAGAAATGTATTTTTTTTCCTCTTCCAGGCTTCTTGGTTCCTACTTACAAGGCAATGTAGAAAGAGAGTTGGGCTTGAAGCCAGAACTGGGTTTGAAAATCAGATCCCTTGCAAGCTATGTCACTATGGCCATTGGGTCTAAGTCTAGAAGGGATCCTAGAGAAGAGATTGTCTAGTCCAACTACATTATTTTACAGATGAAAGAAACTGAGGCTCATAGAGGCTAAGCAATTGGCTCAAGGACACAAAGATAATAAATAGCACAGGCAGGATTTGAAACCATATCCCAAGGAAGAACTGGGTTCAAATCCAGCTTCAGACACCTGCTTTCTAGGTGACCCTAGGTAAGTCATTTAACTTCTCTGAGACTCAACTGCCTCATCATTAAATAGGGATGATAATAGTATCTATCTCATAAAGTTATTGCAGTACTCCAATGAGATAATATATGTAAATAGCTTTGCAAACCTTAAAGTGACATACTAGCACAGTGCCTTGTACAGAGAAGTAGCTTCACATATTTATTGACTGACAGGTTTTTATCATGATCATCATCATCATCACTATCCCAAAATTAATGTTCTCTTTTGCAATTTTTATTTTTTTAATTTATGGAATAAAATAACCATTTCTATAATATAATATAATATGATATATTATAATATGATACAGCATGATATAGCATGATACCGTATGATACCGTATGATAACCGTATGATACAATATGATACAATATAAAACAATACAATACAATACAATGCAATACAATGCAATACAATACAATACAATATAGCATAATAATACTATTTCTCTTTTCATCTTTCTGGGTTTCAACTTCCTCATACATAATTGATAAGATTAGACAAGATGACCGAATTTTCCTTTAATCCTTAATTCTGTGCTTTTATGATTTTTCTAAATCTCAATCTTCTTCTTTACAATCTTCTTCTTTATTTATGCTCCCTGTCTCCCAGGATTGTTGTGGGGGAAGCATTTCATTTAGCACACAGTGCCTGACACATAGTAGGTGCTTAATAAACATTTTCTGGCTGACTGAAAAATTAAAACAATATATAAGTGTAATATATAATTATTGCTGTTGTTACTATTATTACTCATTCTTTTTACTTAAATCATTAAAGTAACTAGGAAGTCCTTGTACAATATAATAGGGTCAAAGAATCACAGTATCTCAAAGTGGGAAGGGAATTCAGGAGTTCTATGGGAAATTCATTCTTTTTTTTTATGTTATACATGTACAATTATGTTAAACATATTTCCACATAGGTCATGTTGTGAAAGAAGAATCAGAACAAAAGGGAAAAAACCACAAGAAAGAAAAAACAAAAAACAACAAAAAAAGTGAAAATAGTGTGCTTCAATCTGCATTCAGACTCCACAGTTCTTTCTCTGGATACGGTTCGCATTTTCCATCACAAATCTTTTGGAACTGTCTTGGATCATTGTATTGCTGAGAAGAGTTAAGTCTTTCATGGTTGATTATCACACAATGTTGCTGTTACTGTGTACAATGTTTTCTTGGTTCTGCTGACTTCCTTCAGCATCAGTTCATGTAAGTCTTTTCAGGTTTTTCTGAAGTCTGCCTGCTCATCATTTCTTATAGCACAATAGTATTCCATTACATTCATATACCACAACTTGTTCAACTATTCCCCTGTTGACGGGCACCCCCTCAATTTCCAATTGTTTGCCACCACAAAAAGAGCTGGTATGAATATTTTTGTACATGTGAGTCCTTTCCCCTTCTTTATGATCTCTTTGGGATACAGACCTAGAAGTGGTATTGGCAAATTCATTCTTGAACAAACAGTGTCTCTACAACGTCCTGAGCTAGTATTCATCCAGCCTTAGCTTGAAGACCTGTGGTGAGGGAAATTTGACTTCCTTGTGAGGCAACTCATTTCACTTTGTTATAGCTAATTGTTAGGAACTTTTCCATTCTATCAATCCCAAATTCATCTCTTTGCAACCTCTACCCATTGCTCCTAGTTGTGCCACCTTGGGCCCTCAGGATGATAGAAAGTTGAGTTAAATCAATGCCCCCTGTAACAACAACCAGCAGCTACTGTGGCCGTGTAAGACCAATAACACCAGCACAAAGAAGGGCTGCTAACAAAGGTTCTTTGATCTGCTTTTCTAAGGAAAGCAACTTTAAGGGGTTAACAATCTCACTTTAATTAAACATACATACACCATTCACTTAGTTCATGGGGAAAAAGCCAGCATCCTGAACTTCAGAGAGAATACAAACAGAAATTACAAGCATACATTATAAACAGATCAACTGACAGATTTCTGTCTGACAAAATCATGATATACATAGTTTCAAAGCCGGTGGAGGGCTCCTTCAATCAGCTACCCCAAGTCTCATTACCCATATTCTTTCAATGAGTGTGCCCCCAAAAGTCAAACACTAACCTCCCAGCACATATACCCTGCTCAGGGTCCTGAGGGCTCGGGATCTACCATCCAGGGTGTGGGAAAGTTCCTCAACCACCAACACCAGGGTGTGGGAAAGTTCCTTAATCTCTAGCACCACATCATATGCAAATCAATAACTCCTGATTGCCTTAGTGTTAAGAAACTCTTCAAAACAAAAAAGGGGTCAACTTTACCTACCCCATTCAAACAAAGGCAAGACTCATTAAAGGCACTTGATAGCCTTAGCATCTTAAAAGAGAACAGCTAAAAAGTCCTGCCCTAATTACCATTACACCCCTGCCCTCAAAGAGCCCATATTTAATAGATAAAGTTGTATACTTAGTAGAAACATCACAAGGCACTGTATAGAGAAAAAAATAAAGCTATGGAAATGTTAGAGCTGGAACAAACATGAGACATCAAAGCAAAAATCAGATGTAATTCCTCAAAAATTGGCATTATTTTGAATATCCGAGTAAAACTGGTTCCTGGTACTTGAGCATTTTACATAACTAGGATTTGTTTTTTTTTTTAAATAGCTACATATTGACATTGGTTCAAAAAGTTAGCATCTATATATTTGTCATATAGCCAAAACAATTCTATATCGACAATAATGTATTCACTAATAGGACCCATGCTATGAGGATGTGTTAAGCCCTGATTAATCTGAAAAATAATGATAATGGTCTCCACAGGATCTCTGTGAAACCCCACATCTCCAGCTGAATTCTTGGCTGTCACAGCAAAGTAGCTCAGAGTATGAAATATGATCGGGGCATGATATTATACAGCTAGTGTACCATGGTCTCCTTGGGAGAAAGAATGATAAGCGTACCATTAAAAAAATAAGGGGATATGGGACCAGAGAATTTGACTAAGGTAATCCAAAAGCAATGAGAGTCAACGGAGATCCTTGGATATGTTCTGCAGTTACCAGAATAAAATAGGTGCAAGAAGTATGTTTAATTAATCAGGAGCTGATAGTAGAAGCATTCAAGTTTTTTTTTTCAAATATTACCTCATATCCCTCTGCCCCCAACCTTTCTTGGTTAAGTGCTTCAGCAATTAATGCTAATGGACACTGAAACCACATATAGGGTCTCAATTTCAACATACAATTTCTTCCATTAACTGAAAATCCCTATGATTTTTTCCAAGAAAAATATTAACTTATTTATGATTTCCTGAAAGGATTCTCGTTGGTAACTCCTTTTTGGCCTCATTTTCAGCCTGAAATTAGGCAGACTCAAGTCTGAGATTTATATGTTGTTCAATTATTCTTGAAATGCACCTAGACCCCAAGTTTTCTATGCACTGACAGAATTATAGCACCATCTTTTCATTGTATATCTTTGATGTTCTTCTTTATTTTCCTTTTTCCTTGACATTATTCAGTGACTGGTGATCGATTACACAGGTGTGATGTTGCTATTGCTGCTGGCTTTAGATTTATAGCCACAGCAGATGGTTGAAAAGAAAAAGATGGATCCAACAATTTTAATGAATAGAAGCCGTAAGGCGTTTTATAAATGATCAAACCAAAGCTATTATATCAATGTCTTCTTCTGTTCCCAGATAGTCTACTAGAAATGACTATGTTTCAGTCTTAAACTTATTGATTGTAGCACAAAATAGGAAGTAATTTTTAATGCTACATAATCAAAACAGACAATGGTAAAAATTCCTTTTAGATAAGAAAAAAAATGGCATCCTGGCATCTTGGGCTTAATTGATAGAGATTACAGAAAAAAAAATCTATATATTGTAGCTTCCCTAAAACTAGGTTCAGAAATATTTTCATTCTTATAGGAAAGTCCCACAGTTTACCTTTATCACCAAAATGTTTGCAAGCCCGTAAAACATTATGGTTGCCACATCCACATTTTTTTTCCTCTGAATTTCTATTGAGTTTATAGTGAATGCTCTGCATGTGATCCTTAAGGATCACAATGCTTAGTTTTGGAAGGGATGTTTCAGGTTAAATAATCTAATTGCATCATTAAAGGGCACAGTTGGGTTGCACCCTTCTTCTTTGGGGTTCACCGAATTATAAAATAGATAAAAAATTAATGACCAGAGATGTAAAGTAATTCAGACAAGCTCACACAGCTAGTGCCATAGCCAAGATTCCAACCCAAGTCTTCCAATTTGTTGGTTCTCTTAAACTAGAGCAGAAAAGGCTTAGTGGGGGCATAATAGCTTGTCATATGGAAGAGAGATTAGTTGATGCCAGAGTGCTGAACCAGGATAAGTAGGTGGTTGTGTCAGGGATTAATTTAGGCTAGAGAGAAGGACATACTTCCTAAATGGAACCCTACAAAGTAAATTGGCCTATCTCTGCCTGCAGTGGCTGTCTTTAAGCAAAGACTGGATGAACCCTTGTGATATCATAGTGAAAATTATTTTTTCAGATATGGATTTGACTAGTTAGCCCCTATGATGCCTTCAACTATATGATCCTGATTTTTCCCCCAGTATCCCCTCAATTTTTTCTAAGTGTTTCACCCCCCTTCTGTCTCCTGTGTTTATTAAAATTCTATTAGATTGCCCTGAATGGCTGTCACAACCCTGGCCACATAGTAGGTGTTCAATTACATAATGAATATCAATTAGGCACATACTTAATTCAAAACATTCTATTAGACCCTGCAGAAAGATACAAAATTTAAACAAGAAGTGGTCCCTGACTCCAAACAATTTTCAGTCCAGGAGGCATATAGGACTAGCATAGAGAGTTATAATGTAGATACGGTAAGTGCTTTTGTGAGTTACTAAAGTGCTATATGACTTCAGTAAGTTCTCATACTTCTGTCTTTAGCTACTCTCTTTTGTTGGTCTAATTACTAGATTAAAAGCACAAATGAGTAGATTTATCCTAAATTCATTCTGATTCCAGGATGTCTTTCAAATCTAATAAAACATAATAAGAAGGAGAGGCAGCAGTTACTAAATGTCTGCCTACCTTTTAGCACTACTGTATTATTCATATTTTTGGACAAAGTTTTAGTTTAATTTTTCCAACCTTAAATATATAAGGACATGAATGGTTTAAACTAAGGAATACACCGTATTACATACATACATACATATATGTATACATACACACATATAATGTTTTATATGTGTATATATATGTATATGTGTGTGTACATATGTATGTATGTTCTTTTTCTTTTCCATAAATTTGTCTTACTCCTCTGATAGCATCCTAACATAATTTCTCTGGGTGTGTTCTTGTACATTTTCTATATTCTTACTTTATTTATATTTCTCAAATTATTAATCTCATTTTAAAACTATTACAGTATTTTAAAACATTAGGCAGTTTTGAATGCTCCAATCCACGATTGAGACAGAAATTCAATTTTATACATATAAAGTGTTGCACAAGTCCCCTAGATCCTTTAGTTGAAAGTAGGACTGATCTTATCCAGTGGGTAAAAAAATAAGATTTCTATGATTTAAAATATCTCCTCTTTTGCCTGAAATCTCTATCTTATTAGGTCACAGTATTTGAGGGATGGAAGGGACGTTAACTGCTATCTAGTCCAACACATACATAAAAGAGATCCTCAGTATAACATGCCTGAAAAGTGGGTATCCATCTTTTGCTTAAAGAATTCCAAGAAGGGGGCAGCTAGGTGGTGCAGTGAGTAGAGCACCGGCCCTGGAGTTAGGAGGACCTGAGTTCAAATCTGGCCTCAGACACTTGACACATGTACTAGCTGTGTGACCTTGGGCAAGTCACTTAACCCCAACTGCCCTGCCAAAAAAAAAAGACAAAAAAAAAAAAAGAATTCCAAGAAGAAAGTACCTACATTCTCTTGGGGCAATTCATTTGGGACAGCTAGAGTTGTTTGGACTTTTTTTCCTGACATCCAACCCAAAGTGACCTCTCTACAACATTCATTCATTGTTCCTGGTCCTGCCTTATGGGGCCAGCTAGCACAGATGTACCCCTTTTCAAGTGCTTGAAGACACAGATCAAGTTTGCTTTGAGTCTTCTCTTCTCCAGTCTAACACCTCCAGTTTCTTCAATCAGTTTTCACATGATATATCATTAAGGCAGAATTCATGACTTCAAAGATAACCATGAATATGCCTGAATGGTCCAGAATTGCAGGATATAAGGAATTCTCTAAGTAGAAGGCAGAGGAGTTAAAGCATTTATTGAAACTCAAAAGTAGCAGACCCATGGACCAGTGTCCCCAATTCGACATCCTGGCAAGAACCTTCCAAGACCAGTATGCCCATCTCACAATAGTGACCAGTAGGCCACAGAAAAACATTATGGCAGCAAGCCAAGCCATACTGGTGCTTCCCCCCTCCCAATGCCAGGGCCCTCCAGCAAGAAGACCACCCACGGGCCTCAAGCCCCTGCTCAGCACTCTCCGGTCTTCACGAGGGTCAGTCCTGCTTTTTTGTAGCGCCTGCCACCATTGCTGCCGCTTCTGCCGCAATCTCCAAGCTGTGTTCCAGCTAGCTGACTACTTCCTCTCTCCTTCAGCTCTTAACTGCTCTCTCCAACTGCCTCACCAACTGCTTCTTAGCTCTGCTCCAACCGTTCAGCAAGCTCCTCCCACCACAGGCTTCAAGTCATCACGTGGACCAGAACTCAGGCGCCTACCATTGGCTCCAGTCCTAGCCACACCCCCCAGGACCCTGAGAGCCCCACCCCCAAAGCCCAGTGAATGGGCAGGAAAGATCTTCCTATTCACTGATTGCCTTTACACATGACATGGATTCCAGGTCTTTCAATGTCCCGGTTGCCCTCCTCTGCATAATCTCCAGCATATCAATGTCTTTATCTTAAACAGTAAAACCGCAAACTGAACACAATACTCCAGATGGGATCTGACAGGGCAAAGTACTGTGAGACTCACATGAGAGTTGTTAAAATGCAAACATCGTTGAAAAGGTGTAACATATGAAATCATTATTAATCATTAAGATCTCCTATTGTATTAGTTTGTCAGATTAGTAATCCCTCAGATATGCTATAGCCCAAAGAATTAGACTACTTACAAGGTAAGGGAGAACTTACTAGAATGTGGGTACTGAAACTGGAAAGCTTTTGGCATCTGAAGGAAGAATAAGGCATGGGTGTAAGGTGAGGTAAAATGCAATGTAGAACCATGGATCAAGATACAGGAAAGCAAATGGTACATACTCCATAATTTCTCCTAGAGCTGGCCTTGGCTTTGCAAAATAGTAAGCCAGTAATTCTCACACTGTGGTCCTCGGACCTAAGACCCCTGTCCATGCATGTCCATGAGGTTAAATTCTTTTCGTAATAATACCGACATTTTAACTTTTTACATACTATTTTATTTTTCCTAATTACATATTTAAAAAATTCTTAAATTTTTTAAAAAGTTTTAAGTTCAAAATCCTATCACTCCTTCCCTCCCCTCCCCACCCTGAGAGGGTAAGCAATCCAATATAGTTCATATATGTGCAATCATGTAAAATATTTCCATATTAACCATTCTGTATAAGAAAACTCAAAGAAAAAAATAAAGGATGGAAAAAGAAAGAAAGAAAGAAAGAAAGAGAGAGAGAGAAAGAAAGGAAGGAAAGAAGGAAGGAAGGAAGGAAGGAAGGAAGGAAGGAAGGAAGGAAGGAAGGAAGGAAGGAAGGAAGGAAAAGGAAGGAAGGAAGAAAGAAGAAAGAAGAAAGGAAGAATGGAAGAAAGGAAGAAAGACAGAGAGAGAAAGGAAGTAGCATGCTTCAGACATTTTAACTTCTAATATGCTAAGTATCAAGAGATAGAATTCAGATAAACAAAAGCTCTTTGGAGATGGGCGGGTTGCTCAATAGTTTTTGAAGAGTGTAAAGTTATCCTGAGACCAAAAAGTTTGAGTATCATTGTAGTAAGCCCTTAATGACTGTTTACTTAGTTGAATTAAATTGATTTGGTTTATTTTTAGGACATTTTCCCCCTGAATAAAATGTTCAACCCCACTTAACCCTTTTTACATTCTCAAAACCATGGGCTTCACTGATGTGAAGGAAAATTGAAAGTTTCATAAGATCAAAGATGTCTCAGTTTTCTTTCAAATATAAATTATTTCCCTTAAAACAAACAAAAAAAAACACTTGAGTTAATAATCTGTAATTTCATTCTTTTCCAGATGTTGCAAGGAAAAATATTTTCCCATGTTCCATTAAAGTCAGAATTTTCAAAGACAGATACTGTTGTGCAAGACAATTGCAAATAGTCTGGACTCCAGTCTGTAGGGGTCTGTGAGTGTTTTCCACATTCAGTGAGAAAGTCATAATTCATCCTTTGGTGGAAAAAAAAAAGATCCAATTAAGGGAAATGGGAAGATTTTTTTTTCTTCTAAATTGATGAAGCTAAATTCTCCCCAACTAGTCAAGTGTCCAGGAATACATTAACTCTCTACCCTGCCAGAGGGACAAGAGTATCCCTTTGAGTGCTCATCAATGATTGTAAACGCATTAGACATTGGAAACTACTCTTCTGTTTTCCAGTAATGACATTTTATACATGCTTGATGTAATATACAAGCTCTGAAGCCAACTGGTAATTGTTCATGCAAGGTTGATCTGTTTACATTTTTATACCTGTCATACTTTAGTCATTTTCTAATTTTTCATGAATCTGAATTTGATTTCCAAATCTATCCTTGAACTGAAGACATTAAGTATTGAATTGTCTCCCACTATAAAGGCTTCACAATCCTGATTGAATGTTGGGAACAGGGATAACTTACGTTCATTCCTTTTTCTATAGCAGTTCATTTATCATGCGATGGTGGAGTATTATGGAATATTCTGATTAATGGCCTGTCTCTCTCCTTGGAATTTTATGTTTCAGCTTAGCATTAGTTGACTTTCAAAAAAAATATTGAACTAACATAATATTTTATGCAGTTATTTGAAGTCTTGCAAACTTAGAATCTGTCCATCTCTAAACATGTTTCAATCTTAGGGGAACATTGGCCTTCATTTAATTATAATTTTCTTTTAGAGAAAGATCGTTAACAATACTTTTTTTCAATTACCTCATTTACCTCATTTGCTTGTTAACTCAAAATGGCTTCATCATCCATGATCTATGGTGATATTAGTTAAAAGGTATCTGTTTAGGGAGATGAACTAATCACTATTTTTATCCAAAGACCATAAATCTGCTGCTGATCTAAGCTAGTCAGTTAGTTTAGTCTAATTACTGGGGATACAAATATGAAAAAGAAAGCTAGTCCCTTCCCTCAAGGAGCTTACAAGCTAATGGGAGAAGACAACACACAAAAAGAAGCTTAAAAGGGAGTTGGTAAGAGAAAGAGAATGTACCTGACACAAGGGCATGGTCGATTCCAGTCTAAAGGAGTATAGCTGGGTTAAGAGTGAAGAAATAGCTGTTCTGGGGGCCTTCTTTAACTGGAGGCTTTGGGAGAAGTTCTTTTTTCCTCCCTCCAATCCTCTGATCAGATGGGATAGAGGGTACTGAGGGTATTGATGAAGCATTGAGTACCAAAGATAATTGCAATGTGGAAGATAATGAGTTTGCTGATGATGAGTCTCCTGTGGCCAGATGAAGTCCAGTCCAAAGGGGAAAAGAAAATGAAACTGAAGTGTCTGCTGAATTGAGATAGGTATTCTTGATTGAGACTTCCATCATATACATAATCACAAACCACCAATATGTGAATTTGGGATTTAAGGTACTTGAGTCATCTGAAAAAAATCACTATTTTCATTATTTTTATAAGACATATTATTATATGCTTTATATTACCATACATATATTATTATAAGGCAAAACAATGAGAACTTATTAAGCACTTACTGTCAAGTATTATGCTAAGAACTGGAGATCAAATGTAAGAAAGATAATGCTTGCCCTCAGGAAACTTGGAATTTTAGGGGGTAAGACAACACACAGAAAGGAGCAGGAAAGGTTGTGGGTGAGAGAGTATGAAAATATCTGGGGTGAGGCATGATGTTAAAGCGAATTGTTTGTAAGAAGAAAATCAGTATAGCCCCCTTGCTCAAATAGATGACTATCTGCTACCAGGAAGTGACCAGGTGCAATTGAAGCACCATTGTATTTGGCATGTGAACCTGGATCCCGGCTCTGTCACTTACTGCCCGTGGGCAAATCACTTAACCTATCTGGGTCTACTTTGATTCATCTGTAAAATATTAATTCTAAACTTCCCATCCAGCTCTACATCCATCTGTAATGCTTGTAGCACCTAGAACACCTCTCTCTAATATGTAGTGATGCTTCAGGTTCAAAGTACTCTGTGGATCCGCATCTACACAAAATCATATACTGCTCACCAGCCCCTGCTGATGAATTTCCTTTTTTCTCTAGTCATTCGGGGGACACATTTAGTTCAAAATAAAGACATTTAATGAAAAATCATGGTATTAAAGCAGTAACAGATCATCCCTCGCTCATCAAAACAAAACAAAGACAACCTGGGGAGTCCTCTTCCAAAAAATACATATATCATCAGTGGGAAAAAGTGGATACTCAGAATGAAGGAATGGATGAAAAGCATTTATTAAGGATTTACTACATGCAAAGCACTGTGATAAGCACTGGGGATACCAATGAAAAAATAAGACAGTCTGTGCTCTCAAGAAGCTCACATTCTAACGAGTGAGACAACACATACGGAAGGTTACACCCGCAAGTCAGGTAGAAAGTTCCCAGGGTCCTTAGTGTACAGTGGAAAAGCAGATGTTAATGCCCTTGGCTTTAATACAATTTCCGCTAACAAAATGTAATCTATTTCTGATGCTGAAACATTTGCCAGTACCAAAGACTTTGGTGGCAAGAACTTTCTCTTCTGAGTCTTTAGTAGCTATGGCTGTAGCACCTGTTTGCCAGACTTCATTTCCATAGAAACTGGTTCCAAAGATGATGGCTCACAGAACTATGTGGAGGCATTGTTATTCCCAAGACTCTTGCATTCAAGGTCCTGAGTTTCTTCCTCAGGGTCCTAAGGGAGATGATGATCAATATGGTGGGGGTGATTTCACTAGCTTGGGACAAGCTACTTCTCATCTTTACCTCCAGGTGCCTTGTTGTTTTAGCTAAATTGGCTTGTCAGCCCTGTGGGAGTAGCAGATGGCCTTTCACAGAATATGTACATGTTAAGAATAGATGTGGACAGGCTACTTATATGAAGGGGCAACTAAGACTGCCAAAGCAATGGGACTACCTATGCCTTCTGATGATAACATTGTACCTGTACCTGTAACCTTCTAGGAGCTAGCTGCAAACTGATGGGCTTCTAATGGACTTTTATACTTTCCCCTAACTGAGCATTTTATTCTTCAGGTCTCCTGGTCTTCCTGGGAAATGATTCTTGCTACCAACTTCTGGACTTCATCTCTTTAGGACCACCAGCCAGCCTAAATATTTTCTTCTTAAATCCCATATCCAGGATAGATATAGAAGTCCTCTTTCCCAAACGTTATTTGACTTGGAGTTAGTTATACCCAAACTCAAAATGAATTTGCTTAAGAAAAAAATAACTGGAGAAGGTTGCTCCAGTCAGAGAGAAATACTTCTGGAGTAGAGGCAATTCATATCAATCCGAGGAGTAACAATTCTCTACATGTTGGACTAAAAAGAACACCATGTCAGGGGTCCAAGTCTTAATCTCCTAGACTAGGTTGTTGCCTCCTTGCCCTCTTAAAGGGAAATCAGAACATTTTATGTAAAACAGATGCTGCTCCTAATGTGAGGACCAAGTTTTCAACACACCTAGCCCACCTTCCTACCATTCTTATGCATATCTACCACTATCAAAACAACTTAGTTTTGGTATCTTCAGCAAGGGAAGACTTTACAACCCAAATTCAAGAGAAAACAGTCAATATAGCAAAATGGGGATCAGGGCAAATGAGTTGCACATGGAGGTGCTGGGAACT
Organism: Trichosurus vulpecula; assembly: GCF_011100635.1. Taxonomy (NCBI): domain Eukaryota; kingdom Metazoa; phylum Chordata; class Mammalia; order Diprotodontia; family Phalangeridae; genus Trichosurus; species Trichosurus vulpecula. The sequence continues at coordinate 94,397,169 of NC_050581.1, forward strand.
GGGGTGGTGCTTAATATAGGGTACAAAGGCAGAGGGAATGGCCAGATTGCAGGTAGGAGGGGTTAGGGACACAGTTTCACTAGGTAAGTTGTTTTCCATAACAAGCAAAAGTTCTAAGAGAAAGCTTAGGATTCTGTGGAGGGAAGAGTTTGGGACATTCACAAAATAGAAGCTGGGAATAATAATGTCTGATCAGCCTCAGGCAATTCATGGGTCTAGGGATGGGGACTAGGTCACATTCAGTCAGGCGAGTTTGATACTGTCTTGCTACACTATGATAAGAGATGAATTTAAGCACTTATAATGCAAGTTGAGAATTTATTGGGAAAGGTCGAAGAATGATATGAGAGATTCCAGGAGGGAGGAATCATTTTTATTGGGAGGAATAAAGGAATGCTTCAAGCAGTGCAGAGCACCTGAACTAGGCCTTAAAGCTTGAAGGAAGACAAGGATTTCAACTCTCAAAGGTGGAGGAGGAAATGAGCCGTGGGGCAAGGGAAGAAGTGGATATGGAGTCAAAAGATGTGGGCTGGAATTATGACCTCGCTTTGTTCTACCTGTGTGACCTTAGTTAAATCACCTCACCTCTCTGGGACATGGTTTATTCATCTATAAAATGAATAGACTAGTCTCTAAACTCACTTTGAGGTCTAGATTCTGTACTCAAAGCATAGGGGATATAGGATTTGGTAATGCAAGCAGGTAGGAAAATAGAGATCCAAGTGGGAAATTATAGATCAAGATCTGACTCGGAATTCCTGACACTGAGCTCTAGCATAAAGTGTATGTCGGGGAATCAGGTGAAACAGTGGGACAAAGATACACTGGCTACAGATAGTGAAGACTTGGGATGTCATATTCTAAACTAGAAAGTTTTCTTTTTCATTTCTTTTTTTTTAAACAGACAATGGCAAGCAAGCAAAGGTTTTTGAATAAAAGTAATATGTATAATCTTGTGTCTTAGGAAGGTAACTTTGGCAGGTTTATGAAGGGAGGAAGTTGGGGAAGCTGAGGATAGAGTAAACAAGACAAACTACCCTAGTTTGGTGAGGGAATAATAAAGGTTGGAATCAGAGAGGTGGAAGCAGGGATGGAAAAGACAAGAGAGAGGTAGAATCTGCAGGATTTGACACCTACTTATTTGAGGAGGGAGAAAAGCAGAAAATAGTTACAATGAAAAAAGAGCAGTCATCAAGGCAGGAGGAAATCCAGGAGAGAATAATGTCATTGAGCTTAAGGGAGGTGAGAATATATATATACACACACACATATATATATATGCATATATATATGTGTTAGTCTTTCTCGAAGTTAGGCAATGAAGGGGAGGGTGAAGAAGGGACCATAGCTAAGACGGAAGTAACAACATCAAAGGAAGGTTTTACCCATTTGTAGACAGAGGCAAGGGGACAGTAGAGAGGGGAAATTTTACAATGAATAAGGTAGAGTGGTAATAAGAAGTCAAGACAGGGGATTGATTCAGACACACTTGGAGGGGTTAGACTTGATAAGGAGACAAAGGACATCAAGGCTCTGTGTAGTAAAGATGTAAGTTGCACTGGACATATGTCTTCCCCACATATGTACCCCATTTCTATTATTCTCTAAGTTGGAACCTACTTTTTCTAGAAACACTGTGTGCATTTGTGAGAGAGTTTGTCTCTAGGTTTAAGTGGTAGTTGTTTTAAAGATACTATTTTTTATTCTGCCCCCTCAGTAAATGCCTTTACTTTGAGATAATGGTGTCTATCAACTGACTGGTAAAGGCAAGTACAAGTGAAGGGTAAGGATATTCCCTTTAACCCCAAGGAACAATCTGCCATCTGGAGTCCCAACCCACAAGTGAGGGTGCAAATTGGGAGAGTGTCAGAAAGAGGGTGGCACACAAAGCTAAACTACTTTAAGATACATAAATATGGGCTATTATTAGGATCCTACACCAACATTTTGAAATAAACATATGAAGATCGTAATGCTGTTTCTCAATTACATGAAAAGTAAGAAAATCAATTACTTGAATCATTAAAGCTATAAGGCACAAAGCAAAAGGGAATACATTAGAGTAAGAAAATGTTTGCGTTGGCAGAATATTGAAACTGAGGACCTCAGATTGTATAACTCTTCATTTCTACTTAGTTGAACTTCGTTTGAATTCATTTGGCTTCAGCCGTTCATTTGGAACATCCACCTCTAAAGACACTTGGTAGCTCCTCTGTGTAATCTAATAAAGTACTTAACGAACTTCTAAGTGCTCTAATTCCACTTCTTGTCTAGCATGTGCTGACACAACACTTCACACTGCCTCTCCCTATGTGTTTGCTTGGGAAATGCCAGGATCATCAGCATTTGAGGGGGAAAAGCGAATCAATGGTATTGGAACCCTGAAGAATATCATGTCCACCATATTTACTTCAGCCTGTTCTGCGTGGATAGAACCTTGGATTATGTTTCAGCACAGCTGAGTTGTAATCCTTGCCCTTGCACATTGGTAACACTTCCCCTTTCTTGCCTCCATTTCTTCATCCATAAAATGAAAGGCTTGGACTAGACTAGAGCAGAGGTGGGAAACCTGCAACCTTGAGGCTGCATGTGGCCTTCTAACTGAATCCAAATTTTGGAAGGATCTAGAAAGCCACCAAAGCTGCAGGTTCCCCACCCCTGGACTAGAAGTTCTCTCAGGTCTGTTCCAGCTCTATGAATTTTTTTTTTAATCCAAGGTGGAAAATAAAATTAATTTGGATTGTTTTTGGATTCATTGTGGCATACAACATTCTTAATTCTAAGATTGGGAAAGTTACTTGAATTAGGTATCTCACAAGGACAATCCTCTAAAGAAGTAAAACTTTGTAAACCTTAACGTGCTGAAGAAATGTGAGCTATTCTTATTATATAGGAAAAAATAAGATAATTGTTTACTAAATTACTAAAACATGAAATAATAATCTATATCACGATTTCATCTAAGCATACCATTCTCATGTAACATAACCATTGGTCGCAGCAATTTAAATAGGGCTCTATATGAGTCTGAAAAGTTTTAAATGAGGAGATTTGATCTGTTTCTCCTACCCTTTCAATTCCTGCCTCTGGTCACAAAGAACTCTCCAAAGAGTGATTATGTGATAATTAAGAATCTTCACTAACTGGGGAGGGGGAGCTAATACAAAACTTACATCTCCAAAACAAATTTATTATTATATGCAGACTACTGAGGCCTCAGGAAGACTGAAGGTAAGAGTGAGATGCTGCCTGTGCTCTTCTGTATGTGTGACCAGATTGGGATAATGACTGAGTGTGGCATTTTGAAAGACAGCTTATGCCTGCTTCCCATTTTTGTATAGGAATAGTTCCATCTCTCTTTTATGGTACAGACCCCACCTTCTAGGGGTTCCAAGATGGTTATTGGTGAAGAGCAACAAGTTATCTATTATCTACATTTCCATATCTGGTTTGGGATCTCTGAGGTTAATAATTAGTTGAGAGGGATGAGAATAGAGGACTGTGATATTTTCTAGTTTACTCAAGATTAACAAGGGAGATGTGGAGGATTTTATCTATGATTTCAGGCTCAATGATGCCATTTGGGCCTAGATGATACTTATTTATAATAATTTGTCCCTGCACTCAAATGTATATTTATAGAAATAATTATACAGCATAGTAACAATTACACAATGTAGTAATAATTGGGGAAACAAAGGTAAACCTCAGTTTCATGGATGAACAAAACAAAGTGAGAAGGAATTAAAAACATATAGACAGTCAACTATTGTGGATATGAATCTTTCTAGGGAGTTCTGCTTTTGAATTGCCCTGCCAGTACCAAGATGATGCCTTGGGTTATTCTCTCTGAGTGAGAATAGTATGCTTTTTAGAGGTTCTTAAGGCTTTTTTTTCCCTTTGGGAATATAAAAAGAAATATTAACTCAGGTACTATAGGGGGAGAAAAGCTTTGACTATTAATATGGGCATGTATAAATGTGTGGCATGTATATATTCTTTATCAGATTAATATACTTTCCCTTTAAGGTTTGTTGCTGAGTAAAGTATATTTTGCTTAGAGTTCGAAAAGGATCAGATTCTCTGAAGGACTGAAACACTGAGGATTGAGTCCAACATAGCTGATGCTCCTGAATTCTCAATACGACAAGTTACAGTAAACCAGGGAAATATGGACACCATAACTGTTGTATATTTTTGCTGCAAATGCAATTCATCTGATTACAGACAGAAGATGATGATGTGATCAACAGTTATAAGCTAAGGTAAGGGTCATCACAGAGATACCTCAGAATCTTCCCCAAAAAGATCAGAGACACAAAGACAGAGATGAAATGACAGACTTCAGAATTGCATTAGCTAAGTCTGAAGCTAGAAGTAATGAGTACTATAACTTCTGTTGATCAGTACATTTGCACACAGGGACAAATTAGAAGCAGAATGAAAGAAGTCAATGAACGGGTCAATTAGTTTGGCTGAAATGTCATACAGTGAGACGTTAGTTAATCATAAGCATGGATCAATTCAGCTTAACATTAGAAGTATCTATTCAACACAGAAGTTATATTCATCAGGACTTTTGATGGATAGAGTACATCAATGTGCATACTTCCAGAGTTGTGAGTTGCCCTGAGTACAGGGGTTTTCTTCACTCATGTGTTTCCTTGGGAAGTTTCTGTGTGTGCCCACTATTACAGATACTGAGTGCATTGGTGGGATGATGTAAACTAGATTTATGTGTGGATAGTGGTGTCTTAGATATTCTTGTAAATGTTTTGAGATATATATTTATGTATAAATAAATGCTTATTTTGTGTTATTATTGTCAGTGCCTGATTGCGTAAAAAGAAATGTCTCAATGGGAGATCAAAAACTACTTAGTGAGTAGGGGTAGTGTATTTCAACAGTATTTACCCCCACCATTCTGAGAGAATGTCAGTATAATCACATATAGTAGTACTTCTCTAGGAATCTAGGCATTCTGGTACAAGAGCAGTTAGAGTGAGGGAGTGTGCACATGCCCAAGTAAGAGATATGAGACATTATGGGTGACAACCTCATGCACCCATTATGTAAGTAATGTCAATATTCCCCAGAAGAAAGGTACTTTGAAATTACCAAATTCTACAAAGCAAATAAATCCTTATATACTTCATAACAAAGTTCCCATAAACCACATACCCAAGCTTTTTTTTCCTTAGGATACTGCTTATAAATGAAATGAAGGGGATAGTCATAGTTTTACACTTACACAATATATAAGATCAGTATATAGTGACCAAAAAAAGCCCTTAGGAAGGAAGAGGAGATAGGGAGTCACCTGTTCTATTAATTATTTACTTTCAACTTTCACCTACTTTCTGATAAGCTGTCACTTTTGATGTAAAAGAACATTATGCTGAGATTAAAACGGACAGGGCAGATGAGTGAAAGTGACCAGGCTGAGATCTCCAGAGCTGATTTATAGTCCTTAACCTTGAGGGAATAATTTCCCACAAAGCAGCTGGGGTGATACCCTTTCCAAAGCTTTCTATTTCAATATTTGCAAATCTAGTTGATGTCACACCTGCCTAGGGACACTTGCTAAGACAGTTTAATAAGAAATATCTTTCTCAGAGATTAATGTCCAGCTCCACCAATGAAAACTAGAAAGTGATTCAACAGTCACAAGTCTATTTATGGAGACTGAAATTTTGAAAAGAAAAACTCTGGAAATTAAATACACCAAATTAGAAACTTTTCATAATATTCTGAGCTAGATGGGACTTTCCAGGTCACCCAGTCCAGCACCTCTTATTTGCCCCTCACGGGGACGATGAAGATCACACATATTCAATAACAATTTCTTTCTCCATATTCCAACAATTCTTAAAAATCCTAGGGTTTTTGTAACTAAAACATAGAATAGTGTTTTCTGGTGTGTTTGTATGTTTCATGTATATTTTAATAATCTTTATGTTTTCTGCTTATTTCTATGGTATGTTCACATGTTTTCTGGAATATCTACCAAGTTCTATTTATACTTATGTAGAAAATTGAAAATAGAAATTGCACACAGGTTTAAGACCCTTTTTTCTAGATCCATAAAAGGGAACCAACTACTAATTTTATACTTTTGTTTTTGTTTATTCCATTTCTGAAGAGACCAGGAACATGGGATTGGCTTTTGGTCTCTTGTAAAATATGAGTTGCTCACACTTTTGTATTTCATAAAGGACGTTCCTCCCAACAAACGTTGGAGGTAGATGCTACTAATATTATTATCCCCATTTTACAAATAAAAAAAAATTAGGTTCAGGGAGATGACCTATTCAACGTACAGTAAGCAGTGAAGTTAAGATTTCAGCCAGTAAGCAAAGAAGTTGAGATTTAAACCTCCTGACTCGTACCCTTTCTAGTTACCAAGCTATCTCTTATGATAACTTTAGTCTTTTATATCTTTTACATAGCTTTAACTATGTGCCAGGCACTGTGCTAAGAGCTTTTAAATTATTATTTGATCCTCACAGCAACCCTGAAAGGTAGGTGTTATTATCCCCATTTTACAATTGGGGAAACTGAGGCAGGCAGCGGTTAAGGGACTTGCCTAGGGTCACACAGCAAATAAGTATTAGGCCAGATTTGAAGTCAAGTCTTCTTCACTCTAGACCTAGCCTTGTATCCTCTGTACCACCTAGCTGCTGCTGGTAATGACTGCTCAGAAAATGAGATGATGTGAACAGGAAAGTCAACAAAGATTTATTAAGCACCTTCTATGTACCAGACCCTGTGCTAAGCAGCAGGGATACAAAGAAAGGCAAAAACAGTCTCTGCCTTCAAGAAACTCAGTCTATGGGAGAGACAACATGCAAACAGCTATGTACAAACAATATATGTATGGTATCAATTGGAGATAATCTCAGATTAGCTACTCTCTTTGGATCTCATCATCAAATGGGGTTATTCCAGGTGTTCTCTAAGATCATTTTTAGCTTTATATGTCTGTGCACTCTTCACTCCACTGTTTAATGATATCTTTACTGCCCTTTCCTTCCCTAGTGTATTAATTATCAGCAGTTCTGTGCAATTCTATTTCTTTTAAAAATGTAACATGTATTCAATTTGGGTGAGGATAGCTGCTGATAGCTCCCCTCTCCTCTAAGATCTGAAGACCTTTACTACATCTAGTTTTCCTCCATGCTACCCTTAACTATAGAGTTAACTCATTTTCAAGAAAAGCAAAGTGTTCACAGTATTGGAGGAATCATAAATCCTGAGACACCAGGGCCATAAATGACCACTTGGATCATCTGCTCTGAGCTTGTGACATTTTACAGTACAACACCCTCCCATCTCTTTCCAGATTTGGTCAAGCTTGTCTTTTAAAAGGGTAAGATTAATTTCTTGGGGTTATTAATATCTCAATTCAGACATACCAGGCACTGTGCTTGCTTTCCAGTCTTAAAACAGCTCTAAAAATTGTTGTTACAGTGATTTGCGAATGATGGCATGTGTTATTTTCATTCCCACTCCCTCCACTGAAGTTAGTTTGTCTCATTATAGACACACGAGTCAAAATTCTTTGCCTAATCAGGTTTCAATGTGCTCAATCAACAAGAATTCATTAAGTGGCTACTTACGTACCAAACACTGTGCTCCGTGCTGAAGGTAAAGTGCCAAATGAAACACTGACTTCAAGGAGTCCACGTTCTACCAAATTATATATTACTTACTGCTTCTCAAATTACTGTTTGTATCCATAATGGAATTTGATTAAGGACTCACATGCCTTTTGTTTTTCGAAATGCCTTTATATTTTCTTTTTCTTAGTTCAATTTTATTTTCAGTTCCAAATTCTCTTTCTTTCTTTCCCCTATTGAGATGGTAAGGAAAAAACAAAGCCTATTATAAATATATATATATATATATATATATATATATATATATATGTATGTATATATGGAGTCAAACAAAACAAATTTCCACATTACCCACTCCAAGGAAGGAAGGGAGGAATTAAAGGGAGGAAGGAAAGGAGGGAGGAAGGAAGGAAAGAGAAAAAATAAAATAAAATATTCTTCTATTTGTACTGTGAGTCTAATAGCTCTCTATCTGCAGGGGGCTAGCATGTTTCATTATGAGTCCTTTGAAATTGTGGTTTCTCATTGCGTTGATCAAAATTCTCACATCTTTTAAGATTGATTATCTTTATAATATCATTGTTATTGTAAAAAATTGTTCTACTGGTTCTGCTCATTTTCCTTTGTGTCAGTTTATAGAGGTCTTCCCAGGTTTTTCTGAAACCATCTTCTTTACTGTTTCTTATAACACAATACTATTCTATTACATTCACATACTGTTAACTTGTTCAGCTATTCCCCAATTTATATTATCTTTATATCTTCAAAGTATAATCCTCACCCCAGTTACAGTAAAATCCTGGTAAAGTTTGGCCCATGATACCCATAGGAAATGAGGGGAAAGATAGGTCCCAGGAGAAAGCCACCATCCTCAGGGCCCCAATTCTAAAAACAAAAATTCTATCTTATTGATAATGAAAGCATTTTTTTTGGTGATCTATTATGACTTCCTGGATACTTTAATAGAGATGTGATCTCTTTGTTGCAAGTGTCCTTCCATCATTGTAGTTTGCAACTGTTCTTTATGAGTTACCAAGGCCGAATTATTCGTCACCCAGCAGTCAGCCTGCCAGAGATATTCCACCCTTTACTTAACTAGAAGCTATCCTGGTATTCAGACAGCAAACATAGACACTGAAGGTCTCTAATTGACTATAAAATAGATAGTAACCTGAAGAAACTGGAATGACTTGCCCAATTTCACCCACTATATCAATGGCTGCTATAGGATTCTATGTCATATTCTGTAATTAAAATTCTGTAATTAAAAACGCTATTAAATAAAGTGTAAGCCCGTGGCTGATATTTGAGGCCATCCACAATCTGTTATCAACCTACCTGTCTAGCCTCATCTCAGGACACTATCCTTCATGCATTCTCTATGTTATAAAACCACATTTTTTGTCTCCCATTTCCCTGCTTCCTTAACTCAAATCATTCTCCATGCCTGGAACAGAATCCTATTCCATTTCCTTCTTTTAAAGTCTCTCCCTTGTTTCTAGACCCAAGTCAGATGCCACTACCTCCATGAAACCTTCTCTAACTCCACCTCTGCTAAGTAAAAGAAGTTTCACCATTCTCACAAAACCTTGTCTTACTTTTCTTTAATCCATCCTCTTAATTAATATGCAGAGCTGTTTATTGGAAAGAGTGTTGGATTTGGAATCAGAGGACCTGGGGACAAATATATACCATAATATGTACTTCTTTATATTCAAATACCATAATTTGTTTAGCCACTCCCCATCTGATGGGCATATCCATTGTTTATAGTTCTTTGCCACTACAAAAAAGAGCTGTGATAAATACTTTTGTACAAATCAATCCTTTTCTTCTTTCTTTGAATTCTTTGGAGTACAGGCCTAATAATGGTACTTACTGGGTCAAAGAGTGTATAACTTTTAGTTTAGTAATTTTTGAGGAATTGTTCCAAATTGCTTTCCAAAATGGCTGTGCCAATCAATAGTGCCATTAACAGCGAATGTTCTTGTTTCCACATAACCCCTCCAACATTTGTCATTTTTCTTTTTTGTCAGCTTTGACATTCTGATGATTTGGGGGTAGAACCTCAGAGTTGCTTTAATCTGTATTTCTCTAATTATTAGTAATTTGAAGACTTTTTCATATGCCTTAGTAGCTTAGATTTCTTCCCTTGGAAACTGCCTGCTTATATCCTTTGACAACGTATCAATTGAGGATCTTCCTTAAAAGCAAAGATGGCATTGTTTCTATCTTTGTACCTGGCCTTGCACATAGTGAGGGTCTAGTAACTGTTTGTCAAATAGAACTGAATGCCATTGATAATAAATGTTTAGCACCATGGGCATACCAGGCTTATATTGTCATATGATTATTCAATTCTTTTTCTATATCTGATATAGCTTATATAAAGCCATGATGAATGCAAGGCAAATAGGGCTTTTCCCCAAGATGTGAATATCCAAAAATGCCTGCTTCCTCCCTGTGGTGTCTACTGTCTTTACTTTGTACTTTTCCTAGTGGTTCTCTGTAAGGCCGGACCTCACCACAGTTACAGTAAAACCCTGGTAAAGTTAGTTTGGCCTATGAAACCCAGAGGAAAACAGGGGAAAGGTAGGTCCCAGGAGAGAGGCACCATCCTCAGGGTCCCATCACTACACCATTCCTTTCCTAAAGTCCAGCACACACGCACACACACACACACACACACAAGACCGAAGAGGCAAGCACAAGACCACTCCCTCCCCCAGCACTACTGTACCTACAATCAGATTGTCATTTATTGTCTTCCCACCCCATCTCTCCTCTCCCAGCTGTTTTCTCCCCAAGTGAAAAATACCTAGTTATAGCTTTTACAGAAAGATGAATTTCATTTTATACAAAAAAGGAAATTATGGATATAATTTTATGTACATATATATATTGTATGGCTATATGTATATGTACAATATATAAAAATTATGTATATAATTTTATGAGGAATCAACAAACCTGAGTTCTATAGCCAGATTTGCTACTTACTAATCACAGGACTTTGCATCTAAAGCCCTTTAGAACTTGGGCCCTTCATATCTTTCCTGTCTTTTTATACTCTTTCAGGTCTACACACTCTATAATACAGCTACACTGCCCTATTTGCTGTCTTGCACCCAAAACGCTCCCTCCCTGGGCTCCTTTCATTAACATTCGCTCTCCCATATACCTGGAATGCACTCTTTCTTTCCCTCTTACTACTAGCTTCCTAGCTTCCTTTAAGATTTAACTAAAATCCCTCTTTCTTCAGGAGACCTTCTCTGTCCTCTTTTCTGCTAGTCCTATCCCTCTAAGATTACTTTCTATTAATCTGTATGTATTTTGTAACTCATAGGTACTTCAATGTTTGTCCCGTCCTCCCCACCTTTCCATTAGAATGTGTGATCCTTGAGAGCTGAGATGGTATTTTTCCCTTTCTTTACATCCCCGTCACTTAGCAAAATACTTTGCATACAGTAAGTGCTTAATAAATGACAAGCATTTATGAAGTGAAAAGCATTTATTAAATGACTTACTGACTAACTGACTTCCCCTAGACTTTATTTTCCTCATCAATAATTTAAGAGGATTTCTAAGGTCCCTATATTCTATGCGGTTATGAATCTAGTTCACTTTGGAATAATGAGTGGTATTTCTGGGCTATATTATTTTGTCTTTTATTTTTATACACTTTCAGATATTTTTCTCCTTCCCAGTCTGGGAACTAAACTACGCAAATTTCATGGTTTCTCTTGTAATAAACACTTAGTGTACTTCTGGATTTCTGTCATAATGCCGACATGTGAAATGTGGGTAATGCCTCAGGTTTAAAATGCTAGCACCTGGATGGTCTAAATCTAGACCATGAGTTGATTTATTGAGCTTGATTCTCTCTTTCACATTTGGGAGAAACTTTATATGTGGCTCTGAGTTATGAAAGCAAGGAGGGCCCCACTTCCATTTTCTATGCCTGGGAATGGAAGAGAAGATGAATTCAACTACCCATAACATGCCTTCTAACTTTAACGATTTAAGTAATTCATTTTTAGTTGACATATAATTGAGCATCAAAATAATCATGTTTCTTATTTTGAAATGTTATAGAAGTACAATTAACTATAAGACAAATTCTGGCTATTTTTCTTGTAGCTAGAATCAAAGAATGTCACACTTGGAAAGGATTTCGGAGTATCTATTCCATCAAGCTGAGCTGCAGGTAGCCTGGATTTCCAGCCAAGCCTGGTACATTTTGCATGAAACATTCCTAATGGTGGAGAGAATTCTGATTCAATGATGCTTCATGCCTGCTTGAGGGTCTGAATTGGTGGGAGAGGCTTGGAGGGAAGAGATGGGACATTCTTCATTCCTTTTTTGAGAAAGTCTTTCTTTTTTCTTCTTTCTAGAGTTAGTCCTGAAGAGAGTACGGAACCACCTGTGTGTCTCTCAAAGGATGAAGAATATTTCTACTCTCTAAAACTCTCACACCCACTACACAGCTCAAGCAGGATTCTTTCCACGATTGGGAAAAGACCCAGGTTTGGCTCAAAACCTGAGTTATATTCAATTATGTCATCCCTTAGTCAGAAACTTTCAATAGCTCCCCATGGACCTACTACATAATGTTCAGAATCTACGGTCTGGTATTCAAGGCCTTCCTCTTACACCCAGTTTTCTATACTATCTCATACCAGTCCCTTACACACATTCTATATTCTAGCCACATTGGACAACTCATTGTTTCCTGTATAGATCCTATACTTTCCTTCATCCTTTCCTTTGTTCATACAGATCTTTATATTTGAAATGCCATAACTGCTACCTGTGTTTTGAAGTCCTGCTTATCTTTCAAGGTTGTTCCCTGATCACTCCCCATCCTAATCCCCAACCAGACATTCTTCTTCCTTCTACAACATCCAGATACAATCTATCTCCTCCATGAAGCCCTTTTTGTCTCTTTTATGGAACTGCTAATGTTCTACTTTGTCCTATGTTTTTGTGTATTTGTCTTAGTCACTCTAAGACTGATGATTTCTTGATGAGAGAGATCACTTTTGTACAATACATCCACAGAGCCTAGCACAATGCATACACAGAGTGGGTGCTCGATTTATTTTTGTTAAATTGAAGAGTCAGGCATGATAGAAGCAAAGAGTCAAGATATAAAAGCCAGTTATTCTAAGCTACTTGAAACATGAGTAGAGAAAGGTGGGTAAAGATAGAAAGCAGTGGAAATTTTTGTTTCTTTTAGAAGTAGGTTATTTCCACCCAAGATAAAATTAATATAAACCTCGTTACATTAACTTTCATAATAGTCCTGTGCCTTCCTGTTTTTATTATTATTATTTATTTTATTTATTTATATTATTATTTATTTTATTATTATTTATTATTATTAAGCATTTCTGTAAAGTCTGAATCATATAAATGGATAAATAACCTAATCTGTGTTTATCATCATTATTATCTATCAAACCCTATAGATATTTCATATATGGACACATATATTCAGGTTCTAACAATCATGAGAGCTCTGATCTGAAGTTCAGCATTAATGGTACTCTGAAGTTTAGTCAAGGAAGAAAGAAGATACTGAAGCAATAAAGCACCGTGAGGGAGAGACAAGAGACAGTATGTGCCAGAGGTGTCAAACCACCAGTGCCACTTTGACTACTACTAATAGAAATAACCCAGGACCCTAAACTGAGAACACTAGTGCTCTAATAGATTGCAAACCCTGTTACCAGGCCCTACTTATGAAGCCATAATCAAAAGGAACAAACCCCTCTGGAGAAGGAACCCACCATACTCCTTTCTACCCAAATCATCAGTTGTTAACCAATTGCTGACCAATTGCCACCAACGGATAGGTGAGTCTAAGGGCCCTGGGAAGAGTAGCATGCACATCCCAGACCAATGACTCTGTTTCTAGCTCAGACCTCACAGCCATCAGCCAGAGAAGCAACCCTTGTGAAGAAAGGGTCAGTTAACCCCATTAACCGCCAAGCAACTGCCCCCTATGTGGTAGGCAAGACAGCTTAGCTGAAACTGAAGAGGCAAGTGTCAGAACATACTTGGCAAGTCAAACCACTGCCTTCACCTCATCCATCACCTCCAATGACTGACCAATTGTGAATTTTAAGTAGGTGTTGGAGTCCTTTTGTCTTTAGCAAACACAGCTCATGAAGACCTAAAAGTGAAAGTTCTTGCCCTCAAAGTCCTTAACACAGCCAAATAGTCCAACATAAGAAATTGGTATAGTTTTATCAGTGCAAAGTATAATAAAGAAGATAGATTATCAGTCATCTTGTTCCTGCACCTTAAGGACCATTGGATCTTTCTCATGACTGACTTGCACTTTAAACCTCCTATGTATGTCATCACTTACATTAGAATATGAGAACCTTGAGGAAAAGGACTATCTCTGCTTTTCTATGTGTATCCTTAGCACCAAGAGTTGTGTTTTGTATTGTATAAGTGCTTTTGTATTCACCTGTTCATTCACTCATTTATTTATATGTTATCCATATCTCTCTTAGACTCACAGAATGTTAAAACAGACAAGAACATCTAATTAAATAATTCTCATCTCAACATGAGAAAACTGAAGCTCAGTGAGATTGTGAAATTTGCCCAATATTACATAGCTGGTTAGTACTGGAACTATCAATAGAACCCCCCATATATTGACCTTCTAATTCATTTCTTTCCACTTTTGGAAAACTGCAGCAAGATACAACTTATCAGCTATGATAATGAGATATTTAGTGAACTATATGTGGCATCTAACTGTCCCTTTTTATGCCTAAAGCATGATTATTTTTCTAATAGGTTTGGGATCAAAGATTTTCATTAGCATACCTTCTAAGAAAATTTGCATCTCATAAATTCCTGAAGAGAACCATTACATGATCTTCCATTTCTAAATCTAAACAGCCAAAGTACCTTTTTTTTTAAATTTGGAGAAATACTATAGCTCACTGGGATTTACTTTCCCAGAATTGTCATTTTAAAGGCTGAGTCAAATTAATCAAATTCTGTTCGATATCGGTGCTATATTTTTATGTGTTGAGAATTTTAGAGACTTTTGTTTTGTTTTGTTTTCATAGAAAAAAAAGAGAGGTAATTAGGTAATCATGCCTTCTGTATAATTTGGAAATTTTATCATTATGCTTTGGAAATCACTAGCTTGTTAACCATAGGTCTTAGTATATTATAGTCCCCATCAGGACATTTCGCAGTACAAATGGGCTGTTCTCAATAGCTAAATTCTACTAGACTGTGAGACGTTCCTTCAAGTAACTAGAAGACAGCATTTCTAGGTAAATGTGACATACACAAAGAGTTAGGATTTGCTTCAAATCCGAAACTGAGTCTAGTTTCATGATTTTTTTTCCCCAAGGTCACAAACTTCCAGGAAAATCTGGAACTACAGAATAAGTTTTAAAGCAGTTTCAGGCCAGTATATGAGTATGAGTGAAAACTATGGCACATCAGATGATTTGGGTTGAATTTAACTGTACAAGATAGGCTAGGGGCTGGGTGGGGTTGTATTTTTTGGAGCCATACACAGTGGGTGTGTACCCAAGTGGGCTAAGTCAAACAAAAAACGATCCTACCCCAATCTACTGTATACTAAGGCTGCCAGATTTCACACCATTTTCATTGCCAATGTCAGGAATTCCTCAGTTGATTGAGTGGAATATAGAGTTAGCATTCCTAAATCTTTGAAATGTATTCATATGAAAATGAAGCTGAAAATTCACCACTGGTCACTAGAATGAGGAGCCAGATGCCTTTGGCCAGAATCTGTTATTTCTATCTCTAGAAAAGATATGAATGAGAGTTAATTAATTCTCATGACAGGGATCATGAGATAGTGGAAAGATTGTTTGCAAGAAAATTATAAGGCCTGGGTGCTGGACATAAAAAAAACATAGAATCTTAGTGTTGAAAAGGTCCTATATAGGAATCCTCATTACTTCTTCCTCTGTAAGTAGGCATCTAGCCTTCATCTGAAGATATCTAGAAAAGGAGAACCTGCAACCTACTGAAGCAACCCATAACATTTTATGTAGCTCATTTTGGAAGATGACACAAAACTGATATGAATACCAAACATATTGGCTAACACAGTTAGGGTCCTGAAAGTGAAGAGAAACCTGATACCTACTGAGGTAGCCCATTCCCCTTTTTGATAAGCTCCTTGAATGGAGCCAAAAGATGCCCCTATGTAACTTCCACTTCTGTTCCTAGTTCTGCCCTCTAAGATTAATCAGAACAAGCCTAATTCCTCTTTTACATGACTATCTGAAAAGAACTAAGCAAGCTGGAACTTAGGGTTGAATATAATAAGATGAAATTTAAAAATGGATAAATGCAAAGTATTACACTTGGGGGTTAAAAAATCTGCTGCACAAGTATAATGTAGTAAAGGAAGACACTAGACACTAGTTAATATGAAAAAAAGAGAGGGGGGAAAAAGAAAATATCTGGGAGCTTTAGAGATCTGCAGCTTAATATGAGTCAACAATACCACATCACAGCCAAAAAGACCATAGAATTTAAGGTTGAAATAGAGAAGGCATCATGACCGGGACTAGGGCAGTATAACTACACTATATTCTTCTCTGGCCAGCCTACTGCCCTACATGAAAAGACCATGACTGGGCTCTTCGTGTTTGATATTCAGACCAGTTTTGTGTCATCTTCAAATTTAAAAACATGCTATCTCTACTTTTATGTAAATTACTGATAAAAATATTTTAAACAGCAGTGGGCTGAGCACCGATACCTGAGGCCTTTCACTAAAGAACTCATCCAAGCTGATACCAAGTATTAGTAAGCCCTCTTTGGGTGTGGCTATTCAACCAATTCAAAGACCACTTAACATCTACCATCTAGTTCATCTCTATTCATTTGGTCCATGAGAACAGCATGAGAAAGAAACATTGTAAAATGCTTTGCTAAATTCCTCACGTTAAGACTTTTTATATGAGTGATCTTGGCCAGTTTAATTAATCTCTTTGAACCTAAGTTTTCTATCTGTTTATAGGCTCAAAGATTTAGAGCTTAAAGAGATCATAGAAGGAACCTAGCCCAGCTTTATCACTTTATAGATGAAGAAAATTAGGCCCAGAACGCTAAAGGTACAATGTTATTCACCTGGTAAGTTGCAGGGCTAAGATGCAAACCAGTGTTTTGTTTCGTTTATTTATTCTAAATCCACTTGCTTTCTATTGCATATGAGCTCTCCTATCTACCTTACAAAACTATTGTAAGAATCAAATGAGATCATGTAAATAAAGCCCTTTGTAGCCATGAAGCTCTATGGAAATGTAATTTGTTATGGAATGAAAGAAAAAGAGAAAACCTTATTTACATTTGTGTTCAACAAAGTCCAACTTGGATGCTTCTGTCCTCAAGGCTGTGCCAGTGAAACATAAGCTCTGGCAGATTCTACCATATTGGTGCAGCTTCAAATATGACCCTGACAAGAGGCCAAATCTGTTTTCCAAGGAAAAGCCCAAGTATAGAGAACACATCACTAGTAGGCTGGCCACTTAGTGATGAATTCATTGTCCATGGGAACTCATGAAACAATGAAAAATACAAAATGGCCCTAGACCTATGTGGATCCCTTCTGTTTCTTCAGTGACAGTGGCAGAATGGATGAAAAGAAGACAACACATTCTAGAAATCACATAGGTTTTCAACCATGTACAAATTTTAATTTTGCTGTTGGTGCTTTGAATGTGAAATCCTTTTCTGATGACCAAGTCATTGCCCTCTGAGGTTCCTTCCAGGTCAAAGACTAGTCTAGACTCTATGACTACTAACGGAAGAGCTGAATCATATCACTCACACAATTTTTACTATAAAATGAAATGGAAGGAAGTTGCAGCTAAAGGGTGGGATGGCTGACAGGTGCTCCTTGGAAAAGTAAACAAGGGAGTTGGTTTTCATCATATATCCAAAAGCAAAGCAAAGAGAAACATTATTTTAAGGGATATTTGGACATTTGTCTGTGTAGTATTAATGATAAGTATGTGCAAAAAAGACCAACATGGGGGGGGGGAATTTTACATATACATATACACACACACATATACACATGTGTGTGTATCAAATTCAATAATATCAATTGTTGAGTAGAAAGTGTTAGAGGAGTATATTATAGACTTTATATTTTTGATGTTATGATCATTGTTTGATATCATAGTTTTCATTTGATGCTTAGATATTGTTTGGTATTATATTTATAATGATAGAATTCCAACATGGAGTCACTTAGGCTAAGTAGTCCTAATGCCCATAGAAACATATCAGCAAAACAGACGGTTGTTACTTTTCCAATGTTAATTTTGTGTCTGAAGGATAGAGCTTCTAACTTTCTGATTGGATGAACTCTTGACCTGCTGCAGGGACCTTGGGTTGTCTCCTTTTTCTGCCTTAGTTAACATTAGACCCTCTCACCAGTTTGTGGTGGGCATAAAGAAACGCCACCTACCCAAGCTTCACCCAAGTCTCTTATCTATAAGGGACCCCAGAACGTTCTACTGCATCTGGGATTGATTAGGAATGCTCTCTCCTACATTTGGCACCAATTACCTGTTTTCAATCAAAATCATTCTTGGGGTATATATTCTTGCCACCTGAACCCCAACTTAAGTATGTTCCCTCTCCAATACATTTCCCTCGTTCTCAAACCGGCTGAGTTTCTTGCATGAGGGAACCAATCTCTGTCTTTTTATATTGCCATGTCATGTGTATATGCTATGTTTGCCTGCTCTCCAATTTCCATAACAGTAAAACTCTTGATTCCTGAGTACCAAATATCTAGAAATCCCAAACCCTGATATTTGCTTTAACCTGAGCCATGAGAGGCCAAATAGAGCAAAGAGGGAGGGAAAATGCTCTGGGAGTGGTCATAAAACAACCACCAGTATCTAGATAGAGAGAGCTATCTGGATACTATGAAAGTCAACAAAAGGGAGCTCAGTGAGTAAAAGTTATAAGGGAAGGGACTAAAAGTGGCAGCCAAGAGCACAATGCAGACTGGCTCTTGCTCCTGGCACTGTGTGTCAGGGACCATACGTGGTGGTGCATCCAGTACTGGAGAGACCATCAAGGATGCAGTAGCTACCATTTTTCTGAGTTGGAAAGAAGATGGAAGCATTCTGAGAAACCTAATAAGAACAGCAGTTTGTTAACAATAGAACAATTCAAGAGAAATGTCATGGTAATATTTACGAGTATGAAGGAGCTAGACAGCATAGTGAATAGAGATCTGGGTTTGGAATCAGTTAGAAACATAGCAAGCCCACCAAAGTTTCAGAAGCCAGAAAGGGGAACATATAAAGATAATTGACATGGTGTGTATAAAAAGAGCATTGGTATTTGGATTCAGTAGCCTGGGTTTGAATCCAAGATGTCTCTGACCCTAGGAATGTTGCTTCATATCACTGTACCTCTGTATTCTCATTTATAAAATGGAGATGATAATACTTGCACTATCTATTTCCCAGGAGTGTGTTCTAAGAAAGGTGAACCTTAAAATGTAATAGACATGGACATGTGAACTATGTAGTATGAGTAATAAAATATAGTAATACAATATAGTAATGTTGTAAGAAAGGTGAACCTTAAAAGGTAAGAGACATGGACATGAGAACGATAGTAATATAAGGGATTGAAAGATTAGCAAGAAATGAGGGCACAATACATTAAGAATTTGAGGATTCTCCTAAATTTAAAAGTATTAGGAACAATAAATATAGAATAATAGATTCATATCAAATGAAATTCTAAATTATCACTTGGACAACGGTAAACAAAAACTTGCCTATGTGGTAGACTTAAGGGTATAGAATATTGCATTTTTCCACATGATGAACTTGGATCCATTATGTCACTAGATGGAAAATACCATGAGTCACATAAATTTTACTTTTTAAATGACCTACAGTTGTAGAGCAAGGAAAGTTAATTTTGACAGGCAGTCTTCAAGGAGCTTAATAGTATTTACAGATGTGTAATCAATTACTGTTAAATGATTGAAATCCAAGCTTTCTCATTATAGGCCAGGTATTACATAATAGTTACTTACTGAACAAATTACCATATAAATTCTTGCAGTTGATGGTTTGCCAATTGGTTGTGCTATGGTTTTAACCAAAGTAAGTTTTAGGCTTGCACAATAGAATCACATAGAAAATGATACTCCTGAACTTCAGAAACTGAGCAGAGTGAGGTAGAAAGTGAGTATAACATATCCCAAAACCTCTGTGCCTCTGTTTCTTCATATGTAAAATGGGAATAATGATAGTATCTGTTTTATAAAGTTGTTATGAGTGAGGATCAAATAAAATAGCACATGCAAAGTTCTTTGCAAACTTTAAAGCACTACATAAATGCTGGCTATTATTATAATTATTAGCATCATCATTATTATTTCTTAAAAACCTATCAATATTTGCTATATTATACATTAGAATGTTTTAGCATTATGATGATAATTATTTTGACTTCATGGACCCATTGAAACCATCTTGGGAGTCCCCAAGGACCTCTAGGGATCTCTAGATCATACGTTGAGAACCAATGATCAAATGTATGAATTGTGTGTGGCTAAGTGGAATGAAAATGAAAGTTATGAGAGGTGAGTTGATTGACGAACTGGAACACCAGAGAGTTTGAGGTGCCATAAACATGGAGAAGATGATAATTCGAGTGTTAAACTCATTGAAACAGAAAGGAGAACCACTGAGGGAGGCAATAGATAACTAGGACCTCGATAGGGTAATTTAGTCAGATGGAGTTAATGCCAAAGAAGGAGAAGGTTCTGAGTAATGGCAGTAGAGGGTGGGGGTCTAAAGTAACAATGAGGAGTAAAGAGTATGGTCTCTCAATCGCCTGTCCTAATATGTGTGTCGAGGAGAAGGAGGGGGAGGTATAAGAGAAGATACACCTGGTGCCGGAGAAGGTGACAACCTAGATATTCAGTGTCCTCTGAGGGAGAGCCAGGTTATCTTAAGTACAGTAAGATGGTAGGAGAGTGAGAGGAAGAAGGCTAAAATGGAAGGAAGCTTGTCAATGATGGCATAATGGAAAAGAAGAGCAGTTCCCCTCAAGGGTAACAATGTCTCCTCTTCTAAGCTATACCAATGAGAAGTTACCCATGAATCTGAAAGGATTTAACCTTAAACTTGCCCTTTGATCCAGACCACATACTTACTACAGGTCCACAGTAATGAATCAAGAGGTCTTCACTCTATTTCACAATGGAAAGTTTCCCATTTGATTATATGATGAGATCTATACTGGAAAACTAGGTGAGAATAAGCAAACTCTTCCATGGATCTATTGCCTTTCCCTTCTTTTGGGATAAAGGTGCTAGCAGCTAGGCCTGCTATGACAGAGTATAGGAAGAGCTGAGGAGAACTCCTAACAAAAGAGTTGATCCTAAAAGTTTTCATTAATCTATTAGTTTTACCTGCCAACTAATAAATACATATTCCAGACTAATTGTGAAATGAATTTAAAAATTACATTCCAAGTTACCAAGGGTGTAGTTGATAGAACATAAGAGCTGACATGGAACCAGAGTCAAAGGACCAAAGTATCAATACTTCCTCTAACCCTCACTAATTATGTGAGCTTGGTCAAGTCAACCTCTCTGGTTCTCATAAACCATATCTCATCTGTGAAGTGAGAGGCTGTATTACACACACACACATACATATATATGTATATATATGTATGCATGTATGTATACATGCCTTTTGTTTAAATTCCTTGAAAAAACTCTGACTTCCCACAGACAGATATCATTTCAACAAATACAGATTGCATTTACTTCATATTTCATGGCCAAAATCCAAATTCAAAGTTTATAACCCTTCCAAGTTCTATTAGAAAAACACATCACTTGCTGACCAGCTTTCTAATGATCATCCTCTCTGAATTTAGTGAAATGAGCACTCTTTCAATAGACATCACCAGGCTCATAGGACCACACTCAAAACTTTTCTGGCTTTATAGGTCCCACCGAAGCTTATGTTTCAGTTGATAGTTGATATAGCCTTCAAGGACCTAGGGTCATAGTAATACCATTATGATGCTCAAAAGGGTTTTTGTGTAGGGCATATAATACAAACATACATTTTCCAATGTGGTCTTCAAGTATTAAATAATCCTTATGATTCTGTGAGAAATAACATTTCTTTATTACAAGTGATGAAATTGTTAAAATGGTTTAATTGCAAGAGCTCTTGGTCTGAGGTCCATGGACTTGTTTGTTTGTTTTGGGAGAGGGAGAATGATTTTTCAATAAGTTTTTTAATATAATTGGTTTCTTTTGTAACCAAATATAATTAATTTTATACATTTAAAAGCATTGTTCTGAGAAAAGGTACACAAGCTTTACCAGATGGCCAAAAGGATTCATAATCACAAAATAATTAAGAACTCCTGGCTTAATAATTTGTTTAGAAGTACAGACACATAATCTATATTAACTGAGACTAGCAGTCTCAGTGATCTACCTTCCCAATTCTACTCTTTAGATTACGATTACATTTTTAAAAGATTTTTGAGACTTAATTGTGTTTTTACTAAATGGATCAACAGACCAATACATCTTCTTTCTCATCATAGACTGTAATTCTGTGGAGGGAATTTGTGATTGGGTAGCGAACAACAGGGTGAGTCTTTATTTGAACCCTTGTGCTGACTTTGAGCTGAGCACATAACCCATCTGTCTGGCTCCTGCTAAGGAAGGGCTAATAAAGACAATTCTGCTCAAATGTGCAATAAAAGTGTTGATATTAAGAGGAATTCAGTAACCTCAGATCATCTCATGACCCATTCTGTAGTCTGAAATCCAAAGTAAAAGCTCAATTTAAAAAACACACACATCACATGGGGCAGTGATTCCCCATATGATGCAAAAAAGACTTTATTTTTAAAATTTCTGTTTATCTGGGAGATAGAGAAGAGACTGAGGTTACCCCCTTAAAAAAAGTGGTCCTGCAAAGGCTTTGGAGGCACATGTGTGTGTCTGTGTACCTACAGTATGGTGATTTCCTATGCCATACAGACCTAAACCATTCAGTTGTAAATGAGGCCTGAATGGCACTTCATAAACCATGTGCTCATCTCCCACCAGACCTTGGATTCTATTTGAGCACTCATGACATTTTTCTTTTTAATCTGAATCTATTCCATGCTGGCAGACAACCAAGTTCAGTCTGCTGAGAGTGCTAATAAAGCACATGGAAGAGTTGACTTTTTCAATGGCTATACCTGCCAACACCTTGGGTTGGCTTCCAATTTGGAGGGAAGCCTGTGGCCTTAACATTTGGCTTTGTAATGAGAGAGAATGTTTTTCTCCTATAAACACTCCAATTCATCATTATGGCCCCTGTGTCAAGGCAAGCTTTTTTTCTGTCCAAGCCATTATTAAGAAAATCACTGCACCTGGTTACCCAGTTCCTCTTACTCCCGAACCATGGTAAAAGCTTTGGTTTCCCCACTTTTTCAGGCAAAAGCAAGAGAGTGTTTTGGAGACAAGCTGAGGGGACAGCTGTGTCACACAATACAGGAAGCCCATAAGTAAAGAACAATTTTCTTTCATCTTTTTTTTTGTGTGTGTGTGATCATCTTTCTCCCTGATAAATAGTCAGAACATCTGGATCAACTTCCAAAACCAATTTTATTGTTTCTCTGAAGGCCTAAGAAAATGCAGCCTTCCATCTTTGCTCCATTTTGTATCACTCCTCCTCTTATATCTTTCTAGGATGCCTCACAAGTGTTTATCCCCTGATCTCTGGATGCCCATCAGTTTAAATAGGAATAAATTACTTCCTGCTTGATTCATAGGGTGAGCTATTAAACGTGTTTAGAACAGCTATCACTTCTGTGAGGAGAAACAACATTATGAAGACTCCATATGGCTTTTATAGAAGAAGTGAGAAATGGTTGGAATAACTTTTTGACTTGGGCATCTCCTTTGGCTCTACTTTACTTTTTAAAAAATAACTATCTATGTAAGACAAATGATTAGTGGGATTTCTGTTCCTCCAATCCTGTTCACTGGCTTCTTGAGAGGCAGTGAAATATAACAGAAACAGTTCAAAATTGAAACCAAGGATTTGAATGCCCGTTTTACCATTCACTATTTTGTCTGACCTAGGACAAGTCATTTTACCTGTACAATTCTCATTTTCTTTCTCTTTAATATAAACATCGTAATACTTACATTATCTGCCTCATGGAGTTATTAGGTCGAAAGTATTTTGAAAACAAAGCACGATAGCAATGCAAAATTACTGTTGTTTCCAAAATAAGGACATTCCCATAGAATTGGGAAGAATCAGACAAAAAGTATTCTTTGGGCATGTAATCGTAAGATCTCCAAACCTCAATTGGTCTGTGACTCCCTATACTCCTTCTGGACCTTACCTATTTCATGATGCCAAGAATTTTCTTCTCTGATTATCTGTTGGTACCTGAGCCTCCTTTTGAGAAGGAACCCACACCAGCCATGTAACGTAGTCCAAACTTCACTCAGTCCATGACTTCCTGGATTCTACATAACTGTGGCCACCAACTCCCTTCCCCCATTAAAATGTAAGCTTCTATAGGGCACAGACTGCCTTTTTTTTAAACTAGCATTTGTATTCCCAGCACTTAGCACAGTGGCTGACACATATTAAACACTTAAGTTATCTGTCCATCTACCTACCTATCTACCTAACCTGTTTGTCTGTCTGTCTGTGGCTAGCTAGCTACTGATGGAATTAAATGTTTACTATTGTTTTTTTGATTTGTGAGATAAGGACATTTGCATCCATTACCACCAGGCACAAGAGTAGTGTGTTAATATACATGAAACCTGTCATGCACTGGATGCAACTTAATAAATGTTAATATTTTGAAGCAGTTTGACACTAGCAGATAGAGCTCAAGTCATGCTGTGAATAATCAAGTCTCCTTTGTTAGGACTGGTTACTCTCTTTGGAAATAAGATGCTGTGGTATGTATCTCATTGTAATTGTAGGCTTCATATATGGTACATTTATGAATACATTTTTATGTACTACTTTGTTTCCAAATAAATTTGTTCAAGTTAATTTTAACTATATCAAAAGGGATATTTTACTAATTATTGGTTCTATGGAAGTAGGAGTTAGCTAAGTAAGGTAACCATGATGCTGACATTTGGTTAACAAATCAAAATGGATTGTATTTCACTAGGAATGACACTTTAAGCATGAAATCTCTCGAAAATATATATAATGACTTTTACAATACCATCCTCTATCTGTCACCTATATTAACTGTGTTATGGACATGAACTCTGCCATTTGTTATGAATACTGCTCCAGAAAGAGATGCTTCTTTTCAGTCAGTGGTTTCTGTTTTGAGTAGAATGTTATGTTAGGTTAAATATTACTCAATAAAACAGACACAACTTTCCTCAAATCTGTTAACAAAACAGTGAGATGTTAATGAGGCTTTTGAAAGCACATGAAATTTATGGGAGGTTTCTAGCACTATGTGATTATGAAAATTCCACCTATAAGTCGAGAATATAACGTTTACCTATGACCCTAAAGATGAAGCCACTTTATCTATCTGACAAAGACTGGGGTCTTTTTAGACTTTCGGGGCTTAGTTAAGAGAGCCATTCACGGTAGAGAGACAAAGAAACTGAGACAGAGACAAAAAGAGATACAGAAACAGAGACAGAGGTGGAGACATGGAGACAGAGAGATAGAGAGAGAGAGAGAGAGAGAGAAAGAGAGAGAAGGAGAGAATGCAGAGATGCTGTCAAGGGATCAAAGATAATGGGAAGTTTTTTGCTAGGCCACAATCAGCCCTGCCTGCCAGAAGCCCAGAGGGAGAGGAGATTGGCAGCTTCTGGGTTCATCTTCTCAATATTCATAGCACTAATCTCTGGTCTAATCAGGTGGGTTAATTATCTCCTCTTTTACAAGACTCTTTAGAGCCTTTCCCTCAGCTACCTCTTAGGACTAGAGGCAAAATCCCATCTTTGAAGGGCAGGGAGAGAGGACTGCCTCCTTTTCTAAGGGTGGTGTCAGTGCTGAACTGAGAAAGCCCAAACCTGTTAACCATAAAAGGCCACTTTATCAATCTAGTACTACATTGGTCTAGGCTTTGGAGATAGAAAAGTGAAAAACAACTCTCTCTCTCTCTTTCATCACAAAATTTATGGTCTCCTAGGCGATTGAGATGTATACAAATATCTGTAGTACAGAGGATGAGAGACTCACCTGCTTTATCATCATCATTAACTGCTGACAAAATGCAAACAACAAGAAGATAGGCACAGAAGCCTTGGGAGTGCCATCACCTCCCAGACCACCAGACCTACTTCTACTTCAAATGTATCAGCCTTTATGCAAGGAGGAAACAATTCCAATGGAGAAGGGGAAAGCCATCTCCACCAACTATCAACCAATTGCCACTTACAGGGCAGGCAAACTAGCCTAGCTGAAGCAGCTGGGCACCCCAAGGGAGTGATGAGTGTGACGTGCAAGGCAAGGCAAAGCACCAATACCACCTTGGCTACTATCTTCCCTCTGACCTTAATGGGGACAACTCAGGACCCTGAACCTAAGAGCCACAGGAATAGCAGTACCCTTCAAAACACTACACCTGCTTTCAGCCCAGTTCCCACAGTCATCAATAAGGGAAGAAATAGTCATGGAGAAGAGACCCACCTTTCTCATCACCACCTGAAACAACTGTTGACCAACTTTTGCCAACAGGCAGATAAGCACAAGAACCCTCAGGGTGGCATCTATACCCCAGACCAGCATTCATTCTTCTGTCCTGGCTCTTGAAGGCATTATTGAGTGAAGGGATTTCTCCGGTGAAGTTTCCAGCCATTCCCCTCAACTGCCAACTAACTATCATCCAAAATACAGACAAGCCAGACTAGTTGAAGCATCAAGGCAAGAGAGAGACAAGAGGCAGCATGAAGTGAAGCTACCATCACCACCATCTTAATCAACATCTCCCCTCAGACTCTTATGGAGACAAAGGTCATATATATTTAGTATAATTTTAATGTTATTCATATTTCAACATAAAGGAAATCTTCATGAATTGTGATTTTCAATGTTTTTTTTTCTAATTTCTATTTTTATCTTAATTGATTTTTGGTTTCCATACATGTACCCCTTCTCAACATTTACTCAAGCATAACATCCTTTGAAAAAGAAAAACAGAAAAAGCAACTCGGTAAAACTAACCAATATATCAATGTTATCTGATAAGAAATGCAGTATTATACACCCGTGGCCCCTACCTTTTCAATTAAGAGAGAGAGGGACATTATCTCTACTCTTCTCCACTGCCAAGCTTGGTCGCTACAATTCCACAGAGTACAATTTTGTAGGAGTTTTTTGGTTGGTGTTTTTTTTTTCAGTCTACATTGTTAAATTTGTCTTGTATATTATTTTCCTGGTTTTGTTTACTTTACCTGTATCAGCTCAGATAAGTCTTCCTATGCTTCTCTGAATTGTTCATAATCATCATTGAGCTGAGTAATACTTTTTTTTGGTAGATTCTCTAGACAAGTAGACCTTTACACATCAGCTGAGTAATACTCCATTACATTCACACACCAGTTTATTTAGCTATTCTTCAAATGGTTGGTATCTACTTGGCAATAAATGTATTTTGGTTTATAGGGTACCTTTCTTTCTTTCTTTGTCCTCTTTGGAGTATGTACTCATTAGTGGGATCTCTGAATCAAAGGATATAGACATAAATGATTTATCTCATAATACCAAGAAGCTTTGAGAACAATCAGTGTACCAGTTCTGTAATCATACACCTTGGGCTTTCCTCTGCAATTCCACTTCCTTAATGCCATTTCAATTTTCCTGATTACATGGAGTGAATAACTCTAGTAGGTGCTAATTTCTCTTTCTCATATCTTAAAAATTGGTCATTCAAAAAAATACAGTCTGTTCTTGAAAACAGAGGTTTTAAAAGGCTATGCCCACAGAACACTGGCCAGTCCTAGCATGTTGCAAAGTCTTAAAATATGGGTAACTATGCATCTGTTCTTAGAAGATCAGTCAGCAACGTTTAGAAAGTTACACCACTGGAGAGCTGGCCACCCAGGATTGAATGCTTCCAACTGTAACAATTCATCAAAATGCTCTACTGAAGTGTAGAGGGATTATGAACAGCTTTGGTGGAGGGTGGAGGGTGAAGGTAAAGGATTTTTCTGCACAGAAGTTTTGAATCCAAGAGTGATTCAATATTCTTAGATTTTCCAAAGCATTCCATTAATATTCAAAGAATTTTCTATATTCTAATTCCCTGAAAACTGGTGATATTCCATTAGTCAGAGAACTGCATTAACCAAAACACCTCATAGCCTCGATGCAAAATTTATCCTTTGTAGATTTCTACAAACCTTACTTTTAATTCACAAGTTATAATAATCACAGTATCTACAATTTAGAAGGGAGCTCAGAGGCCATCTAATCCAGCCCAATGTACAGTGTGCTGATAAATGTTTAACTATCAGGTCTCAGGGTTGGGGGCAGACTAGGGGGGAATGTGCCCACAGCATGTTTATATTTATTATACATTATTAATATTTTCTCCAATACTTCCTTAAGTTTAGCCAATAAACAAAATATTACATCAAGCCATGATTTGTAGTTTTTGCTCAATTTCAAGGTGTAAGTGCTCACACAGAAAATTTAAAAATCAGCTCTGACTCCAGCAAACCACTGGTGCAGTCTAAATAAGAATGTCTTCCTTAGCATATATTCTGAGTTGGTCCTAACTCAAGGTAGTCTAGTGATTCAAGCTCAGGGTTGGAATATAATGAGAACATGGGTGGACTACAAAATTCAATACAACTTTACTTCGAAAGGAAAGTAAAGGGAAAAGAAAGGAATCAGGAAATAAACATTTATATAGCACCTACTATGTGCCAGACACTGTGACGAGTACTTTACAAATACTATCTTATTTGATCCTTAATAGTGTTAAAAAGGATATAATTCTTAAAGTTAAAATTGATACTGACTGATAAAATGCTTTTACTCTCCACTTTATCAGTCATCATTGTTATTAGCAGTGCTAGGTCAGAAATCTGGCTCAGGAGGCAATGATAATCTTGTTAAAATCTCCACTCCCTATACGTAGGGCCTTTAGTGCCTTGGGCAGCAGGAAAGTCCTATAACCTCCTGGTTCCCTTAAAGGACCAATCTAGCCAACATAAAACAGGTACCACTCCCATGATAGCATGCTGAGAAGTAATTATCTGTCTTTTGCTTAAAACTGACTTTTGGGACACTATTTACAAAAACAAAACAAAACAAAACAGGAGATGTTATCTAGGAATTTTTCCTACTTTCCCAAGAACTCTTCAGGTTCTCTCTCACTGTCAATCCTCTGATACCAACTTGTATTCCTGAATCTTCTTGTGCATCCTAAGAACTCACTGCTCTATAGCTATCCCTGTTCATTGCTATATCCATGCAGAGGCTTCTCATCCAGGTTAAAGAGCCCAAGTCCCTTGGTCTTGCCATTTATTCTCACTTATCCTTTCTATCTGTTTCTACTTTCTCTTTTGAAGGCTGTATCAAAGGTTGTAGCTCAGATGTATGAACTTCATTTAAGACTTTGTCAAATGCTTTCCTAAAATCTGGCTGAATTATGTCAACAGCATTTTCCTGGTCTACTTGTCTAGAGAATCTACCAAAAAAAAGGAAATGAAATTAGTTTGGCAGGAATAGTTCTCATAGGAAAGCTAAATATCTGTGACCATCACTGCCTTTTCTCAATGTCCACTAATCATCCCTTTAATAATATTTTCTAGAATTTCACTAGGAATTGAGTCAAGCTCACTGGCAGATTCTTCCCTTTTTTTTGAAAACTGGGACATTTGCATTTCTCTAGGCATATGATGGTAGTGATCTTAGAAGTTATCTGGTTCAACACCCCTCATTTTACAGATAAAAAAAGACGTTACCAATCACCCCAGGATAAAATAAAAATTCCTTTGTCATCATGCCTTCCTAGGATAAGCTGAAAGTCCTTCACAATGTGGCTCCAGTCTGCTTTTTCCAGGTTTATAATATCTACCTCATGCATTCCAAAGTGCAGCCAAACTGGCCTATTTGTTTGTCTTTAGAAAAAATTCCATCTCCTGTCTCTATATCCATATACTCCCTATTTACCTCTACCTTCTAGAATCCCTAATTTCCTTCAAAGCTCAGATGACAAGTTATCTGCTACATGAAGCCTTTCCTAATTCCTACAGCCTCTAATGCCATCCCGCTCCTAGAAACTAACTTCTATTTATTTTGCTTATATTTGGTACTAACTTATTGAGAAACAATCCAATGGGAAAGAAAAGGGGAAATTGTCTAAAGAAAGGAGCATGCATGCACAGGGAACTTACAAATGAAATGTTATTTTAGAAAGTCATATACAGAGATAGAAGCAAGGGGAGGCAATCACATATGAAAGCAATAGTATGTATGATCCAAAGTGACTAGAAAAGAGAAAACAGAACCACTTGGCTCTTCTTTATTCCACTGAGGACAATAATCTTGGGTTTTCGAATGATCAAAGTAAAACGGCTGATAGATAGTTCACACCAAGATATATAGTGACATAGTAAGACATCACCCACCTGCTCCTGATGAGTTCAAGTCTCTAGTCCCAGATGAATGACTTCTCAGAGTACTGAAAGTGCTAAAAGAATTAATATATGTGATTGGTGAGCTACAATCTGTGATCTTGAAAGTTGATGGAGAATGCAAACAGTGTCTCAAGACCAAAGTAGCATGGCACTATGGGGGTGGGGGGCGGGGGAAGGTAGGTGATGGAGATATCTGAGGCCATGTTTTTCCTTTTTCTTACTGGTCTTTCTTGGATTTTGTGTACCTGTTGTTCCCCCCAATGGAACGTAAGCTCCTTGTTTTTGTATACTCGGCACCTCGGGCAGTACCTGGCAAATAGTAGCAGGCAATTTGTACTTGTTGATTAAGTGACTTGTCCAAGCGCCCGCCCTCACTCAAATCCAATTCAATGCAAATTATGTCATGTCATCATCTCCCTGATGTCATGGTCCTCTTCCAGAATGAAGGACAAACTATGACTTGTGAGTTGTCCCAGCTGCCTGAAGGGAGACCCCAGTTGGCCAGTTCCAGTTGGGCAACTCAGTTCCTCCTCCCCTCTCTCCCTTCCTCTCCTCTCTCTTCTTCTGCCAAAATCGGGTATCATTCCCTTATCCTAGGGTATTCTGCCCAAAGGAAAGTAAATTTTGATGGCTGAAATCTACCTAGTTATGTTGGGGTTTACTGGATAGATTTCTTTCTCAAAGACCAAACCTTAAACCCAATTCACTCTGGATCTCATGGACTGGACAATAATAGGTCCCTGCTCAAGCACCACTTAATGGTTACTTTTTGTGCCCTCCTGGCTCAGAGTGAATATAAATAGTAATTGCTTCTCTTTTGGCCAGTAAGCCTGAAGGTCTTTCCCTCCCAGTTTGATATTTTTTTTAAAGGGCCATCCTTTGACTTACTTCTTCAACAGGCCTATTCATTGAATGGCATTGCCTCACTCAGTGAGAACTCAGAAAGACATTAGTATAAAAAGGCCAAGGTCTCCCACTGAAATCCTGGACCATCTTCAGTTGTTCTGATCTATATCTGGCCACTAGACCCAGATGGCTCTGAAGGAGAAAGTGAAGTTGGTGACTTTGCTCACTCAAATCCAATTCAATGCAAGTCATATCATCACCTCCCTGATGTCATGGTCCTCTTAGAGAATGAAGGACAAACCACAACCATGACCTGGCCAAGTTCTCACAAGTAGTAAAGAGCAGAGCAGGGATTTGAACCCAAGTATTTCAAGCCCAGCACTCTTTGCAGAATTCTGCTACTATCTGCAATGACTCTTCTATATTTTATATTTGCTAAAAAAGAATGTGTCAGCCCTTTGTCATTCTCACCACCAGCTCCCCCAGAAAACTGTTGTGGCAGATAGATATTAGGAAGTCCTCAATTCCAGTTGCCACTCTCCCCAACTTGACAGCTGTAGTCAACTTCCTTTCCCTTCGCTTTCTAACCTTACAAATGATAGCATACACGTCTAGAGCACTTTAAGGTTAGGTAACAAATCTGTCCTCATACCAATCCTCTGAGGTATCCCCATTTCACAGATGAATGAATAAATCATTATCACTTACTGTATGCAAAGTGCTATGCTAAGCACTGCTTATAGAAAGAGAAAAAGCAACAATATCTGCTTTCAAGGAGCTCACATTCTAATGTGACAAACGTGGACTGTTTCGGCTGCAAGTCAGATGGAAAGGTTTCATTGTCCTTAGGGTGCAGCAGCAAAACACATGGCAATGCCCCTTCCTTTATGTCATTTCTATTCATGAAATTTTATTCATTTCTGATCTTGATAGTGCCAAGAATTTTCTTTTCTGAGTCCTTAGTAGTTGTGACTATAGCCCCATAGAGCAGTTGCCAGGCTGCATGTCCACAAGTGCGTCTTCCTAGGATGATGGCTAGGGCACCATGCTAAAAGCATACTATTGCCAAGACTCTTGGGTTCAGTGTCCTGGGTTATATCTATCAGAGTCTAAGAGATATGAAAAATTAATTATTTCTCTCATATTTAATAACAAATTATTGAATCAGGACCAAGGTTTTTCCCCTTTCCTACTTCCTCATACAGAAACCAACCACTGTGAGAAATCTCTCTTAGAGATTTACCTAGGCCAAGATCTAATCAGTAAAAGAAATTCCAAGTTTGGGCTAATAGGTATATTCCTGCCCGTTGTATTTGCTCTGACAAGTCTGGGAAAATATTGATTCTCACTATTATCAAGACAGGTGACATGGAAATTGATGTCTATTTGACCAAGATTTGAGTGACTTAAGTCACATACCCCAAAATAGCCCACCTCCCATCATGTTAAAATCAGAGTTGATTAGGCACACCTTGGGAAGACCTACTCTTCTTCTAAGGGCATATAAACTGTAAGCCCACCACCATGAGGGTCTTTGGCCTAAGAGAGATAGCCAATTGACCATCTTTTTATTAATAATGTTCTGGCCTCATTAATAAAATTATTAAATTACCCAGAATTATTTATCTCGAACCTTTTTAATTTTCACAGAGGATATGGTAATCTAGGTGATGCTGGTGGTTTGACTTGCTTAAGACATTCTGCCTTTTGTCTCTCCCTCAGGATGACTCGGTGCTTCACCTAAGCTGGTCTGCCTGCCCTATGGGTGGCAATTGGTTAGCATTTGGTGGGGATGGCTGGTCCCTTTCCCACAAGAATTGTTTCTCCACACGATCCCTGTGAGGCCCAAGCTAGAAACAAAGACCAATGGTATGGGAGATGCTGCTACTCCCAGGACTCCTATGCTTATATAGAGGAGGAAACTGAGACTCAGACTGGATCAGAATCAACATGCCTAATGATGCATCCTGACTAAATGTCTGATCTGGGCCCTGAACCCAGGTTTCCTAACTCCCAGTCCAATGTTCTTTTCTCTACACCAAGCTGCCTCAAAGGGTAACACTTACACTTGTTTCCCTATTCCAGAAGTCCCATTTAAATAAGGAAGTTTTCACCTGACAGTATATGTTTTCCTATATTAAAAGGTCATACCGTAATAACTTCCTTTTATATGCCATTTTACTGTTTATAATATATTTGCCTTCTAACCCCTTAAGGCAAACAGTTTAATAATAAAATATTATTCCCATTTTACAAACGAGAAAACTAAGGCTCAGAGAGGTTGTAACTAACCCTGAGTCATAAAGCTAGTGAGTGTTGGAGCCAGAATTGGAAAACAAATCTTTTGACTCCAGATCTAGAGCCCTTTTTCCTACCCTAGACTGCCTCCAGAGGAGGAAACTGAGCGTTACAATGCCTAGAAATCACTCGAGCAGGTTGGAGACATGATTATTTCTAGGTTTTGGATTTGTTTCTTTCCAACTTAATAATAATGCATGCTTTATGGCCTTAGTGAATGTACTTGTCCTCAGTCAGAGAGAAATATGAACCCTTTATTTTGTATAATTTGGAAAGGGGAGTCAGCCTTACCCATAAACTTGAAGCCGCCCATGCCTTATCTCCACTCCAGCAAGTTTCCTGGCAAAGAAAGAATTTCAATTAAAATTGAAATTACAGTCCTCGTCCCAAAATATTATTAATGTCAAAGGAAATATTACTATTCTGGAATGCAGTAAGTTTCTCTGTTCACTTTACCTGAGTTCATCATATTGGTCTCTTTATCTTTGCTGCCCTCCTCTGGAACTTTTATATCACCTTGATCTCCTTTGCAAAGTCCATTTGCTTAATACTATGTCTTCAGCGTATAAGTATATATTGAGGTCAGTTCTCTACTTTAAGTATATTTTAATTGTAAATGCATGAAACTCTGGGGTGGGGGGGAGTACTGTTATAAATGCCTGTAGATCATTCTTCTGTTTGACCTGAGAACTCCAGGTCTATAAATTGTAGTCTTAGAGAATTCTCTGAGGCAGAGAGGTTAAATAATTTCACTATAGTCACACAGTTAATGTCAGAGGCAAGACATGAATCTAGGTCTACCCAACCCCAAGTCCAACATTCTACTCTCTATGTGATGCTACTTATCTTTTTTTTTTTTGTTTAGGGAGAAGCTCAATGTGTTTGCAATTTTTAAAGTCAATAGATATGTTCCCACCGCTGACCACAACAAGACTCACTGGTAAATACAAGCTGGAGAAAGAAATGCTTTCTAGTTTTTCTGGGTTCCAAACTGGATTAGCCAATTAGCACACTGAGCTCTCCACGAGTTAGTTCTCTGGGCTTGATGAGGCCCACAGTGTGTATGCATGGTCTCACAATGGTATATGCATGCTTTCACAATTTCACAGATTTTTTAATACAACCTTCCTTTGAGATTACTCTTCCCCATAGAGAAGAGAATTAGATGCACTATCTGAAACCAGTCAGTCTCAAAGTAACCTGCTTCTGAAAACTAATTGTTACTTGTACATTCGAAACTGCTATTTAATGACTATTTATGGATTTCAAAGGATTGATCATTTTTAAAACATTGGTAAATAGATTCCTGGAATTTATAAGGCAATGTACATTTGAATTTGTGACACATGCAAGATTTTCCCTAGGAGAAAAAGCAAACATTAGAAACCTTGGTAATACATTAACAAAATCAAGGTTAACTTCTTTAATAGTGAAACAACTTACACAACAATGAAATGATTTGCTTCTGGGTATCATCAACAAATTCAAGTGAGGACAGATTAGAGGAAATGGTAATGTAGTCGTTTTGGGTTAATGCTAATATGATTTCTTTTCAATTGTTCTTTCTCGTCCAGGGGATGTCTCCAATTGCTATCACTAAATACTAAATAATACAAAAATATACCAACTTCTGCCAATGGATTGTCATTCTCTCCACACGACTTTCCTCTCTGTTCATTACACCACAGGAGATTTTTAAAAGGAGCCATTTGGATTCAATAGTTTTATATACATTAAAAAATACTTCCCAATACGGGAGTTTGGTCTGCTTCCTTATCAGCTTATGAGACGAGCAAGATTTTACTTTCTTTTTGTAATTTAAGAAAAATCAGGTTATTGTCAAAG
Organism: Trichosurus vulpecula; assembly: GCF_011100635.1. Classification (NCBI taxonomy): domain Eukaryota; kingdom Metazoa; phylum Chordata; class Mammalia; order Diprotodontia; family Phalangeridae; genus Trichosurus; species Trichosurus vulpecula. The sequence goes on from NC_050581.1 coordinate 94,432,473, forward strand.
ATAGCATGATGAATAAACCCTATGAGGTTAAGACTATGTCTTATTTCAACTTTTTTATCTCAGTGCCCTCACTTCTACCACATTAGGCCCTTTATAAATGTTTCTTTTTTAAAACAACATGTTTAGATTTTTTAAATATTGATGATGATTATGATAATAGCTTGTATTTATGTAGCACTTTAATGTTTACAAAGTACTTTACAAACATTGCCTCATTTGATCCTTGCATCAAACTTGAGTCATCCCCATGTCACAGATAAAGAAACTTAGACGAAAAACCATTACATGACTGCCTTCAAGGAGCATATAGTCTATCGATTAGGGGAACAACCTCTACACACATAAGTAAAAGTGTTGGCACACTCCTTGCTACCCTGTGCTACCCCCACCATCATCATTCAGAAATCATTTTTCCTCCTTCAAAATTTATTCAGTACTATGCAGATCAATGCTGCTGTCATATAAGGAAGTATAAATACAATGGTATGAGTATTGGATTTCATGTCAGGGAACTTAGGTTGAATACTTGCTCTTTTATTTGTCATCTATGTAACTTTTTGCAAGTTAAATTATTATCTATAAAAGTAAAGGCATTCAACTAGATGACCTCTTAAGCCCCTTCTAGCTCTTCCTATAATGGCTCTCATTTTTGACTCTCTGTGTCTCCCTTCCCCCTCCCCAGTAAGTTCTGTATCAATATCGCAATCTTATCCACTCCAATTCCTGCCCATTTTGGAAACCCTGGCTTCTGAGTTTCTAAACTTCCTAAAGTTCAAGGATCCCCAAAATATAAAATGTAGTTTAATTTTTTTTTAATGTGATCTCCCCACCCACACATACCCATCCTTGCTCTACTGAATTTGAACCAGTTGCCAGAATTCCTGATTATGGCTCTGGGAGGATTAAAATGATCTTCCTTGAACATATCTCAGTAAAAAAGAAATACATACACACACACACACACACACACACACAGATACATATTGCACCATAGTTCATTTCTGGAGGCAATCTATAGACTGAGAAATACAAAAACTAAGAGACAAAAGACTGTCCCTTTCAATAAAACTCAGGATAGCCTTAGACTATAGAAGACAGAGATGGGTTACACTTGCAGACAACTGAGACATGATCATCTGGCCACCAGCTGATTCTAAAAGTTAATGGTCCATTATGGGGGAAGCGGGAACCAGGTACATCCTCACTCTAAACATTCAATTCATCTAAAGGAAGCAGGTGCGACTGATCCTCCACTTTACCACAACAGGATTAATGGAGGAAGTCAGAGCCACAGGATGTGCAACAAGCTGGAAAGAAAAGGAAAGGATACATTAATTGTGAAAAAAACCATAATGACTCTAAGATTGGTGGGGAGGATCTCTGAGAGAAATAATAAACAAAGTTCAGGATAGAATAAGACTTCCTTAGTTGTTTTTGCTATTATGGTACACCAAGGTCAAGGTTCAGTCAGGGATAGTTTGGGGAGTGTGTCTCAACTTTCCCATTTCTACAGTGACTGATTGTTTAAAAGGGAAGTACAAAAACAGAACTCAACTGAGACAAGGATTTCTCCTAGGTTTTGGGAATGCTTATAGCAAGTCTGTGCTCGCAATTTAGGCTAATGTCCCTAGGATTAGAAGCCTGGATGGCCAGAAAGCAGAGTTCCTTAACGACAGTATCAGCTCTGAAACAAACACAAGTAGGAGGTTGGGCATCTCTCCTGAGAATAACAGTGAGGAAGGAAAGATGGCTAGAGATGGGGATCTATATGCTCCCTGTCACAGCTTTATGATGAGAAAGACACTTAAGTTGCTTAATTACAGAAATACCTGATACCACAAACACTGTCATCTGGTTAGATTTCATAAGGCAAAGAATCATGTGGAAGAGACCTTCGGTCATCTGACTCAACCCCCTCATTTTGCAGACGAATAAATTGAAGTCTAGGGAGATTACACAATTCCTCAAGGTGTATAAGGGGAATAAACAGAATTAGGATTTGAACCCTGGTATTCCTATCCCAAATCTAAGACTCCATTCATGTCCTGGACCATGCTACCCTTTGTGTATCATGCAGAATAAATTTAAATGAGCAAACTTATTGGAGGCGGGGCAGAGAGACAAGAGTCATGCCATATGGGGAATGGGCAGGCATTGAGAAGGCTGTGATCTGCATCAGTGAAGGAATGGTCTGGAATATTGAATTGTAATTACAAAATGACAAGTGATTTTCCTTCAGTTAAGATCCGATCATGACACTCTGCTACTTAGTAAAATCCAGTATCTTCTTATTGCCTTTAAGATCGATGAATAATAATAATAACTTAAAAAATATACAAGTATTTGCCAAGTGGCTACTGTGAGCCAATCACTGTGCTTAGGTACCTATGAAATAAATACAAGGAATGAAACTGTCCCTGTCAAGCAGCTTACAATAAACTCATCTCACTGGTTTTACAGGCCTCCCCAACCACTCCCTTTAAATCTCATAATACATTATTCCCTTTCCTGACCCCAGGAGCCCAGACAAACCAGTCTTGTTTTTCCTTACACAAGGCACTTTGTCTTCTCCATACTTTTGTACTGACCACCTCCTATGCCTGAGCCTATCCCCTTATAGAATCCTTCCTTCCTTCACAACTCAGTTAAAGCATTCTTTAGGAAGCTTTTCCTAATCCCTCCCTCCCTAAACTATATTTTATTTATTCTCTTTATACTTATATATGTACATGCTGTCTTCCCCAATAGAATATAAGCTCCTCAAGGGCAGGGCATGTTTAATTTTTGCCTTTGTTTCCCTAGCATCTAGGACTATTCCTGTAGGCATTTAATAAATGATTGTAGATTGATCGGTCATCAGCTATATTATCATATTTTTTTTTGGATCATACAGTACATCTCTTTGATGACACCTTTTATATCACTTCTCCATAATTACTGTTTTTGCAGTGTGCTACCTACCAATGGACCTCTTCATTGTCCTTTGGATGATTCTCATTTCCAAGTGTCATGCCAAATGAATGTATTATTTTTCCAAATGTGGTCCAAGGATCTTGAGGATCAGAAAGCATTATTTAAATGCTTTCACTATGTTGATGCACACACACACACACACACACACACACACACAAGTAGTCAAGATAATAAGGCCAAATTAAGGCAGTAAAAATCAAGTTTCTAGTCACATTTAGTTAAGTTCTCCCCAACCACCTCCTCAAGAAAAAATAATACATGTGCATTTCACATGCCTCGCTTTAATTTCATCCTGAAAAAAAGGAGAAAGAGGATGGGGGCAGAGGGAGCACATGATTATTTTTACTTAGTATTTCATTTGTTCCATCCAAATTATTTTTGAGAACATTTGTGGATAGCTCCAACCGTAATTTGTGATAAGAATTTGATGTCTTTTTAAATCATAAAACCATTTTGGAGGATTTCCCTCTTTGGGGTTCCTAATTTAAGAACATAGATCCAAATGTGCCAAGAAGTATGTTTTACTGTTGTCTGAACCACAGAGGCCATTTCTGATGAAAGATAAGCATTAGCTTTAAATGTCAGTTGCTCAAAAGTGATTTACAACTCTCTGATGACCTCCCATATCAGCTAATATTCAAAGACTTCCTTCGTTCCACCAATGTGTCAAAACAGTTCAGAAAAGTATGCTATTACTTCATTGCATGCCAGTTTTTCTAATCAAACATTAAGAGGCTGCTGATAAAAAAGATTTTACAAAGATCTTGTAACAGGATTTATAAAAGAGCAGATTCTTGAGTCCAGTGAAAAATTGAAAAAAAAATTATTGACTAAATCCAAAAGCCCTCTATGAATGCTATAGAAATTTACTTCAAACTCACTTTGTCTTGAACATCTGATAGTTAAATGAGAATGAAACACAATTCAAACTGGAGGTTCAAATATCAAAAGTGGTTAAAACTCCTAAAATCTGAAATTTCCATGCCATAATCACAAAGTCCTAATTCAGTTGATTCTCATAGTGAGGAGAGAATAATAAACAGATACTCACCTTGAATATGTTTAGTTCCCTGTTTACTAGGCTAATTGCTTACTACAATAAAGACTTTTGCTTCGATTAAAACAGGTCATTTGAGTTCGCTAAGGTTATCTCTATTGGATGAAATGTGAAGCATGGAAAATCAAATAAGTACCCCTATTTTTATTTACTCATTGAGAAGGCTGAACAAAAACAAAATTAATCAAGGAGTTCACAGTTTTCCTTCTATCAGCCTTTGTTTAATCTTCATCCCTTATGCCCAAGACATAGTATACAGAATTTGAAAATATCTATATGTAATAGTTTGTTAACATCAATTAATCAACAAGCACTTATTAAGCACCAGCTATGTTCTAGACCTTGTGCTAAAGATATAAAGATAAAAGTGACAAAGTCCCTGCCTGCAAGGACCTTACATTTTATCAGGGACACCAATATATGTGTTTAATTACGTCTCTCTCTCTGTCTCCATTTCCAGCTATCTTTATTTCTCTCTCTCCTCTCTCCTCTCTCTCTCTCTCTCTCTGTCTCTCTCTCTCTCTCTCTCTCTCTCTCTCTCTCTCTATATATATATATATATATATATATATATATATATATATATCTCCATCCATATCATCTATATCTATACATAGGTATACATAAAACAGATAAAGGGTAGAAAAAGAACTTTGCTTACTATATGCAAAGTCTCATGCCAAATGAATGTATTAGTTTTCAAAATGTGCTCCAAGGATCTTAAGGATCAGATATGTCTAAGTTGTTTTTTTTTTAAATTGGGAAAATTGTGGGAATAATTCCCAGCTCCCAAAGTGTCCTGTAGACTCCCTTCTCAAAGTCTACCACCTGGTCAAACTGGACTCCTTACTGGTCTATATATAAAATATTCCATCTTCATTCTCTCTGCCTCTGTACTGGCTGCTCCTTAGAATCTCTAATCTTCTTCAAGACTCAGTTCAAGTACGACCTTTTTGGTTTGTTTGGGTTTTTTTTGTTTTTTTTTTTGGGAAGGGGAGAAGGCAGGGCAATTGCAGTTAAGTGAATTGCCTAAGGTCACACAGGGCCACATTTGAACTCAGGTCCTCCTGATTCCAGGGTCAGTGCTCTACTCACTGCACCACCTGGCTGTCCCCAAGTACTACCTTTAATGTGAGGCCCTAATTGATTCCCCACTCCCTCCCCTCTCAAAAAATAAAACCCTACCTTTTATCTATTTTCTGTATACCTAGGCATGGATATGGATGATATGGACAGACCTGCAAAGAGATGGAGATGGAATTATACACATACATTGGTGTGCCTGATGGAAGCAGAGACTTTTTCACTTGGGTCTTTATACCGTTAGCACAGACCTGCACAACACTCACAGCCCACCCAAACATTTCATCAGCCCCCAAAAATCTAGAGTTGCCAATGCGCAGGCTCCTAGTTGTCAAGTGACCTCCGGCAACCAACCATACTCGGTCTGTCTCGACTCTGATCTGTCACATGGTCTGCAGCAACCAATTATCATCAGTCTCTCTCTACTCTACTCTAGCTACCCCAGGAAGAAGTTTACAAGTTCTGCCGCTCTGCTCTAACATCTGGCACAGGGTCTAGAACATAGTTGGTGCTTAATAGAGGCTCTTTGACCGATTGATGTCATCAACCAAAGCTGAAAGTTATTTAGTGATAATGGCATATGAGTGGAACTTAAGGACTGGTGTATGGACACATTTTCCATTTCTAGTTCACTGTGCACCGTCTTAATTTTGGTGCTTACCTTTGCTATGTCACCTTTAGTTAACATACACTGGGAATGAGGTCCTCAGACTCAAGACCTCTAGATCTTTGTAGTCAGCGTAATGAAGGCAGCAGAGATTAACTAAAAGAATACTGGCTTGGGAGTTGGAAGACCTGGACCCCAAATCTCTGTCTGCAACTCGTTGTCCATGTGACTTTGAGTAAATCATTTTTTTCCTTTTTTTGTAAAGTGGGAATAGATAATCTCTTAATCCCCTTCTAGTTCAGACCTGAGGTTCCCTCCTAAAGTTAAATTTGCTGAAGTTAAATTTGCAACATATTTTTAGATTTATGGAATAAAACACGCATTTCCATAACATAGCATAATAAAAAAAATTTGGAGAGCAATCTGGAATTGTATTCAAAGAATTATTAAACTTCCCATGCCCTTTGATTCAGCAATACCACTACTAGGTCTGTTTCCAAAGATGATTAGGGAAAATGGAAAAGAACACAGTTGTTTAATGAGAGAATTGTCACAACTCTATTGTCAGCTTAGTTATTCTTGCCCATAGCATACCCTACTCTCCAACCCCTGTGTAGATGTTTATTCTGGGAAAGTAGTCATAGACTTACTTGGTGCCCAGCTACTGCATGCAGAACAGCTGAGCATTTCACAGCATCATCATATTGTAGATTTAGAATTGAGCTGGAAAGGACATTAGATTCACCACCCTCTGCATATAGGTGAAGAAGGGTAACCATAAACCCATCCCTCCAGAAAAGTGGACATTTTTGCATGTTATTTCAAGAGAAAATAGTACTACTATGACTTATAGCTCCAATCCTACTTTTGGTTGGAGGCCATTTTTGGTCCACTCCTAGCCCCACTCCCATATCTTCCCTTCTAAGCCTACCTTCCAGTTACACTGTATATAGTTAAGTACATGTTATCTTCCCCATTTTAATGTGAGCCCCTGGAGGACTAGAATAGTGCTTTTGTATTTATATCTCTAATGCTTAGCATAGTTCTGGGTGCACAGTAAGTACTTAATAAAATGTTTCTTGACTGTCATTCCCAAAATCCTGTGACAAAAAGCTAAAGTAGTTAATCCTTGTGAAATGAAGATCCTAATTAAAAAAAAGTCTAAGAAAATTCTCCTTGAAGTTTTCAAAAGAAAAACCAAGGAAATAACATATTCCAAATAAAAGTCAGGCTCCCTCCCTTCCCTCTAGGTCTTACTATACAGATGCCCTGGGGTGCTCTCTTGGTGAGAATCACCATTGCTCAGGAACCCAACTTTCTTATTTTGAGCCATACCTTTGTCCTAAGATTGTTGTACAATACCAGTTATTTCCAGCAGCCTGCAGCACGGCAAAGTGTTCTCACTGCAGGAAACCTCAGTTGCCAATCTGATCTGTCTGGTTTGAATAAGAAAAGCTTTCACCAAATGTACTACGTCTCTTCTAAACACATTGTCAAGCATGAACAGTAAAATAAAGTTTCTTTCTGAGACATAAAACACTTTACTGGTGACATACATAATAACTTTGGTAGGAGCTTTGAATTTCTGTACGCTATTAGAAAAACTAAAAATAAAATGCTCTTATAGGACCTGGGCATTTATTAGACATCTAAACATCCATAATTTCTTCAACCAATTAAGATATGGCATGATCTTAAGGCCCTTCATCATCCTGGTAGCCTTCTTCTTAATGTCTTCCAGATTACTAATGGCCTCCAAAAATAATGATACCCAAAACTGAACAAAATATCTGTCTTTTCTCTGAAACTTTTGAAATCCACACTGTTCAAATCTAAAAAGCATATCAGACTATGCCCAATTTTCATCTCCTTCTTTACTACAAATTCTAATAAAGAGTTTTCATTTCTTTCACTCCTCTACCAAGGTTCCCATATTTCTACCCTAATAGCCATCATAATGTTGGTGAGAAAGAGATATATGGAATAGCATTTCCCTTTATCACTTACCCCACTTTTTGTAGCATAAAATTAAATTGGGGGCAGAAAGGGGAGCAGGGGAGAGAGAGAGACAGAGACAGAGACAGAGACAGAGAGAGAGGGAGGGAGGGAGGAAGGGGAAAGGAGAGAAATAGGGGAAGGGGGGGAGAGAGAGAGACAGAGAGACAAAGAGACAGAGACAGAGAGACAGAGATTCTAACAGATATCTGAATAACTGAAGGCACTGAGTTTTACTATATCAGGCTTTGTGTCGCATTTATGATACTTTCCAAATTCCTCATCTACTTCCTCCCACACATAGGTGGTCTTTGACAATGCCTTGTTATTGATCTTCACTGATTCATCTTCATTGATCTTTACTCAAATGCTTTCCAACCTGCTTTTATCTTCTGGTCCTTGATTTCTTCCCATGCATATATATTAAGTATAAAATGCTCACATACTTTTTCCTATTGTGTTTCTTTTGGATGTTGTACCCTTCCTGTTCCATATTCCAATCACAAATCTCAGTGATATCTACAAGGCCAAATGTTCCTCCTTATATCAGAGTTTTCAGTTCATCCTACTTATTACCCTTCCTTTTTGCATTTGTGCATAGACTTGTGAGGTGAAGCCATAGCTTTTATTCATGGCTCCATTGTTGGATTGTGTCTCATGTGAACTTCTGGGGGTCTTTATTACTCTTTTTTCTATGTTTCTATGTTGTAGTGTCTAGCTTGGCAGGTAGGCACATCCCACCTCCCTCCACCTTCACTTTCAGTTTAAAGACCTGAACAGAGTGCTGGCCTCAATAAAAATAGGTAATTTCTTCAGGATGAATGAGTTTAAGAGGAAAATAATGAGTTAAATTTTTTAACATGTTGAGTTTGAAATGATATAGATATTTATGCAGAGATTTCTAGTAGGTAGTAGGTTATGTGGGCTTGGAATCTCAGGTGGAAATTAGGACTGGGTATGTGTATACACACATAGATATGTATTATGTATGGATATATGTGTGTATGTATGTTTGGGAATCACTAACATAGATCTCTGTTGTTTAAATGCATAGTAATAGATAAGATCTCTAAAGGAGGGGCAGCTAGGTGGTGCAGTGAGTAGAGAACTGGCCCTGGAGTCAGGAGGACCTGAGTTCAAATTCAGCCTCAGACACTTGACACATGTACTAGCTGTGTGACCTTGGGGCAAGTCACTTAACCCCAATTGCCCTACCAAAAAAAAACAAAAATAAAAAAGATCTCTAAAGGAGACAGTGTAGATAAAGGAGTCAAGGCTCAAAATGGAGCCCTAAGACATACCCATGTTCAAGGGTTGGGAGATCAATGATAATCCAACAAAGGAGCCCAAGAAAGAATGAGCAGAGAAGTGAGAGTAGGAATGAGAGAAGAGTTGCATGGAAGATAAGGGAACAAGATTATCCAGAAAGAGGAGAGCGATGGTCAGCAGTGTCAAAAGCTCAGAGATCTCTCTCAAGAACATGAACACTGTGAGAATCCTGCAAGATTAAGCAGTGGAGATATCCTCACTCCCACCTCTGAGAAAGCAGATTCAGTTGATTCATAAGGTTCAGAAGTCAGATTGCAAAGGGCTATGAAGAATCGGGACAATAATTATGCATAATTTTTTTAACAGTTTGTCTAGGAAGGGGAGATGAGAAAGGAAGCTAGCCTAAAGTTATGGTATGATCAATTGAAAATTGTTAAAGTCTTTCTTTATACAGTCTCCCTTAATGATCATATCTAGTCCTATGTGCTTAATTAATAGAGTTTATGCTGGTGATTCATATGTATATATATATACACATATATACATACACGGAAATACATGCAAATGTATATATTATACGTACACACATATACATATATGTTGTGTGTATATGTATACATTATGCATACATAATACATGTATACATATATATTGTGTGTATATACGTACATATCCAATCACAATCTCTGTCTTGAATTTCAAGCACAACATAATAAAAATGTTAAAGGTACAATCATATGCAAAGGTACATTTATATGCATTTATATGTTCTTCAGGCAAAGGCCATTCAACCTTTGAGGCATGTTCCATCTTGGATATTTGGTAATTCTGTATCTATGATCACAAAGAAGTTGGTAGACGGGGAACACTTACAAATGTAAGGGACCTCAGGGATCATGTTATCAAATAAATAAGACAGTAGGAATCTCATCTACGAAATATCTAACAGATGCTTATCCAGACTTTGTTTGAAAATTTCTGGTGAAGAGTTCTTCCTTCCTCCTCAGGGATCCAAATCACCTTTTAGATAGCTCTAATTATTAGGATTTTTTTTTCTTATGTCGAACCTAAAATTGCCACATTTCAACCTGCACACAATGTTCCTAGGTCTGTCATCTTGGGTGGTACAGAAACAATTTAACAACTTCTCAAATACTTAAAGAGAACAATCATGTCTCCCCAGAGCCTCTTCTTCTCCAGGCTAACCATTTCCAGTTCTTCCAAACAATCCTCATTTGGCATCAGTTTGAGGCCCTTTGTTATCCTGATTTTCCTCTTCTGTACAGGTCCTACTTTTTCAATGTCCCCCCAGAACTGAACACAGTACTCCAAATATAATCTGCCCAGAGGATGGCAATATTATATAAATTCATCTAAAATATAGTGTTGTATCCATCAAAATACCAAGGGGTTACTTTCTGGACCCAATTAAAGTAACAAAATTCACATGGAAGAACATTAACTTGTTCTAATAGGGGTGTAAATAGATTGGTCCCTCCCTCTAGGCAATATTAACAATAATAAAAAGAAAATGTCAGAAGATAAATTCAATGTATTATTTACAACAACAAATGTGAATGGTATTAATTCCCCAATTAAAAGAAAATCATTACAGACTGGAGAAAAAAACAGAATCTGTTATGATACTGCTTATGGGAGAAACATTTTTAAAGCAGATCTGTAGCTAAATTAAATTAGATATAGCTAGGGTTTCTTCCTTACTTTGAATCATCTGATTTAAATGAGACTTGAACTCTAAGTGAACACTTCCCCATTTCATTACATTTCTAAGGTCTCTCTACAGTATTAATCTTTCTTTTATAAGATCATCTCTCTGGCTAAAGGTTTTCCCACTTTCCTTATAGTCAGCTTTTCTCTAGTATGAATCTTCTTACTGGCACTATATTGACCAGGAGAGTGACTGGCTCAAGACTTTCCCAGATTCATGTGCTGGATGTACAACGCATGCACGTGATATGTATGTCCACACAGGCTTGTCTAAATGAGGTTCATGAGGTGATTTTGATAGGCTTCCCCTTCTAGAATGGGGCAAGAGAAGGGGCCACAAGCCTGGTCACTCTGTTCTCTTCAAAGAAGAGATACTACATAGTAACAACAACCTAGTGTAATAACAAGTTTGATAGATTTGGTTCTTTGCAGCTCTAACAATGATCTAAGACAATTCCAAAAGACTCATAATGGAAAATGCTGTCCACATTTAGAGAAAGAACTGTGGAGTCTGAATGCAGATGAAAGCATACTATTTTCACTTTTGCCCCGTTTCTCGTGGTTTTTTCCCTTTTGTTCTGATTCTTATTTCACAATATAACTAATGTGGAACTATGTTTAATATGATTGGGCATGTATAGCCTATATCCAATTGCTTGCTGTCTTGGGGAGGGAGAGAAAAGAATTTGGAACTCAAAATATTATAAAAGTGAATGTTGAAACTTAGACTAGATATATCTTTCTGTCCCCCTAAATATTGCTAATTTAGGATAAATGATTTTTCCAAGGGTTTAAACCACTTTCCCTGATGACTTTCCCTTAAAGAAGAAAGGATGGCCTAGGCTTATATCCAAAGGATTGATACCTTCTTATTAATGCTAATTACACACACACACACACACACACACACACACACACACACAAGAAAAAAACAATCAGAAATAGCAAATGGTGAATAATCCATTCATCCAAGCAGAAAGCAAACAGAAACCAGAGAAGAATCGTAGGCAAATGTTCTAGGATTGAACCTAGAGTTGTACATGAAATTGATAAAGTTTCTTTCCTACATGAATATATTGAGATGAAGTAAGTTTTGAGTTGTTATAGAAATCTTTCCCACATTCATTATATTTATTCTTCCTTTCCAAATCCTCTAATGTTAAATCAAGTGTGAGTGGTAACGAAGAGCTTTCCCAAATCTTTTACACAGGGTTCTGGCATGAACCTCGTGGTGTTAAGGAAGGTCAGAGTGGATATCGAAGTCTTTCCCATATACATTGTAGTTATATTGATTCTTTGCTGCATGGCTTTTCTACCGTCAAATAGTATTTGAGCGGTCATAAGATTTCCCACATTCACTGCATTTATAAAGTTTCTCTGTTGTATGGATCCTTTAATGTTTAGTAAAGTGTGAGTATATACTGAAACCTTTCTGACAATGAATCCATTGATACTGTATAAATTTTGAACAGCCACAGAAGGTCCTTCCACATTTATTACATTCATATCATTTCTCTTCATTATAACTTCTGATGTCAAAGGAGGCTTGATCAATCACAGAAGAATTTTCCAACAATTATATTTACAAGGTTTCTCTCCAGTACAAAACCTCTGATATAGGGTCAGATTTGAATGATGAATGAAGACTTTGCTACAAGTATTACATTTATGTTTCTTCTCTCCAATATCAATCCCCTGTGTGTTTTGAATAGTGTTTGGGAAGTTACTATCACTATCTTGAAAACACTTCTGTCAATTAAGAATATTCTTCTGGTCAATATAGTTAACTACTCTGGTTGAATGCTTTCCCAGATTCCTGACATTTTGAAAGCTCATTTCATGTATGAAGGAGGAATCAAATAAACATTTATATGGCACCTACTATGTGCCAGGTACTGTGCTAAGCGCTTTTACAAATTTTAACTCATTTGATCCACACAACAACCCTGCAAGATGGGTGCTATTATTATCTTTATCTTATAGTTGAGGAAACAGGGTCAAACAGCAGTAAAGTGACTTGTCCAGGGTCCTACAGCTAGTAAATGACTGAGGCTGAATTTGAACCCAGGTCTCCTGCCAGCAGGCCTGGTGTTCTTTCCATGTGCTACCACCTATAGGAATACATGGATAGTAATTGAAGTTTGAGCAATTATAAGAGTCTTTCCCATATTCTTTACATTTATTAATATTCTCTCCAACAAGCGTCTTATAATAGCAAGTTGAATAAATGTTTCTTTCTTCATCTCTCTCTTCTGGTTTCCCTGCTAACTTCTTATAAGATTCTCGCTTTTCGCAAATTTTTTAAAACTAGAATCACAAAGATTCGCCTTCCTCCCTTGAGTCTTTTGGTAGTCATTTTCAAGAATTATTCTTCTTCAGAAATAATCTGCTTTGGAGTTGCTTCCTTAGTATCATGCTTATTAACCAATTCTCAAAGAGATTTCTTAAAAGTATCCATCTCTTTTTGTTGAGGTGAGGGGTTGGACTAGATCAGGGGTGGGGAACCCACCTCCTCGAGGCCACATATGGCATTCTAGGTGCTCAGATGCCACCCTTTGACTGAATCCAAACTTTACAGAACAAATCCCCTTAATAAAAGGATTTGTTCTTTAAAACGGACTCAATCAAAAGGCTGCAACCAAGAACTTAGAAGGTCATATGTAGCTTCCAGGCACAGGTTCTCCACCCTTGGACCAGACGGTAATGAAAAGTCTTTCCAACTCCAAGGTTCTATGGTGGAGAAGAAGCAAAGAAGGGCCCAAAGAAGAGCTGATCTATGTTTGTGGTAAGTCCATAATGTAAAAGATGGTGAAAGGAACCAATCTAGGAAAACTGGAACATGAGACAATGAGAAAACTATGTTGGAATGTATATTAAAATATGATAGAAATGCTATTGCGAAGATCCAACAAAATAAGGCAAAAATAGAGTAAGGGAAAATATCAGAGAAGACACTAATAAAGACAATCTGAAATGAAACACCTATGGCCTAAGATCCTAATAGCAGTCATAAAAGACAGCATTGTATGACAGAAAAAAACCCTGAATTTGGAGTCAAACCTTGGCTCAACTCCTAGTCTTGATCCTGACTGTTTCTGTGGCCTGGGGAAAATCATTTGTCCTCTGTAAGCTTAAGTTTACTCTTCTCTAAAATGAGCAACTTGGACTACATAGTCTCTAAATTTGCTATCTGCATTGACCACCAAATGTTCCAATTTAATAATAATAATAGTAGCTACAAACTAGAACTAACTGTAAGACTTACAAAATGCTGTATGTGTATTATGTTACCTGATCTTTCCTTTGATGAAGATACAACAGAAATTGTGATCTCCATTTTATGAACAAGGAAATCCAGAGAGAGTAGATAACTTGCCAAGGGTCATAGAGTAAGTGACAACAAAACCTCACACTTGTACAGCACATTAATTTTATGAAGCACTCAAAACAAGCCAATGAACTTGCTAGCCCAAGTATTTTATGTCCATTTTACAGGTGGAAAAAAAACAACAACTCAGGAGAGAGAAGGAAAACGATCTGTCTAAAATCACGCAACTAGTGTCAAAAATCAAGATTTGAGCCTAGGGCTTTATTAATTCAAGACTGGAACATGTGTTCCCCTGCCCCCCACCCCCTTAACAATGCCATCCTCTTCCTTCTGAGGTCAGATACAGCAAATATAATCTGGCTACCCCGTGACAGAACTTCAAATACTCCCTGTTAAGGGGATTACTATTAAAGGGAGAAGGGACTCACGCCCCCCCCCCCTCCCCCCGCCAACATATGCCAACTCTTCGGTCTGAGAAACCCTCAAGTAGAGTGATGAGACTGCTGGGAGAGATCTTTTGACCTTGGTTTTAGTGTGCTAGTAAAGTCAAAGTTCCAAAATAATTACATAATTTTACTCTAGAGAGAAAGATATCTTAATAGGAATCACCAGAATAGAAGACAGAAGCGGGGGGGGGGGGGTAGGAAAAGATGGTGACGGTAGGAGACAGAGTTTCTATAAGAGGAAGAAAGAGAAAGCAAGAGGGGAGGGAGGGAGGAGGGAATGAGGAAGGAAGGGGGGTGGAGAAAGAAAGAGACAGAGAGAGAGAAAGAGAGAGAGACAGAGAAAGAGACAGGGAGAGAGACACAGACAGAGACAGAGACAGAAAAAGAATGGGAAAACAATTCTTTCAACCAGTCTTTCCGATGGCATGACTTCCAGGCCCTTCAACATCCTGCTTGCCTTATTCTGGACCGATTCTAGCCTGTCAGTGTCCTCCTATGTGTGTGACACCCAGAACTGAATGCAATATTTTAGATATGGTCTGCCCAGGGAAAAATATGGCAGTACTATGATCTTCTGTCATTAATCCAGTCCAGTTTCATCACTTCATCCTGCTGCTCCACAACTTTCAATGACTCCCCAATGCTTGTAGCATCAAGACCAATTTATTCAGCCTGGAATTTGTGACCTTCCATGATCTGGCCCATACCACCTATTTGACCTTATTTTCTATTCCTTACCTAACAATTTGATAGAATTCAGTAGGAAAAAAGAGAAATATTTACAAATGTCTAATATGTCCTAGGCTCTAGAGATGCAAAACTAAAACCAGAAACATTGATGACCTCAAAGAACTTACATTATAAATTCTCCCTACTCCTTTCAAGCCCTTCTCATGATTGCAAACATTTGCCACGCTGATTCCCCATGCTAACATTTTTTTTATTTTGCCAATTCCCCTCTATCTCTAGCAGGCTATGCATTTTAAGGCCCCTTTTCAGGCCCTTTGTTCAGGTATTTAATTTTCACAGCATTTCCCAGTCATTCCTGGAGGAGAAGCAAATCTCTACAGATGGATACAGCAGCTCGGAAGAACTGAGCTGTTACTGCTCAGACAACACTTTTTGCTTCTTCCCAGCAATATCTGAAGAATAACTATGCCAAGGAGATGCCTGGGTGCTAGGGACTGTATTAGGTCTGTACCCCATCTGTACCCCAGTCAGTCCTAAGAGAATGATGACATCAAGAGAGGAGAGCATGGTCTCCTTTTTGATCCTCTGTTGTCTCAATATGTTAAGGCAAAGAAATTCAAATATAATCAGAAGCTGTCATTGAGGTATAATTACAAAAAGGCTGAAGGAGGGTAATAGACCTCTTGAAACTGATCAGGAGATTGTGAGTCTATCCTATGTGGCCCACGGTTTATCTAATGATTTCATCTACTCCTGTCATTCAAGTATTATCTCTATACATATGACTTCCAAATCTACATATCCAGCTTTCAACTTTCTATTTGTCCCCTTGTCTGATTCATCTTTCACACAGCTGCCAAATTTGCATCCCTAAAGCCCAGGTCTACCTAGATCACATGTCTTCTCAAGAAACTTCAATGGCTCCCCCATTGCCTCAAAGAAAAAATATTAACTCCTTTGTTTGGAGCTTAGAGCATTTCACAGTCTGGCTCTACTCTATCCTTCCAGGCTGATTATAGACTAGGCTCCCTTAGGCACTCTTCACGTCAGCCATACTAATCTACTAGGTGTTTTCTGCATACAGTAATTAATTTCCCTCAGTGTTTATACACAGGTGGTCCCCCATTATACATCTGTGATGCTCTCCTTCCTCAACTTTACCTCAAAGAACTGCTAGCTCTTTCGAAAGTACAGCTCAAGGATCATCCCCTACAGAAGGCCTTTCCTGGTACCCCATTTGTTAGTGACCTTGCCCCTCCAAAAATCACATCATGATTGTTTTGTAGATATCTTTTACTTGCTTTTCTATGATTACAAGGTATCCCCCAGTAGAATACAAATTGCTTGAGAGCATTGCCTCAATTTTGCTGATGTATACAAGTCTTACATCACAGTCCCTGACTCAGAGTAGATGCTTAACAAATGTTTGTTAATTGGTTGAGTGATTTAAGGTAGAATAAACTTATGAAGCTGTTTAGTCCACTAGTGATAAATTTAATTCCTCTTTTGTTGGTAGGACATAAAAATGAAAAGATAAATGGTACGTGTAAATTGATAAATATAAATTGTGACACTTTATGTTCATAAGGAAAGGTGTTTAAGGCGTGATTACTCCTTTGTGCCAGTTGGAGAGGTTGAGAAACTGGGAGAATAGGATGTTCAGAAAGGGTTAACATGGGAAAAAACCAACATTCCAAGCATAAGGAATGACACAAAGAAAGGAAAGAACATGGGAAAGTGGAGGGGGTGTTGGGGATCTGGTTTTCCTATTGAGTGCTTGGAAGAGAATAAAAGAAGGATGGTGTTGTAGTGCCAACATGTGGAGAATCCAAAGGGTAAGCAAATGAATCTGAACTTTACTCAGTGAGCACTTGGAAGTCACTGAAGATTTTAGACCAGAAGTGTGACATGACCAGTTATATAGATAAGGAACAGGACTTGGAAAGCTGCATAAAAGACAGATTTGAGGGAGAAAAGAATGGAGGCAGGAAAACCTGCCAGGAGACTATTGTAATGGTCTGAACAGTCAGTAATAAGGGCCTAAACTAGGAAGAATAAAGGAAGGAATGAGCATTTATTAAGCACCTACTATGTGCTAGGCACTGTGCTAGAGTGCTTTGAAATTTGATCCTCTCAACAACCCTGGGAAGTGGATGCCATTCATATCCCCATTTCACAGTTGACAAAAACTGAGGTTAAATTACCTGCCTAGAGTCATAGGGATAATAAATGTCTGAGGCCAGATTTGAACTGAGGCTTTCCTGACATAAGTGAGGTCCAGACTTCTATCCACTATGTTGCTCAGCTCCCTAGGGTAATGGCAGTGGGAAGAGAGGAGAGATGGAATCCAATAGACAGATCTTGCAGATAGAATTGATAGGAGAATGATTACATATAGAAGAGGTTATACAATCACAGGATTGTAAACTGAGAGTCAAAAGAAACCTGGGTGCTCATCAAATGTCTCACTTATGGCTCCAGATACAGAGAACAGGAGTGAATGATTGCAACAGTGAAGTCAGAAGGAGGTCTGGGCTTGGCAGTAAAGATGCTAACTAATGCTGTAAGTGCGGTCACATAGAATGGGCAATGTCAGTGTCAACCTCTCTTGGAAATATCCCCATCTAATATGCGCCCTATTTTTGTTGTCTCCTACAAGTATGGATTAGTGACTAATCTACTATGGTTTCCAACTAAGCTAAGCATGCTTGGTCATTATGTATATCAAAGGCACACAGGAGGATTTTGTGCTAATGTGAAAATCCCACCCCATAATAGGCTTTCATCTGACAAAGGTATGTGCAGCTAATTACTGCTTGCTTTAAAAGACCTGGTGTGGAAAGTGAAGTAGCAGGTAGAGAGTTTAGGGAATTGATTTCAGCCTTGTTTTCTTTGATTCATTCTCAAAGATGGATTTGAGTTTTTCATCTACTTGTGACCACACATGTAGCAGCTATTGCTTCCCTCCCCTCCCAGATTAAACTTGGCCTTTAAGGGACTCCAACATATTGGCAAAGGTATAAGGGTTGTATGAATATGCGCTGTTCCACTGATTAGAAAACGTACTTCCATCCTTTCCACAGAGATGTGTGTGACTGTCATCAGTCAGTAATTCAACATGCATTTATGAAGTGCCACATATGAGTGAAGCATTCTTCTTGGCACTGGATAGACCAAAGATAAAAAAAGAAATAGTCTGTGCCCTGAGGGACCTTACATTCTAATATAGAAGACAGCTTGTGTGTAATACACACACACATACACACACATACATATACATAATAGATACCACACACAATAAATACCAGGTAATGTTGATGGGGGACAAAGGGCAGGGGGCAGCTACCACTAGCAGCTAGGAAGACAAGCAAAAGGGTGCAAATAGAAGAGAGCTTTGGGTCTATTTTGGTGGCCAAAGTAAGAAGCCATGGTGTGAAAGGAATACATCAGTACCTTCCAGACAAAGGGAATAGTCTGTACAAAGGCACAGGGATGGATGATGGACAATAGAATGTGATATGTGAGAAACAGCAGAAAGGATATTCTGGCTTGACTGCAAAGTAAGTTAAGGAGAGCAATGTGTAATAAGGTTGGAAATGTAGCAAATGGGCCAGATTGTAGAGGGCTTTAAAAATCAAAGAGCAGAGTTTATAATTGATCCTAAAGCAATAGGGAGCTACACAAATTTATTGAGAAAAAAAGTGACATAGTCAGCCCTCCACTTTGGTCAAGTCACTTTAGCAGCTATTTGTAAGGAAAGATTAAAGGCGAAGAAACTTGAGGCAGGGAGACCAACTGAAAAGTTATTACAATTGGCCAGGAGAGAGGTAAAATAGCATGCTGGCTATGTGAATAGAGAGAAGGGGCTGGATTTGAGAGACGTTGTGAATGCATAAAAGACAGTTTGACAGTAGATTGGCTACATGGCATGTTGGAGATGTTCTTACAACTTGGTTCTTGGTCCTCCAATAATCTGCTCCATCAGGTGACACAATTGTCCTCATGTCACCCTCTAGGGTCTCATCACAGTGGCACCCTTCCTATGGTGCCATCGAGCCCTTACAAAGTCCTCTTACAGTGGTAAGAGCCAGACATCCCTCCCAGCCCTACTATTCTCTCTGTGATATTTTTTTAAATGATGGGGTTAGACCAAATGTTATCTATATGTCAACCCTGGCTTTTACTGTGACACATCTATGAAATCTAGGCCCCATTTGATACTTCATCTCACTCTCAATTTCAATAAGAATTGTTGAATGCATATTCCTCTGTGGCGTCAGGGGCCTCAAGTTTTGTTTTGTTTTGTTTTTTCCATTATAAAATGAAGAACTTGGACTACAAGCTCCCTAAGGTTTTTTCCAGGTCTAACATTCTGTTTTGAGGGGTTTAGTGGGGTTAGCTTCAAGTCCTCCAGAAACTCTTCGCAAAAGCCCCCATCCTGGCAATGAGCCACATGTTTGCCAACTAAGGATAGGCCTAGCTAAATTCTAAGAGGTTCACTACCAGGTTAATTGTAGGATAGTAGGTTTTTCAGTATAGGTGCTACTCAGATAGACCAGTCTAATATGGTCCAGAGGTGTTGTGAGTTGTATTGACTGAGAAACTTACCACCTTGATGAAACCACGGATCCTTGAAGTCTTAAAGAGGCATTGAATATAAAGCTTTGGAAACAAATCACTCAGCATTTGGTTCAGAAGGGCAGAATGTACACTTCAACAAATACTCTGGGATTCATGCGTGAAACCCACTAATGGATTAGTTACTGGTAGGAATGGCAAACTGGAAACTGAGAAGCCATATCAACCATCCTGTCAGACACCTGAGACATATGTTTACCTAAGAACAGGTGGAAACAAAAGATTGACACCTTTTCAAGCATCCTAGGCCTAGTTTGTTTTGCTGGTCTATGCATGTGCTCCATCTTACAAACTGATCATTAGAAAATACAATTGGGCTAAACTAGGAAAGGGAAGGCATCACATGCTCGTATTAGTAGAAAAGGCAAGATCATCATTTTTATAATAGCTAGTTGTTGTGAGTATTGTCTGTCAACCTACATTTTTGGGGAAGGAGTTACAGAAGTGGGTTTAGGTTTGAAAGAAGGAAAGAATTTTACAATAATTGGAGCAACCAGAAAGTGAACAAAATTGCCACAGGAGGTAGAAGGTAAGAGAAAAGGTAGATCTATTACCGGAGGGGCTAGATCCAGCAGAAGCTAGATGACCATTTCACGATGTTATACAGAAGATCCTGGGTCAGGGATAGATTGAACTAGTCAGCATTCGGGATCCTTTAAAATGCTGAAATTCTATGGGTTTTATAAAATCCTGCACATGGAATGTAATGTTCTGTGAAAGTCATTAAGGCTGGTGGCCAAAAAAAAAGTAGTTAGGCAATTTAAAGGAATTAATTAACAATTAATTTAATTAATTCAAAACAATTAATTCTGTGACTGCCACTAAAGATCTACTCCAATGCTTGAGCATAGTATGAGGTAGAGTGGAAAAAGCAACACCAGATTTAGGATCAGAAGACCTGGTTTTGAATCCCAGTTTTTCCATTTGACCGTATATGAGATCTTAGGGAAATAATTTGAACTCTCTTTGCAAAATGAGGTTCTGACTAGTTTAAAAAGTTCCATAAACTCCTTTGTTAAAAACAAATGTGATAGCTGTTTTTTTTTCCAACATAATTGAGTTCCTTTGAATTTCAATGTGTTTTACTTCATGCAATTAAAAAAATTATTAATATGAGGGAATGCACAGGCTTCACCAGACTACAAAGGGTCCCATGACACAAAACTAGATTAACAACCCCTAGTTGGAGGTCCTTTAGCTTCCTAAATGTCCCTTCCAGCTTTAAATCCATGGTCTATGGAAATAAAATACCTTGATTTCTCAAAAACTATGCCAGCAGAGCATAAACTACTATAAATTGGAATGACTCAGAATAAGGGCCCAGAATATGCCTGTTGTCTATGAGCCAGCCTAGCTGACATTGGAGAGGCCTGTTACCATATTCACTGTCGGGTAGTAAGGTTTTCAAAGACCATCCCTCTACTGAGTTATAGAATGATTACAAACTACAGTGGCTTCAAGATATGCCCAAACTAATGAAATAAATTTTTATATAGGACATACATCTTGCAGCTCATAATTCCCTTCTATATTTCTTATACTCCAGCAAAACTGTTACTCACAATTCTCCAAACACTGGGCTTTCTTTCATGTTTCTTTGCCTTTGTCCATTCTGTTCCCATGGCCTGAAATTGCTCCTCACCTTGAAGCTCATTTCAGAAGGCAACTCTTCTAAGAAGATTTTCCCAATACCCTTCCCTTTTGAACCTCACATGGCACTTCATTTGTAATAATAGCTAACGTTTATATGGCATTTTAAGATTTTCAAAGAGCTTTACATATGTTATCTCACTGGACGCTCAAAACCACTCTAATCAGGTGCTGTTATTATCCCTTTTTGTAGATGAGAACACTGAGATTGAGTAGGCTAAGTGACTTACCCAAGGTCATTCAGCTAGAATCTAAAAGAAACTTCAAATTCAGATCTTCATGACTCCAACACCAGAGCTTTTTCTACTACGTTACCTACCTGCTTTGCAATTCTCTAATGCATTTGCCAAAAAAAATTAATATTATGTGTAATAACTATCTGTGTTTCTGGCTTATATCCCCTAGCAGACTGTACCTTCTTCAAGTATAAAGTCTATGTCTTATTTAAATTTTAGATCTCCCTTACTGCTTAGCACAGTGCTCTGTACACAGTGGGTACTTGATAAAAGCTAGGAGAGAGGATTCTGGGAAGATAGCGGAGTAGGTCAGAAAACTCCAAGCTCTCAGGATTTTCCCCCACAAAAGAGATAAAATAGCACCTTAGAGGGAACAAAGTGTGGATAAAAATAAATTAGAAAAGGAGTACAACAGGGGTCTTCCTGGGACAATTGGAGAAGACCAGATGAAAAATCCCAGGACAAGGTTTGGTCTCTGGGAAGAGTAGACACCCCCAGGCTAGGGTCTGCTTTAACAACAAGCAACCTGGGTTTAGTTGGTTTGAAAGGCTACCTAGGCCCCAGCCACAGGAATTGTGAGGGGAGTTGGGCATCTGAGCCTGGGAAGATAGAGAAAACCTCCACTGACAAAGAATGCCAGATCCAGCTGTGTTGCAGAGAGCGGCAGGGGTGAGAAGGAAAGAGCACATGCCAGTGAGTGCAGAAGCAGTGGGGCAGAAAGCCCCTGGCTGTGGGCACTTCCAGGAGTTTGGAGGTTTGGCTTTGATTCCAGGCTAAAGGAGAGAACTGAAGATCTGGGGCAAGAGGCACCAGCCCCCATACCCCAGCGCTAGAGGTGATTACAGAAATTAAGGTATTACTACAAAAAATGCACAGGCAAAGGAGGAAGAATATAATCATAGAAAGCTATTATGGGAAGAGTGAAGATGGGGCTTCATCTTCAGAAGAGGATATTGAAGTAAAGAAAGCTCAAAGAATATCATCAAATGGTCACCTGTCCAAAAAAAGAATTCATAGAAGATCTTAAAAAAGACTTTAAAAATCAAATGACTAAAAAAAAATTCCAAGAAAAACAAGATTATGAAAGGAAAGTCAACCAAATAGAAAAGGAGATCCAGAATCTTAAGGGAGAAAATGACACCTTAAAAATTAGAATTGGGCAAGGAGAAGCCAGTGAAATTATAAGAGATCAAGAAATAATTAAACAAAATGTGAATAATGAAAAAATAGAAGAGAAAGTGAAACATCTTATAAGAAAAACAACATATCTGGAGAATAGATCAAGAAGAGAAAACATAAAAATAATTGGTCTAACTGAAAGCTATATTCAAAAAAAGAATTTTGATACAATAATACGAGAAATAATTAAGGAAAATTGTCCTGAAGCATTAGAACAAGGTGGGGGGGGGGAGAAGTAGAAATAGAAAAAAAAATCCATTGATCACCATTTATAAGAAATCCTATGAGGAAAACTCATAGGAATATTATAGTCAGATTCTGAAACAATGTAGCAACAATGTGGCTAGCAGCTACTGTGGCTGTGTAAGACGAACAACAACCAGCACAGAGAAGGGCTTCTAATACAGGTTCTTTGATCTGCTTTTCTAAGGAAAGCAACTATAAATGGTTAACAATCTCAGTTTAATTTAACATACATATGTCATTCACTTAATTCAGGGAGAAAACATCAGTCCCCTGAACTTCAAGGCAAATACAAACAGAAATTACAAACATCGACAGACAGACGTTGTCTGATTCAAATCACAGTTCAGAGTTACCAGACAAGCACCAGTCATCTGTCTGGGTTACCAAAGTCAGGGGAGTTATTTCAACATCCTTTCCAGAATCTTGTCACCCATACTCTTTAAATGACTGTACCCCCAAAATAAAATGCCAGCCTCAGATCTTATATACCCGTCTTAGGGCCCTGAGGCACTTGATTACCTCAGTGCTGAGAACAAAGAAAAAAGAACAGTGAAAAATCCCATTTTGCTTGCCATTATAAACCCCCAGTTCAAGGATAAAACCTAGGTGTCACAGTGGATAGAGCAATTGGAGTCGGGAAGACCTAGCTTCAAATCTTAACTCACACACACACATACACACACTCACTAGGTATCTAACCTTTGAGAAGTCACTTGATCTCTGTTTACCTCAGTTTCCTCACCTGTAAAATGGAGATAATAATAAAAGTACCTACCTCTCAAGGCTGTTATGAGGATCAAATGAGACATTATACTGAATGTGATGAATGATTCTATTTAGAAATAAAATTCTCAGAAGCTAGTCAAATATATCCTAGAGATGGACCAGCTCGATGAATGTGAATTCCCTGAAGTTCATCAAATTACATATGGCATTGGAATCCTGTAAAATATAACCAGGGAAACAATGTGGAGTTCTGGACTAGGAGTGAAGAATATCTAGGTTCAAATCCTATCCCTTGTATGCGACAATGAGTACATCACAACCTCTTGGAGTTTTAGGTAACTCTCTAAGACTATAAGTTATTGTGACAAAATCACAGATCCTTGACATAGTGACTATACAACCATTCTATTAATAGGATGAGTTAGGCCATTTACCTCTCAGGGATGAACTCTAAAAATTCTAGGTCTTTTTCTGTTATTATAGAGTTTTAGATATCTTTCTGTTTAAATATAATTAGGAATATTTTGTGTATCCTAAGGCAAAGCAAAGATACTGGAAAGAGAAAATGACAAGAGGGAAATGGTAAGGCTGAGCTCTAAGTAGACCTGGGAAACTGGGAAAATTACAAAAAGCAAATGGTATATACGGATAAAAGTTGTGACTACCTGAAGTGCCCATGGGTTAAGGACTATATGCCAAAAAACTATTTGCGCAAAGTTATGCCAATATGCACATCTCTGTACCCATGGCATGATGGCTTACATTTAGAAAACTGATTCAAAAGAAAGCAACCTGTCAACACACAGAGAAAGAGGACTATTAGTGCAGCCAAATGTCATCATCTCTGACTTAAGATGAGCATAATAAAAAGCAATAAACCCTCTAAAAAAGAATGAGTCATTCAGGTGGGGAGAAATTTAATTTGATTACTGTTAGAAAACAGGAGCTTATTTGCTTGGCTCAATGCAATTTAATAAATATTTATTAAAGGTCAGATGGACATACTAAGCAAATATGACACAATCCTTCCCCTTGGTAAGTTTATGATCTAGTAGGGGAGAAAAGACTGAAATGAAACTAGATGGAAGTAGAAAAAAATAAGTGAGTGAAAAGAATAGCATGCTATGAAGCATAGAAGAGCCAACACTTACTTCCAGTTTGAGGATGAGAAGAATCAAGGAAGACTTCCTGAAGGAGATAACATTTGAACTGGATCTTGAAAAATTGGTTGTACTTCAATGGCAGAAATGGTGGAGTGGGTTGGGGGAAAGAAGAAAGTAAAGACTCATAGGGAATGGCATGAGGCAGAGAGAATGGTAGAAGTAAAGGCATAGAACATGGTAAATAATTCAAAGGAAAGTGCTTTATAAGCCTTGAAATGTGATATGTATATTACTAAAATTATTATTTGGGTATAATCAAGGGTAATTGAACTACTGGTGTATTATATATGAAAAGGTTCTATGGAACAGTGGAAAGAGCAGTGTATCAGGTGTCAGAGGAACTGGGTTTGAGACTTAGATATCTGTATGGTTTTGAATGGCTCCAAATCATCTTCTCTATTTGGGCATTTTCATTCCGATTCACTTATATGAAAACGAGGAAGTGCCCACGTATAGGTTATTAAATTTGTACTAGTACAAGAAAAAAGTATAATAAAGAGAAATAAAAAGTCTAAAATGGAACACAAATTGTGAACCAGGCTACAACAATTAGATGTGACTAGAATTCTGATTGAGGAGGATCAATATAATGCAGATCAATTTAATTCAATAAACGTTGATTAAGCATCTGCTGTGTGCAGAGAATTTTCTTAGGCACAGGGAGGTAACAAAGTTTTGATAATGCTACCCTAAAGTCATGGAGCTTCTAATCTACTAGGTATATAAGACACAAAAATGGACACCTGTGATACCCAATATTGTGCAGGATGAAGTGCTATGTGACGACTAAGAGGGAAAGTCATTACTGAGTGGCAAAGATCTGGGAAGATTTCTTAGAGGTGATGGCCTTTGAGTTAGGTTTTAAAGATGGTAAGAATTCAGCAAGTGAAGATGTGAAGGGAAGAGGGGATGTTCTAGGTATAGATAATAGTGTGAACAAAGACCCAGAGGCATAAGGAACAATGATGATAAAGGACGAACCAAGGATAAACTGCTTACATTCAACCATGGGGAGATGATATATATGTCCCTTCTGATCCCTATCATCATCAGGGTTCATAGAAGAAATCCAATTAGACAAGGTCTGGGTGTGATTCTGTTATGTCTTGATAATCTTTAGAAAAGAATGGAAAGAGAAGAGAATGGTAATATAATAAGGGAAGGGGAGGAGAGGGAAAGGGATATTAGGGAAAATTATCTCACATAATCAAAGTATAGTGGTAGACAGACATCTATACAAACAAGGAGGAGGCAGTAAATAGGTGAAGAATAAAATGTATAGATACTATACAAAAAGAAACTGTAAGATTTGTTGATTTTTGAAAAATAGTAAATAGGTAAGTGTGGTGGGGCAGGGGTGGGGATGGTAAATGACTGGTGCATTGTCATATAAGCTAAGTAGTGAGTAGCAGAGGCATCCGAATTCAGATAGAAATTCCCTCCCCACCCCAATCACCCACTCAAATCAGCAAAGCTCAAGAACTAGTCAGTGATGGTTCCCTTCAGGCAGTTATAGAATGTATGCCTTAAAGCTGGAAAGAACCTTAGACACCATCTCATCTAGTCTTCTCATTTTACAGATGAGAAAACTGGCCCATGCTGCTTAAAGGACTTGTCCTAAGTCACCTAGTGACTGGGCCAGAACTTGAATGTGAGTCTATTCAAACTCCCTGAAAAGCACGAACTGTCCTATGAATCATTCATTGGCCAAGTGCTGGAACACTTGCTAGGTCTGTCCAATTCTTAAATATCAATCAATATTGTAGTAGAATTGAATTTGTGGGCTTCCTCAGACTTCCCTATCTAAAACCAAGGTAGCTAATAAATATGACCATCAGGAAGAAACAATCCCTAGCATAGCCAAAGCATCTAAGAATCAAGTCCAGAAGAAACACTGGATTGGGAGTCTGAAGACCCAAGTTCAAATCCTGACTCGGCTATTTATTACTTTTGTGACTTTGGTAAAGTCACTTAATCTCTAAAATTTAGAGGGGTTTTTTTGGAGGGGGAGAGGTTGGGTTTTTTTTAGAGGGGGTCCAGATCTGTGATTTCAACAGTGTAAGGAACAGCAGGTGAGAAATTTTCAACTACCAGTTCAGATCAGCATGATTCTGCAACTTAGAGAGGCTTAAAGATTTGCAGAAGACTGAACCACTAAATGTCTCGCCCAAGGTCACATGATTAGTATTCATCAGAGGCTTGATTGAATCCAGGTCTTTCAGACCATGAGGCTGGCTCTCTATCCACTACACCAAACAGCTGTTCCCTCTACCCAAAGAAGGAGCAAGCTAGACAAGAAAATACCTGAGATCCTTTCTGGCTCTAAATCCCATGGTCTAGTCACTTCTGAGCCTCAGTAACCATGCAGCTTGTCAAACCTCTGAAAAAGGTGTCAGATAGAAAGGTATAATCACTTTTTGCTATATATCCTAAATGCAAGCTATTAGAACTCTGACTGAAAGAAAGAATAAAAATCTTATAATGAAAATGGGGAGGCTTGCTGCTACTTTGTGCCCAGGAATTGACATGGGCAATTTGGTCTTAAGCATAATTGAGAGAGTTGGGCTTATCCAGAGTAATCTTACACAATCAAAACT
The DNA here is from genome assembly GCF_011100635.1 of Trichosurus vulpecula. Classification (NCBI taxonomy): domain Eukaryota; kingdom Metazoa; phylum Chordata; class Mammalia; order Diprotodontia; family Phalangeridae; genus Trichosurus; species Trichosurus vulpecula. The sequence continues at coordinate 94,460,084 of NC_050581.1, forward strand.
TTCCTGGGAATCATTGGAAGTGTTACCTGTGTGAAGGTTATTCTGGCCCCTTTTATCTGTTCAAAGCTATCAGTTACTAAATTCTTTCCTAGAAAAGAGCAGCTGAAATATGCTGGGGGTGCAGCTGCTAGACACCTGGCAAACAGATTCAGAGAACAGCCCTGTTAGGTGATAGGCAGAGAGTTCTCCATATCCATTATTCATTGTGTGTATGCCATTTCTATGACTCTTCTACTATCTTCTCGCCAACAAAAATATTAGTTTGCCCATCCCCAGACCAAAGGGTAATTCATTCCAAATTCATTACTAATCTAAACTCCAATCCTCCTCCATCTCCTACTCTCATTATGTTTCAGAAACTTCAATTTGTGTTTTCCTTGACTTAAAAAGTAAAAAATGAAAAATCATTTCTGTCCTTTTAAAGGGATACAAGAACTTTCAGAACTAATAGGCTGCTGGGGCACTGCTATTATCAATATCAAGGAGTTGGGTGGGTTGGGTAGATTCCATTAATATAGGGTCCTTTTTATTTGTCCTTCTTCCTCAAGAGTAGAGAGGCTAAGTGTTATTTTATTATATCTGCTACATTTTGGATTGTGTGTCTCTCCTTTTTCAGCGAATAGTTTCAACAAGAAATATATTTCTTGTGGAAATAAGACATTTATCTTATTTCTAAAAAGCCACTAAGTAAGCTACATGGTTTTGGACAAGTTAGTCACTTAATTTCTCTGAGACTCATTTTCTTCATCTGAAAAGAGAATGTTTGCCCTGAATACCTTATGGAGTAGTTATGTGGAAAGTACTTTGACCAACAGTAAAGAGCTATAATGGAGGAAATTCTTATTATTATTGGTTAGGCACTAGGCAGCCTAGTGTGTGGTGAGAGGGCTGGCCTTGGAGTGAAAAAGAACTGGGTTTGAGTCCTGTGTTTGATTATGCATGCTGTGTGATCAGAGACAAATCACTTCACCTCTGAGTACGTCGAGGCAGTTCTTTAAGACCATATATAGATAAGTTACAGACAAGAAGCCCTTTTCCATTGGAAGAGGGGGACTCCATACCATTAGCTCCCCTAGTTCTGGACCTGCCTCTCATTATTACCACCACAGCACAAATCGATTCACTTATGACAGAGAAGCTTTGTCCAAAGCCCTGCCTGGCACCTAAGTCTGAGATGGAGGGGAATATTTCATTTTTCATTGCAGCTTCTCCTTCCCACATTTCTTTTTTAACCTAAGCAAGCAACACTCAAAACTATTATTTATGTTTGTCCTAAAAAAGTATTTTTAAATCTCAGAAGGCAACACCAGCAATGACTCCATGATTATGATCATGATAAATTAGGCCTTTGAAATGTAGGATCCTAAGCATCCCTTTATGGAAAATGTTATTAATTGTGTGTGTGTGTGTGTGTGTGTGTGTGTGTGTGTGTGTGTGTGTGTGTGTATGAATGCACGTGTGTGTGTGATGGACCTCTTTGGCAGTCTGATGAATCCTATGGATGAACCCCTTCTTAGAATAGTCTTTTTAAAAGCATAAAATTAAATACATTGGTTTACAAAGGAATTCAATTATATTCAAATAGAGTTTTCAAAAGATTTTTAAAAAGAAGTTCATGGCCAGGTTAAAAACCCTTGCTAACACTTTTCCAGCAGCATGTATCTTCTCCCTTTTGTGTACATGAATAGCTTAAAGAGAACATTAAGTATCAACAACAGGCAGCTAGGTGGTAGAGTGGACAGAGTGCTGAACCTAGAGTCAGAAAGACTTGAGTTCAGATCCTGCCTCAGATACTTATTTACCTTCAGTGTGACTCTGAGCAAGCCACTTAACCTTTCTCTGCCTCTGTTTCCTCACTTATAAAGTGAAGAGAATGACAGAACCTATTTCCCAGGGTTATTTTGAGGATAAATATGAAAATATTGTAAAATCCTTACAGACCTTAAAGCAATCTTTAAAAGCTAGCTATTATTATTGCTATATTATTTTTGGAAACAAAAATCCAAACAGCCCCAAGCCATCACACACAGAGGACACCAGCTTCTTGTTTTACCTGTTTTAAGAGAAATATTTCATGTAATATTTTTTCCTATTATGCTTCATAGCCAAACCATGCTTTTATTCCTTTTGGAGAAATCCATCTCTCAGAGCACCTAGCAGAACACTCAGCCCATAGAAGCCTTTATCAATTACTTCTTGATTTCACTGGATTTTAGACCTGAGCTCCACTTTTCACTCTTTGCGTACATATCTACTTAATTACCAAGACCTGTTGTTTCTCCCTCCACAATATCTCTCTCGTGAATCCCCTTCCCTCCATTCACATGGTCATTATATTAGCTTAGGACCTCATCTCTTCTATTCTACCTGTACTATTGCAATAAATTCTTAATGGGCCTCCAAATCCCTCCATCTCCAATCCATTCTCTAGGATGCTTTCAAACTGAAATTCCTGAGCCAAATGTATGTCCATGTCATTCCCCTGGTCAATGAGCTTCCATGGCTCTTTGTTCTTTCTAAGTCTGTGCATTTAAAACTCTTCATAACCTGTCTTCCTAGACTGATTTCACATTATCTATCCCACCTCCAAAATTTTAGCCAAACTGCTCTATGTGATGCTCCCATACACAGTATTAATTCTCCCTCTCCAAACACAATGCCTTTACCAAGTTGTACAATGCATTCACCTTCATCTCCTGAAAACTTTTCCTCTCTTCAAGGATCACTTCAACTGCCCTTCTTTTAAGAGTCCTTAGATGATCCTGCCAATGGTTAATGTTCAACCTACCCCAAAAATAACTTTGTATTTACTTTGTTCATATTTTGTATTTGCTTATCTTTTTATACATTTCATACGAATTTCATTAGAACTAGGACTGTTTCCTTTTTGCATTTCTATCTCCAGGTCCCTGTACTAGTGAACTGGTAAATAATTAACAACTAGCTTACCATGAGGGGAAAAAATGCTCATGACACACTTGCAAGTTTGATCTGAGTATTTTATTCTCTTTAATGAGCATTTTAATGTACATCAAGGGGATGTCCATCAATTGAGGAATGGTTGAACAAGTTGTGGTATGTTACTGTGATGGAATACTATTTTGCTATAAGAAATAATGAGCAGGATGGTCTCAGAAAAAAAACTAGGAAGAATGATAAGAACTTACGCAAAGTGAAGTGAGCAGAACCAGGAGACCATAGTACATAATAATAACAATGATCAATGGGGAAAGACTTAGCTACTCTGATCAAGACAATGCTCCAAGACAATTCTAAAGGTCCATGTTGAAAAATGCTCTCCACCTCCAGAGAGAGAACTGATGAACTCGATGCAGATTGATGCATACTTTTTTCACTTTCTTTGTTTTTCTTATTTTTAAATATATTTTATTTTGTTAAATATTTCCCAGTTACACATAAAATTATTTGATATTATTCTCTCCCTCCCTCCCCCTCTGCCCTCCTTGAGAAGGTGAGTAATTTGATAGCAACCATCCATGTGAAGTCATGCAAAACATATTTCCATATTAGCTATGCTGCAAAAGCAAACACAGACAAAAAAAAAACAAGAAAAACAAAGAAAGTGAAAAAAAATATGCTTCAATCTGCTTCTGAGCTCATATTGGTCTGGTCAGCCACAGTGAGACACACTGTATATTGATCGAACATAGTGATGTCATTTTGGTCTTCTTTGAGTATAAAGGACTACAACTGATAAAATCACATGACTTTTGTTGTCTTTGTTATTGATAAGGTCAATTATGGTTATAGTTTTCCAAATATTGAACCAGCCTTGCATTCCTGGTATAAATCCCACCTGCTCGTAATTTATGATCTTTTTCATATATTTTAGTAATCTCCTTGTAAATATTTTATTTACAATTTTTGCATTGATATTCATTAAGGAAATTGATCTATACTTCTGTTTCTCTGTTTTTGCTCTCCCTGCTTCAGGTATCAAAGCCATATTTGTGTCATTAAAAGAATTTGATAGGAATCTTTCCCTATTTTTTCAAATAGCTTACATAGTATTGGTATTAGTTGTTCCTTAAATGTTTGGTAGAATTCACTTGAAAATACATCTGGTCCCTGGGATTTTTCCTTAGGGAACTCAGTGATGGCTTGTTCAATTTCTTTTTCTAAGGTAGGGTGATCTAAGTAATCTATTTTCTCTTCTCTTAATCCGCACAGTTTATATTTCTGTAAATATTCACCCATTTTACTTAGATTGTCAGTTTTACTGGTATATAATTGGGTAAAATCAATCCTAAAATTTCTTTAATTTCATCTTCAACAGTGATACATTCACCCTTTTTATTTTGGATGCCAGTAATTTGGTTTTCTTCTTTCTTTTTTAAAATCCAATTAACCAATGGTTTATCTATTTTATTAATTTTTTCATAAAACCATATAGCTGTTTTATTTATTAGTTCAGTTTTTTTACTTTCGATTTTATTAATCTCTCTTTTGATTTTCAAGATTTGCATTGTGGTGTTTAATTGGGGATTTTTTAATTTGTTATTTTTCTAATATTTTTTAGTTGCGTACTCAAGTCACTGATCTGCTTTTCCTCTCCTCTATTGATTGACACATTTAGAAATATAAATCTCTCCCTAAGTACTGATTTGGCTACATTTCACAAATTTTGGAATCTTATTTCATTGTTGTCACTTCCTTTAAAGAAATTATTGATTGTTTCTATGAATTGTTCTTTGACTCACTACATCTTTCTTTAAGGATTTTATTGTTTAGTTTTCAACTAATTGCTAATTTATGCTTCCATATCCTTTATTGAATTTAGTTTTTGTTGCATTATGGTCTGAAAAAAGGATGCATTTATTATTTTTGCTTTTATTCCTTTGGTTGTGAGGGTTTGATGCCTTAATATATGGTCAACTTTTGTGGAAGTGCCATATATACCTGAGAAAAAGGTATACTCTTTTTCATTACCATTCAGTTTCCTCCAGAGCTCTATCACATCTAACTTTTCTAAGATTCTATACATCTTTTTTTCTTATTTATTTTATGATTAGATTTATTTAGTTCTAAAAGGGTAAAGTTGAGGTCTCTCACTAGTATAGTTTTAATGTCTATTTCCTCCTGTAATTCACTTAACTTTTCCTTTAAGAATTCAGATGCTATGTCATTTGGTGCTTATATGTTTGGTATTGATATTACTTCATTTTCTATAGTGCCCTTTAGAAAGATGGAGTTTCTCTGATTATCCCTTTTAATTAATCCTATTTTTGCTTTAGCTTCGTCTGAGATCACGATTGCTACTCCTGCCTTTTTTACATCAGCTAAAGCATAATAGATTTTGTTCTAGTTCCTCATTTTAACTCTTTATGAGTTTTTCTGCTTTGAGTGTGTTCCTTGTAAACCACATATTATTGGATTCTGGTTTCTAATCCATTCTTTCTGCCTCTGTTTTATGGGTAAGTTCATCCTATTCACATTCACAGTTATGATTACTAACTGTGCATTTCCCTTCATCTTATTTTGTTCTGTTTATCTTCTCTGTGCTTCTAGCCTGTTTCTCCTTTACAATCTATTTTGCTTCTAACCACTGTCTTCCTTTATCTGCCCTTCTATTACCAATTGAGTATATTTTTTTTTCTTCTTTGAACCAATTTGATGTGAGTGAGATACAAGCATTGCCCACTCCCCATCATCTCCCCTCCACTCTAAAAATTCTTCCTTGGGCACCTCTTCTTTGTGAAATAATTTTCCCCATTTTCCTTTTCTCCCAAGGCATCCTTCTTTCTCACTTATCCATTTTTTTTATATCACTCCTAACATAGTCAATTTACTCCTGCACCCTCTTTCATTATAGAATCCTCCTAATTTCCAAATAGTGAAAGGTTCTTAAGAAGTTATATTTATCATCTTCCCATATAGAGATATAAACAGTTGAATCTTTTTTAAAATCCCTTATGATTTCTCCTTCCTGTTTATCTTTTTATGCTTGAGTCACATATCTGAAAGTCATATTTTCTCTTCAGCTCTGATCTTTCTATCAGGAATGGTTGCAAATCCACTCATTAAATATCCTTTTTCTCTTGAAGAATAACCTATTCAGTTTTGCTGAGTAGGTTATTCTTTGTTGTAATTCCAGCTCTTTTGCCTTCTGAAATATAATATTCCAAGTCCCTTTCCCTCTACTTCCATCTTTTGCCATGGTAGCTGCTAAATATTGTGTGAACCTGACTGTAGTTTTATGGTATTTGAGTGGTTTTTTTCCCTGACTGGTAGAAATATTTTCTCTTTGGCCTGGGAGCTCTGGAATTTGGCTATAATATTCCTGGGAGTTTTCATTTTGGTATCTGTTTCAGTTGGTAATCAATGGATCTTTCAATTTATATTTTACCCTTTGGTTCTAGGATTTTAGTGCAGTTTTCCTTGAAAAATTTTTTTGGGGGAGGAATATGATGTCTAGGCTCTTCTTTTGATCATAGCTTTCAGGTAGTCCAATAATTCTTAAATTATCCCTCCTTAATCTATTGTCCAAACCAATTATTTTTCAATGAGATATCTCACATATACTTTTATTTTGTTCATTCTTCTGACTTTATTTTGATGTTTCTTGGTGTCTCATGAAATCCACAGCTTCCACTTACCCAATTCAAATTATAAAGAATTATTTTCTTCAGTGAATTTTTGTTCCTCTTTTTTCCATTTGGCCAATTCTGTTTTTAAGGTGTTATTTGCCTCTTTTACCATGCTATTAATTACTTTTTCATAATTTTCTTCTTTCACTCTTATTTACTTACCTAATTTCTTCTCTACCACTCTTACTTGATTTTGAAAGCCATTTTTTACTCTTCCAGGAATTCTTGTTGGGCTTGTGTCCAATTCACTTTTTTCTTTGAGGCTTTGCCTAGAGCTGTTTTGACTTCATTGTCTTCTTCTGACTTTATGTCTCTACCTTTCCTGTCACCATAGTAGATTTTTATGGTCAGGTTCTTTTTCTATTTTTTGCTCATTTTTTTACCCTGTTTCTTGATTTTGAGCTTTATGTTAAAGTTGGTTTCTATTCCTGGCATGGGGAGAGGGGCACTGGTTAACCTTCAGTTTTTTGTGCATGTGTTGTTGTTTTCAGAGCTAGCTCTAGGGAGTTTAAAGTTTTGGGTGCTTCTAAGGTGATGTGATCTGTGGAGAGGTGTGGTCACTACTCTCCTGGTCTATATCCAGGAAGGGTCCCTGTCCTCTTGGGATTGCAATCAACACTGTTCCTCAGGGCCCCTGGTTCCTCTCGACTGAAAGTGCTCTTTTCTATCCTTGAATTATGACCTAGAAATGGGTATAGGCAATTGGGTTGCCAGACAATGTCTGGTCTTGTATCCAGTAATAGCATAGGGGTCCCAGTAATTTTTTTCTGACCAGTTATTGGGTCCCCTTACCCTCTCTGGTTTGAGAGCTCTTAAAGCTGATGGTGTTTCTTTTTACCATCACCTAGTCCCACCACTGGTGTTTCATTCATGTGAGCTGCAGGCCAGCCTCTACCCCCATACCACAGATCTCTCTTTCTGACCACCTATTTTACCTTGGGCTGGAAGAATATCTCCCCCTGACCTTTGTTGGCTCTGCTACTCCAAAATTAGAATTGAGGCATTATTTTAAATTTGATTGGAGAGCTCAACTGGGTGATTCCTCTACTCCATTTTGGCTGGAAGTCCTATATATATTATGAATATTTTGTCTATCACTTTCTTAAGTCTAGACAATCAACAAAACAATAAATCAAACCCTGATTTTGTAATTTTTGATGTTTTCTGAGGTGTGAATGCTTGCAGAGAAAATTAGCAATCTGTTCTCCTGCATTTGGAGTTGGTTACAGAACATTATATCCCCTAGCACAAAGTAAGAGCTTAATCAACATTTGTTGGACCTACTTTCAATTGAATTAAGTTGAAATTATAGGAGTGAGGCAAAATTTATGAAAGGAAAGAAGGAAGCAAGGGAAGGAGAGAGGGAGGAAATCTCAACAAGATTTGGAACCAGAAGGTCTAGGTTCAAATCTCAGTTCTGCCATTTATGACCAAGGTGACCCTGGGAAAATTACTTCCCTTCTCTGATCTACAGTGACTTTCTCTGTAAAATGAGGGAATTAAATGAAATTATTTCTAAGGTCCCTTTTAACTTTAAGTCATATGACTTCCAAAGTATCTCATTCTTAGAATTTGTTGTCCTAAAAGTATATCCCAAAAGATGTCTTTTTATTTACAAAGTATGTTCTGAATTTTTGGTAATGTGTGCTCAAGGCAAATGCCCATTATTTCAGGTTCTTATTCTTTCAGAAAACCACAGTTTAATGGAGATACTGAGTTGTAGGGGGGCATTAAGGAATGAATTTCTAAAAATATTTCATTTTCTACATACAATCAGAATCTGAATTACATATTTTGAATTACAAAATCCCAAAATAGAAAAGGAAGGAAAAAAATTACTCAGAAAGACTCTTAACAATGTTCATGTTCATGGTCCAAGCAGGCAAGAAAGTCCCCTTTAAGAGATTTTTTTTAAGCATCAAAGCAGCTGGAAGCATTTAGATATTCCAAAGAGCATCAACATTTTTCACTGGCTGCCATTTCAAAAAAAGTTTTAATCAAGATTAAACAAAAGAAACAAAGAGAAGGTTTATCAGCATAGTTTTTAAAAATTACTTTCCCATTTATAAGTGAAACACAGATTAGAAACATTTGGCTCCATACCAGTCTTCTTCCGAATCTTCTAGAAAGCTGCTTATATTAGATTCTTTTCCACTATATTCTCCTCTACTTTTGAAAGGATGTGTCAGGGTGGGGGTGGAGGAAGAAGTAATCTCACATACATTAGATCAGAGAGCAAATTGAGATTTTTAAGGCATTTCCCTTTCCACTTATTCCTTTAACACATTACTTTGTCTTTATGGTTCTTTGGAAAATTTTACTTTTCCCTAGGAGATATACAGGCCTCTTACTTTAAAATGCTACCACTGGTATACAAACCCCCTCCCCCCCCACATTTTCCCAGGCCTCTTTTTTTCCCTTTTGCTCAATAATGTATTTCCAAAAAAGAATTTCTGTGCTCTATCTCTGTGGATGAATTCTCCCTTGGGTACAGGACTGTGGTCACTTCTCCCTCATTTGATTCTCTGATTTGCCTTGATTCAGTTGTTCTCTATGTCTCAGTTTCCCTATCTTTAACACAAACATAATAGTATCTGTCTCATAGGAGGCTTAATGGCTCTCAATTAAGCATGTTCAGCTCCTCATATAAATTGGTACTTGAGAAATGAAGGCATTTATACGCCAGAGGATAAATGTAGTTGGTGATGAAAGCCCCCACCTCCCACCCCATTCTCTGGAAGTTATTTTCCTGTCAGTATTTTCACTTATCTCTCCGAATAGAGAATATTTGTTTTCAAGGAGCTGAACTAAAGAAGAGAGAAAAGAAAGAGTATAGTGTCGGATTCTAATTCAGATGCAAGAAAGACAGATCCCTGGAATTAGTTGCCAAGTTTGGGCAAATATTAGTTCACATTTGTCCCATCAGTCCCCTTTCCTCCACTCAAACAGCCACCATACTCATCCTAGCCATCCTCACGTCTAGCTTTTCCTTCATCCCTCTCCCTCAAGTCTCATCCCTCCCCAATCCATTCTCCACAGCTGCCAAGGTGATATTCCTGGAGTGTGGGCCTGACCATGACATGAACCAAGCTCCTAGTCTCCCTAAAAGCCATCTATAGATCCCCTGGGCATCTGTGGACCCCAGGTTAGGAACTCTACTTCTAAAGACATGTTGTCATTAAGACCCTCTATAGCCTGCTGTGTCTTCCTTGTCCACTGTTGGATTATACTCAGCCCATCAAAAATTCTGAATGGTGTTGAAATTTAAGTATATAATTCTATTCTACAATTATATACTCTCTTTAATCTCTCTAAGTCTAATAATAAATTCCATTCTTAACACACTATTTTTGCTTACAGTCGCATTAGAACACCAATTCTCATTTCATCCTACATTTCTTCTCTCTTCAGTAGTAAAACTATTGGAGCGTACTGGAAAAAAAAAGCTCAGTACTAGGAGTCACTTTCTAACTAACTGGGTATTCCACACCAGGTTTAGGCCTTGGGGAAGTCACTTAACTTCTCTGTGACTCACTTTCCTCATCTGTAAAATGAAGGTAATAATATTTATATCAGTAATAATAACTAACATTTCATATGGCAGTTTTAAAGGTTTTCAAAGTGCTTTATATACATTACCTCTTTACAGCTTCACAACAACCTTGCGAGGGAAGCACTGCAACTATGTCCATTTTACAGATAAGGATATTGAGGTTCAGAGAGATTGACTTGCCCATGGTCACATAGCAAGTACCAAAGGCAGGGTGCAGGAAGGCAGTATGATACACAGCAAAGAGAACTGGCTTTGGATACAGAGGGGCTGGGTTTTAATCCAGGCCCTGGCTACTTGTGTAACCTTGAACAAATAATTTAACCCCTTTGAGCCTCAGTTTCCTCATCTGTAAAATGGGGATATTGGAGTAACTGGCTTTGGAGGTCCTTTCCAGCTCTAATTCTATAATCCTATCATAGCACAAACCCAAGTCCTCCTAATTACAAGTTCAGGCCCCTTTCTATTGAGACACCTTTAAGATTCCGGTGAGCGTCATCTTTCCAAATATCTTACAAAGTATATTCATCCAAATCTCTGCAAACCTTCTTCTGGTTCCCCCTCTCAACTCTGTTTACTAAAGAACCCCAGTAGAAAGGTATTTTATACCACATTCCAGTGTGAGAAGTCATCCTGGGGCATTCAATCTTAAACCTACCCAGGAATGTGTTGAGTGATTCACAGACTTTATTCAAGCTGATCTGAATGGGCTCATCACGCATGGATGCCAATGAATGTGCCGGTGCCCCTCCCTCACTATCACCATGATCGCTCTTCATGTGACCTTGATAGCAAGTAACTGGTCTTTGTCCGGTGGCATTCAGCCCATTGCAAACATTCTTTCTGAACCCTGCTTAAACCAAAAGAATTGACTTGGAGTTGTTTGGTGGTTTTATTGGTTTTTCCCCACTTGCTAAGTAACATGTTAAGAAGGAGTTACTTCTAAAGAAGACGGGTTTTATAGGCAAAAGGATAAGCAGGTGTGTGAGACTGGGAATGACTAATTTGAGAGAAATGAATACTGCTCTCGACTGCCCTGGAGCTACTTACTGAACAGCCTGGGATACTTCTTTATTGTCTTTGAAATGATGTTGTTATTCAAAATGGAAATCATTTTCTCTGTATGAATGGTATCCTTGACATTTTTATTTGTTCTCACACCTTGCTAAACCCATCTAATTCATCAATTTCATGGAGAGATGTGACTATCTGTGTAAATTCAGTTATTCACAGAGTTCTGACATATTTAACACAAAGTTGATGGCAATTAGAAAACTTGTCCTAACTGGAAACACAGTTGAGTATAATACGGGGAAAAGTACAGAATTTGAAGTCTAAGTGTCCCTGCTCAAAACCCAATAGCTTTGTGACTTGCTACTACCTGTGAGGCCCCAAGAAAGTCCTTTCCCCTCTATGGACCTCGGTGTCTTCACCTATAAACGTGAAAGGTTGGGATTGGATGACCTATGTAATCCCTTCCAATTCTAAACCCTAGATTGCAAAAAGTATATACCATATTTATATTGTCAGGCAAGGCCAGAATGGTATAATTTTTTTTTTAAATTTGGCTCTTAGGCATCTGTTTTTTGTTTTTGTTTTTTACAATTTTTTCCATTAGATTATTTACTGAATACCTATTACGTACATAATACTGTGCTAGGCTCTGTAAAGTATAAATAAAAGGAAAAGAGTAAGTTATTATCTAAATTTCCACTAGAATGTAAACTTTTTGAGGGCAAGTGTTGCTTTTGCCTCTTTGTGTCGCCAGAGCTTAGCTTAGTTGTTAGGCACCTGGTAAGTACTGGATAAATGTTTACTGATTATTAGCTGATTTAAGCATTCATTGTCTTAGGGATTCCTGGATAGCCAGCCCTATCACAGTCCTGCTAGGTACATGATGGCTCAGATGCCACACTCCACATCCTTCAAGCTGGAGAAGGTGCCCAGTCCTATGCCTCTTTGCCTTAGCTTGAATATTGTATCACAGCCATGTGAATAGAGCTGAGCCCTATTTCTAGGTTTCTGATGATGCCCACTAGTAAGTGCCATGTGGGTTCAAACTTGAAAGTTTGCATGCTGCTCAAAGAATGATCACAAATAGCAGGTGGAGTGGTTTTATCCTGCATCTCAGTTTACAGGAGGACAGGGAGGAGTTACAGGAACAGCAATTTAAGTGGTCTTCCTCAAATACTGTGACATTAAACATCATTCAGTGAGCTCCATTTCTTATGGAGGTGCTGTATGGTTGGCGGTGGGAGAAAGCCCATCACAATGTCTAAATGAAGATCTTTTGTTTGTATCTCTCTAAGCCTTTGTATTAGTTATTCATTTGTTATTCCTGTAGCAGACTGTGGGCTCCATGAGGTTAGGGACTTTATGTCTTATCTAACTTCATCAGTCTCTCAATACCGTTATATCTCTATCAACAAGATTCACGGGAAGCACAATTCCTCTGCCGACAAAGTCTTTCCCCAAATCATTCATTCAGCCATATTGATTTTTCCTCTGTAATAGCTCTTGTCTTCCCATCTTTTCCACAACCTTTCCTCTCATTGTAGTCCAGGGTCACCCCATGCCTGATTTAAAATTATCTCCCACTACTGGCCAACCACAAGCCTTTGTTTCAATCAGATTAGTATACATATCGTTCCCCACTGCGTTGTATAGAGGTGTAATATAACCATTGTAAGTACATGCTTAGTGAATCATTGTTGAATAAACAGAGCTGGAAAGAGAAGACAAACACATGGAAAATTAAACAGCATTGAGACAACAACAAAGTAGCTATGAAAAAGCTGTCTACAATGAACTGCCAGGTTTCTACAAACAGCAAGTTCCTTAGGCATTCAAAGGAAGGAAAGATCTCTGTGAATAAAAACAGGGAAGTTGTCATACAGGAAATCAAACTTGAGAAGGAAAGGAAGGTCTTGGAAAGTCCTAGAGGGGTCAAGGGAGCACAAAGGTGAGAATCTACCAGTTACACTGGGAGATAGTGAGATCAACTTGATGGAAACAAAGAATTATGTTACTGAATAACAGGCTAAGTTTGGTCAAGTAATTTTGAGGGCAGATTATAGAAAGCTTTGAATGACCGAGTAAAGTTTGGGAATTTTATCTTTTTTAATTAATGGAAAAAACATTCAGTTTTTTAAGCATAGAAGAGACATGAAATCGAAGTCTTAGGAACATTTATATGGTAACATTATGGTAATTGGATTCGATCAGAGATAAATTAGAGACATCGAAAGCAGTTAAGAGACTACTATATGGCAACAAACCAAGCATGAGGTGACCCCGGACCTTGGTGGTCCAAGTGGGATTGGGAAAAGGAAGGGGAGGTGAGAGTTATTATAAAGGAAAAAATCAATTGAGAGAAGAAAAAGACAGGGATTATGTTTCCTCTGAATCTCATTAATCCTCATCACTGTTTCCTCTAGCTTCCTAGTCTTCTCCCACCCAATACTGAGTAGCACCCATATCGATGTGCTCAAAGATCCTATGGAATATTGATGTTTGACCTCCCCCTCCCCCATGACATCAATCCCTTCACCCTGGCTCACTAACTCCAGAGAACCATAGCAGTTTGGGAATCCTCAGATCTTGGGCAAGGCTGAAATGGAAGAAAGTGAAAAGCAAACTCATTGAAGTCTGGTACAGGTTGAGACTAGCACCCTAGATACATTCCACACAATCCAGGCTATTAAATATGAGCAGGAATCTGTCCAAATTTAATTCCCTCCCGGGTATGATATGACATGCAACAGATTTATTGACTTTTATCATTAGATAATTTTCATAAGTGACATATTACATCATTACATAAATGTCCCAAAATAAAAAGCTACAAAAACCAGGCAATGTGATAAAATGCATAGAAGCTATAAATCACGGGGACTTCCAAGTTGGACATTTATAATAAAAAATTCAGTGAAGATGGTCCAGATGTTCTTAATCCACCCCATTCAAAGAGGCTTGGGAAATGAATGAATACTTCAACTTGTCTCAGCAAAGAAGATCTCATGTGGAAAGAAAAGGACAGAATGGAGAGCATCTGATGATTTTAAGGATGGATTAAACTTTAAATGACTTCTGCTTGTTTTTAGGTTTATTTACTTCTTATTAAGGGAAAATCCAAAGCATGTTGTAACTATTGATTTGTTACAGGAAATAGCATTTAAGAATGAGAGCTCTGACATGGGAGAGTTTTTCCCTCTGGACCTTTAGGCTAGATATGTATACAAGGCAGGAATTTTCAACAATACTTTATTAATTGGCCCCAGGCTCTCCCTCATCCTTTCCAGATCATCAGTTTTTCTTCTTAGAGTGAGAAAGATAAAAATAACCCCCCACACAGCCAAGCACTATTAAATTGGGATGGTTTTATTGTGTCGTACTTTAGGCTATCTGAGTGAAAACATGTCCAGTTTTTGTCTCTCATCTTCCATTTTATTCAAATTTGAATATGGAATAACAGAAATGGGAAAACATTGACAACAATAGCTAATTAAGCATTCTAGATAGAGCTGGAAACGAATTTAGTGGCATAGCTAGGTTAAGTGACTTGCCTATCTGTCTAGACACATGGAACCTTCAGGGAGTATTTGTAGGGGGAGGATACTGGTTCTATAACATGTCAAAACTGCAAGGGACTTTAGAGATCATTTAATCGCAGAACTTGAATTATGGAGTCCCATACAACTAGAGTAGAAACTCAGTGCTCATATAGTCCACCCATAACCAAAAGGAATCCTCACCATGATACACTAAACAAGTAGTCATACACCTCTACTTGAAAACTTCCATTGAGGTGAAACATAGCCATCAACCAAAGAGGCTCATTCCATTTTTTAATAGCTCTGTCAGGAAGTTTTTGCTGACATTAAGGCCTAAATTTGACTTTTTCAAAATTTCTATCCATTGCCTTGGTTCTACCCTCTGGAACTAAGCTGAAAAAAAAAATTCTCTTTCAATAGTAGTCCAACTTTTTTTTTTTTCTTTTTTTTTTTTTACAGTTGAGGCAACTGAAGTCTGAAGAAATGACATCACTTGCCCACAATCTGGCCAGCGAGAAGGCTAGGCTCAGAACTTAATATACTTTTGATTAAGGAAAATATTTTTACACTTTAGTTTAAAGTAAATTGAACTTGTCTAATTATTTTCTTTATGCAGAAGCAATTCACTTCTTGTACAATGAGGACAGAAAACCTTTCCTTTTCCCCTGTCTTCTGTCCTGTCCAACTTACCATCTGATGCCCATGATTCTTCACCATATCACCAAGCTGCTTCAGAATTCATCTCCATGGCTGAAGGATGGAGGAAAATTTTGTACTATTTATTAGAATCTTAAATCATATCTAGATCAGCCTCCTCATTTGGCAGAAACTTAAGCGATTTGTTCTCTGCCACAGGGTAGCCAAGGATAGAGACAGGATTCAAGCCCAAGTCCTGTGACTCTAAATATGGTGTTGCCTCCATGATACAATCACTACAGCTGCCTATGGTTAGTGTGTGTATACTGGAGTAGGTGTTTGGTGGAATGTCTACCAGAGTTATGAGAGGGCAATCGGGTAAGAAGCCTCTGAAAATCCTCCTGCTGTGGAGATCTGTGGCATGCCAAATGCCAGGGCCTTAACGTGTTTCAAAGGTTTTCCCCAGAACAACCCTGTAAGGCAAGAAGTCTGAGTATTCCCTTTCTCTACATTTGAGCCAAACTGACCTACTTGCTGTCTCCCAAATTCAGTCTTCTATCTCCTACTTCTTTGTCTTTGTATGTGCTGTCTGCCATCTGTGAAATGCATTCTCTCCCTTTCTGGGCTTCTCTTGCTCAGTCATTTTTCTCAGTCATTTTTCTCCTAATATAGTATCTAGCAGGGTCTAGGAGGATTTTAACAAATATTTGTTGATTCATTAATGGATTGTTATTATTGGGAAGGAAGTGAAGAGATGTGGAATTGTTGATTTCACACTTAGATGGATTCAGAGCTGTTTGAATGGTTAAACTCAAAAGACTTTCATGGTTCAAAGTCAACTTGGCCAAGTGGTCTCCTGTGGAGTGATGCAGAGAGCTGTGCTTGGCCCTATAAAGTTTAACACTTTTACCAATGACTTGGATGAAGGCCTAAATCTCATGTTCATCAAATGTGTAAATGACATCAAGCCGGGAGGAATAGCTAACAAGCTGAATGACTGAGCCAGGATCCCAAAAGATCTTTCTAGGCTAGAACACAGAGCTGGATCTCACAAAAGCAAATTCAACAGAGATCAAAATTAAGTCTTACGCTAGGGTTCAAAAACCAATTTTACAAGTGTAGAGTGGGGAATCATGGATAGAAAGAAGCTTATCTGGGAAAGATCTGAGGCTGTTAGTGGACTCAAACTCAAAAACAATCAGCAACATGATGTGACAGCCAAAAGAGGCTAATATAATCTTGAGCTGCATCGAGAAAGGCATAATTACTTGAAATAAGGAGTGAGTCCTAAAGTACTTGGTTTGGGCATGTTGTATTCTCTTCTGAGCATCATGGCTTAAGAGGGTTACTAGTGATAAGCTAGAGAATATCCAGAAGAGAGCAATTATAATGATGATTCTTGAATTTGTTTCATGTTAGACATTCTGAAGAAATGAATAGGAGATACTTTAAAAAAAGAAGGAACAAAATAGCTATGTTCTGATTTGAAGGGCTAACATGTGGAAAAGTGCTTAGATATATCTTGTTTGGTAGAAGAGGGCAGAACCAGCAGGAGCTGACAGAAGTTGTAAAGTAGCAATTTAGATAAGAGAGCAAGAAAATCTACAAAAGTAGAGCTTCCCCAAAGTAGAATGGCCTGCCTTGGGTGGTGTTAGGTTTTCCATCATTGGAGTATGCAAGCAGAAGCAAGATGAACACTTGTCTAATATGATATGGAATGATTCCTTTTGGGTATGTTTTGCCTAGATGTGATGGACTAGAGGATTTTTGCCTCAACATTTATATAGTTTGTAGTTAGATATGTAAATGGATGAAATTAGGTGGTAATTATATAATGATATAATCATGCTCTTCAATGTCTATCCTATATTGTAGTACATACAATAAAAAATTCCATGTAGTACAATATAGGATAGGCTATAGGACAAATGGTATCAGGTAAACAATAAAAATCATATATGGAGGCAGTTTTTTCTACTAATTCACCAGATATTTAGTCATGGGTTACTTTGAAAATTAAGCATTTTTAAAAATTGGTAATACATCTAATATATATTTTTAAAAGTACTTCCATGGTGGGGGGCAGAGCCAAGATGACGGCAGGAATACAGGGACTCACTTGAGCTCTCCCCCAAAACCCTCTAAATACCTGTAAAAAATTACTCTAAACAAACTCTACAGATCAGAGCACAGGCCAGGAAAGGAGGATCACACCACCTCAGAATAAAAATAGCTCTGAAAACAGCAGTACAAAATCCCTGAAGCTTGGCACAAAGCACTCTCTACTCTGGAAGCAGTCATACCCTGACAAAGACCTTGAAAGTCAAGTAGTTGGCTGGGAAAATGAGCAGACAGCGTAAAAGGGCTCAGACTATAGAATCTTTCTTTGGTGACAAAGAAGATGAAAACATACAGCCAGAAGAAGTCAATGAAGTCAAAGATCCTACATCAAAAGCCTCCAAGAAAAATACAAATTGGTCTCAGGCCATGGGAGAGGTCAAAAAGGATTTGGAAAAGCAAGTAAGAGAAGTAGAGGAAAAATTGGGAAGAGAAATGAGAGTGATGCAAGAAAATCATGAAAAACAAGCCAACAACTTACTAAAAGAGATCCAAAAAATACTGAAGAAAATAACACCTTAAAAAATAGACTGACCCAAATGGCAAAAGAGGTCCAAAAGACCACTGAAGAAAATACTGCCTTAAAAATTAGAATGGAGCAAGTAGAAGCTAGTGACTTTGTGAGAAATCAAGAAATTATAAAATAGAACCAAAAGAATGAAAAAATGGAAGACAATGTTAAATATTTCATTGGAAAAAACCACTGACCTGGAGAACAGATTCAGGAGAGATAATTTAAAAATTATTGGATTACCTGAAAGCCATGATCAAAGAAAGAGCCTAGATATCATCTTTCAAGGAATTATCAAGGAAAACTGTCCTTATATTCTAGAACCAAAGAGTAAAATAGAAATTGAAAGAATCTGCCAATTGCCTCTTGAAAGAGATTCCAAAAAGAAAACTAGGAATATTGTAGCCAAATTCCAGAGTTTCCTGGTTAAGAAGAAAATATTGCAAGCAGCCAGAAAGAAACAATTTGAGTATTGTGGAAACACAATCAGAATAATACAAGATCTAGCAGCTTCTACATTAAGGGATTGAAGGGCTTGGAATATGATATTCTGGAAGTCAAAGGAGCTAGGATTAAAACCAAGAATCACCTACCCAGCAAAACTGGAGTATCATGCTCCAAGGCAAAATATGGATTTTCAATGAAATAGAGGACTTTCAAGCATTCTTGATGAAAAAAACAGAGCTGAATAGGCAATTTGACCCTCAAATACAAGAATCAAGAGAAGCATGAAAAGGTAAACAAGAAAGAGAAATCATAAGGGATTTATTAAAGTTGAACTCTTTGATTTACATAGCTACATGGGAAAGATGATATTTGTAACTCATGAGACCTTTCTCAGTATTAGGTTAGTTGAAGGGAATATACATATATACCTATATATATATATATATATATATAGACAGAGGGCACAAGGTGAGTTGAATATGAAGAGACGATATCTAATAAATTAAATTAAGGGATGAGAGAGGAATATATTGGGAGAAGGAGAAAAGGAGAGATAGAATGAGGTAAATTATCTCACATAAAAGTAGCAAGAAAAAGCTGTTATAATGTAAGGGAAGAAGAGGCAGGTGAGGGGGAATGAGTGACTCTTACTCTCATCAGATATGTCTTAAGGAGGGAATAACATACACACTCAATTGGGTATCTTACCCTACAGGGAAGTAGGGGGGAAGGGGATAAGAAGGAGGGGATGATAGAAGGGAGTGCAGATTGGGGGAGGATGTAGTCAAAAGCAAACACTTTTTGTAAAGGGACAGGGTCAAAGGAAAAATTGAATAAAGGTGGACAGGATAGGATGGAAGGAAATATAGTTAGTTTTTCACAATATGACTATTATGGAAGTGTTTTGCATAACAACACATATGTGGCCTATGTTGAATTGCTTGCTTTCTCAAGGAGGGTGGGTGGGGAGGGAAGAAGGGAGAGAATTTGGAACTCAAAGTTCTAAAAATAAATGTTAAAAAAAATATTTTACATGCAACTAGGAAATACGATGTACAGGCAATGGAATATAGAAATCTATCCTGCCCTACAAGAAAGTAAGAGGAAAAGTGATGGGGGTGGAATGGAGTGATAGAAGGGAGAGCAAACTGGGGAAAGGGGCAATCAGAATACATGCCATCTTGGGGTGGGGGGAGGGTAGAGGTGGGGAGAAAATGTGTAACTCAAAATCTTGTAGAAATGAACGTTGAAAACTAAAAATAAATTTTAAAAAGTACTGCCATATATCTATCTAAATCTTTAAGTATTTGCAGGAGAACATGGACATTGCCACGTGTCTAAACTGTATTCTTCTATGTATATAAGAAACAAAAGTTTTATATATCACAAAACGCATTCCATTGTAACACAGAAGTGTTGTTTTGCTAGTGTCAAACCAAAGTATTGCTTCAAAGCAGTGGAAAGGCAAATGACTTAAGCCCAAGGCTGTCTAAAGTCAGGGGTCAAGTTAAACCTCAAGCAGGACCTGAACCTTCATCCCTCATACAACATTTTGTTTTGTTTCTCTCAAGCAGTTTAGGATTTAGAGTTAGAAAGGACCTTGCAGATCACCTAGTCTAATACCCTTCTTTTATAGATGAGGAAATTGAAACCAAAGAAGTTGTTGGTCAGTCAATAAGCATTTATAAAGCATCTACTAGTTGCTGGGCACTATACTAAGCACTGGGGACACAAAGAAAGGTAAAAAACAGTCCCCACCTTCAAGAAACTCACAATCTAATGGGGGTGACAACATGCAAACTGCCACATACCCACAAGGATATACTAGCTGTAGAAGAGCCAGTCATCCTCTATCTTTTCTATCTTTCTTTTCTAGAATGCATTCTACATTTGTGGCATAATATTGTATGTCAAAGTTGCCTCCATTTCTATCATCTCCTCCTATTAAACTGTAGGCTCCATGAGAGGTAGAGTCTGTGTCTTACATAAATTTTGTTTCTCTTGCAACATGGTACATAAAGCTCTATAAACCTGAGGTATTTAATAAATTGTTGTTGGAAAAGCATTCTAGCAATAGAAGACAAGCCTGTTGAGCTGCCTGTGTGGCCAAGTGAAGGTCTTTGAGTCATGTAGAGGAGTGTCATACACAGTGCCATATAGAGGAAAGGATACTGTGGTTGTAGTCAGAGGATCTCCACTCAAAGTCCACCTTTGCAAGGATACCTGTGTGATCTAGGATATGATAGTTTAACTCTCTCAGCCTTGGTCTTCACAACTGTAAAAGCAAAGGATTGGAATGGGTGACCTTAATGGTCCACTTCCAGCTCTAAATCTATCTTTATGAAACATTGTTTTCAGTGTCACAACCCTGCAAATTACCTATATTATTATTATTATGCCACCAGCTTAAGTTTAAGTACCCACTTTCCCTTTAGTATTTGGTGGCAGGTAGAAGACCTAGCCATTTCTTATGCACTCCAGGTTGTATGGATAGTTTGTTTTTCTTTTCACTTTTCTCAAAGTCGGTGAGGGAAGCTGCTCTTATCTCTGCTCCCCATCTCTCCTTTAAACCACAGGATGGTGCTGGTGCTTTGCAAAAGACAAAATTCATTTGCCCTCCCTCCTCCTCCTATGTGTTCCTTGCTTTCCCCTATGGTTCTCCTTATGGACCAATCAAGCTGATGCAGGCAGCATTGGCCAAGAAGCTGTCAGTTTGAAGAGCTGTGGTTACCGCCCACCTGAAGCCAGAATTCTGCTTTTCATACTTCGTGACTGCGCCTCCCTCTACCTCCAAAAAGTATGCATACACACATACACTTATATTTATAAGGCATCTTTGATCCGGGTTGTTAGTATTTTGTTTATCATTAGTATTTATTTTACTTTTGTCTCCTGTGTAGGTCTGGGGCCTCAGAAGCTGTAGGTAAAACCCATCATTTACTAGGGAAAAAACACTTACAAATTCAAGCCTCCTTTATGTTGTGGTCTTAAAAATCCTCCAGCTAAGGAAGTGAAGCTTTGACCACTTCCTGAAGATGAAGTGGATTATCTAACTATACAAACAATTCAGAAATCTCGATTCAGGACAGATATGCAGTGCCTTGGGATAAAATTAAGTTAGTGAGGGAAGCAGATGAAGCTAACAATTAAAAGTAAGTTCAGAAAAGAAATAATATGATTTTTAAAAAAGGAAAGGAGAAAAGAGAGAGTAAACACAAAAAAGAAAAGGGGAAGAAAAAGAGGACAGAAGGGAAGAAAAGAGGACAGGAGAGGAGAGGAGAGGAAGAAAAGAGAAAGTTTTAACTCATAATCTAGAAATTTTTACTGTTAAAGATCTAAAAGCCATTCGTTACTAAGACCCATTTTTGAGCCTCTTTACTTTTCCCTAAATCCTCTCCACTTTGAAAAGTATGTATAACATAGTCTTAAGCCAGACCAGAATTTATTTTGAAAGGTTTGGAAGTTGTCCAGTCCATTTTAAGTTACTAGGCTTTGGGGGGAAAAAATCTCATTCCCAATAACTCAAGCCTGGGAAAGGATTTTACTGACATTTTAAAAGTTCATGTTTATGAGAGAGGAAACCCATAGCTTCAAAGTTTGTTGTTTTTTTTCTAAACTCACTTTTAACCATTTAGTATCTAAACCATAGCACGCACACTAGAATTATAACAATTTTTGTCAAATTATTAAAATTCAAGATGTTTTAATTTTTCAGATCTTACAATAATAGTTCTTATCCTTTGCAATACTTTCATCTGCCACACTAAGACTATAAGAAGGTATTTGTATTATTTTTCACAGGATCATAGATTTTCAGTTGAAAAGGATCCTGGAGTTCATCTAAGCCAAACCACCTCATTTCTGAGATGAAGAAAATGAAAGTTCAGAGAAGTTATGTGCCTTGTCCAAGGCCACACAGCCATTAAGCAGCACATCTGGCTTTGGAACATAGGTCCTCTCATTCCAAACCTAGTTCTGTTTCCACCGTATCACAATGCTAACAGGATGTTTCTGAGAAACAGACTAAACTGAGGAAATCACATTTTGCCTGTTAGAGATTTTAAAAGATTTTTATAGTTAAATGCTATTCTTAGTCTTCGGGTTATTTTCTTATTTACAGGTGTTTTGCGACTGTTCAATAAACAAGAGCTGTGTTATTATGGCTGTTTACATTTTCATATGCCTACAGAAACTTCCTTTAAAAATTCCATTGTTCTACTGAAGTGAGAATTTTTTTCAAAAGCCAAATCCAAAGTTCTCTATCTCTGAGCTGTACCTTTCATTTCATTCTTTTCTCTCCTTTTCAAAGAGCTGTGTGTATATTTTTAAGAATCATTCTTTTTTTCCCCCTTCTCAAATAAAAGACCCAAGACTGAAGAACTGAGGGGGAAAAAAACAGCTAACGGAAGAATCCCTTCAAACAGAAATGAATAGGTTCTTTCTAGTTGATGCACTGAAAACGCCATCTTCTGGAGAATGTTGGCACAACATGAAAAGTCTTCATTTCATGGTCAGTCTAAACCATTTTTAATGTAGAGGAATTTGTTTTCTGTCATGAAATGCATCTTCCTGCAACACATATAGCCTTGTATTGAGAACAGGTAAAACCTGGGCTGGCAAAAAGTCCCTTGTCTTCAGCAACCACAAACTAGAAGAGCTAAAGAAATGCTTTTAGCAGCCAAGAGCCAGCTTGGAGGCTCTGGGCCTAGAGCAAGGAATATCTAAATTCCAGTGCTTCCTTAGATGCTTCCTAGCTGTTTGACCTGGGGCAAATCACTTAACTTCTTTTAGAATTGGTTTACTCATCTGTGAAATGAGGGGGTTGGGTACAGCCTCTGAAGACCCTTCCATTTATAAATCTATGAACCTGTGAACCGGTGAAATCCAACTGCCTCAATAATAATAATATACAAAGGGACCTGTGATCTTATCAGTCTGAAAGTTCCATCCAGTGGCACTACTCAACGGACCCATGATAGGCCATTTTGTCCATGCCTCTAATAAGTTCACCATAAGGGGTTCATCCAGTGGTCTAGGTTCCTCCCTTGATTTCTCCTCATATCAATGCACCATTGTGGCTGTCCAGCTCCCATTAACTACTCTTGCCAAATGACCAACCCATCTTCTTTTCCTATCATAAATTTCCTTGATGACATTTTTCATTCCTGTTCTTCAAAGTACTTCACTGGTTATATGTTACAGCCTGGTCACACCCGCCATATGCTTTTCCATCATACTCTCTGTAATATTCACCTTTAATTCTTTATATTCCATGGCTTCCAAATGTGATTATGTTGTAAAGAGTAAAGCTCTTCACAAACCTTAAAGCTCTGTACAAATGTGAGCTTTTAGTATTGTGGAAACAAGAGATGATAGAATGCAACAATATCAATAGACCTCAATTAGCATATAGGCCTTAAGATTTCCAAAGCTCTTTCCATATATTGTCTCATTCAACAACTGCATGACATAGATATTATTATCTCCACTTTACAGATGAAAAAAAATGAAATAGAGGTTAAAAGGATTTGTCTAAAATCAGATAGCCAATGAAGATTTGAACCCTAATGGTTTGTTTTCTGTCATGAAATTCATCTTCCTGCAACACATATAGCCTTGTATTGAGAACAGGTAAAACTTGGACTGGCAAGAAATCCCTTGTGTTCAGCAACCACAAACTAGTAGAGCTGAAGAAATTCTTTTAGCAGCCAAGAGTCAGCTAGGTAGCTCTAGGCTTAAAGTAAGGAATATCTAAATTTCCTAACTCCAAGTCCAACACTCTATACAGCATACCATCCTGCAGAAAACACTACTCTCATCTCTCTGATACCATTTACGCAGCTTTTCCTGAATAAAATTCTTCATTGGTATTATTTTGCAGGCTACTCACAACCACTGGGTACCCTACCATTACTCTGTGTGTGACTGGAAGCTCTAACTCTTTGCAGATGTTATTTCATGACTTGTAGCCATGTAGCACTACCAGAAGAGGCAGCTAGGTAGCCCAGTGGATAGAACTCTAAGCCTAGAATCAGGAAAACCCGAGTTCAAATCCATCTTCAGTCACTCATTAGCTGTGTGACCCTAGGGAAGTCATTTAGCCTTTGTTTGCCTCAGTTTTCTCACCTGTAAAATAGGGATCATACTAACACCCATCTCCCAGAGTTGCTATGAGGATCAAAGGAGATATTTGTAAAGCACTTAGGACAGTGCCTGGTACATAGCAATAGATACCTACATACATACACATATCTATGCATATATGTATACATATAGTGTGTATGTATGAATAGATATGTTAATTAGTATCATCATTATTATTAGAAGAAGAACATTGATGTCAAAAAGAGATTTGTTTTAAGGCTAAGCACAGGGTCATTAAGAGGACCTCTAATGTCAAGCCTCATACCTAATTTGGCGTCTAGTTCATTGTCCATTCACAGTGTCTATAGCAACTAAAACCAAGGTGTCCTGACCCCTCTTTAATAACAACAAATAATAATAGTGGTAGTAATAAGCTAACATTCTTATAGCTCTTCCTATGTGCCAAGCACTGTGCTAAGATCTTTACAATTATTTTCTCAAAAATCCTGGGAGATAGGTGTTATTATTATTCATTTTACAGGTGGGGACACTATGGCAGACCAAGCACTCTACTAGGCAGGTTGTCACAAATCCAGCCTCTCTTGGAAGCATGGGAATACCAACCCTTCTAGAGCAATGGTCTTATGGATCAAGATAAGCAGCTGAACAGAGAGGAGGGGTCACCCTGATTCCTAGATCACACTCCTCTGTAGGAAACTTCGAGAAGCCAAATTTGCTTTATTAATCTAATGCTCTTTTCATTATGGCAGCCACTCTCATTGATAGATACATGGTTATCATTCCTGATCTAAAGCTATAGCTATAGCAAGATGACCAGGGCTTTGCCCCCAAGGTACCAGGACTCAGAAGGTGCAAAAATTTGAAAGCATTAATTTGTTCATCCACATAAAAACAATTGAATGTGACACCTAGTTTTGCTTTGCTTTGTTTTGTTTTAATCTGAACTGTGATTTTAGCCATGGGGGTAAATCCCAAATATGTGGACTTCCTCCACCAATGCATGTTAGAAATTCCTCTGGAATTCCTAGCCTTAGAGAGTTGCCTGCGGTGTTGGGAGATTAAGTGACTTTCACACAGCTGGTATGTGTCAGAGGCAAGGCTTGAACCCTTGTATTACTCCAAGTCTGACTCCATCCATCATGTCATACGACCTCTCTATGGCACCGAATCATTGAATCATCAATTAACAAGAATTTTTTAAGCACTAGAGATACGATGACAAAAATGAAGCAAGCTCCTTGAGGCCCAATCTTCAAGCAGCTTCTATTTTTTTGGGTGGAAAATAGGTACATAAATAATTAGATACAGAATATATATGAAATGAACAAAAGGTAATTTTGGAAGCTAGGTGGCACAATGGATAGAGTGCTGGGCCTGGAGTCAGAAAGATTCATCTCCCTGACCTGGCCTCAGACTCTTACTAGCTGTGTGAGCCTAGGTAAGTCACTTAACCCTGTTTGCCTCAGTTTCCTGATCTGTAAAATGAGCTGGAGAAGGAAATGGAAATCTACTCCAGTATCTTTGCCAATTAAACACCAAATGAGGTCACAAAGAGTCAGACATGACTGAAAAGCAACACTAATTTTGGAAGAAAGGGTCCTAGGAAGTGGGCAGCGAGGGTAAGAAGAGGAAAGGTATGAAAAAAAAAAACAATGCTTGAGCTGAGTCAATGCAAATAAGAGATTTTATAAGACCTGGTTTTTTAATCTTGTTCAGTCCTTGTGTCTGACTCATCGTGACCCCATTTGGAGTTTTCTTGGCAAAGATACTGGTGTGGTTTGCCATTTCCTCTCTAACTCATTTTACAGATGAGGAAACTGAGGAAGAGTTAAGTGACTTACCCAGTGTCACACAGCTAGTAAGTGTCTGAGGTTGGATTTGAACTTCTTGACTCCAGGCCTTAAGTCTTGTCCACTGCACCACCTAGCTGTCCCAAGACCTGGTTTGCCTTTGTTAATAACACAATCTTAACTGCTATACTAATTAATTCTCCCTCAAGCTCAACTGTATCTAAGTCAATTTTTTCTGGTATTATTTCCACTTCCTGAACTGCAAAGTTGATTTGAGCGTATGGGATATGTGCTGATTTCCCCAGGCCCCAAAATTGCTAGTTATGGCTCTGAGTAGGCGTTAGTTTCTTGCATGTGCTTTGAATTTAAAATCCCTACTAAAGTCAGCCCTTTGGGTTCTGCCACAGTACAAATTCTGGGCTTTCCCAGGATCTGTCCTCTCTCTGGCACAGTGATTTTTTTCTGCATGTTTTTTTTTCACCCAAACCCTTAATCTCCTTACACTTCCTTTCCTACCCAGCTCTATAAAAATCTAAACTATTTCAAAGCCTTGAGCCAATGTGCCTTTCAATGTTTATTTTTGTTTAGAAACCACAATTGCCACTCTGTTCAAGCAACTCTCATCTCTACTGTCCTTCTCTGATATTTTATCATAACCGTGAGGTGACCCTGGTTTCTCAAAGGCTATGCCAATATAACACGTGCTCTTACAGTTCCTACCAACAGGCAAAGCTTTAGGATGCAGACCTAGAAACAGATAGCATCTGTCATCCGAAGGTCAGTTCAGAGAAGCTCATCATTAGCATGGTAACAGGGTAAGATTTTTTTCAGCCTTAACAACTCAAAAAGACCAGAAAAGAAGACTCATAGAATATATTAGAACCATCTCCATGTGCTTCAAAGGCTTCCAGGTGAAAGAGATTAGATTTGTTCCACTCGACTCCTCATTTAAAAATTTAAGAAACTGAGACCCAAAGGGATTAAGTGACTTGCTCAAGATTACACAGGTAGTAAGTGTCATAGCCAAAATTCATACCCAGATTCCCTGATTTCTTTCCACTGCACTCTGACCTTAGAATCAAGAGCTGTTGCTCAATCATCTCAGTCGTGTCCAATTCTTCGTGACCCCGTTTGGGGTTTTCTTGGCAGAAATACTATAGTTATTTACCATTTCCTTCTCCAGCTCATTTTACAAATCAGGAAACTGAGGCAAACAGGGTTAAGTGACTTGGCCAAGGTCACACAGCTACTCAGTGAGGCTGGTTATGAGCTCAGAAACAAGAGCTTTTCTGACTCCAAGCCTGGCACTCTATCCACTGTGCCACCTAGCTGCCCCAAAAAGTCAGGAGACCTGGATTCAAATTTTGATTATGTTACTGACTAGTGTCCTGACTGACCATAGCCAAATTCCTTAATCCTTATGCATGTACTTGCTTATCTTCACAGTAGAGGAAATAATGGCTTCTATTACCTATTTCATAAGGTTGTTGCCAGGAAAGTATTTTGTAATCCTTAAAGCACTAGAAAAATGTTACTATTTATTAATAAAATACATTTAATAGACTGTAGTGTATGGCTTATGGCCACCACTCTTTATGGGGAGTAGGTGTAACAGCAAGCACCCTAGCATACCCAGGATGGCCTGCTCACACAAGTTCTTTGATCTGCTTTTCTAGGAAAAACTGCTCAAAAAAGGGTTAACAATCCTACTTTTAATTACATTTCCTAGTTCAGGGGAAGGGTCAGCACCCTGAACATCAGAGAAAATACAAACAGAGAAATCAGATCAACAGACAGGGGTCTGCCTGCCTGAATCAAAGCAATATTGCTATGCACTTTACATACACCACTGAATGGAGAGAGCCTTTACATTTGAGCAGTCAGGGATCTGAACATATGGCTAGTCAGAGTCTTGACCAGAAATTCAAAAGGTCCTTCTCATAAGGGAACCCCCAAAGCAAAATACCAACTCAGAGTATATATACACTTGTGGCTAATAGGCTCAGAGCCAGAAGGCATCAATGACTCAGTGCCTAATTAGCTTTAGTACCAAAAGATGTGAAAGCCTTCCTACAAGCAAGCCTCCCCTAAGTAGGCTTCTCTTAATGGGCTCCACATAAGGTTTATTAATGGGCAGGGAAGATTTTCATATCCTATTAACATTACAGTGGTCAAATCACTCTTTAAAGGAGTGATTTGATGTTCCTGTGGTTATCAGTTTATTTGGACCTATAGGCCTTTTGTGTCTTATTCAATTCTCAAAAAAAAAAAATTCTCTTAACTCTATTCAATTTAAAAAGCATTTACTGAACATCTACCATGATCTAGAGAATGGAATTAGGTGATTAGGAAGACATAGCCCTTACCTTCATGTAGCTTATATTCTATCATACAAATATGACACAAAGAGACAAATATCTGTAATTTACACTCTAGCAGCTACTTTATGGGATTGTTATAAGGAAAACACTCCTTTGAACCTTGAAGCACTAGAGTAATATAATTATATGCAATTTCATTGTTCTAATAATTGTGAACAATAAAGTCACCCTCCCTGTGTCTAACCTGGTGATGTACTACTCCGCACTTAACTTGATCGGTCCTCAGACAACAAACATGCACACAACTGGCAGACCCATACTACAGGCTTTTCAGTTTGGTGGGCTCTGCCAGCAGTTGCCCTTCATTGGCATAGACATGAAGAACCTCCACATCAACATGAAGCATGTAAATAGAGGGTGAGTTGTGGTTACTTCATAGTAACTTCATAAGAGAAACATGTAAAGATTCCTATGAACTGATTCAGAGTAAAAATAAGCAGAACCAGAATCAACCAATCAATAGACATTAAGTTCCAGGCACTGTGCTAAGTTCTGTGGATAAAAAAGAAAGAAATGAAAAGTTCTTGTCCTCAAGGGATTTATGTTCTATCATAAGAGACAAAATGAATATATATATAAATAAATACGAGGCAATTTTTGTCATGGAGGGCACTGGTAGCTGGGGAATCAGACAAAGGCCTTGTGCAGAATGTGGCTCTGTAGTTGAATTTTGAAGAAAACAAAGAATTCTATGATGTAGCGGGAGCCAGTCAGTACAAAAGCATGGATGAGAGAAATGGGATGTTGTGTAATATCAAGAAAACCATTTGGGATGCAGTGTAGAAAAATAATAGGAAAGAGAAATAACGTATAATAAGACTAGAAAGGTACAATTGAGACCAGGCTGGAAAAGTCTTTAAAAGCCAAACAAAGGCATATGTATTTGATCCCAGAGGCAATAGGGAGTCTTCGGAATTTATTGAGTAGATAGTTCCATGATCAGACCTGGGCTTTAACAAAAACACTTTAGCAGCTGTGTGGAGGACGGATTGAAATGGGGAGAGTCATAGAAGGCTGGTACAATAGTCTAGGCAAGACGTGATAAGGGTATGAACTAGGAAAAGCAATATACTCAATGACTACAATGAGACTGAAAAGATCATTAAAAGGACACTGAATACAGAATAATTGTAATAGCCAGTAAAGAAACATACCTTCTTTCAGTAGAGAGGTAAAGAAATATGGGCACAGAGTATTGCATACATTATCAAACACTTTACTTTTAGGTTCTTTTGGTTTAATTGTTTTTTCTTTGTTAAACAGAGGGGTTTAGTCCTGCTTTGGGGTGAGGAAGGAAATATATAGAGCAATAAATAATGTAAAAAGAATTAAGGGGATGTCCATCAATTGAGGAAGGTCTGTGGTATACGATTGTAATGGAATACTACTGTATTGTAAGAAATGATGAAAGGGTTGGTTTTAGAAAAACATTGAAAGACTTACATGAAATGATGCAGAGTCAAATGAGCGGAACCAAGAGAATATTGTATACAGTAACAGCAATATTGTTCAAAGAGTGACTGTGAATGATTAATCTATTTTGAATAATAAAACCATTCAAATCAACTATGAAGGACTTATGAAGGAAAATGCTATCCATCTCTGGAGAAAGAACTGATATATGGAAGTATGTGTTGTATGGTTACACACACATTTACTCAACATCTACAATGAGCTAGAGAATGGAATTAGGTGATTAAGAAGATGCCAAGTTTAAATAAGTCATAGCCCTTACCCTCATGTAGCCTATATTCTATCATACAAATATGACACAGACAAATAACTATAATTTATACTCTAGAAGTTACCTTATGGGATTGTTATGAGGAAAACACTTCTTTGAACCTTGAAGGTTCACAGACATATATGTGCATGTGTATGCATAGATATACACACATATAAGTATGTATGTATATATATATTCATATATATGTGTATATATATATGCACATGTGCATATATATATACATATATATATATATATGCACATGTGCATGCATGCCCACATAGACACACAATGTTGGCTTTCTCTAATGTGGGGTTGCAAAAGAGGGAGAAAACTTGGAACTCAAAATGTAACAAAAAATGAAATAAAATAAGTAATGTGAAAACAAAAGTTATCAATAATTCTTTTTAAAAAATTGACTCGTAGGGAATGTCTGGTCTATGTTTTATGAGTACAGTCACGCAACTTTGAAACACATAGCTGAAGAGTGTCACATTTCACTTATTAAAATTAGTTTTTCTTACTTTGCATTTCAGAAAGTATATGTGTATATATATATATATTTTTTTTTTTTCTGGAATGCTGATTCTGCAAATTATGAAATGAAATATATATGTGTATATATATATATATATATATATGTGTGTATATATATATATATATATAATACATATAATATATATGCATTCCAAGAAAAAGTCCACCAATTTTGTATCATTCAATTTAACTAGATATATAATGATCAGCTTGATGAATACAGGACTCTGCTTAATAAGATTTTAGGATGTAGAACTTTATTTTAAGAAGAGAGACTTGTACTCTATTCATTCTAATACCTTGTCAGTCATCCTGATCTATATTTTGCCACTGGACCCAGATGCTCCGGAGGAGAAAGTGAGGCTGGTGACTTTGGACAACGCTCCTTCACTTAAATCCAATTCACTTGCAATTCATGGCATCACCTTCCTGATGTCATGGTCCTCTTTGAGAATGAAAGACAAACAAAAACAGGACCTTGCTATTAGGATGTAGGCACTCCCCTTTTTGCTTCCTGGTGAATGGAGCTGCCTCCAAGGCAATTGGCCATTGAGAGTCTTCAGGGAAAGATTTGGTTGAAGAGCCAATCTTCCTCATAGTCATCAATCAATCAGCATTTATTAAACACCTACTATGTGAACTTACAGTTCAGAGTGTAGTATAGCAAAGGGTATGGTGGGGGCAGGGTGGGGGGAGGGGAACTTCAGAGGGAGAGGGTATCTCACTTTCTCTTTATATTCTGCTGAGAAGCAAAAAGTGGTTACTAACAGGAGAAGTAGGTGGCAAGCTTAAAAAGTGAGTTCCTAGACTTCCAGTTCCTGAACACCTCCTTTTGACTTTGTGTCCTTTTCTCTGCACAGATGAGAGTGTAGAGTTCCTGAGAATGGATTTTTCCCAGCCTTTCAGTTTCCTGAGATGGGGATTTTCCAAATTCTAGAGCTCTTGAGGTTGTGAATTGAATAGTGTCCTCTTAAGAGAAGATTTCCGTAAAACTCCTTGGACTGCATTCCTTGGTGAAAGAAGACAACGGTTCAAAATGCTCCTATATAGCATCTTACTTAAGGGACCATGCAGAAAGATAACATAGGATGAATACAAAAGCAACGTTCTTTCCTGGAAGAATAGAGTTAGGAGTGCTTAATACGCAGAGATTACTGAGGCTGGTGAAGAAAGCTCAAGCCAATAAAAAGGTCTTTTACAAAGCTCTACTGGGGGAAAATATAAAGAGTAAGATCAAAGAAGAGACAACACAAGATCTCTCAGAGTAGATGTGACAATGAAGAGAAGACAGAGCTGCCCAACTCTCATTTTGCTTTTCTTTTCTCTGATGAAGAAAATTATCATTGAACTAGAAAAGAAAAAAAAATGGTTAATGTAGATTGTTAAAGAGATACATTATACTTGTAGTTACCCAGCCCAGACAAACTACATCCTAGGATTGAAAAAAAAAATGGCTGATATGATGCTGTAATGGCAAACAAAGTGGGACTTTTTGTTTTGTTCTTTTTTCTTTTGTATTTCTAGTTCTTCTCAGCACTAAGGTAATCAAGTGCCTTTGATTGAGACTTGCCGTTGTTTGAATCAAGAGTCTCTGATGACCTGCTTAAGTCACAAGAAAGCCTAAGGCACATGAGTTCAAGTCACATGGTTGTGATGCCCTCTGTGGGCTGACCCTGAAGAAACATATATGTATACATATATATAGATAGATAGATAGATAGATACTTTGAGGTTAGCATTTTGTTTTGGGGGCTCACTCATTGAAAGAACATTCCTCTGATTTCACCAGACGAGACTCTGGGTGGCCATTAAGGAACCCCCTGGCTTTGAAAACCCAGATATTGGTGCTTCTCTCTTTGGTAACTGTGTATGTATTGCTATGGACAGATAGAAGTCCTGTCTGCTGATTTGTGTTATTTGCTCTGCTTATATAATTTCTACTTGTAATTTCTGTTTGTGTTTTCTCTGAAGTTCAGAGTGCTTTTTACCCCTGAACTAAGTGAATGGTATATGTAGGTTTAATTAAAGTGAGACTATAAACCCTTAAAGTTTCTTTCCTTAGAAAAGCACATCAAAGAACCTGTGCTAGTAGTCCTCCTGTGTGCTGGTGTTGTTGGTCTTACACCTCCACAGCAGCTGCTAGCAACATTGTTGTTACAGATGCTTAAGTGTAGTCAGTAGTATTTGAAAGATCATGGGAAACAGGGTACTAAAGGATTGGAGAACAACAAATTTCAAATTTTAAAAAGAGGGAAGAAAATAGATTCTGCAAACTATAAGCTATTGTGCTTGACTTCAGTTAGTGACAAAATTATAGCATCTACAATACTTGTCTTTGCTTTTTTTATTTGAAAATGTAGGAAGTTTTTTGGTGCCTTTTGCCTGTACATCAGTCACCTCTTTCCTTCACCCCCTCCCAATTAAATATTGCCTTTTTATAAAAAAAAAAACAAGTAAAAACTTCCAATACAGAAACCATATTTGACAATATATACTCTACTTTTTACTACTGTATTTGTCCACCTCTCTCCCTCGAAGAAGGTGGTATGTTTCATTATCTGTTCTCCAGGACCTTTATTAGTTTTTTTTTTGATTACTCAGAAATCTATTTCCTTTTAATAATCTTTTCATTTAATTGTTGTAGTCATTATGTATGTCATCCTCTTGTTTTTTTCTTATTTTGCTTATTTTGTTCATACAAAAGTGGTAGATCAAGAAAATACTTTAATTTACCTACATTTTATCATGACGCTTGACAATATCTCTCACACTATACTCTTAGGTGTAACAGGAATAAAGAAGTGTTGGATAGACAATAACATTTAATGGATTAGAGCTAGTTGAATGACCAAACCCAAAGAGTAATCATTTAATCTTACAGGTTTGATGTGAACTTGAAAAAACAAGTTCTCCAGGGAAGAGCCCTGAAATTTGTGTTGTATGACCTTTTTATCCTCCATTTGGATAACGTATACATGGCAAACTTATCAAATTTGCTGGTGACACAAAGCTAGAAAGCATAGCTAACACATTGGATGACAGAATCAGGATTCAAAGAGATCTTCATAAATTAGAAGACTGGACTAAAACTAGTGAAGTTAAATTTCACAAAGATAAATATAAAGTCTAATAATTTTATTGGAAAAAAAAAGCAGGTACAAGGAGAGTAGTGATTAGAAAATAGCTCATCTGAAAAAAAAAAAAAAGGCTGCAAACTCGACATTAGTCGTGGCAGCCAAAAAAAAAAAACCAGTGAGATCTTAGACTACATTGAGAGGGAAAGCTTCAGAGAATCAGATATTGGTATGTTGTCCTTTGCCTTATTCAGACAACAATTGGTGAATTATATTCAGTTCTGGGCACCACATTTTAGGAGGGATATTAAGTTAAAGAGTCTCTTGGAAAGGGTAATGAGGATGGTGAATGGCCTTGATTCATGCCAAGTGAGGATCATTTAATAGATTTAGGGATGCTTAACTGGACAAAGAGAGGAGGTGGGGATTTGACAGTTTTCCTCAAGTATCTGAAGGATTGCCATGTGGAAGAGAGTTTTGAACTTGTAGTTCATGGTGCCGGGGTCAAATTTGGCAAAGAGGAAAACTTCATTTTGATGTAAAGGAAATCTTTCTATGAGTATGAGCTATCCAAAACTATACTAGAAATAGTGACCTCCCTGTCACTTGAGGTCTTCAAGCAAGGCTGGATAACCATTTATTGGATAAATTGTTGAAAGGAGTCGTGTTTAGCTATGGTTTGAACTAGTTGGCCTACGAGCCCTTTCCTTCTCAGAGATTCTGTAATGTTAAAAACCAAGAAAGGCTTTTAGCTCATTTGTATAGTTCACATACTAGTGGATTTTCACCATTTAGGAGAGTAGATTCAATTCTCAACTCTATGAATAAGTATGACTTTAAGTTACATAACTTCTTTATGCATTTGTTTCCTCATTTGTACGTCTGAAGATCATAATACTTGTAATATACATGAAATTGATATTTGAAGATCTACTACATATGATTGTAAGTACTCTACTTTGTCAAACAAACTTAAAATTAGCTTATAGTTTCAATAAGCTTGGGGAGATGGAACCTAATTTCTTGATTCTCCCTCTCTTTCTCTAACAACACCCTAATGGCAGCATGATAATGAAGTCCACTATCTCTTTTGCCAAACCCATTATCATTCAAAGAATGTTAGAGCTGGAAGAGACCTTAGAGATTATCTCAACCCACCCCCCTCATTTTACATATGAAGGAACAGAGCTCCAGAGAGGCAAAGTGATTTCCTCCAGGCTTTATAGCTTGGCTGAGAGTGGACTTGAGACCTTCATAACCAATGGCCAGCACTCTTTTCACTCAATCACACTGTCTCCAACACTTTGTCTTAATGTTCATCATCTTAGCCATTTTTTTTAAATTCTGTTCTTTGATCTTAAAATAATGGAAAGTTTAAAAAAAAATTAAAAGAGAAAAAACTTTATGGGAGTTACATTTAATGTAGTCAATTTAACAACATCTTGAAGGTAAATAGAAATTATTTATAAAGGTCAGGTTAACATATAATGTTATTAAAATATTGTCATTCCCTCAAGCTGTTCAACTTTATAACCAATCTGACATAGTAACATAATGCAGTTAAAACTTTGCCTTTGCTATATTTTTCCATATTTTGTTTCTCTTAAAATATTGTGTTCTCCTCCTCACTGCCCCCCCCCAAAGAAAACATTTTCAAGATACTGCTTATTCACAACACTTCTGACATGCTTTGACAGCTATGAGTTTTTCTTTTCCTAAAGGAGAGTTTCACATAAGCACTTATTCATCTCTGACAATTTTCTGTCACTGACTGAGTTACTTTAACCCCAATTACTTTTCCCTTTTGTTTGGTGTTCTCCATACATTCTTCCTTTGTGATTGACAGTCCCCATATCACATGCCAGCTGCAAGGTCCATCTTGGCTTCAACTGTCTAGTGGCCAACACCACTACTAAAGTTCTCCTATGAAACAACTCATAGATTTTTGTTTTCACCAGTGTTTCATTTTCCTCAGCTCCAAGACGTGCAATTCTCAAATATGTTATGTTTCTCCAGGTGAATAGCATTCTCTTTCAATGTAACCATGCGACAGAACTGCAGTGCCCAGCAACTAAATGTCGTGAATTTGGTGCCCCTGCTTAGTTGGCAGGAAGCTCTGGCTACATGCTTCTTTATGTAATGTGTTTTCACCTTCACCCTTTTATTCAATCTCTTTCAACAAGAGTTAGACAGTAATAACCGGAACATTTACGCACCGCAGTTAATGGCTATAATAATGTATGGCAAGAGGATAAATACTTATTAATACAAAAAATACAGTATAGCCATACAATGAACAGGAAAAAAATCATTTCAGCAGTTAATGAAAACACAGATACATTTGACAGAATTACTCAGGGAAGGAAAATCACTTGCATGCCTCCTGGGGACAAATTAACTGGGTGTGTATGTACCTAATCCTTTCAAGACTGGAAGTATAATTGCTATAAACTGTTTCTCTTCTTGCCTCCTGCCCTAGTCTGAGTAGGCACCCCTTCGTCCTAGCTTACCTTTCAGTACCTAATTTGAGCCTGTCTTCCCCTGTTGCACCACAATGGAGGAATAGGAGACAGCCCATAATGACCTCCCAGGAAATTCTAGATTCTATTCCCTGAGGGTTAATTGCAGGTGGAATAATGGAAAACCTGAACAGGAACTGTTTCCCTAGAGGTGGGGGAGCAAGATTGAGCAAGGAAAAGAGAATACTTTCCACTGAATTCTATAGGTCATTCAACATTAATTGGTCATTACAAATTAACAACCTCAGTCTCCATGCCATCTGCTAATTCAATAACAGATCAACATTCTGACCTAAGGAAATAGGACTCAGATACTTTATGTACCAACTCACAAATGACTCTCCATTACATTGGTCTTTTTAGTTGATGGGTCATGGCTATTAGGCCCCAAATTGAATCAGTCCCTCCAAAAACAGCTTTCTCCCTGGCTCATTGTGGTCAAGAACATACTTCCTAAAAGAGACCTCAGTCTCTAAGGATGCTGACTAAACATTTCAACCCACAGGAGAAGAAAGTAAAAACCAATTGAACTAATTTAGCCATTAAGTAAATAAGGAATTTAGCCAATAAGTGAATAAGGAAATGAAGCTCTCTGAACAAGAGAGGCCTTGGGGCGAGGATATGAAATAACTATAAGTATGGCAGTTGCTGGGATTATTACTATGGTGACAGGGAAGTATCTTTTTTTAAGTCAGAGAGTTAGAAGTTTTAACAATTTATTATTTAGGAAAGAAACTGATGTTAGGGATCTTGTCAGCTCAGGCCAATCACATTCCCTCTCTGAGTTGAAGTTCCCTCATCTTTTAAATGAAGGAATGGGATTAGATAACCTTTGGGGTCCTCATCCCTCTACTAGTTTATGATTCTATAATGTTTCTTATGTTTTGAATTTCTGGGCATATTGTGTGTCGTTGTGGTTGTGGTTTGTTCTTCATTCTTGAAGAAGACCATGACATCAGGGAAATGATGACATGACTTGCAATTGACTTTGATTTAAGTGAGGGAGGGCTATGCAAGCTTACAAGCCTCACTTTCTCCTCCAGAGCCATCTAGGTCCAGTGATCTGATATTCATCAAGATGACTGAAGATGATCCAGGATGCAAGGGGAGACCTTGGCACTTTTAAGCTTAGGTCTTTTCAAGTTCTCACTTTGAGTGAGGCAATGCTCATTCACTAAATAGGCCTCTTTAAGAAGTGAATTGAGGAATGGCTCCTTTAATAATAATAATAATAATAATAAAATCAAACTGGGAGGAGAACACTCTCAGGGTTGCTGGCCAAAAGAGAAACAGATACTATTCACATTCACTCTGAGGTAGGAGGGCCCAAAAAATAACTATTAAGCTGTGCTTGGTCAGGGACCTATTGTTGTCCAATCCAGGAAATCCAGAGTGAGTTGGCTTTCAGGCTTGGTCTTTGAGAAAGAAATCTAGCTAGTAAACCCCAAGTTAACTAGATAGCTTTCAAACATCAAAATGTCCTTTCCTTGGGCTGAACACCCTCAGCTAAGGGGAGATAAGAGGAAAGGGGAGGGGAGAGGAGGAGGAACTAGCTGAGTTGCCCAACTGGAACTAGCCAACTCTCCATTCAGGCAGCTCAGACTACTCACAGGTTGTGATTTGTTATCATCTCCCTGATGTCATGGTCCTCTTCTTGGCATAACAACAACAAACAACAAAAGGAGACAGTTTTCTGTGGCCCTCTTGGTCTCAACCAGTACAAAAAAAAATGAAAAACATTCAAAAGAATATTAATTCTTATATTGCTGTTATCTTCAAAAACAAGCAAATACATGCTCTAACTTATCGACTTTGCAAAGCCTAGACTTCTTAAGTAATGGAGGGCAGCATAGAGACCATCTAGCCCAGCACCCTCCTTTTTAGAGGATGATGTTTGGGGCCCCCAGGAATGTAAATGACTTACCCAAAGTCATATAGCTAATAGAGACAGGACTAGAAAACACATTGAGAGTATTCTTGACACTATACCACACTGCTTCCTCTCACTGTTCTCCCATCCCTATACCCATCTCCTTTGTATACCAGCCTCCTTACTCTTCACCTCATTGTCACATAGACAAAGTAAGGTAAGGATGTGAAAGAAAAGAAAATCTGCTCCAGTAAAATCTGTTGTAAGGATTCTATGTGCAGCCCTTAGTCTCCACTTGACTGCTGTGG
This sequence comes from Trichosurus vulpecula, assembly GCF_011100635.1. Lineage (NCBI taxonomy): Eukaryota > Metazoa > Chordata > Mammalia > Diprotodontia > Phalangeridae > Trichosurus > Trichosurus vulpecula. Next base: position 94,498,817 of record NC_050581.1, read on the forward strand.
ATGGCTTACAGTGCCCCGGCATCAAGTCCAAACCAAAACTGAGGCCCAAGCAGTACTAGAATTTTGGAGCTGCCTATAAGGTGTAAGAATAGCAGTCATGACTTAACTCCAAGCCCCTACTTGTGAAGACGTAAGAATGCATAAGACCTATATTTCAGTAGATGGCTTCTGAGATCCTTTTAAACTATGAAATTCTGATATTGTAGAATTCTAGGCTTTTCTAATTAAAAAAATGAGCTACATGAGTTACATCATACACCATTGTACGTATGGGATTCATGGATTGACTGACTGTAAATTTGCACAATTGACCATTCTGCCCCTATTTCTAAATAGGTTTAGTCCTCACCTCTGTATTGAAGAACGAGCCTCCTTCTAATCATAGTTCGACTGCCAAATCCTACACAATTCTTCCTGGATTGCTCTAGTTGTTAGCACTCCCTCCATGTCAAAAAATGTTTATACTACCTTATGTGTACTTTGTATTTAATTATTGTATGTAGGCCATATCCCTCCTTATCCCTGCCCCTACCCCAGGTTGAATATAAGCTTCTTGAGGACAAAGAAAATCTTGCTTTTGTCTTTCATCCTTAGCATATAGCACAATGCCTTGCCCATAATAGGTGGTCAATAAGTGTTTGTTGACTAATTAATTGAATGAATGAATGAACAAATGAATATAATTGATTCTATACTTACATACTTCAGGGGTCTGTGCATGTATAAGTGTGGATCCTCTCTACACTTATATAGGCCTCTACTTTTCCACGTCAAAATAGTCTTCATAATTTGCTGTGCCCCACCTCCATCCCCACCCCCATTCTGTCACATGATAGTCAATCCTGTGGTGACGAGCTTATTTCTTATCATAATTAGGCTGGCCCATGAATGTCAGATTCACAAAATATTCCCAAATCCTTTCCAGCATGATTGAATCTGTCTTGCTTTACAATCCATTGGTACAGCCTTCTAGAGTCTAGGGTCACCTCTCTAACATAATGGGGAATTAGAAGAAGGCTTCAATGGGGGCAGCTGTACTTACATACTGTCTAGTAACTATGGTCACCATAAGGTTTACTAGTGGCAATATTTGTTCTGAATAAGATCTGCTAAAACCACAAACTCTACTTCCTCAAAGGTTCTTCTTTGTTTAGCATACCTACCACTTCCTTTATGGCCTGCCTTATAAATCTGTTTGATCTTTTCCCTCTAAAAGACAATTCAAGTATTACTGGGTTTTTCATCTTCAAAAAGGACAATTTAAAGAGACTCTTTGGAAAGAGGTATGAATATCCCTGACATAATTGAGGATACATAATATTAAATATATGCACAAAAATCTGTGGCTTTGTGTGCAAAGAATTTGAAGATTGTAGGGGTGTGTGTGTGTGTGTGTGTGTGTGTGTGAGAGAGAGAGAGAGAGAGACAGAGAGAGAGAGACAGAGAGAGAGAGAGAGACAGAGAGAGAGAGACAGAGAGAGAGAGAGAGAGATGCTTTTTTGCCACATGTATACAGACTACCCCCACTGAAAGGTAATGTGGAGTGGTTACTGCTATGATTCAACTGGTGGATCATAGCCTTATGGCATGCCAGGCAACCCCTTAAGACTCTAAATTACAGATGAATTATGCTAATGGACAGGATTTTCATATCAGGGAGTTCCCCACATTGGTGAGACCAGCCCAGACAAATAAATACAATGGCTATGCCAAGAATTTTGAATCAAGCAAAAGAAAGAGCCATTTGAAACCATGCCATTTTGACCTAAGAATCTATTTTTCACATAAGCAAACAGTAAATATATCCCTAAATGGATATCTTCATCCGTACCCCAAACTTCTCAGCTCCCTTGTGTGTTCTTTTCCTCCATTAGAATGTAAGTTCCTTGAAGGTAGGGACTTTTTTTGGGGGGGGGGGGGTAACCCCAAAGCTTAGGCCAGTGACTGGCGCACAGTAAGCATTCAATAAACGATTGTTGCCTGCCTGCCTTGCCTGTCTTTGAGCATGGTCATTGGTAGGTTACTTATTTTACAGACGTAGAAATGGATCCTAGGAAGGAGAAATGACTTACCTAAAGTCCCACATGTAGCCAGAGGCAGAGCCAGGACTTCCTCAAGTCTCCTGACTCCAAATCCAATGTCTTTGTAGCTATACCACATCACCTAACATTTTAGAATTAAACCATGCTTTCCATACATTGTTGTATTTGCTAAATTCAATTAAATGTGATATTCCTCCCAACCCAGTGAGATACTTTGTGAAAGAATTTTTACCCGTCTTTGACAGATGAGGGTACAGAAGTTGTGACTTACTCAAGGTCAGAGACAGTGGTACGATTCAGCCAGTTTGCACCGGTTCAGTAGAACCAGTACCTAATTTTAGGTTGAGTTTGGTGAACTGTTTGTTAGCGGGGGCAGGGCCTGCACCCTCCATGTCAGCAGTGGTGGTAGTGGCACCTCAGCTAGGTTCCATGGAGAATTGGTTGTAATTGATTTGAATCCCACCACTGGTCACAGAGATAGTATTAATATCACTCCCGAGAATGAATGATTTAATCCCTATGGGTTAGAGTCAGAACTTGAATCCAGGTCTTCAGCCCATTTTTCTTACTGCCTCAACACATGAGAAAATTGTCTTTGAAAATTAATAAAAATATTAATAATGATACTGGTTTACTTGTACAGAATGTTTTGATTAAAATATTTTCAAACATTTTCTCATATAATGACAATTTTCTAATCATTGCTAATAAAAATCAGATACTCATATATCACAAATAATTGGGCACTTGGATATAAAAGAATCACAAATAAGAAAATAAATCACATAATTGCATGAAAAATTCTAATAAATTATTGGTATTAATATTCAGAATAAGTTAATAACTTTATTGCTATTGTTCAATCATTTTCAATCATTTCCGACTCTGGGATCCCATTTGAAGTTTTCTTAGCAAAGATACTGGAGTAGTTTGTCATTTGTTTCTTTAGCTCATTTTACAGATGGGGAAACTGAAGCAAACAGGGTTAAGTGACTTGCCCAGGGTCACACAGTTAGTAAGTATCTGAAGCCAGATTTGAACTCATGAAGAGGAGTCTTCCAGGCCCAGCACTCTATCCACTAGCTGTCCCTAGTACTTTATTAATACTCCCTAATTAATAACAGCTCTTCTAGCTTTTAAAGGGAACAGAAGAAATCACTTTCAGACTCAAAGGTTTCAGAGGTGGGGATCCAGGGATAGAATCGTTATGTAAAATAGATTGTTTGAGCTAAATGGAACCTTAGAACTCATCTAGTCCAACATGCTCAAATTTTTCAGAGGAAATTGAGGCCAAGAGAGACGTCATAGCTAGGAAGGGAAGGAATATGAAGTACAACTTTCCTGATTCTTAGCCCAATACTTTTTCTACTATACTTTTTGCACTTCCTTCAGCTACAACTGCATTTCTATAATATGGGAATAGTAATAGAACTTAGCTGCCAGGGTGTTGTGAGGATCAGATGAGATACCTTTTGTAGAGCCCTTTGCAAACCTTAATAGGGTGATATAAATGCTAGCTATTATTATTAGAACCTCTATCAGCTCCATGGTGCTGTTAATAGAGCACTGGACCTGAAATCAGGAGGACCCAACTCAAGTCCTATCTCAGACATCTACTAGCTGTGTGACCCTGGACAAGTCAGTTAACTTCTGTCTATCTCAGCTTTCTCAACCGCAAAATGAACATAATAGTAGCACCTACCTCACAGAGTTGTTGCCAAGATCAAATGAAATAAAGTTTGTAAAGTGCTTAGCACAGTGCCTGACACATAGTAGGTGCTTAATAAATGCTTGCTCTCTCTCCCTTCCACCTCCCTCTTACTCCCCGTCATTCCTGCCTTTTTTATAGTTTCTAGATAGCTCTCTCTTGGCCATTGATATTAAATGTATTCACATTCTGGACCTCTCCTACATTCCTTGCAAACACGTAACCCTAATTCAATAGAATAACAGCTTTACTCATTGAAATATGCCTACTTCTTTGCACTCTGGGTAACCACCTGTTTCTATTTATCTTTCTTTTTCCTTTGCATAGTTTCCAAAGCTTTTAATAGAAATATAACCTACTAGCTTACAACTAGTTCAACGTTCTTCACTATTGGGTTTGGTTTGAATTTTTTTTCTTTTTGATTTTATCCTTGGATGACTAATCTTGATACTGGTTATTTTCTGGTCTATATAGTATGTACAATACAAAAAGTATTTGAGCTGGAGTTCAAAAACTTAGGGTCAAGTTGTGGTTGTGTGAACATAGACAAGTTCCAACCTCTTCTTTGCCTTGCCTATCTCCACTCTAAAAGGAAGATAATAAACTTCTGCTGTCTGCCTCACAGGGTGCTTGTGGAGATCAAATGAGATAATATATATAAAATACTTTGCAACCATCAAGTTCTCTGTTAAAATCAGTTATCATTATCTATTATGATAGGGAGAGATTCTATTCTCCTGCTTCACCTGGAGCATCAATTTACTCATTAGTTTGCCTAGCACAGGCATGTTTAATTATATGCCCCATTTCTCATAATGAAGGGCTTTTCACATTCAAGATACAACTGCATTCTCCTTTATTCCCTCAGGGAGGCTCATTTTGTTAAGATGCTTCCTCTGTTATTTAAAAAAGCCATATAATCACCTTTTCAAATTGTCTCACCCAATGAAAGCCCATAAAACTTTTCCAAATACCAGCAGAACCCCGGGAAACCTCTAGAAACATGCGTGTGCACATTGCTAATAGCTAAATTTTTACTTAATGTTTGTAAGATTCCCCGTGCTGCAAAGATAATCAGGCCATCTTGGCAGGGAAGGTTGCCATGACCTCACAAAACTCTCCTTTGAGGCTTTGCTTTCTCTTTCTTATTTTACACCCACCTCCTTTCACTAATAAATCCCTTCAATACCAGATCAAATTTAGGGGAAGCCTGAGAGAAAGGGAGTTAAAACATGAAATTCTCCCAGATAGGGAGCGTCTCAGAAACAAAGGGAACTCCCCCTATTCAAACTGAACTTTGCTTAAACACACTCTAAAATGAATAACTACTTTGTTCGGGTTATAAATCATAAGCTGGGGAGTTTGAAGCCAACCCCCTTTGACCAATAAAACTGAAAAATCTATTTGAGCAGGCCAGATACTTCCAGTTTTCTCTCAACTGTTGCCTTATGGCTTATAATATGAAACATTCACTACAAGCTATAGTAAAAAAGAGTTAGACTTTTTAAAAAATGCCTGAAGTATTTGTGATTCATAATAATTATGGAATCTGCTCCTACTTCCAGATAAAGCCTGCTAATAAAATGGTAAGCGGCTGATTTACTCAAAAATATTGATGCCCAGAGTGTTTTCTCTTTTTGCAATCTGAATTCTCTGGCCCAGTCTGACAGCTTCATGCTACTCAATTTCAAGTTATCAAAAAGTAATCTCTCATTCTTGGGAATAAAAGACAATGCCTTGGGCCTACCTGATATGGCTTACTGGTTAACAGTGGAACAGCTGACTCTTCAGGGTCAATATTCAGTCTAAGCTGCACCTAGTAAAGCAAAAAAGCTTGCAGGTTTTTTTTTTTTTTAAAAAAAAGTTATTCTGAACTTAAGAAATAGAACAAGCATTTCCACAAGGTAGTAGAATAGGAAAAAAAAAATGATTGCACACAAAACTGCAAACCTATTGTGTGCAACTTGGTATTACTTTTAATTATATATTAAAGTTATCATGTAACTTTCCTTTTTTTCCCTTTTTTTCTCCCCCACTCCCAACCTGGAGATGCCAACCATTAGACACAAAAATGTGTGTATATGTATGTGTATGTATATATGTAAAATCATTCTATATATACAAATGCTCAAATAGCTTACAGTTTGACTCCTGGATGGCAAGAGAAATAATGATCTACTTACTGTCCTGGATTGTCTGTTGCTATTTCTAAGGCCACACAACACAGTGGACAGAAGAAAGAAAACAAACGTAAAGTGGTATGTATGTCTGTGTGTATATATATATATACACATATGTACACTCACATCTGTGTGTGTGTCTGTGTATGTGTCTGTGTGTCTGTGTGTGGGTGTGAGTACACACCTCTCCTAAAATCCAGCTTTTCTTTTGACAATCCATTCTCTACATAGCTGCCGAATTGAAATGGATATTTCTAAAGCCCACATTTTACTACTTCTGCTTTAGAAACTTCAGTGACTCTCTATTACTTCTAGGTGTATGTGTATGTATATGTATGTGTGTTTGTGTGTGTGTGTAATTAGGAGGCTATTGAAATAATTTGGGCAAGAGGAGATGAGAATTTGAACTAGCATGGTTTTGGAGTGCAAATGGAGAAAAGGAGACCAATATAAAAGATCATATGTCAAGTTTTAAAAGCATTATAGAAATGTTAGCTATTTGTATTTTTTACGAATTATGAATTTATAAAATTCCCTACATATAGCCTTTCTCCCAGCTAAGACTGTCAATTTGGGGAGAGTGCTTCTTATTTTCTGCCTAGATCTTCCCCAGTACAAAGAACAATGCTAACCACATAGTAGATGTATAATAAATATTTAATAACTGACTGATTGAACAGCCAAGAAATGCCTACATTCTAATTGAGTACTAAGAAACTTTATGACTTTGGGTATGAAGCATAAAATGTCTATATTTTCTTGCCTGTTATTCATATTTTCATTTGTTTGCTTTTGATGTTTGCATTCCAATTATGTGATTCTTGAGGATTCAAACCATAGAATGATGTCATCAAATATTTTAGGTAGAGGGGAATCTAGAGCTCACCTCTTCCAACGCATCCTGGCATCTGTGTTTACACATGTGAATAACTATGTGTGTATCTGTGTGTGTGTATTCAGGATATACACATCTTCTGCAAATATCAATAGAAAGGCCCCAAAGTTGTGCCTTCTCAAAGATGAAAATATCCCTAAATACCACTTGGTTCCCCACAGCTGGTGGCAATGCCATTCATAGCTGCAGTCCTGGGGAATACGACATTAGTACTGGAGTCGTACAGTGAGCAGATGGCATAGGGTGTGTTACTTAAGTCAGTTTTGCCAGGAGGTAAATTTATGCTTTATAAATGTACTTCAAAACTCTGCTATTTGATTTAATCACTTAATGCAAAGACAGCTGCATACTATATTTGCCTTAACTGCAGTTATATGGGTTATCTGCCAATCTGTTAATTATAGTATTTTGAAAGGCTTCAGGGAAAAAAACAGTAATTATACAGATTGAGGGGAAAAAAAGGAACATTTTTGAAGCCTAAATTCAGACATTCATTCCCAGCTAACACGAAGTTACAGAAGATTTAGAAAACCTGTTAGTGAAGTGGGAGTAGATATGAAGGTTTCTTTTGAAATGGACTTCTGAGTGTGTTCCCACTTCCCTCCAGTAACCATGGACACTGGTACATTTCAAGGAGCCTGCAATTTGTGGACTGGTCCAGCAGTGAGTGATTGACAATGTCTTCCTTTTAGGACAGAGATTCAAGACCCTCTCTAAGGTCTTCAAACATGTGTCCAATTTCTTTCAAACCAGATGGTACTATTGCAAAATCCCCAATGTCTCCATCATTCTGCCCTTGGCATTCCTGTTCTTCTCCACCATCCCCTACTTCCTGTGTTCTCTATCTCCAAATTTTCACTCCTGAACAAAGGCAATCATGATTAAATAGACTTAATTAGTAGTATACCAGATAGAAGAGTAATAGTTTAAGCTGATTATGGCAGCTTCATTTTCCTGCCAGGGACTAAACTCAACATACTTTCAGGAAAATACTGGCCCAGTTCCCTTCCCCCAGGGAACACCCATTCTATACATTTCATTGTCAATGGGAAAACAGGATTTCCTTGTCTTCAGGCCACTGTACAAGGTTACTTTGGTTGAATGAGAACCAAGCTATGAACCAGAGAATTTTAGAAGGGACCACCTTAGAGAGAATCTACTCCAACCCCTTAATTTTATAGGTAAGGAAATTGAGACCTAGAAAGGTTGTAGTAGTAGTAGTAGTAATAGTAGCAGTAGCAGCAGCAGCAGCAGCAGCAGCAGCAGCAGCAGTAGTAGTAGTAGTAGTAGTAGTAGTAGTGGTAGTGGTAGTAGTAGTAGTAATACCAAACATTTATACAGGTCTTTAAGGTTTACAAATATCTTCATTTATATTTTCTTACTTGATCCTCTTAACAGCTCTTTGAGGTTGGGGGAATTATCTTCTGAGAATCAAGGAGATTAACTGTTGTACTCATGATCATACCGCTCATAAATATCTGAGAATAGGACCCTAACCCAGGCTTCTCCTTGCTATTAACCTAGAACTCTTTACAGCATGATTCCTCTCATACAAATAATTAATGGAAGATTTAGGGCTAGAATCTAGGTTTCCTGACTTTAAGGCCTGGAATCCTAGAATATAACAGCTGGACTTGGGAAATTATTTATTCTAAATCACTTCATTTAATGGATGAAGAGAATGAAGTAACAATAAAAGCTGACATGTATATAGTCCATTAAGGTTTACAAAGCATTAAACATATCTACGTACATTCATTATATAAGGTTCATTTCATCTTCACAACAACCCTTTGGGGCAGAAACTATAGACAAGATTATCCCCATTTTACAGGTGAGATAACTGAGGTTCAGAGAGGCATTGAGCTTTGGATTTGGAATCAGAGAAGCTCATTGAATCTCATTACTTCCTTTTAGTATACCTGTGTTCCCTTGAGGAAGTCACTCTGGGCCTTAGTTTCTTCATCGGCAAAATTAAAGAGTTTTATTACATGATTACTTATGCCTCTCCTACAGTATGATTCTATGACATGCCTTTTGTCATAAGGTTAGGAAGTGTCATAGGCAAGATTAGATTCCCAGATCTTTCCTGACTTTAAGTCCAAAGATCTTTCCACTACCCCATTCAGCCTCCAAGAACTCAATACCTTTTCTATGTGAAAGCCTTTCAAGTTCTAAACACAGCTCTCACATCTACATCCAACTCCCCCTAGCCCCAAGTTTTCTATTCTCCAAGTTGACAATCCAAAATTTCCAAAAATTCTCACATGGTATAATTACAAGGCCTTTCACCAGCATGGTTACTTTTCTCTATACCCTCTCCCTGTTATCAATATCCTCTTCAAAATATGACAACTAGGACTAAATGTAATACTACAGATACATGGTTGGGTCAGGGCAGTGTTCATTCAGTGAAGCTATGATTGTTCTGCTTCTGAACACAAAGTCTCTCTTAAAGCTATTCAAGATCACATTATCTTTTTTGACTTCCATATCATGTTGTTGATGCAATATAGTGGAATAGATGTGGAGCCTGCCACGGAAGTTAATGTAATTAAGAATTTTTGATCATATTAAATTTCATTCTATTATATATTGCTTCAAGATAATATTTAATGCTAACTTTGTCATCCAATGACGTGTATGTCCCTTGTAATTGTGTGACATTGGAAAGTTTTGTAGAGAGTTGACTAGAGGCAAGCCTTGGCATCTTTAGGATTTTAAAGAGATGAGAATATGATTTGGCATTTGATCACGTGTGAAGACTTTGATTGTGTCTGCCAAATAAATGGAAATTTCTCTGTGTAGTAATTAAGTGCCACATCTGCATGGATTGCTTACTAGAGAAGGACTTTGGTACCCTATGCCTATGGAAGGTATGAACATACCCATTGGCACCATGGCAAGGTAACTGAGGGCACCTCTTTAATGGAATATGGAAAGTATCTCCCCCTGCCTAAGGATGAAAGAAACAGCGTGGTATAGAGAATAAATAGGTCTGCATTAAGTCTTCCTTCTGATAAATTCTGAGTGACCCTAAGTCACTTGACCTGTCTGAATCTCTAGGCAACAAACAATCTAACAGAAAAGTTTCTAATCTACACAGGGGGAAAAGGTTCACTATAGCAGTGAAATAACAGATCTAAGGGGAAAAATATTGATAGGAGCCGCCTCTGTGTGCTAAGTCTATTCAACAGTCTTCCACTACAAAATGAGACAGTCAGAGAGAGAAAGAACCACAGCAGAGCGAAGAGCTGGAGAATATAAATGCATAGAGTCACCCTTCAACTGGGAGCTACTCCTGCCAGGTTTGGAGAAGAAGGGAAAGAAACACCCTGCAGATGCACATTGCTAAGAGGTGGTAGAAAGAGACAATGGCAAGGGTTTTTAACCTCATGATCTCAGGAGGGATGGAGTCAAATGAGAGGTAGAATTGGGGACATTTTCTGGATGATCTCAAGTTCTTGGATAGTTCCACAAGACAGCCTCCTAAAGAGAGAAGTCTGAGGTGGGGAGAGCCATAAGAGATTTCCTAGGCTTTGTCAGTGTTTTAGAAAGAAGAGTGGGGAACATGAGGCTGAAGAATGAGAGGAGCAGCAAGGAATTGAAATGGGATATGGAGGATCAAAATCTTGGACTTCGCCCTCAACTACCACTGTGAATTAGATAGTGGAAGATGGTGGAGAAGGGAGTTGCCTTTCTGGAAATGCCAAAACTTTCACTCCAAGGACAGATCAAACTCTAATGATAGTGTTAAAAGGCTAGAAACCTATTTTGGTCCCTAGGCTGAAGGTGGGACTCTGGGAAGGGGGAAAAATTGTTCCTGTTGTCTTTGGGCTCTTGTTTGTCTTTTGGGTTATTTTACATTTTCCAGGGGTTGAAATAAAGATTGTCCTGCAACTAAAATGTTCTCTTACCATAAGTAGTTGCATAGGAACTAGGGCTCTTTTATGCATATGTGAAGAGATCTAGACATGGACTATAGCCCAAGGTTCCTAGGGAAAACTTTGGATAGGGGAAAATGAGTCAAGGGATATTATTTGTGTGACAGTCTGCCTCCCACCTACTAAACCCAACCAGTGCAAACCAAGAGTTTGGACATTGAGTCATAAATTGTAACTTGATAAGGATACAGTATATGCCTTTATCTAAGACATTCATTAAAATGTTAAACAGCATAAAAGCCACCCAGATTCCTTTCAAGGTGATATTAAATCATTAATCTCTATTATTTGGTTCCAGTCATTTGACCACTTCTGAATTCAATTAACTGTACTACCTTCTAGACTATGTCCCTCCATCTTATCCACAAGAATGGCAGGAGGGGCTTTATCAAATATTTTACTAAAATCTAAAGAAGTGCTATGTTTAGTATCTACTATATCTGTCCACTACATTTCCTGAACCTACCAGTTTCACAACCCTGCCAAAAAAGGAAATGAGGTTAGTTTGAAAAGATGGGTTCTTGGGAAAGTCACTGTTATTCGATTGTTTCAGTCACGTCCAACTCTTCGTGACCCCATTTGGGGTTTTTTCGGCAAAGATGCTAGAGAGGTTTGTTTCTTTCTCCAGTTCATTTTATAGATGAAGGATTGAGGCAAATGGGGTTAAGTGACTTGCCTAGGGTCACACAGTTAGAAAGTTTCTGAGGCTGGATTTGAATTCAGGTTGGCCCAACTCTAGGTTCAGTATTCAATCCACTGTGTCACCTAGCTTCCCCACTGGTGAAGTCATCCAGGCTCTTTGTAATCATCAACTGCTTTCCTAAATGTTCATTCTTTTGTGGTCTCTTGCATCTTTCCTCTTCTTTCCACTCATATAGTACCACTATCATTTAGGCCACCATTGCTTCCTGCCTGGACCATTAGGTAGTTTCTAATTGGTTACCCTACTCCTAGTCTTTACCCTCTCCAATCTATTATCCATGTAACTTCTAACACAATCTTGCTAAGGCATAGATCTGACCACATCACTCCTCTTTTCAAAATTATTTAGTAGCTGCCTATTGCCTCTAGGACAAAAATGAAAACTCCACAGTGTATAATTGAAGACCATTCACAATCTATCTCTAAGCTCTTAGAAGCCTTTCTCCTGTTGCCCTTCATATCCTTTATGTTGCAGCTAAACAGTAGCCACAAGGGCTGCTTAAATCCCACATCCAATCTTAATGCCATATTTATCTATGAATATAGTAATATAATAATAATATCCACGATATAAAAATTAACTGATGGCAAAAAGGTTGTTCATTCAGCTTATGTTCGTATAGTTTGGGCTTTAGATAGCTCAAGGTCGTATAACTTGGGCTTCAGTCATGAGTATATATTTAAGTATAGAACATTATACGTTATGCTTTAGTATAGCAACAACAATAAGCCAGTGACTGAATCCAAGCTATTGCCAGGTGCTGAGGAATCTGGGACCAACAGACCAAAAGATTTATAAAATCATAGGATCATAAACCGAGAGCTAGACAGGACGTGAGAGCTCATCTTGCGCAGCCCTCCTCATTTAATAGAGGGAGAAATTAAAGTCCTAGCCAAGGATGATGACTAGATAAGGGTCTAATAAATAGTCGAGCCAAGATTTGAATTCAGATGCTCTCATTCCAAATTCAGAGATTTCCCTCCTGCCCCATTCCATGACCACCTCTCTCTGGATTTCAGTTTCTCTCTAATGTCATCAGAGAGAAGCTCTAGGCCGTTACTATCCCCTTATCCAAGAGAAACAGAAAGACTTATACCATCAGTGTGCTGATTTTTGGAGGATGGGATAAGCAGTCAAGTAGAGATGCTTTTGCATTTCATACATGATGTTGCCTTTGGCTGCTCACGGATTCGTGAGAAAAAGTCACTTAATGTCCCTACAGGATTATTTTCTCCCATGAAATGACGCAGGTAATCCTAATTGAATTCTGCTATGAGCGATATGGCTACAGTGCATTTCAAAAAATTTGCCAATTTTTTTTTTTTGCCTACTTGATTTTTCCTCTAGTCATCAGGCTGGCTTTGCTATTAAATAAGGGAATAATGTTAGAGTTCATTTTTTTTTAAAAGCTAAGTTGATTAAAATTTTATTTTTCAAACCAAGGATAATATTTATTTCACTAGGAATTAACAGTCTTGCAAATGGGCAAGTTCTCTCTACCCTTTTTCTCTATCTTTCCCTCTGTCTTCCTCTGTCAGGTTCTGTATTCTGTAATTGGCACACATTCAATCTTGGGGGATACTCAATGATTAATTTTCATGTATAACATATCTTACCCCAAACTAAAAGGTTTCTTTCTATCCCTTTATTCTCAGAATTTAATTTTCTTTTAGGGTAGCTAACCTATGCTCTTCTATTTGGTTTCCTATCAACATCAGAGAATATTTACTGAGGACAGTTACAGGCAAAAGGAAAAGCAAGCATTCCATCTCCTTTAGTGAATGTATTTATGAAAAAAGGAATTTCCCTCCCCACTTTCTTGGGTGGTAATGCAATTTTCTGGTCTCTTACCCTTCCCAAAATGATATGATCTCTGTTACCACCAAAACAAAAAATAAACAAACAAATAAACAAACAAAAAACCATGAGGCCTATTGGGGAATTGTCAACACTCAATTCCCAACCACTGCCTCTACAATTCCTGCTTTTGCAGCACCTCTGCTTGCCGCCATGATGGACTACTATTATTCTAGCCCTAGTCCTACAGGTATTCCAGGCTCATCTTGAGAGTCCTTGCTGCTTTCCCAGAGATAAGTCTCTTTCATGTCCTCCCTCCTCTGTCTCTTCCACTAAATACTTTGTTTTTCTACAATCCCTGTTCTGTGCCTTCTTGAAGACAGTATTCTGAGAAACACAAATTATTTTCCTACCTTCACCCTGTCTACTATAGCACTTACTTTATAAGTAAATAATATAACATAATAAAAGTTTTTAAAAGCAAAATAAATAAATAATAAATACACTTAATAAGAACTTCTAGGATTCAGCTGACATGAATCTTTCCATGGGAAAAGAAACTATTTCTTATCTTCAGCTCCTCTCTCTGCAAAAAGAAGCTGTTTCCTCCACCCATCGCATGTGTTTATTCATATCTATGTGTGTTTGTAGCACATGCCAACCCCTTCCAAAAACAACTGAGACTTCAAAAAGCTACCCTTGGTTCAAGATTCTTTGTGGCTCTCAAAGCTATACCTTACAATCCCCATTCTCCACAATGGGTTTACTTCTACAAGTCAATCAGAAGATAAAATTAGTTTAAAGACAACATATACATTTGTATTAATAAAGTCTGTTTGCAATACTGCATCATGGGATGACCTTGACTTCTTGAAGGCCATGCCAGCACAGAGAACACAACTCTGGAAGGTCTACCAGGCTGAGAAATCTTCGATTGCTTATAGCCTCGGTAATAGACCAAACCCTCTTTTCAAGGATCAGCTGAGCTAAGGTACAGAGGGGCTCCTTAACAATAGGTTGGTGAAACCTAGGCCATTATGTGCCCAGTCATCAGCCTAGGAAAGAAAATCCCTCCTGAGTTTTCTATATTAGGGAAGAGCTTTCTCTCTTGTGTGGCTCCCAGAGCCTTTCTGTACCCTCATACAGTAAACAAAGGGAAACTAAGAAATGTAAAAACAGGATCGAACATAGGTGTTAAGAAATGAAATAAGATCTGTCAAATTCAGTCTTTAACAATTGTCTTAAAGGACAAAATTACCCAAACAATGTGTTATTCACACTTCATTGAAGGCAAGGACAATAGGGTGAGTAAGGACCACTAGCTTCTCTTCTGTTTTGCTCTCTATGCTCCAGCTACTGGAGTGAGGCCCTGCTATAAAATACGCTGGCATATACCACTCTGCCTTTCCTTTTAGAGATTGCCTTTCAAAGTTTCTCCTGAAGGCCTGTAAGAAGAGGACAGCAAAAGTCACTGCCACCAACTGCCACCAAGGGTTAGGGCTCCCCCATCACCTCCCTGTTCCCTCCTCTTCAAATGATCCTTAAAAATCCAGCTATACAAGGGGTAAAAACCCTGTCCTCTGATCTTGATCTCATGTTAGCTTTTTCTCTTTCCAAAGTGGGGAGAAATAAAACTTTTAGGATTTTCGTGACTAGGCTAAGTCTTACTAGAGGCTGCTCCATACACGTGATACACATATTCACAATAATATGTCTAGGGTAGGGTCTCGCAGCATGTTAGATAGACTCCCTAATTGTAGAGGATTTATGAGAAGATCACAACAGGAGTCCCACAGAACTAGAAAGAATACATGAATTGTATTGCATATCACTGGTAGGAGTATCTGAAATGGTAAGATCAGAGATGACCACTATAATAAAAATAACAATATTTATATAATACCATAAAGTTTATAGATTGTTATATATACATTATATTATCTGAGCCTCACAAAAACAGTGAGGTGGGTAATCTTATCCCCATTTCACAGGAAATTAAAATTCATAGAGATTAATTGACGTGCCTACAGTCACTTAGCTGGTAAAAATCAGAGGTTGGACTCCAACCCAGATCTTCCCAACTCTAAACCCAGCAAGCTCTAGCCAGCAAGCCAGGCTTCCTTTTTAACAACAAAGCATCTAAGAAGCTACATACAGGGCTGGCATCTATAGAGATTATAATTAAGTATAACCACCTATAGAAAACTACACCTATCTAATTTGATGCTTTTCTTTTTAATCAAAGATAATTTTAATTTACTAGAGCAAGTCTTGGCTATAGTCAGCTCATTCTTCACAACATCCTAATGAGGATTTCAAGAGTGAGATGCCAGTCTTTGTATGTATTTAACCAAGCTCAGTTCTCTCCTTTCCTTCCGAAAATGTTAACTAATGGGCATGAAAGCTCTCCAAGCAATGTGCCAGCTCCCTTTCAAAACAATCATTTATATAACTGAGATTAAAATGTAACCGGCCTATTTTACCACTCATTTCCTAAGAACGGCCTTTTAATCTGAAGCTGATAGAGATCAGGTTTGCTAGAACTTGTTTTGCTGCTTTATAAAGTAGCTACAGTGTCTTCAACATTTATAAGGCATGAATCATGGTGAAACCTTCCTGACTAAGCTCTTCAGGAAAACAGTTGCATTCCAAAATATACTTGTGGCTAAAGGCACAGTGGAGTTTTGTAGGTGTGGGAACCATAGGATCGTGACCTCTGGGTCATTTGGGCCAACCCACAAGACTTGCTGCATTCTGAATGTCTTTACTCAAGCTATAACTAGGAGTTTCTGTTCCTGGGGCAAGCTGTGTGAAACATATCATTTGGGAGGATCATGGGACAGAGACCACCTGTAACAACAGCATGAGGTGACTGTTGACTAGTAGCTTTATATTTTAACTAATTATTCTTGCTAACTTCTAATAAGGGTGAGAGACAGTATGACACTGTGGGTAGAATGCCAGCCTCAAAATCAGGAAGACCTGAGCTCAAGTCCTGACTCTGATACGTACTGGCTGCGTAACCCTAGGCAAATCACTTGGTGCCCCTGGAAAACTCTCTAAGTCTATCGGTGGCAGAATAGTTATCAATCTGTACTAGCAGAGGAACTTTCCTTATTGGGAATTCTTAATATCAATGAAATTAAAGGTCTAGACAAAAAAAAAATTCTTGCCAGCTAAGTTCCAGGCTGAGTTGTTTCTATATGGCTAAAGGACTACTGTTGCTTTCAGCACCCTCTAAACTTGAAACTCTCAAAATCTGGTGACCTGGGGAAAAGCCCTGATTATACTTCACTTGTGGGATGGACCATAATTTTGTCCAGTTTCTGGTGGTGGTGGTGGTGGGGGCTTGGGGGGGGGGTTGGTGGTTGTTGTCCTTCATAATCAAAGAGGACCAAAATGATCACACTACTCAGGGTCAATGTATGGTGTGTCTGAGTGTGGCTGATCAGACCAATCTGAGCTCAGAAGGCCCATCACAGATAGGGCACAAATAGTCCATATGAATATCTGAAATGGCTATGTCTCTAAATTCATACATCTCACATTTCTTTTGAGCTACTGCAATTCTGCTTTGAACCAGTTTCTGGTACTTGATGTTGGATAGCTGGGGACCACCACAGCTCACTTGATATCTTTATTTTGACCTACCCAGAGATCCCTGAGGATGGCTGGGAGAATTGGTTCAGAGATGTCTAAAGAGGAAGTCTTAACTGGCTCTTATTCTTAAGCATAAGCTGCCTCTTCAAATAAAGTGAAAGAAGGTAATGGAAGATAAAATACTTGTTGAACTTGATAAAAGTCATTATGTTTCAAACCTGGCTTAATCTCAACATTTTAAAGCACTACCTTCCTCTAAAATTAAAAGAAAGAGGAAGGAAGGAAGGAAGGAAGGAAGGAAGGAAGGAAGGAAGGAAGGAAGGAAGGAAGAAAGAAAGAAAGAAAGAAAGAAAGAAAGAAAGAAAGAAAGAAAGAAAGAAAGAAAGAAAGAAAGAAAGAAAGAAAAAAAGAAGACAAAGAAATGGGAGGGAGAGAGAAAGAGGAAAGCAAAGGAAGGGAAGGGAAGGGAAGGGAAGGGAAGAGAAATCTGGTAAAATCTGCAAAATAAGTTTATAAGAAACCAGTCTAGCTGTTTTCCTGAAGAAATTATGAGTCTAACAGGTTTTCATTTCTGTATAACTCACTTTACAGTACTTAAGCCTTCATATCTTATATAGCATTGACTTGGCTGTCAACTTTGAGGATTTCTTTCTCTAATTGGGAAAAAAAAAAGTTCAGAAGAGTAGGTTCCTTTTGTAGGTTTAATGCTTATCCCTCACTTGCTTGGAAGGCTACCTAAAATTTAATCAGAGGTCAAAAGAACCTCCTTTTACTCTCCACTGGTATTTTTGGGGATTTCCCTTCCTTTCTCATTAAGTTTTATCCACTGCTCTCTGGTGATGGCTTATTGTATCTCCAACCTATACTTCATCCCTGATTCTTATATCATCTTGGAGCCAAGTCTAAAGTGGAGACTTCAATGGTAGGATTGGATCCTATGATGGAGAAGGGTAGAAGAAGAGAGTAATTATATCAACTCCCCTCCCCCTATGCATTGGTAATTAAGAATTTTAACACTTATTCAATTAAGTGCCCTCGAAGAGTTTGGCCTTTGTTTCCTTGATTAAATTAGGAGTCCTTGATGAACTCCTTGCCTCAAGGGAAAGCCTAATTTACATGGGTTTGAGTGACATGTTTGTGACATCATAGGCTTTTAGACCACATGGGTTTAAGTCACACTTTCGTGACGCTTTTAGGTCATGTCGTGAGTTGCGTGCATGACTCACCTTTGACCCTGAACAAGATATATAAACCCAGAGGTTGGCATTCTCCCTTGGGGCTCTCACTCTTGGAGATGTGTTGATATGGAGACTCTGGGCAGCTGTAGTTAAGAGCCCTCCAGGTTAGCTTGTAAACCTGGATGTTGGGACTTTGTTAAACCCTGGTAACTATGCATTGAGATTTGAATCAGACAAGGTCTGTCTGTTGATGTTTGTAATTTGTTTGTATTTGCTCTGAAGCTCAGGGTGCTGGCTTTTCCCCTGAACTAAGTGAATGATATTTGCATGTTGGATTGAAATAACATTGTTAACCCCCTTAATGTTACTTTCCTTAGTAAAGCAGATCAAAAAAACCTGTGCTTGCAGCATTCTTATTGTTGGGCTTGCGTTGGTTTTTCACCCCTACAGCAGCTGCTAACCAGATTGTTGCAACACCCTCCCAACACTAGTGCCTTCCTCAGACCCAGCGTTTGTGTCAGCAGTTCCATCACTCTTTGTCTTATCACATTGCCCCATTGCCAAGGCAATGCCGAGCTCATTACCAGACAGACACTGACCTATTTCAGGATATATCCAGAATGACCTGAGTCTGGTTTTCCTCCAAATATAGTAACAATAGTGATAGTAACAGTTCATAAAACACTAGAGAGTATATTTAGTTTGATCTTACAATAAGTTTGTGAGGTAGTCAGTGCAGGTATTACTGCTCCCATTGTAGAAATACAGAAAATGAGCATCAAAAAGGTCAGACAGTTGGGAGAGAATGGCAGAGCTGGGACTCCAGTGTAGCTTCCAAAATCCTACTTTTTTGAATAAGTTAGCTAACTCATCTCCCATATGTCAATCAGTCTTCAATCTTTTGTGCTTAATCCATTATTGGAATATTTTTTTCTCTCCACCATAAATGAAAGAATTTGAGGGAAGCCTATAGACACAGTTTTTCCCTACTCAAAACATTAGGAGAAAGGGGTTGAGGGAAGGGAATTAACCTAAAGAGTAAATAAGATAGATTTCAGTATTTCCAAGATAGTAATTTTATCTATATAGTTCCCTTAACACCTTGGTGAATTTAATTAGGCTAGTCTTCAGATTTCAGATATATAGCTCATCGTTTACTCAAAGTCTTTCCAGCTTGGTGAGACTACCAGAGATCACATCGTAATGGCACTGCCTTCAAGAAACTTCAGTGACTCCCTATTAGTTCTAGGATAACGTACAGACGTTTCTGTCATTTTAAAGACTCATGCTATGGCTCCACTCTACTCCAGACTAATTTTTAACATGCTCTGCATTCCAGATAGAATGAACTTTTTGCAGTTTCCTGTACATGGAACTCCTGCTTTTGCCTTCATGCCTTTATACAGCCTCTCCAACCTCCACCCCCATATGTGGAATGTTTTCCCTCCTCACCTCTGCCTCTTGGAATTCTTACGTTCCTTCAAAGCTCAACTCACATGCCACCTCATACAAAAGATCCTTCTAAACCAGCTCAGTTTTTAGCATTCTCCTCCCTCTCTACAAAAATTACTGTGGATTTTCCTTATAGGTACATATACATGTATACATATATACATACATAAATGCACATATACATACATGAGTGTAGATATACACAGACACATAAATGCATACACATTGTACCCTCCACTCCCATTACAATATAAGATTCTTAAAGGAAAAGGTCTTTTTTTTTTTACATTTATTTGTATCTCCAGTACCTAGCATAGTGCCCTACACTTAGTATAAACTAAACAAATGCTTGCTGAATATAATTCAAATGAGAAACTAGTTTCAACACCATAGCAGAATGAGACATCAAAGAAGGACTTTGTGATAACCTTATTTGGCCAGATTCCACAGGAATACATAATAATGAATAATAATTCTACCTCAATTCCTCAGTGAAATTCTAAAAATCAGCAGCATGAATCAATCCTTTTTTTTTTTTAGATATGAACAGAAGTCAGATATGGAAAGAATACCAAAATCTCTGAGTTGGCAAGAACACTAGAGGCCATCTAGCACAACCCAGATATGAAGAGAAATTTCTTCTATGTTCCCATAAGTGCCTGTCCAAACTTTGCTTGAAGATCTCCCATCAAGTGATGAGCCACTAGCTCCTGAGGTAATTCATTTCACTTTTTATATTTTTATATACACATATATGTATATATAATCACAATCACCTCCCAATAACCTTCCACACAGTACTGTCCTTTATATAAAAAACAGAATAAAAAACAATTAAGACAACCTGTCCAATACAACTACTAGGCCTGACAAAATTTGTAAATTTCTATGCCTGTATATATCAACTCCCTATTGTTGTTCAGTTGTTTTCAATCATGTCTGACTCTTTGTAACACCATTTGGGCTTGTCATGGTTTGCCATTTCCTTCTCCAGCTCATTTTACAGATGAGAAACTGAAGCAAACAGAGTTAAGTGACTTACCCAGGGTCACATAGCTAGTAAATATATGAGGCCACATTTGAACTCAGGACTTCCTGACTCCAGGACCACTGTTCTCGAGACACTATGTAACTTAGCTGCCCCAACTACTCCCTACCAAAAGGAAATAAATGTGTTCCAATATCTGGTAACACTATTAATAACTGCATTTAATATGAGTTTATTATCTTCTGATGCTATCTTCCTTTATATTATTGTGGTTATCACTGTGTTTATTGTTCACTGGCTTCTGCTGTAAAATGACTTTACTAAAGTGAAAACTTGTTCAGAATAAGAGTTTTATTGCCCAAATCAATGCCCAGTATATGTAAATGGAAATGAATGAATCAATTGGCGAGCAATTATGAAGTCTTACTTTATGGCAAACACTGTGCTAGGTGCGGGGATCACAAAAAGCAAATAGAAAAAGGAATACAATATATCTATTTATGATTATCCAGTGTCATTAGACTTTTTCAGGAGTTAAATATTTGAAATCTGAGAATTACTAAGTTATCCTCCTGACCATGGCATATTTTCCATTAGATTACTAGTATGGGGAAAATCTGGAGGAAGAAATGGGGGAGGGGGGCGAAAGAAGGGGGAGAAACTTGGAAACAGAGTTCTGAGTACCATGGACTCTACTGCTCTCTAGTGGTCATATTCTGTACACGATTTCCGTCATAAAATAGAGACCATCACTGATCTAAATTTTATCCTTTAACCAACAGCTTTTTAAGAATAAAATTCAATAATATTCAGTCTTAATCATTGACAATATGACCCTCAGTACAAGGTTCTGCAATCTAGATCTCTAGAATCAAAGAAACCCCTCCAATTGTTCTAGTATAGGGACATTCTGGAAGGAATTCTCTCTGTCTATATATATGTAATGCAGGGAATAATAGAGCCTTAGCCCTTGCTGGAATGCCAAAAAATAAACAGACCAGGAAAATGTATCTGGAATCATCATACACACATTTCCACAGATCTCCCCACTTTTTCTGTCTCCCCCCTCCCCACCCAATCCCTGAAAACGTTCTGATTTCTGATAAATCCTGAGTCACCAAGATGGAGAAATACAGCCCTTTGGTGTCACTGTTGCTCCATGTTTATGCATACGGGCCTGTGCTGGTGAGGCATAGTACAAGGCAGTGATGGCCCCTAGGGTATCCTGCATATTTTGGTGATTGTGTAAACCTTTTCCTATTGGTCTATTGATCTCATTGTGTTGTTTAATACTGTAATCTCAACCGTGACATTTTTATTTTCACTTCCCCCTCAAAAGAGAAATGCCATTTGTTTTTAAAAATCTACATTCAGTTCCTTTTGAAGGTCACAAAGCAGCAATTTGTTACCAATTTTTGTTCTTTATAAATGTACTGCACCTTTATACGATGTGTAACCATATAGATGGTCTAGTAGTCTATGTGTTTTAAAAATAGCAACTTACTAAGTCAGTCTTGGTGGTCTGAAAAAATTAATTGAGCTTCCAAGTCACTGGCTGAAAGGATTTAAAGAAATGAATGAGCATGATCACGGGACTGGAAGTCAGAAGAGAAATGGGATTTGGAACTGATTTTGCCACTAACTAGCTATGTGACCTTGAGCAGGTCACTGGGGTCTAAGGTCTCTTGGGCCTTAGTTTTCTTATCTGTAAAATGAGGGATTTATAAATACCTGTATAAAAAATTAGATGTAGATAAAGTCAATGAACTGAGTATGCAGAAAAGTAGAAAATTAACAATTAATAATCCATGAATAACTACAAAAATAAAAATACTAAAAATCAAAGAAAATACTTTTTTAATAATTTAAGATAAAAATGCTATTGACATGATGAAACAAAACTAAGAGCTCTTTTTTAAAATATGAATAGATTAATTGAATACCCACTAAGTATGGGGATAAAAAAAAAGTAAAAAACATCTGCCCTCAAGGTGCTTACATTCTGCTGCATGGATATGATATATACATGGACAAATAAATACTAAGTAAATTCAGTCTAGTTTTAGGAAGGAATTAACTGGGGATATTAGGATAAGGTCTCTCTTAGAAGGTGACACCTGAACTGATGCTTGAAAGGGATTATGAGAGGCAGAAGTGAGGAGAGAATGGCAAGGATGACATACCTATGCAAAGTCCTGGAGGCAAGAAAAGGAATGCTGTGCACAGCAAAGAGCTGTATATTTTATACAGTGTGAGTGTCAGTGTCTTTTAAAATGAGTCTAGAAAAATGAGCTGGAACCAAATTGGAGGAGCTTAAAAATGACAAGAAGAGGAGCTCATGTTTTATACTAGAGGCAATAGGGAGCCATTGAAGACTCAAGCAGGGAACTGGTGAGTCAAGGATGATTATAAGGTTATGAACCTCAGTGACTGGAAAGACAGTACTGTTCTTGTCAGAAATAAGAAAGTGAGGCAATGGTATGTTTTTCTGGGAAATATAATGAGTTTCATTTTGAACATGAAAAGTTTGAGATGGATTTGGGACATCTTGGTGGAGATTTCCAGTAGGCTGTTGGTGATATAAGATGAGAGTTTAGGAGGGAGAGAAGGGCCAGATAATAGATCTGGAAGTCATCTTCACATCATTGATAACTGCACTCGTGGGAACAGATGAGAGAGCACTGCGAGAATATATAAGGAAAGAAGAGAAGAGGAGGAAAGAACCCTACAGTATACCTCAACTTCTATCTTATGGGGCCTTTACCATTTATTAAGCAATGGAACAGCCTTGGAAAAGTAAAGAGTAACAGTCTGGCATAATGGAAAGAAAAATGAGTTTTCAGCCAAAGGACTAGGGTTAGAATCCTCTACCTACAGCTTATGATCTGTGTGATCTTGGACAAACTATTTCGACTACCTGGGCCTCAGTTTCCTCATTTATAAAATTAAAGCACTGAACATGATGACTTCAGCAGTCTCTTCCTGATACAGAAATATATGCTGTTGATATCACTCAGTAAGAATGTGAAATTTGAAAAAAATACATGTAAATTAACATGTACAGAGTGCTTCCCCTCCTTCATCTTTCAAATGCTAGTGAGCTATGGTCCTCCATATCCCCAAGAAGATTATTAGAAATTTTCGGTGGCATCTTATTGACTATTCAATAAGGCACAAACTCCTGACTCTGGCATTCAAGGTCCTGCATAATCTGGTTCCAACATACAGTTTCAGTCTTATGTCATAGATTTTTGAATGCCCTTCATATGCTCTAATCTCTCTATATCCTGTTCCATCCTGCCCTCTCCCATTTATGTGCCTTGATCAAAGGACTGCAGAATCATAAATTTAGAGCTGTAATGAATTCTATGGGTCCAATCACTCCATTTTATATCTGAGGATGCCAAAACCCAGAGAAATTAAGTGCATTGCCCAAGGCCACATAGATAATAAGTATCAAAGCTGGATTTGAACTTTAGAACTTCTAAGCCAAAAATCTAGGGCTCTTTCCTCTGTATTGGACTGTAGATACTATGCTCCTTAAGAAAAAAATATTCTCTTCACCTCTCATATCCATCTTTTGAAGTCTTTTTCTTTCTTCACTCCCTACCGCAGATACTAGTTTCTTCATTGAAGTTTTTATGCCAACCTCCATTCCCCAAAATGATCTTTCCCTTTCCACATTCCCCATAGTACCTTCCCTAGACCTCATCTTTGCCTTTATCTTGTAATTATTTGTACATATGCCTTTTCTCTCTTTTCACTGTAAGCTCCTGAAGAATGGCCCCTACATTTCACCTGTCTTTGTATCCTCAGTACCTACTGTGGTGCTAAGCACCACTTCAACCTTGGGGGCTACTTCCTAATTTTCTTGGGAATATCAGAATTTGGTTCATGTCTACGCTTTTAAAAAAAGGAAAAGGAAAAGGACCCTGTAACCAGAATGGTCTTTGTTTTCTTTGAGTGACTCAGCTTACCTCATTGAGCCTCACTGGGCCATACCTGCGAGCAGAGAACTTCCTGTGTGATGAGTCATGGGGCTGGCTGAGGGGAGGTGTTGACTCCAGAGCCATGCCCTATTGGGTGTTAACCTAGTCTAGGCTAGGGGGAGAGACCAGCTCAAGAACCAATCAGCCCTGGTCATTCAGGCGGCGCTTGATGATGTCAAAAACTCTATAAGAGGGGAAAGGACAGCTTGAAGAGCTCTCTTTCCTTTTCTGGTTGGTGTGGGAGCAGTGGGGAATGTGACCCTGGGTCAGCCCTTCCTCTCGGGCTGAGCCCACATGTTGGTAACTATGAATTGTATTGGGTCTGTCTGTTGATATTTGTAATCTGTTTGTATTTAGTCTGAAGTTTGGGATGGTAGTTTTGTTTTCCCCCAAACTAAATGAATATTCTGAACTTTAGGATGCTGGCTGTTTGTTCCCCTGAACTAGCTGACTGTAATCTGTATTTGGCCTGTCTGTTGATACTTGCCCATATGCTCCCCTGAACTAACTGAATGCTGGCGTTTTTTCCCCCTGAACTAAATGAATGCTGTCTGTATGCTAACTGAATGCTGGATTAAAGTAAGCTGGTCAACCCCTTCACCGTGCTTTCCTTGTTTAAGCAGATAAAAAGAACCTGTGCTTTTCCGGCGTGCCGGCAGCCTCCTGGGTGCATCTTACGCCCCCACAGAAGCTGCTAGCCAATTGTTAAAACAGACCCTCAGCTCCTATGCAATCACCCAGACTAAGAGCACCTGAAATTTAAGACGGGCTTGAAGAATCACACCTGAGGTTATAAACAATTAAGCAAACTCACATTAGCTCTCTAGTAAATTTTATTTATTGCTTGAGCTATACCACCCTCCAGATTTATAGCACTACCCAACACTTAGCACAATGCCTGGCACACAGTAAGGTGCTTAATAAATGCTTGTTGACTTCACTTAATAAATGCCTTTCTACTTGACTCCCTTATATGCTGCGTATACACGTATATACACATGTACACACATATCTACACACACATGCACAAATTGGAAAATACTTACCGTATTATTAGAAAATCAAGTGGTCCGCTTCTCTTAAAAGAACGATTTCCCAGGGACTTAGTCTAATAATACTTGCCAGAGTTTGAGTATCTCTTCCTTGGTGAAAGCAATCAGGTTCACAGTAGTCGACTCTTATCCTCCAGCCTACATAGTCCATATAGCACACTTCACCATTAAAGGGTTAAATCCATTTCTCCATAGCTCCAGATCCTTCTTGGTTAGGGAATTCCTTTGATGTGTCCAGGAGGCCTAGTGTGGGAATTCCTTCACGTATACATGGCTTTCTACTGGTGCCATGTGATTACCTGAAGGAGTTGCATGACTGCACAGGAGTCAGTGTGCATCCAACTGGTGTCCCTGTTTGTCATCTTGTATCTTATGTCTGTCTCTGTTCTCCCTTTTAAAGACCAAGTCCGGTTCATGTGTATTATTCATCCATTCTCAGTTTTCTATCAATGAATCACTCACAATAAGGCAAGGAATTCACACTTCGTCAAGGAGACATCATGAATGTCAGAACAAATTCTTCCTCTTTGGGGCCAATAGGGTTCCAGGATGATGCCTGTATATACTGACAACATTTCAAGAGGTTAAGACATTGAAACAGATACCAAAACAGACTGTATAATTTCCTTTTTTAAAAGACTTATCAGTAAGGAAAACTTTTCTGCCTTAGACCTGTACCAATTAGTAGGAGAAACATGAAACAAGTGTCATGTTAAGAGCTCTCTAGCTAATGAATCTATAAAAACACCAGGCATACAATTTTTATGTCAAATATCTTTACCTAAAGCATGATGGAAGTTTAGGGTAAATATAACATTATCATGACCGAGGACATAATGATTTAAAAGTCCTAATCCTTGTGGTTTTTTTTTTTCCATTTGCTGCTTATACAACGTGGCTGTGGACACAACAAAAGTGAACTGGAAAATTATCTTGGTAACTCATACTAAAAAGAACATGAGCTATCTTGATTTTTAACGTCCACTTCTACTTCATTTTGTTC
The DNA here is from genome assembly GCF_011100635.1 of Trichosurus vulpecula. Lineage (NCBI taxonomy): Eukaryota > Metazoa > Chordata > Mammalia > Diprotodontia > Phalangeridae > Trichosurus > Trichosurus vulpecula. The sequence continues at coordinate 94,525,348 of NC_050581.1, forward strand.
TATAGACCTGGCTAAAGATGTACAAAACCTACCTATTTAGATGCTTCCCAAAGGACTTCCAATGGTTTATAGATGAGAGGAATAGAGAAAACATCATACTTCTACCCTCCATTGTACAGTATGAAATCCAGATAGCAAAATCATCTAAGTCGTAATCAGATGTACCATTTTGGCCTGTTATCATCAATGTCATCTATGGCAAAACAAATCAGACAGTGTTAAAACAAAGTTTAAGGGCTAATCTCTGTGAAGTTTAAGGGTTTGGGGTTTTTTATCTTTAGCTGAATGACATTACATTCAGTTTGACATTTCGTGACAAGTATTTAAATTAGAGAAATTAAATATCAGAAAAGGGAAAAGTGTGGAGCAAAGAATATACATCTCTGGCTCACAAATTGTCTTTTTTTTCAGAATGGAGAAGGCTTTAGAGATTGGTTCCAATTCATTAGGATGATTTCACATTCACCATCTAAATAAAATATATTAATAAAACATATGTGATTGTTTGGACCTCACAAAGAAATTGCACTTCTGAGCTGAATGCTTGGAGTCACTCTTGGAAGGGTAGCATAGTTAAAATTTTGCAAAGATTAGTTCAATTAAAATTGGCACAGTTTTCCCACCTAGACTCAGCATATATTTTGTCCTGTTGCATTACAGGGCCAAAATAAACTGTAAATTATGACCAGTGTTCTCTATATTTCAACTTTGCCCAAGTCAGAGTGTAGCAAGTTCAAACAAAAGGCCTCATAGACTGGCATTGGTCTGGGGAATAAAAGAATTGGGTTTTGATTAAATATATGTGGTATCCCAAAAATCATGTAAAGGAATTAGGTAAAAGGTACCTGATCTGGCAATTAAAACCAAGTTCAGTTCAAGGTTCCAACAATTAAACAAGCTAGTTCCTTACTGTACCTTTCCTCTCTGTCATGTGGAATGATACATTCTTCAGTCTCCTTTTTTTTACATCTACCGAAGTCAAGTCCTGATCCTTATAATTCAATTTTGTGTTTTTAAATAGCACTCAAAACCCCATGTCATTTACATCAATATTCTCAGTTATGCTAATTGGCTGTGAATCCTGAAATACCACATTTCTGAAGAACCACAATAAGAGATGGAAAGGACACTGGATACCAACATGCTATATAACATATTGTTAATAATGACTTTTGCTTAAGATTTGGCATAATAAACATTATCAAGGAAATGTATGACCAGAAAGGGAGGTGGCTCAGTCCTCTAATGTATATGGAGATCTATATGGGTGTGTGTGTATAATATTTTGTCGATATCTACATATCGACAAAATATTTTGAAAATTAATGAAAGGTCTTTAGAATGGTGAGTAGAACCTACATGGAGAATTTATAGAAAGACATGAACAGGTCGTAAAAAGGGAAGGTACAGAGAGTCTGTGATCTATACTCAGGGATGGAAGGTCCACCATATATATTTTAGGATTTTCCTTGAAGTGACTTACAAATATAAGATCTATTCTGGATTATCTGCTGCTATACTAAGTGCTAATTACAAGGCTATATTTAACTAGTAACTCTAATGCGAATTCTAACCCTAATTCTGTTTTTAATTTTAACCTTAACTTTAACCTTAATTCTGTTTCTCTAACTTTAACCTTAGGAACCATAGTTTTTAATTAAGATACTATAATACAAGATGGACAAATAGGGAATGAATTTTGGATTCCACTTCTCTAACTCCTTTACCTTCAGAAGTTATTTAATCTGCCCAAATCTCAGTGTTCCAATTCATAAAGTGAAGAAACTACTAGTTATCATTCCTTATCTCATTTAGAACTTGGGAAAGCAAATGAGTTAAAGGATGAAGAAGTTCTATGTAAACCAACACTTCATGGTACAACCACTGGGTATGCTAGTATGTTTAATCACTGGCTTTCCAGGAAAAAAAATACATGCATGGCATACTTTTAAGTTTAATCTGCGTTATCAATATTTTATCCATCACTTTATTAAGTCTAGAAAATTAACAAAAACAATTAAAAAGCCCCGAATTGCAGTATTTGACTATTTCCAAGGTATAGATGTTCACACTGAAAATTTAACAATTGGCTCTAAAATCTTGGTGTGATTTGACTTGAGTTGACTTACCCATTGTATAAACATTTCAACAACAGAAGATCATCTGTGGCTTCCTTACTTATGGGCTTTGAAACTAGAAGAAATCTCAGAGACCATGTAGTCTAAGCCCTTTGATTTTACAGTTGAGAAAACAGAGGCCACCATCTGTTGAGTTCTTAAGCCAAGTACACACAGGGAATAAGGAGCACAGAAGGGGATCAAGTTGAAGTCCTTAGACTAAATCCAATGCTTTTTCTACTATGCCATACCTACCTGGGTAAAGGAATTATATGTATTCTCAGACAGAATCAGCTATCTCCAAATAGTCAGTTCTGCATTTTAACTGTTTGGCCTAGCGTATGGAGCACTAGAGTGGATGCAGAATAAACTGCCTTCTAATCCTGCCTCAGACATGGAGTAGCTATGTAATGTTTGACAAGGCCCTTAACCTCTCTGGGCCTCTTCTATATTACAGAGATACTAATAGTATTGTTGTGGAGATCAAATGAGATAATACATGTAAGGCACTTTAGTTCAACCCCTTACTTTAGATGAGGGAGTCTTAGCTTTTTGTGTGTCACGGACCCCTTGAAGCCTATGGACCTCTTCTTAGAATAATGATTTTAAAGGCCAAAATAAGATACTTGAATTACAAAGTAAACCAATTATACTGACATACAGTTATCAAAATATTAAAAGAACAAGTTCTCACAGACACTGAGTTAATAACTTGCTTTAGAGAAAGAAAAATAAAACACTTCAAGGTTATTGCCCGCTTGATGTGTGTGTGTGTGTGTGTGTGTGTGTGTGTTGCCTTTTAAGGTTTTTGTTGTTGTTTGATGATGTTAATGATGATGATGATGATGATTTCAGGATAGAGAAGTACTATTCCCTACAATATATTGGAGGCAAAGTGCTTTGTAATAGCTTAAACAGAACCCTGAAAAACCACCCTCTCACCTTCTTTTTAAAGCTACAGCAAATATAACCAAGTTTGGCTAGATAGATCTTGAAGTTAACTTTATGTCAAAACAAAATTTGGAAGATCATCAAGTCATCTTTAACAGTCAGTGTCCCTTTTCCTTTGTGTGCCTTCAAATTGAAGGCCTTCACTAAGTGAAGTACAACATCCCTTCTGCTCCTCTTCTTTCCCCACTTGTAAATCTCCCCAACTTCTATAGCTTTAGCTATTCAGAGAGTGAATTAATTTGGAAGAAAAGAAGCATCTGGCAGCTTAATCCAGCTGGTTCCCTTCTAGAAAGAAGACTGTTTAGTCTACCAACTTTTTTCTGATGAGGGATTAAAGGGGGAATTTTGGTGGAATGTATCTTGCCTAATAATTTAACCAAAGGGACTTGTGAGATCTTATAAGAGGGACTGCTCTGAGCAATTTCTAATCTACTTTCAAAAGCAGGGATGTTTGGCTTAATACACAACCTTTGGGAGCTTAGCATGATGCTTAAACCCCTCGCTGGTTCTTAGTCATGCTTGCCCAAAGGATCATTGACTTAAAATATCAAGTTTAGGCATAGCTACCTACCACCCAAGGAACTTCAGTTGTTTATGAGGACCCACAAAAAAGCTGTGACTTTCTCCTTCAGGGAGCAAAGTCAAAATGTCTCTGAGATCAGTGGTTTTGAGGAGCTCAGCTTTGCTAAATGCTGCTTGGGAGTCCAGAATTTAAATTGATGCTGCTATCAAGACTTGTCTTCAGTGACCCTTGATTGTTTAGTCATCCTTCTGCTCGCTTCAATAACAGCGTCCCTGTAAGTTGTTCCAGGGACATCAGAGTGGTACAGCAGGATAGTGTTAAGCAGATTTAGAACAGGCTGCTGAAACAGCTGTTCTACCTACTTGAAATTTCTAGTTCACTATTCACATAAATATAACACATAAGGAGCAGGGGGTCATGACATTACTAGAGTCACTAAAAATGGATGTTAAATTTTGACCACCTGCAAAATTATAGAAAGAAAGAAAAAAAATATTGTTTGACTGTTAAATTTTTAAGTAATGCTGAATTATAAGGAGCTATTTAAGAAAAACTGGAATAACTATAAATAAAGGATAGGTGGGGCAAGAAGTTCTTAGAGTACTTAATTTTTAGTCTTGATTCAATGAAAAGGTAGAATCTATTAAGCACCAGAATGGCATTTCTCCGCCCGCCCCCCCCTCATTTGCTGAATCTAAAACAATTTGAATGATAGCTCCCATTTCTATAATGATTTCACATTGATAAGGCACTTTCTTCTCAACCACTCAAGTAAAGTGGAAAGAACACTGATTTTCAGATCAGAGGACTTGGGTTCAGATTCTGGCTCAGTTGTGTGACTCTGGCCAATCACTTCACCCCTGGGTCTCAGATTACTCATCTGTAAAATGAGGGAATTAAGATAGATGACCTCTGAGAGTCTTCTTCTTTCCAGTTCTAAATCCATGATTCAAAGGAATTAGTATATTATCAACCTTATTGGAGGTGAAGCTACGCCTGTGAGGGAATAACTTGTAAGTTGGGTCTCAAAACCAGGTCTTCTAATTCCAAGAAGAATCTTCACTCCACTGTATCAGGATGGTAGGGGAGGAAGAGGAAGAAGAGAGACAGAGAGACAGAGAGAGAGAGAGAGAGAGAGAGAGAGAGAGAGAGAGAGAGAGAGACAGAGACAGAAAGAGAGAGGGAGGGAGGGAGACAAAGACAGAGAGAGAAACAGAGAAGAAAAGAGAAAAGAGAAGGAAGCTAAGCGGACTACTTAAATCTGAATATTAACATTACTTACTCTAGATCTTAGAAGGTTTTACATTCTTTTTTTTTAAACATCTATGTATGAAATTCATGTCCAATTTGGTAGAAATTCTGTCCGGAAAAATAAAATCAAAAAACCTTTTCATTCTGTGATTGACCTGGTTTCATTTGAAATCTATAGGGCACTTTATTTGCTGACATAGAAAAGCAGTTGAATGACAAACATTTCAAAAATATCATAAAAACGTTGCATTTTGAAGCCAAAACTAGAAACTGCTGAAAGCAGTTTTAAGCAGATATACATCTGTTGATGAAAAATGAAATTCATGAAAATTCACAATCTCTTTGGAAGGAATCAAAGTATTTTAGGGGTAGAGGAGACCTTAGAGAGTTGGGAAAGACCCCAGAGACTGAGAATCCTCTCCAAAGCCTCCCCAACAATCAGTCATTTGCTTGAAGAGAATCAAGTCAAGGCATCCCTTTTCATTTCTAAATAGAATTATGAGTAATTGTTAGGAAGTTTTTCCTTACATTAAGCCAAAGTCATCTAGTTCCTTTCACATTGAGGAAAGACTTTGTAGAAGACAGTAGGACATGGGAGACAAAACACAGAGCTGGGACATGGAAGAAGTAGCTTTCGGTTGTGGTTGGGCTACTTTACTGTGTCACTCTACGCAAGGTCTTTGAGCCTCAATTTCCTGATACGTAAAATGATACTTGCAAGGTTATTATGAGCAAAGTGTTTATTAACCTTAAAACACTATAGAATTGTGAAATGCAATCTTATTCACAAGTTAAGGATGCTTTGATTTATGATTTCATTGTTATAGGTATTGTCTCCATTTATCTAGACTACAACCCTTCCACGTCTCCTCGTGAAATTCTTCTCCACAACAGAAAAGAGAAATCAAACCAATGGGGCAGGGTTTTCTGTATGGCTGCGGCAAAGTCAATATAATTAATTCACAGACTTTGTCCCCAGGTCAAGAATAGAAATGATGGAATTTCACATAAATTATATATATATATGTGTGTGTGTGTGTGTGTGTGTGTGTGTGTGTATATATATATATATATTTATATATATATATATGTACACACATACACACATATTTTTTCAACAGATAGTATGTTAGTCTCTAAAACAGACATAAACTTAAGTTAGTCCTGAGTCACAAAGGCCCAATCTAGCTCCAGAAGCTTACTGATTCCAATATTAGGTTAGTTTCAGGACAAGGTAGAGTTAGTCCAGTTTCCCACTATAATATTCAACCTAATGGATTACATTTTCTTTTTTTTGAACAATATTCTATTTCCTTCCAATTACATGTAAAAACATTTTTTAACATTCATTTTTTAAAAGAAAGTTTTGAGTTCCAAATTCTATCCTTTCTTTCCTTCCCTCCTCCCTCCCTGAGAAGCTAAGCAAGGAGATATAGGTTATACATTAGCAATCATGTAAAACATTTCTATATTAGTCATTTTGTGGAAGAAAATTCAAACCAAAAAAAAAGAAAGAAAAGGAAAGAAGGAAGGAAGGAAGGAAGGAAGGAAGGAAGGAAGGAAGGAAGGAAGGAAGGAAGGAAGGAAAAGAAAGAAAGAAAGAAAGAAGAAATAAGAAAAGTAGTATCCGTCAGTCTGTATTCAGATGCCATCAGTTGTTTCTCTGGAGATGGATAGCATTTTTCAATATTACATTTTCAACACCATAGAAAATATGATATAATGTAATAGCAAGACTCTTAATATTTTGAGGATAACTTGGGATCATAGGATTGTAGGTGGAGGGCCGGAATGAATTACAAAGTATATCAGTAAGGCAAGATTCATGACCTTGAGGATGACCATGAACATACCTGTATAGTTCGGAATCTCAAAGTATAAGAAATACTCTAAGTAGAAGGCAGAGGAAGTATAACATTCATTTAGACATGAGAGAATCCAATCCCAAGACCAGTAATTCCAACAAGGAAATTATAACAAAGTATTGTAGCAAGGAGCCAAGCCATCCTGCAACCTCCTGTAAGCAATCACTCATGAATCCTAACTCTTCCCTAAGCACTCTCTCCTGCAGCTCTGCTGTCTCTGAATTCCTTGATCTCTGCAAACTCTCTCTTGTTCTGCACTCTCCACCCTACAATATCTCTCGATGCTGGCTTTCCCTCAATGTCTGCTGCTTCAGTGTCCTCTTGATGTCTGCTTCTGAATCCTGGCTGCTCCCGGTTTTGCTGCTCCCAGTTCTGGGCTCTCTTTTTATACAGAGCTAGCTTGCATCTGATTGACTAGAACTCAGTGCACATACTGTAGGCTCTGGTCTTACCAGCTCCCCTTACGGCCCTGAGGGCTTCATGCCCACATTGGCTTAACTAGCAAAAGGGTGTAGGCCTGGGGCCTCACACCTAGTTAGTGAAAGGGTGTGGGCCTGCCTCTAATCAGGCCTCCCTTTGTTGGCCCCATCTGAGTCCTATTCAATGGGTGAGAAAGATCTTTCTCTTACTGATTGGCCTTACACAAAGGCCAGTCTAACCCCTTCATTTTATAGATGAGGACATTGAGATCCAGAGTAGCTAAGTAATTTGCCCAGGGTCATTATAGGTAGTAATACTTATTTTACCCTAGAGACAGAGATTGGACTCCAAGTCCATAATTCTTTCCACATCACCATACCATTTATTAGTTTGAGAAAAAACTATTCTTTCCCTAATAATAAAAGTCACTTTTATCTTAAACAACTAGCCTAAGGACAAAGAATGTGACTATTGACTGCTCACTTTAAAAGCCAGGCAATCATTGAAAATAGAGACTTCTCTTTGTTTAAATGGATTAAAATATGTAGGTTATGTGGGGTTTGTTTCCCATATGAGTGTTGGAGTCTGATTGCCCTCCTCAAACTTTGCTGGAATGGCAAGGCAAAGAACATATTTTCTACTCAGTTGAGAGATTTTATTATTACACTTAAAGTCGGTAAGGTGCATAATTAGGTATGTCTACCATCTGTATAACCCTCCAGGTACAAGAAGCATTATCCTTATTTAAGATTACCACGACATTAATTTTTATTCCATTAATTTATGGTGTTCATTTTTTCAATCCAAGGCTGCCCAAATTGAAACATTAGACTTGATCAGCCAGCTCAGATTTGGGGGGACAGCCCATTGTTCACCATCAATGGCAATCGATGGTAAAAGGCTCCCACATCAAAGGAGATCATAATCCATCTGTAAATTTGGGAGGCAAATCTCAGAATGCTACCCAAGGGTCCAAGAGGTAAAAGGATTTGCTCAGGGTCACACAAATAGTGTCAGTGGTGAGATGTATGACTAAGATTTCCCATCACCAGGTCTAAGCCTCTACCCACTCCCCTCTATCCACTGCCTTTAAACAACAGTCTTATATAACCTTATATAACCAGTCTTAATAACCTCTGTGATATAAGCATTCCTTTGAACAGCAGCAATTATTATAAGCAGCAAATTATTTTGAAAATTATCTCATACCAATGCAGCAGCCTTTAAAAAAAAGGAAACTACTTTGATTTGACTAAAGAATAATTTGCAACATGTAAGCCATAAAAAAGATCTATCCAGTCTAGCTTACAAAGCAGATTTATCTTCCTAATGTTTTGCTCTATTCATGTCATTGCTGTCCTTCAAAGCCTTCAATAGCTACCCATTACTTACTGAAGGCCTTTTACCATATGGTTCCAGTCTACATTTCCAGTTTCTTATCCCAGTGCTCCCCTTTATATACTCTATAATACTGACAATCTAAATGACTAATTCCCAATCTCCTCTTGCCCTTGTCCTCTCCTGTCCTGCATTTGTCAATCCTAATCCCATCCTTGGAATGCCTTCATTTGCATCCTCTGTTGAAATCCTTCCCTACTCAACTCTTCTGCCATTTTTTTTCATAGAGTCTAAGCTGAACATTGCCTTTCTATTCTTTAGAGTTCTCATAACACTTTTCTGATGCATCCATCACACTCTGCTTTGTATTCTAGTTTTCATATCCATGTTCCATCTCCCTTACTAGATTATTGGTTCCTTGTATACAGGGACTCTGTCTTATGAGAAACAAAAATAGTGGACAGAGTACTTCACTTGTAATCAGAAGACCTGAAAATGATAGTCGAATATCTCTTAGCTGTGCAACACTGCACCTCTCTGCTCCTTAGATTTCTAATTTGTCAAATGGAGATAGCTACACTGCCTACACTCATGGAGTGACTGTGAGGAAAGCTCTATCTAAACCTCAAAGTGGCATAAAAATGTAAATGATTAAGTATCACATGATATCATAGCCTTGCCTTTGCATTCCCATTTTCTAGCACATACAGTAATAGGCACTTAATAAATGCTTATTAAGAAGGACCAGAATTTAAGAATACCTTGAAGGGGGAGAGGATTCTGGGAAGATCGCGGAGCAGGTCAGAAAATTCCAAGCTCTCAAGCTCTCTTTCCCCCACAAAAGAGTGGAAATAGCACCTTAGGGCGAACAAGTGTGCATGGAGACAAAGAAAAATAGGGGCATAACCAGGTTCTTCTTCGGACAGTTTGAGAAGATCTGAAGAAAAAACCCAGGACCAGGTTTGGTCCCTGCAAGGAGTAAACACCTCCAGGCTAGGTTCCGTTTCAACAATAAGTGGCCAGCTGCTTAAATAACTAGCGGCAAGCCCCAGGGGTAGTTGGTTTGCGAGGCTGCCTCGGTCCCAGCTACCGGAACTTTTCACCCCGGCATAGTGAGGGGAGTCGTGCGTTTGAGCCCAGGAAGACTGCGGGAACCTCTGCTGACGAGGAACGCCAGACCCAGCTGTGCTGTGAAGAGCAGTGGGGGCGAGAAGGAACCAGCACACGCCGGGCGAGTGCATAAGCAGTTGGGCAGAAAGCCCCTGGCTGTGGGCACTTACAGGAGGCTGGAGGTTTGGCATTGGTTCAAGGTTAGAGGGGAGAACTGAAGATCGGGGGCGAGAGGCACCATTTCCCATACCCCAGGGCTAGAGGTATTACAAAAATCAAGTCATTACTGCCCCGCCCCCCCAACACGCACGCACACGCACGCACGCACGCACGCACAGGCACAGGGAGAACGAATCCAACTATAGAGACCTATTACGGGAATAGAGATGACCTGACTGGGGTTAATCCTCAGAGGAGGATATTGAAGTAAAGAAACCCCCAAAGAGCAACGTCAAATGGTCACTTACCCAAAAAGAACTTATAGAAGATCTTAAAAAAGACTTTAAAAATCAAACGACAGAGATGGAGGAAAAACTAAAATAAATAAATAAAAGTAATACAAGAAAAACAAGAAAGTTATGAAAGGAAGGTCAACCAATTAGAAAAGGAGATCCAGAATCTCAAGGAGGAAAATGACACCTTGAAAATTAGAATTGGGCAAAGTGAAGCCAGTGAAATTATAAGTGATCAAGAAATAATTAAGCAAAACATGAATAATGAAAAGACAGAAGAGAAAGTGAAACATCTTATAAGAAAAAACAACAGATTTGGAGAATAGAGCAAGAAAAAATATAAAAATAATCAGAGTAACTGAAAGTTATGATCAAAAAAAGAATCTTGATACAATAATACAAGAAATAATTAAAGAAAATTGTCCTGAAGCATTAGAACAAGGCAGGGAAGTAGAAATAGAGAAAATCCATCGAACATCACTTAGATCCTGTGAGGAAAACTCATAGGAATATAATAGTCAAATTCCAAAACCCCCAGCTCAAGGATAAAATATTAAAAGCATCAAGATTAAAACAATTTAAATAGGATGGTGCCACAATTAGAATTACACAAGACCTAGCAGCAGAGACATTAAAGGACCGTAGGTCTTGGAACGCAATATATCAAAGAGCAAAAAAACTGGGGCTCCGGCCAAAAATACCATACCCTTCAAATTTCAGTATTATTTTGAATGAAAAAAAAAATGGACATTTGACAAATCTTCACACTTTCAAGACATTGTTAAAAAGAATCCCCAACTTAATAGAAGATTTGACATACAAGAACCAAGAGAAACAAGGTACATACCAAAGACTGACTATAAGGGATTCATAAGAACAGACTGCTTACCTTTATATAACATAAAATGTAAAATGTATGTCTAACATTCTTATTAATAATTGTCAAGCTCATAAGAAAGAGGGAGATAAACCTATGATATGAATTTAAAAAGTAAAACCATTTAGAAACAGCTAAAAAAATAGTCACTATTTTATACAAAAGAGGTACAAGAAGAAGAAAGGATATAGAGGATTTAGATGGGGAAGGAAGGCTGGTAGTTCTGGTAACCTACTTTCATCAGGAATGGGTTTAAGAGGGAACAATACATACATATTTAGAAGAGTATAAAAGTCTTCTAAATTTAGAAGAAATAAAATGTTAGGGGTATAGTGAGGGGGGAGAGGACAAGGGAGGGATTAGGACAAGGGAGGGATTTTTACAGGGGAGAATGAGGGAATAGGTAAAGGGAGTTCAGATCAATGGGAATGGGAGGATAGGGAAGGGATCCTTGGAGGGGGGAAGGCAAGTATTAGGAGGGCAGGGTATTTGGTGGAGGATAGGAATGGGAAGATAGGGGAGGAATCCTTAGAGGGGGAAGGCAAGTAATAGGAGGGCAGGGTGGTTGGTGGAGGGGGGTGGTAGGCAAGTTAATAGGAAGGCAATGTAGCAGGTAGAAGTAAAATAGAGGAGGCAGGAGGGAAAGGAAACAAAAGATGTACAAATATAAAAAAAACAGAGATCAGGAGTAGAGAATATTTGGGAAAGTATATGTCTATATACGCATATATATATATATATATGTGTGTGTGTATGTATGTATCTGTTTGTGTATGTATATATCAAGAAACATATCTAAATTATGCTGTAGCCTTCAGGGGGAGGGGGAGGGAAAAAAAGAACAAAGTTAAAAAGTACACAGCAGAGAACAAAAGAAAACACAAGGAAGCAAAGAAAAGATGGACAATTCTCAACACAAGGTGTATTATTTATCATACAGGCTTTCTTGAAGTGAAAATTTATTGTTACATATTTTGAATCGTCTCCTATGTTCTGCTATGCATATGACATGCTTTTTTTCGTTCTTACTTTATATTTAAGTTTGTGATATGTTTTTGTTTCTTTTTCTATTTTCTATTTGTGTTCTGGTAAAATAAAATAAAAAACTGTCAAAAAAAGAAAAAAAAAGAATACCTTGAAGGACCAACCTGTGTCAGTTGATACAGTGTATTTTTTTTTTGGATCTATAAGGCAAAGAAAATAGAGATGGTGTAATGAAATTATTTTACATGCTGTGACTGGTCATTCTTCATATTAAGGTAATTGCTTAAGAAATCCTTGTTAAATCAACTGGGAGAATGTGGATTATAAGATAATGACTATCTCTGGTACCTGTCTTGTGGGATATTCACTTAATTTCGTACGGAACTCTTGCTGTTGTCTTACACTGGGCATTATCTTATTGGGCATGACTCCCTTATCCTTTCACAAAATCTTCCTTTGTTTGCCTTCTTTTGGGTACTGTATCTGACTCATTCCTAAAGCCTATTTTTGGCAAAGGTCCTTGAAGCCATTTTTAAGTTCACAAAGGTGAAGACCTTAAACCTTTAAGCTCTTAAACACAGGAGCGGAAATAGCACTCCGACTTATCAACATTAATGGAGTTCTGAATGTGGAATGCTATGAGGTGAGTTTGGGTGTGAAACCAAGTCATCCCATATCAATCAGCATGACAAGAGCCAGAAAGAAGGCACACCTGAGGTTCAGTGCAACAGTGTTTGCCTCTAAAAATGTGAGAAGAGGAGGAAAGGGAGGTAAGAAGTTCATGAAGCGAGATCATGTATGTCACACCCTTCGCAAAGAAGTTCAAAGTTATGTAGACAAGTTGCAGCTGCCTCTGAGTATCTGCCCAAGGCAGTGTCTTGACAGTAGTAACTTTGGAAACTTCAAGTGGTACCTTCAGTGAGGCAATTCCAAGGTCATTCATTCTAAAGGTAATAACTCACATTTCTATGGTGATTTATGTCCTCCAAAGCACTATTCACTCCAGGCCCTTGAGAGAGATCATATAAATATTATTTTCCCCATGTTACCAATGAGAAACCAGGTTTACAGAGGGTAAGTGACTCAATAGTGGTCACACAGATATTAAATATTGATGTGGTGATTCCAACATAGCTCCCTTCCTTCCAAACTTAGGTACTCTTTCCATTGTACTTCCTTTGGTTCCTTTCCTGTCCAGCCTTCCTGCAGTGGCCTGCCAATACACTATTTGATTCTGAAGCAGGAAGATAGCCTTTGGACAGGCCAAGTGCTGCATTGGCATCCCTAGATATGACTAGAACCATAGAAAGGTATCGAAACATCAGAGAGATCCACTTCGGAAGATTTATAGAAATCAGACAAGAATCCCAAAGGCCTTGATGTGTTGTCATCTGTAACCATGAAGGTAAAGTTGAGAAACTGATGAGAGGCTGATGAGATCATAGATACATCAAAAAAAATACAGATATTTTTGATAATCATATATATCAAAGGAAATATATTTTCTAATTCACTTTGAAATAGTGTCACACGAAAAGGAATTTTAAAAAGCCATTATTTTGAGAGATAAAAACAGGTCATCAAGGCAAAAGTGTATATCTACAGAAATGCTTTCACATTTAGGACAGGCATCATACATATACTTCCCCATTTTATGAAATGGGGAAACTGAAGTTCAGCAGGACTAATAAACCTTGCCAAATGTCACATAGTGCATCATTAGCAGAGTTGAAAGTGAACACAGCTCTCCCAACTTCCAGACTTTTCCCACTACCTTACCCCACACTGCCTCTAGGTTTAAGTGAAATTCCTTTCACAGCAATCAAGATTTCCTGTTGAGTGATTAAGAGGTCAGCAAGTAGCTCCCTTTTTGGAAAAAAGTAAAGTTAAATATTACTTCAAAGTAAACAAAGTTGAAGTACATCTTTGCAAGAAAATCAGACGCATTCTAGTATGACTGAGCTAGTCACATGCTGTCAGTGACTTGAAAAAGCAGACCCCAGGCCTGTTGAAAGCAGGTGGGGATGGTTTTGACATTCCCACACCTAGGAAAAGAATGATCTGTTTACTCTCACCTCCCTTCAGGCAGCCTTTCAACTTCTCAATGCAATCTGACTGAAGTCTGAAGAGTAGCACTAAATCACTCTACAGAATTTGTTGACCTTCAACCTAGCAGAGAATGTCAGGCAATCACCTGTAGGCATCAAAATACTGCCATAAGTCATTTGGGTGTCAAGGGGTGGGGGGACATTCCTTCTTCCCCTTTGGGATTTCCAGTCTATCAAATTCTCCTTTTTTCCAGAGGGCCCTTTCTCACTCTTCCTGCTATGTGCCTTACCTCTGTGAATATCCCCATTCTTTTATCCAATACAGCCTTCTTTTCTCTGTCTTCCTGCTCCATTCCACTATCACTGTTATTACTATATCTCAGATTTTCCTCAGTTGAATTTCTTTGGTTTAAAAAAAAAAAGCATCCTTTTTTTGTAGTTGTCAGCAGCTCTGACACCAACATCACTGAATTGCATTATTTCAGAGTTGGAAGCAAGCCCAGAGGTCATCTAGTCCAATCCCATAAACTGAACATAAGTCCCAACTACAAATCTTCAAGAAGCAGGCAGTCTTAACCTGAAGACCTCCAATGATGACCCACCCAGGACCTTCTCAGGCAGCCCTTTTCACCTTTGAACAGCTCTAATTGTTAGGATGTTTTTCTTGACATCAAGCCAAGATTTGTCTTTTTGTAACTTCCATCCATAGCTTCTTGTTCTGCCTTCTGGGGTGAAGCAGAACCAAGCTAATCCTTCTTTCCCAGACAGTCCTTCAGATATTCAGAATGCAGCTATCAAGTTTCTACTTCAGGCTAAACATCCCCAGATCCTTCAAGGAATCCTCATATGACATAAACCTTTCAAGGCCCTTCACCATCTTTGTTGCCCTCTTCTGAATGCTTTTTAATTTATAAATGTCCTCCCCAAAATGTTAATGTTGCACAAGTTTAATGAGATCTGAATGTCTCAAAAGCAATCAAGTGGAATTTTGTCCCCTACGTAAATACCAGGATGGCATAAGTAAATGAGTGGGTGTTCCTTTTCCTTCACCTCCCAATGCAATCAGTTCTGAAAAATCACTTTTTTAGTCCCTATGTTGAGGGAAAGGATAGATCACATTCCTTAGCTTGGGATGTATTGACTCTACATCCTCTACCACCTTTGCCATGTGGAGATGAAAAATCTAGCCTTCACTGAGCCTGTAATGCTAATCTGAATCCCTTTTCTGCTTCAGACCTTTCCTCTGTATGTTTTAGAACCCATAGTTGCTCCAGACAGAAAGATCGAACTGAATAGCCTTGGCATGAAAGGGAAGGGAAGGAAGAGGGAGGTGGGAAGGGAAATTACAGTAGGAGGAAGTTTTACAAGTTATGTTGCTGTCTGGTGGGACTTTTAAAGGGGAAAGACAAAGTACTGTGCGGCTGACTCACTCTCAGTCTTCCAAGTCTAGTTGCAATGCAGCCAGGAGAAATGGAGAATGCTGGATGGGAGGAGGTAGTGGGGAGAGGAGCTTCTTGAGGGCAGCCAATGTGAAGAAGGCCATCCAACTAGGGTGAAGTCTCTACACACAGGGCTACTGGTTGAGGTAGTTAATTTGATTTGAGATTTTTTTGATTTAAGATTAAGAATGTATAGGTTTTTGATTTTTGATTTTAGATTAAGAGTGTATAGTAGTGCTTCTCCACAAAAGTTCTCTGTGTCCCCCTCTGTAGGAACAAAGAAGAAAGAATGAGGGGAACACAGGAAAGGATAGAGGGGATTAAATTTTTAGATTCTACCCCAGTTGGAATAGACCAGCAAGTTAGTAATTACACTTTAATAACTGCATTCAGCCTATTTATTCGATTGGTTTTTTGGAGATACATTGAGAAGGAAAGAAAAATTGAGGTCCAAATGAGTGTGAGCACACAAGTCAAAAGAGGTATGAATTATTCTGATGAATTAACCCATGATACTAGATAGAAATGTAGAGCCCACAGTGTATAAAGCATGAGAAGACACTAGAAGGTTATCTGTCAATGCTCAGGGGTGGGACTACCAGACATATTTGGATAAGCTTATCAAAAACTTACAAATGTGTTACAAAAAGAACACCTCAACCTAAAGCTCCAAGCTACACTCTCTTGTAAAGAGATATTGTTCATATGGGACCCAAACTATGGAGGGGTTGGGGGGCATGTTTTAATACTAAATGGGGCTTCCACATGACTGCTGAGTTGCTGGTAGGGTCATGGAGAAACTCAGTAAGACAAAGTACTGCAGATATATTCTAGCCCTTTGCTGGGTACCTAAAACCACATTTCTTTTTTATGAGATTCTGTTTGAAAAGAGTTGCAATGAGTAATTTTTGCTCATTAATTTGTATAAACATGAATTATTAATAATTTATATAGTGGGTATACCCAATCTAAATTCTTGAGAACTTTAAAAAACCAAATGTTACATTTCCTCATCATAAGTTTTTCTGATGTGCATATTCGTGTGCGTGTGTGTGCATACACAGCGCTCTTCTTTCCCTAAAATGTTCTTTACCTTTCTTCACCGCATCAGGACTCCATTATAGCTCTATTATTGAGTCTTTAATGGAAGTGAACAATGTTGAGTTTTCCATAATAATGATATCCTGGGATTCATGGATTATAACGGACATCATGTGTCCAATTAGACATGATAAAAACATAATTTAAAATCTAAAATCTTAAACAACAGAATGAAAAAGGCATCTTCCCATTAAAACAAAACATACATCTGTTTCTTTATTTGTACACCAGAGAGACAGCCTCGTATTTATTCACTTCAGTTCTGCATTTGCACAAGAATGCAGTAATAAAATATCTGTACACTACTTCTGTTACAAATATAGATAATATTTAAAGCGACTTTACATATTCTAATGTAGGAGGTTCACGCTCTAAAATGGGAAGGAACACATGATAATGCCTCACCAGTTGTCTCAATAAACAGTCCCATCTGTTTTCCTTGGTCTGAGGCTATTGTACTATAAGATGTTAATAGGAAGTAATGAAATGAAGTTATGTTAATCCCCTTAATTTTTCTATGAATTTACTAATGGCTTATCACCAAAATAATTACTAACACATTGTTGTTTTCAGACATTAAAATTAATACTAATTGTTAAGCCAATCACCCAGATCATTAACACATTTTTAGTGTTGCCTTGGTAGTTAAAACTAGCACTTGAAATATTTCAGGTTTTCTATATACCACTCCATTTTTAGCCTGGCTGCTTCCTGCAGAAAAAATATATACTGCAGAGTAATGGAAGCAAACGCTTGCAAGAACGGGAATATATCCTAGAATAGGTCATTAGTGAAAAGGAAAATTCTTAAGAGCTTTAAATATTTTTTCTTCAAAAACATTCAGAGATACAGTTTTATATACTGACTGCCCCCAACCTAAGTTTAGAAAGCCTGATTCAGCAGAAATGGATACAGGCCAAAGAGAAATCCTTGTCCAAATTGTGCAACACTGAAGCTAAGGGCATTAACTGAAAAAATTCATTGCAGCTTTATACACCAGAATACAATTTTTGTGTGTTTGTAGCAGGAGAGGGAATGTTAGCCAGATCATACCCAACTTTTAAAAAAGTCCTACATTTTCTTTTTTATCCTGAATTCTACCAACACTTACCCTGCCCCCCAAAATGCCCATAATATGTTTTCTATCTCTAGCAACTGTTTTGCCACATAATTCTGCTTTATCCTTTACAAAATTTCACATATTTTTGCAAAGTTGTGATGGGGTGACTCATATATTTACTCTTTGGTGATTAAAGACAATAACTAGGGGTGAAAAGAGGAGCATAACAGGGTGATGACAAAGTGAGGATATTCAGTACTAGGTCCACAAAGATACCACAGGAATTGACTGTATGAAATATTTTTAAAATGAGAAAAATATATCATTGAATGTCACTGTCCTCTGGCACAGCTTAAGAGTCAAGTAAAGATGACATGGGAAAAAAAGTGACAAGAAAAATTCCATTCTCTCTACTAAGTAGAAGGAATATTCAATAAGGTGATCGGATGACCCAATCAGGACAGCTCCGGTCACGACAGAATGGTCAGAGTGACAGTGCCTTTTGTCCTCTTCAGGATGGCAACTGCTTCTTCATGGGTCACCCCTTCCAGGCTCTGCCCATTGACAGCAATTATCTGATCACCCCTTTTCAGGCGCCCATCCTCAGCTGCAGCTCCCTGAAATGACAAAGAAGGGTTATTTGTCTCCAGAAAATGCTGCCTTCCCAGTCCTGGACATATACTCCCAAGGAAGTTCAAAGGCCCAATATATGTCAACGAATTTGTAATAGTACTCTTAATGATAGTAAAAGAACTAAAAACCAAATGGATGCTCATGGATTCCACAATGGCTGAGCAGTATTAAGAAGTAAGAAATGATGACTATGAGTAATCCAGAGAAACGTGGGAAGATTTGTACGGACTGATACAAAATAAAATAAGCAGAAACAAAAGGTTAATCACTACAATGACTTCGATAATGTAAATGAAAAGATCACTATAAAGAGGCAGATTTCTAACTAAAGGAAGAACTACTGATGGTTCTAGAAAATAGATAATGAAACATAACTACCTTCTCCAGGTGGTGAGGGAGAGGAACTACTTAGAGAAGAATGCTATATACATTGTGAGATGCTATCATGTATTTTACATAATTACTTTTCTTTGTTAAAAGGTGAAGTTAGGAGGCAGTGAAGTGGAACAGTGGATAGAGTACCAGCCCTGGAGTCAGGAGGACCTGAATTCAAATCCAGCCTCAGACATTTGACACTTCCTAGTTGTGTGATCCTGGGCAAGTCACTTAACACGGATTGCCTCACCAAAAAGAAAAAAGGTGAGGTTCAATCAAGAGAGCGGAGGGGTTTGTGTACACTAAAAGCTGGTCACCTCCAAGATTGTGATGAAAAGACAAAATGTATTAAACCAAAATCCACCACACTGCCTTGTAGTTACACAACAATGAATTGGACCATGGACACTTGATCTGACAATGGTATATAAGGTACTAAAAGGGGGAAAAACCCCTTTTACTGAAAATTAAAGCTGAGATACCAGTGTGACCTAGAGCTTTATGGTATTATAATAGAATACAGAGAACATCTGGTCCAATCCCCTTATTTACCAGATGAGGAAACTGAGGCCCAAAGAATTGGAGTGATTTGCCCAAGGTTACACAGTGACATAGACATCACACAGATATTAGCCTTCTAGCTCCAAGTCTGATGCTCCTCCCGTTTTATATGATACCACTTAAGAAATATGGTTCTTCTTAGAAATTCACAGGAATCCCCCCCCTTTTTTGGAAGGCAGTTGGGGTTAAGTGACTTGCCCAGGGTCACACAGCTAGTGAGTGTCAAGTGCCTGAGGCCGGATTTGAACTCAGATTCCTCCTCACTACAGGGCCAGTCCTCTATCTGCTGTACCACCTAGCTGCCCCAGGAATTTTTTTTTTTATTTTTGATTATTTTTTGATAAAAATTAATGCCACTGTAGGCCAGCAGGATGATGGTTCTTGTGTTTGTCCTTCAAAAGAGGACCATGACATCAGGGAAATTGATGACATGACTTGCAGTTGACTTTGATTTGTGTAAGGGAAGGCTGTACAAGTTCACCAGTCTCACTTTCTCCTCCAGAGCCATATGGGTCCAGTGACCAGAAATTCATCAGGATGACTAGAGATGACCTAGGATGCAATGGGAGACCCTGGCGCTTGGTCTTCCCCTCCCCATGACAGTTCTAGAACTGGAAGGAACCTCAGGGACCATCTAGTCTTACCCATTCATTTTACAAATGAGAAAACTGTGGGGGAGGGAGGTCTAAGGGACTTACCCTTTGGAAAGGATTAATCAAACCAAGATTCCACAACCTGTATTAGAATCTACAGAAAGGATACATAGAATTGGGTGGGTGACATTTAGCAGCTCTAAAACATAAATTCTTTCCTTTCTACCCCTGTCTTTACTGCTGAGATCTGAATAAACATGAAGGAATAAGAAGCTCACTTTTGTGGAAAGCTAGCTAAAAAAGCACTGGGCATAAATCCTAACACTAAATTTAGAGCTGATATCCCATCTTTGGGTGGTTGTGAACAGACCTTGATTCAGCACTTCCCAGGAGCAGATAGGTACCGACGTGTAGTAGAAAGAGTGGTACCCTTGACAGTATTCAGGCAGTTAGGAAGAAGGGAGGGTTTGAGGGGGAAACAGTGACTTCAGTTTTGGACAAGTTGAATTACAGAGCCCACTGGGGCATGTTCACAGTAGGAGGGGTGCAACTGTGAACAAGATTTTTAAAAGTCTAGAAAACTTCTGAGTAAACTATAATTAAAAAATATTTTAATATATACTGTAGCCACCTTGCCTTAAATAAATCTTGCCTAAGCTGAAGAAGCACACTGAATTTTTTTCAACTGTAACTAAATATGGTTTTTATTTTTAGAGGAGGGGATAGATAGCTTAAAAAGATCTGGATAATTATGCCTGAAGCTAGCTTGCTTTCAGGTAGAGCACTTGAAGTCAGTGAAAACAATGGTGGTTTCTAAAACAACCAAAATTAACTTCTACATGCATGTGGGCACTACAGCACTCTTTGGAAATCTCACGTTAAATTTTGTTAACACATCTGACATCAGCCTCCTGGGCTGTAAGTTTGTGGAATTCTAATTTGTTTTTTCTATATAGGAAATTCTGTCCAGGTGTCCATCTAAAAAATACTTTTCCCATTGATTTAGAGGTTCATTCTCCAAACACTGAGACCTTGGGCTTTGGCCTTCTATCCTTTCCTTCCCTCTCATGACCCTTTCCAGTAGTGTATCTTTAAGACAGTACACATTCAATTGAATGGTTAGAGGGTATGATGTGAGGACATTCTGAGGCACAAAAATAAAACAATAGTTTCATTTTCTATTTCTATTCACACTTATTTCTATTCCTAGATCAAGCTTAGCGGTCATTTGTTTTTAGAATCAGAGATGCTTTGAGCCAAAGGACAATGGAGAAACACTATGTGGTGGTATGGAAAGGGGGACGTGTAACACAGTATTGTAAAAAATACCATCGAGGAAATATATGATCAGAAAAGGAGGAGAAAGCCAGTTATTTATCAAGAGGAAAACATGAAGGATGGACAACCTGAATGCCATAACTGGTACCTACAGATCATAAAAAGGACTAGAGTGCGGGCTCTTCATATGAACTTGTTTGTTTCTTTAAAAAAAAATAACCGTATTTCAATATACTTAGTCTCTTTTAAAATGCTATGTATTTTATTTTATTTTTTAATTTAATTTGTTTTTAATTTTCAACATTCACTTCCATAAGATTTTGAGTTCTAAAGTTTCTCACCCTCCCCAAGACAGCATGCAATCTGATATAGGCTATTCATCTACATTCCTATTAAACATATTTTCACTTTAGTCACATGTAAAGAAGAATTAGAACCAATGAGAAAAACTACGAAAAAGAAGAAAAAGAACAAAAAAGAGCAAATAGTATGCTTCCATCTGCATTCAGACTTCATAGTTCTTTTTCTGGATGTGGACAGTATTTTCTATCATGAGTCTTTTGGAGTTGTCTTAGATCCTTGTATTGTTGAGAAGAGCTAAGTCTATCAAAGTTAGTCATCACACAATGTGGCTGTTACTGTGTACAATGTTCTCACTTCAGTTAGCATAAGTTCATGTAAATCTTTTCAGGTTTTTCTCAAGTCCACCTGCTCATCATTTCTTATGGAACGTTCATATATCACAATTTGTTCAGCCATTCCCCAATTGATTGGCATCCCCTCAATCTCCAATTTTTGGCCACCACAAAGAGAGCTGCTATAAATATTTTTGTACATGTGGGGCCTTTTCCCATTTTAATTATATCTTTGGGATATAGTGGCATTGCTGGATCAAAGGGTAGGCAAAGTTTTATAGCCCTTTGGGCATAGTTCCAAAATGCTCTCCAGAATGGCTGGATCAGTTCACAACTCTACCAACAATGCATTAGCATTCCAATTTTCTTACATCTTCTCCAACAATTATCATTTTCCTGTTTTGTCATGTTAGCCAATCTAATAGTTATGAGGTGGTACCTCAGCGTTGTTTTGATTTGTATTTCTCTAATCAATAGTGATTTAGAGCATTTTTTCACATGACTATAGATAGCTTTAATTTCTTCCTCTGAAAACAGCCTGTTCACATCCTTTGACCATTTATCAGTTGGGGAATGACTTGTATTCTTATAAATTTGACTCAGTTCTCTATATATTTTAGAAATGAGGCCTTTATCAGAGATACTGGTTGTAAAAATTGTTTCCCAGGTTTTTGCTTCCCTTCTAATCTTGGTTGCATTGCTTTGTTCATGTAAAAACTCTTCAATTTAATGTAATTTAATTATTCATTTTGCCTTTCATAATGTTCCCTATCTCTTGTTTGGTTATAAATTCTTCCCTTCTTCATAGATCTGACAGGTAAACTATTCCTTGCTCTTCTAATTTGCTTATAGTTTCACCCTTTATATCTAAATCATGTACCCATTTTGACTTTATTTTGGCATACAGAGTAAGATGTTGGTCTATACTTAGTTTCTGCCATGTTATTTTCCAGTTTTCCCAGCAGTTTTTTGCTAAATACTGAGATCTTATCCCAGAAGCTGGAGTCTTTGGGTTTATCGAACAGTAGATTACTATTGTCATTGACTACTGTGTCTTGTGTACCTAACCTATTCCACTGATTCATTACTTTATTTCTTGGCCAGTACCAAGTGGTTTGATGATTATTGCTTTATAATACAATACTGCTAGGCCACCTTCCCTTGCTTTTCATTAATTCCCTTGATATTCTGGACCTTTTGTTCTTCCAGATGAATTCTGTTATTTTTTCTAGCTCTAAAATAATTTTTGGTAGTTTGGTATGGCACTGAATAAGTAAATTAATTTAGGTAGAATTGTCATTTTTATTATATAAATTCAGCCTACCCAAGAACAAGTGATATTTTTCTAATTATTTAGATCTGATTTTATTTGTGTGAAAAGTATTTTGTATTTTATTTTATGCATTCAAAAATATTGTTCTGAAAGGGGATCTGTATGCTTCAGACCTCCAAAGTTGTCCCTCAAAAAACAAAAAACACAGAACATAAAAACAAAACAAAACAAAACAAAATGTCAAAAGCTCCTGACTTGAAGGAAGGACTCTAACATACATTGGGTAGCTTCTATAAGAAGAAGCTATGGGAGAACATAGACAGGATTCAAGATTTGTACAGTACAAGAAAACATGGAAATGTTGTGACTTGCATTTATGGAAGGAATACTCACATAATGAGATCACAATTCCCCTGAAGTCTATAAGTAAAAAGTACAAAGAGCCATTGGGTGAGAAGCTTTAAAAATGCATTATTATTCATTCGTTGCCTTTTGCAATAAGAGGCAATTGTAGCCATTTTGGGGTTCTCTGATGGAAATGATATAACTAATTAGGGGCATGAGAATGTGTATGGTTTGTGTATTGCAGACTGCCAATGAAAGTGACAAAATGTAGCAAGAAAAAGTACTGAGGCCAGAAATGATCAAACAAGTGGCCTAGTCCAAGCTCTATCAGGAACTATATGACCTTGATGACAAGTCATAACTCCTTTGTATGCTTCAGCTTTCTCAACTGTAAAATGAGGAACTTGGTCCAGATGTCCTCTGAGCTCCCTTGCAGTGCTAAAATTCTGATTCAATAGTTTGTCCCATGAACCAACAATTCTACCCAGAAGCCTCCCATATTCTAGGGCAGACAGGATCCTTGACTCTCAAAGACCATTTTAATCAAGCTTGAATTATGGAAGGTCCTACCAAACTGGTTTGGTCAGAGATTGTGCATCTCTCATACAGGGACCAGCTTAGTTAATTAGAAGAAAGATATCATCAGGAGTTGGATGCTTGGTAATGAATTTTGGGGGGTTTTTTGTTGTTTTTTTTTGCATTCATAACAACTCATTGAAACTATCTACTGAAGCATAGATACGATACAAATCGGCTTACTGAGGAAAGAACTCACAGCAGTGAAATAATAGACCCTATCAAGTACAACAATAATATGACAATGACAAAAATATTTACATGTTCTATTCATTTTCAGGGTTTAGCTTAGCATTACTATTTTGTTATTATTTTCAATTACTTAGGACAGAACCTGGCATCTAGTAAGAACTTAACGTATGCTGATTGACTGAAAGAATAGGGTATCCTTAGAATAGCTGACATTTCTACAGCACTTACTATGTGACAGACACTATGCTAAGTGCTTTAAAATTATTATTTCATTTTAACCTCATAACAAACCTGGGAGAAAGGTGCTATTACAGAGGTTACATAACTTGCCCAGGTTTATATAGCTAGGAAATATCTGGGCCAGATTTGAATGCCAGTCTTCCTGACTCCAGACCTAGAACTCTATGACAGCTTTTTTTCCCTCTGGGATTTATCCATATATGATAAAATATTTAAACTGTTAAAGCTGAAAACTGTACTAAAACTTTAAGGACAATGATAGGACCAATGATAAAAGGAGGTCCCGATGACTAATTGAATTTTAACTACATGTCTATAGAGTGTTTCCCTAGCATTACATCCAACTTCAATTTAGGTTCATTTCCCTTTAAATGTAACTAGGCATCAAATTGGACAAAAATATTTAATAGCTCGTTCCTACAGGGAGTTCCCAATGAAAAAGATCAACTGCTGGCCATTTGGCATTTACCTCAGGCCATAAACTAATAAGCCAGCTGCTGACCACTAATAATGAATGTTTAGGGGAGAATGGGATGGTTAAAATGTGTATTCTTACCTTTGCAAATACTGTTTTAACATAAATGGGTAAGTCTCCATGAGGGCTGCCATATCCTCCCACTATACTGAAGCCCAGACCATCTGGTCCTCGGTCAAGAGTAATACTCTTATATTGAGGAGGACTAAAGTAGAAGAAGAAAAAAAGAGAATTTTTAGTATGTGGGTGTAGATTTGATATATATGGAATTATCTGACAAGAAAGTTAGTCTGCCCATTGCTGGCAGCAGGTATATTATGAGTGGTTTTTAACTTGCTAATGTTTGCTATGCTGGAAATTCTCAATTTGCATAATCTAATGAAATCCCACTTAACACCTTAAATCTATTACTCATTTACAGTTCCCTTATACACTAAGATATTCACAGCATGTTCTCACTCAGCCCAGAAGTTTATTTGTTCTCTACTTTAGAAGAGAGAGGGCTGCAATTTAGTGGACTATTCAAGTAATGTGATTTATATGAGCATCCTACTGTGCAGAGACAAGAACTGAACCTAAAAGAAAATAAATGCCACAATAGCATCGAGTCATTTACAAACACACCTCATTTATTTGTGTCATCATTTATTGTGTGGTTCCAAGCTTTTGCATTCATAGAAAAGGAGGTTATGTAATTGTCAATTTCAGGGCTTACTTCTAATAGGCTAGAGGACAAAAGACACAATCGGACAGCTCCACCTCCTGCAGTGGGCCAGACCACACCAGCTGAAGCCTGAGGTGAGTGAATATGAGATGGCATGCTCCATTTGATGATGGTCTTAATCCATTCTGTATCTATAAATGGATAGGGACTTTGACCTGTAATTTCACTAATGTAGGAAGTTCCCAGGGGCAGCTAGGTGGCATAGTGGATAGAGCACCAGGTCTGGAGTCAGGAAGATTCATCTATCTTCCTGAGTCTAAATCTGGCTTCAGATACTTACTAGCTGTATGACCCTGGGCAAGTCACTTAACCCTGCTTGCCTCAATTCCCTCATATGTTAAATGAACTGGAAAAGGAAATGTAGTATATTTGCTAAGAAAACCCCAAGTGGGGTCACAGAGAGTTGGACATGACTGAAAACCACTAAACAATAAGAAGGAAGTTCCTAGTTAAAGAAATACCTTCAAGCTTTAGCACTTTCTCTGCAACTTAGTCTTAGAGAATTGAAAGCTTAAGTGACTTGCTCAGGGTTACACAGTAGAAATGGATCAAAGGGAGGATCTGAACCCAGATATTCCTAGTCCCCAGGCCAGTTGTCTATCCACCACACCACACTTAAGTACTGAGTATATAGTTTTTCATTCCATCATACTTTTTAACAGGGCAGAAGAATTCATGATTCTTCTCCCCACTTTATTATTATTATTATTTTTCATCTATCCATCAGTGTTGCAGGGAATTAGGATGGTCATGGTATCAAGAATAGAGAATGAGTGGTTGGTATTATAGGAAATAAGAGTTGTGAAACCATTCTTGCTTCTTCAGTTATTCTTTACAATTCCACATTTCAAGTGCTGAACACCCTTAAATTTTACATCAACAAAAATATATGAGCTCACCCCAAATCATCTTGAAAAATGCTGTTTGATGTCAGGCCTGTAAAGGAAAGACTTGAGCCAGCTGGCTCCTGCTGTGGGCTGGTGACCACACTAACATCTCCTCCAGCAACCACCTGGATGCAAAAGAGAGGCCTGATAAGACTCTTTGAGTTCATGTGACTGATGCTGATCTCAACATCAATCTCTTTTTGTCAGTAATATTATTATTATTATACAACTTTTTAAATATAAATTTTATATATATAAATATAATTATATATTTTTTCTACTAGTGAAAATTCACATTATCTGTCTTCTATCCTTCCCCCAACTGATAAAGAAAACCAAAACCCTTGTAACAAACACATATAGTCAAGTAAAAGAAATCCCCTTGCAAGTCACTTAACCCCAACTGCCCTGCCAAAAAGCAAAAAAAAAAAAAAAACAAAAAACAAAAACAAAAGCAAACAAACCAGAAATCCCCATATTGGTCTGTCAAAAAAAAAAAAAAAGGCTCAGTCTGTACCCAGAAGCCATTGCCTGTCTATCAGAGGTGGATAGTATGTTTCATCTTCAGTCCTTTGGAATAATGATCGGTCACTGCTTGATCAGAGTTCTTAAGTCTTTCAAAGTTGTTTGTCTTTACAATATTATTGTTACATACACTGTATCTACAAATTCAAAGGTCTCTTCATTTTACTTAAATGATGTCTTGTAATTACTCTTCAGAATTTTCTTTGGAAATTTTGGCCTCTCACTCATTCAGAAGCCTAACAATAATTGAAAAATAAAGTCTTTTAATTTTTTCCCCAAAGGTATACAACATGTTATTATCCAGGAGAAAAAAAATGTTGAAGAAAGGTACCAGTTTAGTTCTTCCCTAGAATCCTTGAATTTATACATTTAAGAAGGAAATGATAAATGTGAAAATGACAGCATTAAGGGTTTTATAGTTTGGGGGGTTTTGTTTTGTTTTTGCTTTACATCATTTATCCTCAAGCTCTTTAGAGAAAACTCTTACCTGTACTTCAATGGAGCCAGAAGCATTTTTCAGTAAGCTCACTGCTTGGGAATGAGTCATACCCTCCGTTGAAGTTCCACAAATACTCACAATCCTATCCCCAACCTTGGGAAGGGGAAGAGCAAACAAACCATTATTACAACTAAGTTAGCATAGGTATTCCTGAAAATTCAGGCATTTGGCCCTCAGAATTCCAAAGACCAATTCCTTCTCTACTTCATTATAAATCATAATTCCCCATTAGCAAATTTTTAAAAGTACTGTAAGTTAGGAGGCAGAGAAAACTCTTACAGAAGAAGCAACTAGGAAAACAGCAGGTGATGAGTAAGAATTTTGGATTTTTAAAAAATTCTTCTCTTCTCGGAAAGGCATTCCTTACTAACAGAAGAATCATAGAAAAGGGGCTGTCAGTGCTAAGAGGGACCTTAGAAATCTTTTAGTCTTTCCTCTTTCTAGATACTTACGATATTTTATGATAGCATTACTTACAAACTTAGAATTGCTTTGGAATTTTTTCTTATTCAACATTTGAGGCATAACTAACTACATGTGCACAATTAATTTTATGGCATCAGTGCTAAGGCATTAAATGAAAAAGTAACTTAAAGCAGGCTTTTTTAGTATAGCACTTTTTATCAGAGGAAAGCAGCTTGAGCTGAGATTTCACATTACTCTCCCTTACCATTCAAGGTTCTAGCCAAGCTGGCCTACTTATATATACAAGACCATTTATCTCCCATTCATTTACAACAGCTGTCCACTGCTTGGGGAATGCTTTCACTTCTCAGTTCTCCTCAGAACCTCTAGGAACCTTCATGCCTTAACTCAAGTGCAAGTTCCCTGAAGAAGCCTTTTCTGTTTCCTATAGTTGTTTAAAATTATTCTGCACTTATTTTGAACAGAATTCTGTCCTTATTTATATGCATGCATCTTTTTTCTCTGTGCTAGAATATGTATTTCCAGTGTGTGGCACATAGTAGGTGCATAATAAATGCTTACAGAATTTAATTGCCTTAAATTGACTCAGTTGGTGAATTGGGAGGCTGTTTCTTCCTTCATCTTTAATAAAACATTCATCTAAAGTGTCTGGATTGCTATCTGAGGTGCACATAAGATTTTAGAGCCAGGATTTATCAGGCTGAACCCCTTTGGGTTGGCATTTCACCCCAAATCGGGGCACAGTTTCGATATAACTGGAATATTCCTATAGAATGCTTTTAATTATGTGGAGCCATTTGTGGCAGCCTAGTGTTGGCAGCTTTTCACAGAGGTGCATTAGTGCCTGGATCATTTCAAACACACTTAACCTTTAAGAAAGAAAGCAGATAAAATTTTTAGTCAACCTGAACAACAGCTCTCACAAACAGAAAGCATCGCATAGGTACTTCACAAAGAGTGGCTACTAGAGTCTATAGGCAGAACACCAGGATGTGTATCCAAAAGAAGTTATAATGTTATGATATTACATTGACCTTGGATAAAATTCATAACCTTATGCAAATTCCATCTAATTAGCACTTAATTCAGGAGGCCAGAGACTTTCAAATCAACTATATGTTCAAATTCAAAGTAAAATTCAGCACTTATTGTACATTTTATCTTGCTATAGTTTTAATTAAGCCAAAAATGTTAGATATATCTATAGAACGCTGCCTTTTCCTTGTTTGCAACTGTGGAATTATCAAATCATTTTTTTCTTTCATTAAAGTATTATGCTTTTTACCAAAAATACCTCTGCCCCAACTTTGATTTGTTGTATTTGAGTTACAGAGGTTTTGATTTGTAATCCAGCAAGAAAGGTCTGAGAGAAGTTTTACACCAAATTCTCCCACTAGAAATATGTCTGAGGGATTGTACAGTTAAATTACTCTGAGTTTCTGGGTCTGTGCAGCAACTCCATTTGGATGCATCATGGCAATGAATATTGGGACATCACCAAGTGGACTGCCTACGCCTCCAGCAATACTGATTCCCAGTGAATCAGCGGGACCCTGCCAAGAGAAGAAAAATAAAATTTTAAAATCATGTTTCATTTGAATTATGCTGCATAATATTTCATAAGTATATTCCTATCTTATGGTAGGACATGAAGAGTAGAAAGTCAGATTTAAGACATTTATATCTTTATCTGTGGTAGGAGCCATGACCTGTTTATTGAGGTTATTATTATTATTACCATTAATAACAACTAATGTTCATATGCCATTTTAAGTATTGCAAAGTAATTTACAACTACTCTCTCATTTTTATCCTCCAAACAACCTTGGGAAATAGGTAGGATAGACTGTTTTGTTCCTCCAAATCCTCATCCGTTGGAGCAGAAGATTTCTGAGCAGAAAGGAGCAAGAAGCTTCAGACTGGTCCTTAAAGTGTCAGAGTTAGATAAAGGGGTGTCATGGAAGTAAACGGGGAAAGAGGAGAAAGAGAAAAATACAGGTTTTTAAGCTAAGGGACAAGAGGGAGAATGCAATGCCTAGATCAGAAACTAGGCTCAAATATGGTGTGCCAGGATAAACAGAAAGGCTCTGAGTTCCATGCATAAGTCACACAATTTGTAGCACTCAGTGTTGTTGTGAGTATGTGCATACATGTTTTATGCCCATCTGCCTTTGAGCTTCCTTTAAGAATGGTCCTATCAAGTAGGGGAAATTACGTAAAATTAAACATTTAATATACTCAGGTTTTTATAAGCAAAATAGGAGAGTATCAAATAGTTTACCCATCAGATCTACAGGTAAGGAAAGAATTTAAGACCAAACAAGACATAGAGAACATTCTGAAATGTAAAATGGATCATTTTAATTATATGAAATTAAAAGTTTTTACATAAACAAAATGAATGCAACCAAAATTAGAAGGAAAGTAGAAAACTGGGAAGAAAAATTTATAGCAAGTATCTCTGATAAAGATCTCATTTCTCAAATATTTGGAGAACTGAGTCAAATTTATAAGAATACAAGGCATTCCCCAGTTGATAAATCATCAAAGGATATGAACAGGCAGTTTTCAGACAAAGAAATCAAAGCTTTCTATAGTCATATGAAAAAATTCTCTAAATCACTACTGATGCAAATTAAAACAACTCTCAGGCATTACCTCACACCCATCAGATTGGCTAATATGACAAAAAGGGAAAATGATAAATGTTGAAGGGGATGAGGGAAAAGTGGGATACTAATGCTCTGTTGGTACAATTGTGAAGTGATCAAACCATTCAGGAAAGCAATTTGGAACTATGCCCAAAGGGCTATACAGCTGTGTGTGTCCTTTGATCTAACAACACCACTACTAGGTTTGTATCCCAAAGAAATTTTTGGAAAAAAGAAAATCTATTTGTACAAAATATTTATAGCAGCTCTTTTTCTGCTGGCTAAGAATTGGAAGTTGAGAGAATGCCCATCAATTGGGGAATGGCTGAACAAGTGGCATATAATTGTAATGGAATATTATTGTGCTATAAGAAATGAAAAGCAGGATGATTTCAGGAAAAAATTGAGAAGCCTTACATGAACTGATACAAAGTGAAATGAGCAAAACCAGGAGAACATTGTACACGGTAACAGCAATATTGCAAAATGAAGAACTGTGAATGGCTTAGCTATTTTCAGCAACACAATGATCCAAGACAATCCCATAGGACTCTTGATGAAAATGCTATCTGCCTCCAGAGAAAGAACTGATATTGTCTGAATATAGACTGAAGCATACTATTTTTCACTTTATTTTTTTTGTTTGTTTTCTTGCCCCAAATGACTAATATGGCAATGTTTTACATGACTGCACATGTATAACATCTCAGGGAAGAGGGAGGTGAGGAAGAGAGGGATAGACTTTGGAACTCAAAACATAAAAAAAAGAATAAAAATTTTTTGTATGTAATTGGGGAAAAATAAAATATTATTTTTTTTTAAAAAAAGATACTCAGGCTTCTTTTATCTCCTTGATTCTTTTCATGAAGTATGTTAGTGGTTAAATTAAGAAATGTTTATTGCAGGGAGGTGCTCAGTTTGATAATAAAGGAAAACTAAGAGGAAGAAAAGTGGCATTTTTAAGTGTGAGATGATTAGATTTTTGAGGCAAAATGACTTAACAATTTTTTAAAGAACAAATGAAAAGTTTCTCTTACACAGATCCAATCACTAAAAACCAAAAGGCCTTTACATTTGTACTGACTGTGAATGGGTATTTTACAATACTTAATAGTTACTTTCCACAGGGAATTTTGCAATCTCTGCTTTCTACTTCTGCTCCATAAAACCAGGCCATATTGCACTAAACAAACATCCCCCTCCCCCCCACTGGGTATCTTAAAATGGCAAGACAGCTATCCAGAAAATGGATCTCCCTGTGTCTCTCAAATGAATAGTTTATATAGCTTTCTGGTCCAATTTACCTTTTTTATTTCAACTGTTCTTAATCCTTGTATTTCCAAAGCCACTGTAAAATGAAAAAGGATGAAATAAAGTTATTACAATGATAATATCAATAAAATAGGCTAACCCAATCAAATGAAGCGCAAACAATGCCTGACATGGGTGTATGATGAAATGGTGTTGGTTCACACTTAATTGTTTGGAAGGACCACAACAAAATTACTACCTACTATCAATCCACCCTTTTTAATACACTTTCCTATTTTAAAAATTAGAACTAACCTTATACCACCCCCACTTTCTTTCTTTTCACTTTATACACTAACTACATAGTCCACTCTGAATGAGTTAAGAGAACTCTTTACAAAAGTCTCTTTACAAAGCCCTGAATGCACAGCCTCAGGGATTAGAGACAGCATATAAAACAACCTAAGGATCCAAGTATTTTGATTTTGTTAATATTAAATACATTTTAAGCTGAATAATTTACTAAAGTCCAACTCTAATGCCTTCCTGGGGCACAGAGATAACCCTGAGTTCTTGGGTGCTGTGAAAGTGACAGTCTCTGGTAGTCCCACTCTTTCAAGCAGCAGAGTTTGAGTATAGAACCAAGGACATATTAAGCACCTATCATGTGAGGAATAATCTAGCTAAGTATAAGTCACCATTGTCCTAGCTACCGGGTGATATATTTTTAATTTGAGCCAGTAGAAGAAGTACCTATACAAATGAAATCATGGACCCCCAAAGTATTGAAGAAAATGAAAACTAGGACCACCATATGGTTAGTTTCACAAATTTGGGCAAGCTTCAACCAATGCTTATGGCCAAAATTCCTCTGATGCAATTTTCACATAATTTACACATGAGAAGGAAAGCATGAGTTCTCAGTTTAAAAATAAAATAATTATGGAAAAATCAGTGTTTACTGTGGGAGCGCATATATATATATATATGTATGTATGTATGTATATACATATATATACATATATATATGCAGGATTTACTTAATGTTAATAGAAAAAAAAGTGATAAAAAATACCAAATTGCTTAATAAGAAAAGTTTATAGGATCCCAATTTAATAAGAGTGATGATAATAATATAAGAAAAGCAAGAAAAAGCATTATAGTTCAAGAGAGCTGGGCTTGGAGTCAAGAAAATCTGGATTCAAATTACAATTCTGACACTTACTAACTGGGTGACCCCAGGCAAGCCCCTTAATTTCTATATTCATAAAGTAACTCCCTAGGATTTAGCTACTTAAATCAAAGCCTATTTCTATTTGCTAAAATATACAGCATCCAAGTCCATCCTATTCAATCCTATTTGGGCAATAATAATAAGCCACAAATCTTTGCTAGAGTAACTCTCTCCTCCATTTCCATATATTAAAGTTCCTTTCTTCAAGGCCCAATTCAGATGCCACTTCCTTAATGCCTCTCTCAATCACTCCATTTCTGTCTTCACTACATATTCCTTTATACACATATACCTCCCTGGCTGAAAAAAAGGATCTTTTTCAAATGTCTTACCCAGACTTAAAACCAGGTCATCATATATTTC
Source organism: Trichosurus vulpecula (assembly GCF_011100635.1). NCBI lineage: Eukaryota > Metazoa > Chordata > Mammalia > Diprotodontia > Phalangeridae > Trichosurus > Trichosurus vulpecula. The sequence continues at coordinate 94,558,620 of NC_050581.1, forward strand.
TCACTCCATCTCAAGGCCCATAACAAATCAGTTGCCAAGTCCTGTGGATTCTATTTTCACATTTATTACATATGCTCCATCTCCTCTGACACTTCCACCACCCTGGTGCAGGGCTTCATAACCCCATGCTTGGACTACTGCAATAGCCTCCTGGTTGGTCTCCCTGCTGTAAGTTTTGCCCCATGCCAACTCATCTTCCACTGAGCTACCAAAGTGATTTCCCTAAAGTGCAGGTCTGACCATTTCATCCCTCTATACAATATTCCTATTGCCTACAAGATCAAATATAAAATCCATTTTGATTTTTAAAACACTTCAAAACCTGACCCTTCCTAATTTTTCAATATTCTTACAGCTTTCTCCCTTCTCCGCACCACCCCCACTCCACCCCCACCCCCACCCCAAATTCTGCAATCCAGTGACACCAGACTCCTTTCTGTTCCTCAACCAAGATACTCCATCTTCCTACTCTGGGCATTTTCATTGGCTTCCCCCCATGCCTGGTATATCATCCCTCTTCATCTCTACCCCCAGCTTCTCAACTTCAAGTCTCAGCTAAAGTCCTATCTTTTACTAGTTTTTCCCAGTTTTCCTTAATCCCAGTGCCCAGTTTACCCTATATATAGCTTGTTTGTACAGTTATTTGCATGTTTTCTCCCACATTAAACTGTGAGTTTCTTGAGAGTGGGGGATGGTCCTCCCTCCTTTCTTTGTATCCTCAGTTGGCAGCTTAGTACCTGGCACATAGTAGGTACTTAATAAATACTTGTTGACTTCTTGTTGCCATTATATATTCTATATGCCATAGTTACTTATGTGCTTTCCTCCGGCAAGAAGACTGTGAGATCCTTGAGAACATCTTTGTATTCTCAGTAGGCACTTAAAGGTATGCTGAGACAATTTAAAGTTGACAAAGTGCAATCTTCACAACAACCTCGTGAGCAGATAGTCCAAATACTACTGTCTCCACTTAATCAGGGAGTTGATGTGACTTGCCCATGGTCCCACAGCTAGGAAACATCAGAACTAGGATATAAAACCAGTTGCCTAATCAGCACTTTACCCAGTAGAACACCAGACCTATACTTTTAAAGTGCAGACTCCAATGGATATAATTTCACTGGCTATAATTTTGGAATAGAGCAGAACACATAGAAACTTTCCACATTATTAAGATACTTTAGAAGAAAAGACTGTAGCTCAAGTTTAGTGGAAGAAAATCCCCCTTTAATACACAATTTAATTCAAATATGAAGTTAATCTTACAGGCATTCTTCTTTGAAACACTGTCAAATGCCTCTGATGTGTTGGATCCAGAAAGAGGGAAAGTGAAGGATGACAGACTTCCTTCACTCATCTAGAAAAAAATAAGACATTAATTATTCTTTCAAGTTTAGAAAGTAATAATAAGAAAACTGCTTAATTCTAAAATCTATCTCACTGGTTTCTTTTCATGAAACATTTAAAAAATAAGGATCACACTGATAATGCTCTATTTTGAAGAGTGACTTTGCCTTTTCTTATGACGTTTCATTTCTGCTGACTTTTTCCTTGGCTAAATTTGCCAAGTTACAAAGCTTACAGATCTAAGATAAATCAGCTTTAACTTCAAAAAGACGTTGAGAGATTCTGAAGACAATATTCTCATCAAACTGGGAAAATAATAACATTTTAAATCATGATACTGTTAGGTGATGAAATCATTGTTATATGTCTATGCACAAAGATGGTGTGTCACTGATTATCAGCTGGGGGGAATGTCAAAATGGTTGAGAAATAAACACACACACATATTGCCTACTCTGTGCAAGGAGGGATCATTTTAAATGCAATTACAGAACAAGTTCATTCATTGGGATACCACCATTTAAACTTGAGAGAGGGAATTAATATCAGAGGGAAAAGAGTTCAAATTAAGATAGCCCTAAGAGCCTGAGGTATTAAAGAGATATCTCTATAAAACAAATCAAACAAATAAATATATAAATCTATTTTCCACATATTGGGTTAAAAAAAGGATTGGATTGGTTCTCTTTAGCAAGGGGGCACAGGGCCAACAGTGTGAAGTATCAGGCAGATTTAAAGACAACACAAAGAAAAAGTCCCCAATCATTGCACCTAAACAAAAAAATGGAATGGACTGATACTCCTCAGGCAATGTGAGCTTTTTAGAAGCTAGAGGTGTTGAAGGTGAGGTTGCATCATTTCTCATTTCCAAGGAAGTTGTAGATGGGAGTCATGATTTAGAGCACTGAGTCCTTTTCAAAGTCTATGATTCTTTGAGTTTACTGGTGGCAAAAGCCACCATTATTTAGAAATAGATTCATTTAGAAAACAAAAGTCAATCTCACCAAAAACATTGAGGGAAAATTGATTTTAAGCATGAATATAGGCAAATACTTAAGAATATTATTGAGCTACCTACAAAATAATTCCTTCTAGATTTCAGCATTGTTTTGTCCTCATCGTTGTTACTTTCTCTAGTTCCAGGATTATGTAATGAAAATAAAATGTAGAACATTTCAAGAAGGTTGGAAGGAAAAGATTAAAAATGTTAGGTAAGAGGCTGTGGGTACGGGATGTAATGAAAAACAAAAAAAGAACAGTGACACTTCAAAAAAAGAGAATGAGAAATGGAAAGGCTGGTGAAATGGGATTATTTAGTCTCTAGAAAAAATGAGAATTTTAACCATATTGAAATACTAGGATAAAGATTCAAATGGTGATTTTATTAGTGTAAGGAATTTCCAGGTGAAGGAACTCCCTCTGCCAATGTAAGCTGGCATCTTTTATGCAATTTACAGGCTGGAACATTGAGAGATTAAGTGACTTGCCCAGGGGAAACAGCCCTAAGGTCTCAGAGGCAGTTTTTGAGCCCAGCTCCTTCTGGCTGCAAGACCAGCTTTCTATATATGATACTAAACTGCTTCTATTAACTTCTTAATCTTGAACTATATAATGGGATAATGTATGTGTGGTGATCTATGTGTTGTTCATTTACACAAAGGAAATGAATTTAAATTAGGACAGGAGGAAATTATACTGGATTATTAAGAATTTTCTGCTTTAAGTTTAATGACATTAGAGTGTGCTATCATAGAAGATTTTAAAGAAATGGCAGCTGGGTTTCTTTCCAAGATAGTTTTGGTGGAATCCTACTTAAAAAGACAACAGATTTTTGGGAGGAGACTTAAATTTTCCTAGTGCTATGAGCCCATGCTTTGTGGGGGGAGGTGTTCTCCAGCAAAAAAAAACAAAAACAAAAAAACACCCAAACACCTCATATTAGATAATCATTTCTTTTGCATATTTTATTTTTTTTGTTGTCTCCACTAGGACTTAGTGTCAGCGATAACTATAAATTAGTTAACTAGTTTCCACACACATACACATCTCACCCTGTGTTTCCCTACTACCACTAGAATAAAATATGAACTCCTTAGCCTGACATTTAAATCTCTGCCAAATTCATTTCCAACCAACCTTCCCAGCTTTATTTCACAGTATTCCAGCCAAACAAGACTATAAGCTCTTCTGCAGTCTCATTCTTCCTTCTCCCTCCTCCATACACTTATATAAGCCATCCACCACACATGTAATGTGCCCCTTCCTCACCTCCTTTTGCAATATTTTTTTCCCTTTAATATCCAGCTCAAGTAGCACCTCATGTGTGAAGCCTTTCCTACCCACTCGCCCCATACAGGTATCATGATCCCCCTGCTCAAACATTTGACCTGGATTTACTCTTTCCTTCTTCTACCTTGATTGGCTAACCTGTGTATACATTCTATTCTTTTCATTATACTGCAAACAACTTGAAAGCTTTGAAACTTCATTATGACCTAGCACAACAACGCTTTTTATGCTGTAGTTGTACAACAAATGGTTGACGAATTGAATTGCCTCATGACTTTGGAAGCTTCAAATATCAAAACTGGGTCTTGGTTTCTGTAGTTTTCTCTTTAGCTAACACTGTGTACTCTAATGATTGCATGTGGTCCTAATATGGACCTCTTTTTGGGGGTGGGGCTTGTGGGGTAAGGAATACTGACTCAGTTGATGTGTTGGTTAGCTTTACTGAACTGAGTCTATCTTTCCTTCCTTCCTTCCTTCTTTCTTTCCTTCCTTCTTTTCCTTCTTTCTTCCTATTCTTTATCAGATAGGATGACTCTGGGGAGGAGAGTGGGGAGAGATCTATGTATAGATGAAGGTGATGTAAAAGCAAAAGCTATAAATATATATATTTTTAAAAATAAAAAGCTAAAAATGGATTTGGTTATAAGGTAATAAACTGATTTTCATCCAGCCCCCCTGCCTTAAAGGAAAAAATAAAGTTTCCATGTTCTTCACTTGCCCCTACCAATGACCTTTTGATTCAGTACTATGTGACCTCAATGGTCTTATGATACATTTAATTTGTTTGTGGTATAAGGAGGCAGAATTCTGCTCTTTGGAATGCCATAATTACCAACCTGGCTACTTTGGGATGTCCTTCTCTCTGAATGGAATGGACCTGTTTTGATTCTTCCAACTTCCAATCTTACTGTACCTAGAGAACACTGAAGAACAGAACACTGAAGAATTGTTAATTTTTATGGAAGTCTTTCCATAAAATGCTGCATTCAGATTTTATGTTACTTTATGTTTCCACAGGCTGATTTTTGGAAAGGTTGCTCCTTTTAGAATACCTTATAAGCAATGAGTTCATTGTGCAATAGAGCCCATGTAGATTGTATCTATCAAGGCAAGGGGAAATGGGGAGTTGGGTAATTATCTAGTGAAACTCATTGATCTAGACAAAAATATGAATTGAATTAAATAACTGTGTTTTTTTAATCCACCTCTTTTCTTCTCCTCAACACCAAAGTTATTCAGATAATTGCCCTAATTCTCCATTTCATTTTGCCTGAATATTACAATCACAAAAGGGTTCCTCTTATGTGTACAAAAAGATAAACAAAAATTTTGGCTTAAAAGGCTGTATTGTTAAAATCAAACAGAAAGCATTATAGATAAAAAATATCTTTGAGATAAGACATACTATAATGGATTAGAAGAGCAATTCATGCAGTCCCATATTTCATCTTTGACCATGAAGCCAAAGCTTATTTTGTAGACATGTACAATACCTGCTACTTATAACTTCAACTTCAAAAGACTATAAGAAGGGAAGTATGGGATATATGACTACAATTTCTAGAGCCAGTGGGTGAAAAGGGGATCACAATTATGTCAGAAATTATGTTATGTTAGCGATGTTTTCTAAAAATTGAGAGAAATGTGTCAATACTTTTTATCATAAATATAATTCCATGCTAGTTTCTTATATAGCCTACAAATATCACCAAGAAATTATACAAGAAATCTTTTTATACAATTGAGTGGTAATACTGTTGTTACCAGTGATACGTTTTTTTAGCTGGTCAATGAGTCATGTAAGTGACAACTTGAACAAGAGTAAAAGAGTGAATAAAAAGGCAGTATTTGGTACCATGTGACTAAATCAGGGAGATGGTCTTCCATTCAGAATAGGGCTGGTTAATTCTGGTTCCCAGGGTCTGTCTTAATGCACAGTTTCAAACCTCTAAAGCATCTGACATGGAATGAAAAGTACATAGTACCACTCCCAAGGCTCAAGGAGAAAGCAAAAAACTATCACAGAGACCAGAGTCAGAGGAAAGATACTCTATGTATAGGGTATGAGACCATAATATGTAAAAAACAGCACAGAACACAGGCTGGATTTAGGCCTAGGTTGCAGACTAGAAAAAAAGCATGCTTTAAATTATCTTCCTTTCTCTCTATTGTCTCTACTCAAGGCAGCTGGTGGCACTGCGGATATAGTGCTGAGCCTGGAATCAGGAAGACCTAGGTTCAAATCCAACCTCAGAGAATAATCATGTGACTCTGGGCAAGTCATTTAACCTCTGCAATTTCCTCAACTGTAAAAAAAAGTAATAATAATAGTACCTATACCTCAGGGCTGTTATCAGGATCAAATGAGGCAACATTTGTAAAAGTGCTTAGCACGCAGTAGATGATATATAAACGTTCCTTTCCTTTTCTTCCTCCTCCATTGGTCTAAGCGGGAGGCACCATTTCCCTTCCTTCACAAGCAACGGGCTAAACTTCTATGTGTGTGCTTTTTATTTCCCTTTCATCCTTGAAGAAAATCAATCTCAGGGGATCAATGAGGAAGGATGACCCTCTTGCTTCATTACCTCTTCCTCTGTCTTCTATCAGCACAGGAAGAGAGATAGTACAGAGGAGTTGTGGGGTTAGGAAGGCAGAAGCCTTCGAGGGGTATCCCAGTTTCTCTTTAAGGTTGGGCATGCTTACAGCCAGCACATATAGTCAAAAAGAAACAAGACCTTTACTAGGATCATCTGGCAGCTGGCTCTACCTGTATTGCCCACAGAGAATGCTGTAGTGCTTAGAAAGGGCAGCCTCACTGCAACATAGCACTGTAACAACGGGAGTTGGCCATTGCTAGATGTTTTCTCCTGCATTTTGGAGCATGTTTCCCTGATGCTAAAAAGGATTGCTCCTGAAGCTCCCCTTTCATCCTTGTGCTTCCCTTCTTAGATTCTCTTCAATTCATCTTGTACATATCTTGCTTGACATAGTTGTTTGTGTGTGGTCTCTCTCCCCAATTATTCTGTGAGCTTCTGAAGGATGGGCCTGCTTTTGCCTTTCTTTGTACATCCAGCACTTATCACCATACCTGGCATGTATTACATACTCAATAAGCCCTTGTTGGCCTAACTTAACAGTGGTGTGCCACGCTGCTAAGGTGAACGAGGTTAGGGCAACAAAGAATTGCAAATGACTTGGTTGTGATGACTATTTCTAAAGGTCAGAAAATGATGGAGCTTTTTGAGCCATTCCTTCTTCCTTAGGGCATGATGAAGGTAGTTTAAGAGATCCTACATGGCCACGGCTGAGAGATCCTGATAAGCTGTAAGGCTTCTTTATCCCTCTCTCTTTCATTAATTCTCCCTCTTCTGCTTTTCCTGTAGTGACCAGGTGATTGGGCCAAGAGTCAGTTAAGTAGAACAGGCTATAATAAGGTTTCTATTTACAATCTAACCTCATCTTCTTTGTATAAGTCTGCATGTGGCTGAAATTTTGGATTTTGATTAAAAAAAAAGAGACTTCCCCATCCATCCAGCATGTCATCTTGATAAATCTGTATGTTTGTTTTAAGATAAAATTTCCCTGAAAGAATTAGCATTCATTTTAGCTCTGCAGCTTCTAAAAATAGTTTGTGCCTTTCAAAGATCTGTGTGTGTGCGTGTGCGTGTGCATGTGCGTGTGCGTGTGTGTGTGTGTGTGTGTGTGTGTGTGTGTGTGTCTGTGTGGTGTTTTACTGAGGTACAATAGTCTATTGAAAACATTCTATTGCCAGTCATCTAAGCTCCGGCAAGGAAGATTGGCCTTTGGCCAACCTCTCCCCATCCAAGAAATTTCCTTAACAGATCTTGAGGATGAAGATTTTATTTACATCATTAAGAGTCCATTTATAATACTCCCTATTACCCAATAAAATGTATACCAATATTATAGATAATTGCACCTAAGATTACCATTTTAAAACTATCAGTGAATTAAAGGATCTTGTTTATTAAAGTGTGATGAGATCAGTAACTGTTAATTGTCATAGCTCACTTTTAAGTTATTTTCTTTTCCCACGGTACCATGCAGCAATGTTATTATTAACTTAAAAATTATTACCTTTAGTAAGGCTGCAACAGCTTCCTGAGTGGCATTACGAACATCCTCCCCATTTACCATTAATATCTGGTCTCCCTGCATCAATCTTCCATCCACATCTGCAATTCCCCCTTTCACAATGTCTGACACAAATACTCCAGTATCATTTCTGCAAATACAAATTTTATTTTCAATTCAACTAATTTTTATTAAGTTCTAATAAGGTGCATGACCCTATCCTCAGCACACGGAATAAAAGCCCAAGATGAGACACGATACACCTTCAAGGAATTTTTACAAAAGATCCTTGGGGGTAAAATATGGAAAGGATACAACTGGGGGAAGACAACATGTAGAATAAGAAATAAATACAAAACATCTTGAACAAAGAAAGAAGACTAACAACCAAGGGAATTAGGGAAGGCTTTGGGGGAAGGTAGCAACTATGACATCATTTTTTTTCTAGCTACAATGCTTCAACATTTGCTTCAAGAAATGACTTTTTTTTTTGCTTATAAAGTTAACTTTATTACTGTGACTCTAGGACATAATTATAGTTAAGACTAAACTTGAGGAAGTATTGTTAATATTAAAATAGATTTAAGGAATATTTTAAACCAATCAATAACAGAGTCTCATAGGAAGAGCTAGAAGGAACCTTGGAGGTCATGTAATCCAGCACCTCACACATTTTACAGAGGAGTAAACTGAGTAACCAGGAGGTCATCCTAGGCCATACGGGTAATGGCAGAGACAAGATTCAATCCTGGTCCCTCCCATTCCAAAGCCCACATTTTGCTTTACTTTTTTCCCCTATTGTTTCATTCTGCCTCTTAATCTATAAATAAACATTTATTAAGATCAAATGACTGATGTCCATTTTCTCAAAAACAAAACAAAACAAAAAAACCCAAGGTATCTAAAACTGGTGGCTAGTTTGGATGATTTAATTCATCTATCACATAAATACAGGTCTAGAGGTAAGCACCACATCGCTTTGATTTTTTGGTTTTAATTACTAGTACAGTTGATTTGGAGATAGCTAGGTGGCTCAGTAGATAGAGTGCTGGAACTAGAGTTAGGAAGACCTGAGTTCAAATTTGACCTCAGACACTTACTAGCTGTGTTACCCTTAGCCTCTGTTTGCCTTAATCCACTGGAGAAGGGAATGGCAAACCACTCTAGTATATTTGCCAAGTTAAGTCCATCCATAGTCACAAAGAACTGGACATGATGTAACAAGAAGAACACAGTTGATTCATACAGTAGACTCTTACTAAACCACATCAGCCCCTCATAATCACCATTTCCCCCTCACAGAATAAGAATAAGTCTATAAATCCTTGTATATGAATAGGTTTTTATACTCAAGCATACCAGTCTTTATTAGCTATGAATATGTTAGCATGATATAATGAGAAGATCACTACCTAGGTCCCAGGTTCTAATCTGGGATCTATCACTAACTAGCTTTTGTTGGAGAAACCAGGTTTCTTTCTAGGTCTTGGTTTCCTTACTTGTAAAACGAGTAGAGTTGGAGTAAAAGAAGAATAGTATGGAGAAGGGTACACTCATTAGAGTCATAGGACCCAAGTCAAATCCTGACTCCGCCACCTTCCTGTGACCTTAAGTAAATCATTCTATCTCTTTAGGCCTTAGTTCTCTCATCTATAAACTAAGGGGATTAGATTCCATGGATTCTCTCATTCTTTCAATAAAAACAGCAATTATATGTCTTGTAGGAAACTGAAATAATAGTTTGGTCGCACAATGGGAAGAGTGCCTGACGTAGAGTCAGGAAGACCTGAGTTCAAATCTAGTCTCAGATATTTAGTAGCTAGGTGATCCTGGGCAAGTCATTTAACCTCAGTTTCCTCATCTGTCAAACCTCACCAGGGCCATTGTGAGGATCAAACGACCTAATAATTGTAAGGCACTTAGCACAGTGCCTGGTACACAGTAAGTGCTGTATAAATGTTGGCTTTATTAGCCATTATTCATTACCATTGGATAAAAGGATATCACTAAGATAATCATCACTGATCAGCTTCAGTCAGCACGGCACAGCACAAACAGAAACTATTACAATGAATGGAAGCTCTTAGAGAATAGCAATCAGTTTTTTCCTTTCCTTTTTAAAAATGTTTATATCTTCACCACCTAGCATAGTGCCTGGCAAACAGTAGGCATTTAATAAATGCTTACAGATGGACTGCATGGATTCCTTGTCAAAGGACTCGGGGTCAAATGCTAACTACGCTACTTAGTACCTAGGTTCTAGTTTCCTCATCTGTGGAACGAAGAGGACTGGACTTAAAATGACCTCTAAGGTTCTATCCACATCTAAATCTATAATCCTATGGTCTCAAAGAATGACATCTTAAGTGAGGGTCATTCCTGTTCCTTGTTAAAATTAACCTATTTACTATAAGGGAAGATCATTCACAAGGAAATGGGGGTTGCAATATAAAAGGCCATAGTCACTGAGATTTTAATTCATTTGGAAAAAGAAGTCAGAAAGTTTCTTTGGGATCACAAGTTATCTGAGGTCAGGAGGAAAGGCCAGAGAGTTAAGGATTTAATACCCCCAAGACTGACACCCTATAACCTCTGCTGGGGCAAAACACCATCCGGAAGGCTTTGCTTCTGTCTTCTCTGCTGTAAAATGGGAAGGCAGGATCTACTCAGCAGGGCTTTTCTATTTTTCTCCTTCAGATTAATTGTTTCATGAAAATGAATTGCCCAGGAAAGGCAATTTAATTTTACAAATGCTCATTACCTCACAAGGGCACCTGTGTAAAAAGTCTTGGTTAATTATGACCAAAGGGAGTACCAGAGGAGACTAGAGGAATTATGAGGTGGTCAAGGGAAGTGGTTAACGTTTCTTCCTCAGAGAACAATAAAACTCACAGTGAGTAACCATCCCTGTCATAACTAGAGTCCTGGTCCCTCTTACAAGCAGAGAGCCGAACTCAACAAATTCTCAAGGGCTTATTCAAAAATTTTGATCTCACTATCAAAAAAGCATTGCAGCAAATAGACATTTGCTTAATGCACATACATTTTACTGAGTGGGAATAAAAGAGTGAATGTTAACTGCATTCTTATTGAACTATCTGTCTACTTCTTACGGGTGAAATGGGTTTATAAAAGATCTGGACAAAGGCAGGTTTTGTAACCTCACCTCACTGAATTAATGCAAAATGTTTCAGAATATTTAAAAGGAACCTTTAAATTGCTGGACCAAAGTGACTAAAGCATGAAGTAACTTAGCCTATTAGCTAAGTGGCACAGGAAGAGAGTGCAGGGTCTGGAGTCAAGAAGTCCTAAGTTCAAATCCGGCTTCAGATAGTAACTATGTGATTCTGGGCAAGCTTGTTTGCCTCAGTTTCCTCATCTGTAAAGTGAGCTGGAGAAAGAAATGGCAAACCATTCCAGTCTTTGCCAAGAAAACCTCAAATGGTGTCACAAAGAATCAGACATGACTGAAATGACTGAACAACATAAAACTCAGCCCATTGCTGATTCTCCATTAGCATTTAAGTCAACTATAACACAGAAAACATATAAATATGACATGAATTGCTTAGAGGGGGTTTTTCCAAATTCTCTTTGGTCAAACTCTGGAATCTTGCAGGAACTCACAAGGAAACCGTGGAGTGTTTTTCAAGTTGTTTTATACTTCTGACAATTGTGAATTTTTGTTCGAACTTTAAATTTGAGTAATTATATATTATTTCTGAATCTGATTCCCTTTTCAACTCCTTTCATTTTAGAAAAGTGTTCTGTAACCTTCAAAGTACAACAGAAATGAGAGTTTCTATTATCTTTACCAGATAGTGGTACATTTGTCACCAAGTACAATCAATGACTTTATCCAATAGTGAACAAACAGCATAAGCCCTGCCACTGATTTAAGTCAATGAACATTTCTTAGGGCCTGATCTGCACAATAAATAATAATTTACATTTATATAGTGCTTTAAAGTTTTCAATATATTTTCCTTAAAACATACACATGAGGTAGATAGTACAAGTATTACTGTCATCCTCATTTGTAAAATTAGGAAACAGAGTCCAGGAGAAGTTGTGAAGTAACTTGCTAAAGCTTACACAATAAAAGTCAGAACTGGGTTTCAAACCCAGGTTCCTCTTAACGCTAAATCCAATGCAATTTTCAAAATTAAAGGCTTCCTCCAGTAAAACATAGAGGAAAATATTATTATAATTCCCTCTCCTACCTTACTATTCTAATATTTAGATCTTTACTTATCATATTTATTATTTCAGAACCAAAAGGAAGAAATATAAACATAAATGTTGCTTTTATCAATGTACCTCTACATTTTATCAGAATGTAATAACGTATTCAAAGTTTTGTGATGCTATGCAGTAATATGTATTGATTCTATGAAATAAATAAATATTTGCATATGTCCATGGCCCACACACAAATGTTCCTAGACTTTAGATTGTTTGAAAGCCCCCCTTCCCTGATGTAAAGAATAAATTTGCCTTTTCATACCTTTTTCCAACAATACTCAATCCAAGCCCTTTTCCAGGCTTCTTTTGCAGTTCTACATTGAACATGTCATACATGTCCTCCTCCTTATATTGGGCCTCATCCCTGTAGATAGTCAGGCGCACTTTCTGAGGCGTCTGCCTCAGTACATTAATGGCTTCATCATGTGTAGCATTCCTGAGATCGATCCCATTCACCTGGACCAGAATCAGACATGGACTGTGAGAAACTGGGCTCGTGAAAAAGAGTCAAAAAACCAAACCAAACCAAACGAAACAAAACTAAACCAAACCACCTCCTTTTTCATAACCAAGAAGGTCTTACACATATTCTCTAAACACTAAATCCATACCTCTAAAATCTGATCCCCAGCCCAAAGTCTCCCATCTTTACAGGCAGCTCCTTCTTCATAAACTTCATGGATAATAATGGCACCCTGTGGAGTAAGAAGACAAGTTATTTTTTGTGTTCTCCCCACTCCAGCAAAGAAAAAAAAGACACAGCCTAAATTCACCGAATAACATGGGCTGAAGTATTACTGAATAAGATAAAAATATGTATGTGAGAGCACCACTTTTACAAAATAATCTTATGCAAACTATTGTGACATAGTGAACAGAATGGTCAATTTGAGAGTCAGGAGACCTGGGTTCATATCCCAGCTTGAACACTTATTATCTGTCTGACCAGGGCCAAACCACTTCCCTTTTCTGTACCTTGGGTCCTTCACCTATAAAATAGGAATCATAATAGTTGTACAGCATGTCTTATAGGGATGGCAAGATGAAACTGCTTAGTAAATTACAACAACAAAAAAAACCCAAGCCTGTATACAAATATTTGCTATTAATAGAATGTAAAAATTCAAAAGATACTTTTCAAACTGAAATTATTAAGGCACAACAGACAGACATCTCTGGTACTCAAAAATATTTAAGATTAATTTATAGCTATCTAAACTTAAAAAAATCCTCACAGGGTATATCTGGGTCATCTCAAAGGTTATGAATACATACAATTTATATAAGTTGTGGATGACAAGAAGTTTTGAAATCTGAGCATCACAAAACACTGCCAATCTCACAAAACCTTACTATTCCATTTTTTTAAAAAATAATGAGCAATTGAAGCTACCATCGAGTCCAGAGAAGATCAGATGCTCTATTATTTTTTATGTAGTAATAAAATATGGATCATAGTTCTAGAGTTTAAAAAAAAAGGGTATTCTTGGGTTAGTTCACACCAGATCATGAGAGCTAATTTTCAGTGTGAACATCTACCCCTCAGAAATCAGTAAATATTATAAATCAGGCCTTGATTTATTGTTTTCTTGATTACCTGGACTTTAGAAAGCAATAGAGAAAAATTTAAAGATACGTATTATACTTAAAACTGTATCATGCATACATTTTCCCCCCCACCCCGCCCTGAGCCAGTTTGAAGTGACTTTAAAAGCCTTTTAATTGAACACCTCATTTTATAGACGAGGTAATAAGGTCCAGTGAGGATCAGTGAAGTCATATCCTTTGACTCCGCAGCCAGTACTCTCATCAAAGATATGTCTAACTAGAAAAGGAAGCAGGCTGGTTGTATAAAGAGAGGGGATAATGAACAGAAAACCCTAGCATCTACATGTTATTAAAATAATCAGAAGAAGGCCATTGGAGTACCAGATGGACTCTATGGAAAGACATATGCTAACTTGTATTGATAGAAAGGTTCCTGTTCCAGGAGACTCTTAAATCAATGACATCACAGATCCAGTCACTATTCATTTATTATCTATAACCTAGAGCAACCCTGTGAAGAAGGCACAGGCACTAACTATACTGTATAGGTATTCTTTAGCTACACTTTGCAGAGGAGGAAATGTAGGTTCATAAATGTTAAGTGATTTTTTTTCTATGGTTATATAGTGAGTATTTGAACCTAGGTCATCCTGATTCCAGCTCCAGCACTGTGTCCACTCTGCTTGCTTCTTATTGTGAGGTATTTACCACCTTAAATGCTCACCAGCAAAGTGTCTGCTCCTCCAACAATGCTCAATCCAAGCCCAGTGCGTCCTTTGGAAATGTCAATCGTTGTTTCACAGCCAGGGATAATTGGACAGGTCGCTGGGTCAGATGGGAAAGTGGCTGGGGTAGAAGACCTGCTTGTGCCTTAAAATAGAGAAGATAAACTTTATTAACAGATTGAAGAAGTAGAAACTGAGTTAAAGTTGCAAGGATTCATTGATATATTTGGTTCCTGGCAAAACTTCCCACCAAGTTATGTGATGCATTTTTCAGTTTTGTGATTCTATGCAATAATATAAATTGATTCTATTAAATAAATATTCGCCTATGTCCATGACCCACACACAAAAAGATAAATAACAAGATATTTTATTTAAGATATTATAAGATAAATTAAGATAAACAAAAAGATAAATTAAAAGAGCTGAATAATCTCAAACTGCAGGGCACAAAACACCTTCGGCAATTTTTGGTTGGAGACCACACCATCATTTTTACTTTTTTTTTCTTTGATTCTATTCACATACATCTGTGGTATAATGGTTACTTGTCTATAACATTTTAAGGATTATAAAGTACTTTCCTAACTTAATATTCTTTAGGAAATAAATGCAGTATTGTCATCATCATTTTAAAGGTGAGAAGGCCGAGGGCCTCAAAGAAACATGTGAGCTGTACGACCTTGGATACTGAACCTCTCCATTCCTTAAGTTTTCTCATCTACAACACAAGGGGTTTAAATGACATGACCTCAAAGATCTGTCTATGGTTCTATTATCCTAAATCATTTGCTCAAAATCACACTAAGCAGCGTCAAGACTGGGAACTCGAAGTCAGGTCCCCTTTTCTTATACCTAGTGCCTGATTTAATAAGGTATTAAGAGAAAGTTTCAAAATCATAACGATTCTTCCCCTTTGTGTTCATGATGTAAATTAAAATTATATATTTAGTTTTATGATATTCTTCATTTAATATGTAACCCAAGAACTAATTTTAAGAATGCCAAGCAATAATAGCTTAAGTTTGAGATAAGATGTTCTCTTTTTAGAAATTACAGATAGACTACTTTCTTGCTTCTAAAATGGTAAAAACAGGTGTAAAGTATTTTCTTCCCTTATGCTATTTTTACATGTATGATTTCAAATTATTTGGGGAATGCTATTCTGGGAAGAGCAGAAAACTTAATGAAAGGGGAAATTTTCTAGAAAATCTTCAAACATTTTAATGAATTGGCACATGTTCTCTATATAAAGTATTTCTTTCATCAGATACGTACTATTTTGCTTTGAGATACTGTTTTGAACTATTTTTTGAATGTTTTGAACTACTGTTTCCCTAAAAAGCAGTCCAAAAAAATGTGAATGTTTCAGGTTTTTTTATGCCAAAACAGATGAATCCTTTGGGGTTGTTAACATAACCAAATGGTTTCCCTACATTTCACAGTCAAGAACATAAAACAGTTTTTTAAAGTTAAGATGGTGCAAATGCTTTAAAATGTGTTTCTGCATGAATGAGAGGTTTTTATACAAGAAAAAGTTTTCCTAGATAGAAGCACCCACATGTGAAGGAGTAGCAGTAACCCATGTTTACTGCACTTTAATACAAAGCACTTCTCTCACAACCACATTTACCTAATCTCAACTGTGTAGTGTAAGTATTATAATCCCCATTTCAGAGATAAGAAAGTTGTGACTGACAAAAACTAGACAATTTTTGGTTAGGTAGGGTATTTAGTATCTGACTGGAGACTCAAACCTATGCCTCTTAATTGCAAGTCCATCACTTTTTCTATTACATCAAGATGCCCTCACAGTCCACATGTCATGGGATTCTGATAGTGTTTAGACCATGTTATAAAGGAGACCTTCTAGCATTTTCATTAAGCTCCCATGATACATTCTCCCAACACTGACCAGTGCTATACCATATTACATACTACTATTGGTCATGGTATAATGAGATGCCAATACATAGTGGTTTTATTTGAAGTACAAAGAGAACAAAAAGATCCGAGTTTTCTAACCTGTGGATCAGACGTAGACTATAGACTGTAGAGCTTTTCTTTCCATAATAGAAAGAATAATATATCCAGGCCACATCTTCCCTTGAGATCACATTCCCAAGTGGAGTGAAACAAGTCTATGTAGGACCCCCTAAATTACATATAATGTGTAGGACATCCGATATGAAAATTTTGACCTAGGGCTGTCACTCACAAGCATGCTTTTAGAAGCACTAGGTAGGCTACTGCCTTCTTTACAGTGACTATCTGCTTGAATTGGGATTCCTGTATACATACAGACTTCAATCTCTGAGACTTGAAGCTTACAGTACTACCCTTACTTCTGATAGGTTCAGGTTCTGGAGATCCAGAAGGGGGCATCACCGGAGCTTGTGAGATGTTCTTTTTTTCTCCAGTGGATACACTGAGAGTTGACTGGACAGGCTGGACTTCTGGGTCCTCTGCATTAATAGTAAGTTTCACTGTGTTCTTTGCAGTCTTCAAAAGATTTATAAACTGGTCGAATGAAACAAAATTAATTAGCAAATTATTAAACTAAAGGAATCAGGACACTGATATCCCCTGAGGCTTATGCTTTCTAGGATTAAGAGAAGAAATTAATATATTTCACATCCAGTTTCTTCATCTAAAATGTAAACTTTGGACTAGATGATTTCCAAGATTCCCTTTAAGCTCTAAATATTGGAGTTCCTCTATTAGGCTACGTGTATCTGGGAACAATTGGATCTGTGAATATATGACTACAAATGTTACTTTGGTTATAAGACTGAGAGAGGATCTTGTTAGGATCCAAGGAAGTTTAATTATTTTCAAGGAAAAGTAATAGTTATTCAGTCAGCCAACCTGTAACACACACACACACCCACACCCACACACACACACATGCACACACACACTATACATAAATATGCATATACATGGAATTAAACTGATGTATATTTTGCAAACATGCCAATCATATGTGTACTTTCACTAATACGAAGCAGACACACACACCCACGTACTTGGCTATAACTGTTTTATCAGTCACTCTCCTAATTTTATAAAGGTACCTTTTCCACAGGATAGCCCACAACAACTTCATCATCCACTGCTAAGATTTGATCTCCAACTTTGATACGTCCATCCTAAGAAGAAAAAGGAAATTTTCTGATCCTTTTTTTTTTCCTTAGGAGCAATACCCTACCTCTTCTCCATGTACACACTACATTACACTCTACAACAGCCAGTAAAATCTCACCTTTGCTGCTACTCCATGATCAGTTAGACTCTTTATGACCACTCCATTAAGTGTATCTTCTTCACTGATGGCAATGCCCAAACCCCCTTGATCCTAGAAAAATCAAGACCAGAGGAATCAGACAATTTTAAGTAAAGAATTTTAATTTCCTCCCAAAGAAATGTATGCAGGTGTAATATCTTCTGCTTGCCATATCCAACACTTGATAATAGAGAAATAGTTGAAAATTTATTTAAAGTCCACTGTTTAAAGAACTTAAGATCTCTACTCTTCCCTCAAGGCTTTACAATTTCATCCTTAAGATTTGATTCATGTTCTCACATCCAACCCCTTTTGCAACTGAAGCAGAAATATCTGGTTAACTTTAAGTATAGTCTCAGCTACCAAGGACCAGCTGAGCCAATTTGAGGGAGGATCATCTACAGGTGGTTTTACACTGCATGGTGGATTTATTTTGGAGCCATAGAAAATGATCTCCTAAATCATGGAGGGGTTTGGTGGTGCATTAGTGGAAGAAAAATCCACAATGATGAAATCATGTATCTTTCAAAGCACTGAAACAAGTATGTTAAGCAGCTAATAAATATGCATTTTCCATCTAACCAATAATATGCGTGTAGAACTTGGAAAAGTTATCTGAGACATATGTCTGATCTTCCTATATCTCTGGTGTGCCTTTCAGAAAATACGTCCTTTCTTTTCACTCCTCCCCTTCCCTGTCCTATTCTTTTCTTTATGGTCTTCCCACTCAAAATAAGAGCTGATCCAAATGCAGCCATTAATCTTATCCTCCCTGTGCTATCAAGGGCTTAGTATCCAGAGCCTGTTTCCATGGATACTTGAGTTTTGTAATTGCAGGGCAGGGGTGTCCCAAACTCTGGAGCACAAAGAGTCTCACTGAAAATCTGCCTGAGCCTCAGAATTGAACTCCTTTTATCTATAGTCTTCACATTTTCTTTTATCAAAACCAAATGCTTAATAACATCAGCCTGTGATTCTCTTTACTATTAGGTATAACAACATTAAAATCCGACCAGGGCCAACAATACTTTGCAATTTTTGCCCAGATAGGAGACAAAAAAGTAAAAGGGAGGAATAAGACTGTTCTCATTGCTGATTGAAAATGTATACATGTCCTCCCATGCTTCTTTGCAGAAGTGACAGCCAATGGGTGTGGAAAGTTAAACACACTGTCAGACTTGGTTGATATGCTGGTTAATTTTGCTGAATTGCTTTCTTTTGCCTCTCTTTATTCTTCCTTATAAGGGTTGGCTCTCTGGGCAGCAGGGGTTATATTTGGAAAAGAAAGTGATGTAAAAGCAAAAAGATAATAAAAATCTTTTAAAAGTATATATTGGTGCTTTCCCTATGTAACAACAATGCTACTAGCAGCTGCTGTGGAGGTGTAAGGCCAACAACACCAGCACACAGGGAGGCTGCTAGCATAGGTTCTTTGATCTGCTTTTCTGAGGAAAGCAACTTTAATGGGTTTACAATCTCACTTTATTAAACATACATATATCATTCACTTAGTTGAGGAGCAAAAGTCAGCACCCTGAACTTCAGAGAAAACACAAACAGAAATTATATAAACAGAGCAAATAACACAAATCAGCAGACAGAGCTTCTATTTGTCCATAGCAATACATACATAGTTACAAGAGAGAGAGAGAGAAGCACCAACATCTGGGTTGTCAAAGCCAGGGTGCTCCTTAATGGCTACCCAGTCTCGTCTGGTGAAATCACAGAAATGTTCTTCCAATGAGTGAGCCCCCAAAACAAAATTCTAACCTCAAAGTGTATATATACTTCTTCAAAGTCCGCCCACAGAGGGCATCACAACCATGTGACTGGAACTCATGTGACTTAGGCTTTCTTGTGACTTTAGCAGGTCATCAAAGACTCTTCATTAATCAAAGTCTCTTAATTCGGACAAGGGCAAGTCTCAATCAAAGGCACTTGATTACCTCAGTGCTGAGAAGAACTAGAACTCCAAAAGAAAAAAGAACAAAACAAGAAGTCCCACTTTGCTTGCCATTACACCCTACTTTTGGAGAAAAACTCTTCTAGAATGGCAAAGGAGTGCCTGACTCTCCTGCGAGAATTATTACATGCATGCATTTTCTAAGATCAATTGCTTATTCCTTAACTGATTTTCGTTGTCTATTGATTCATAGGATCTCAGAGCTGGAAGGAGCATGGGATCACTAACATAGAGCTGGAAGGGAAATTAGAAGTCGTTGCATCCAATCCCTTTATTTCACAGATGAGACCTAGAGAAACTAAGTGACTTGCCCAGAGTCACAAAGGTAGGAAGTGTCTGAGGTGGGATACAAACTCATGTCTTTATACCTATAAGCCTAATACTCCATTCTCTATGCAATACTGCCTTGCCTTTCAGAATTCACCTAGTTCAATCTATATCAGAGAAAAAAATCCTTATCTAACTCTAAACATAATCTGCCCTACTTCAGGTAGATGCTACTGCCCAGATGCTGATGGGCACTCAAGGACCAACAGGAGTAAGACATATGGATCGCTTCTCTTCTGTCATGCCAGGTCCCATGGCAGGTGCTGGATTTTCTCTTCTGGATTAATTCTGACCTCTTACACCCCACTCCATTCCACTCTACCTCTTCCTGAGGCAAGCCAGATCCTGACTCTGCTCTAGCCCTCTCATTGATCCCACTCTTCTCAATAGCCATTGTTCAGGTACCATTTCTCCTTCCTTATCAGTTTCACTGCTGCCCTCCAGATCCCTAGATATTGCTATCTGATCTGCTACTGTACACTAAAGTCTTCTGGCTTATCAAAGATGTGTTTGATTTCACTATAATGACCATGTGGCTTTTATATGCTTACTAAAGCTGAACATCGTTTTGTGTATTATGCCTCCTAATTAGGATATCTTTAGAGCTGGGACCATCTAGCTTTGCAACTCATTTGCCCAACATAAAGAATAATGCTTGGTATAGTATAAGCACTTAAAAATTCTTTACAATTCCATTCTGTGACAAGCTGTCATTACGTCTGCAATTAAGGATCTTAGTTTATAGGGAACTCAGTTTTGGGTAGCTCATTTCACTTTTGGGCAACTAATATTGTGACTAAGTTATTCCAGATGTCCAGTCACGTCCACCTGTCTGTGATTTCCACCATTGTTCACGGTTCTGCTCTTCAGAGCCTGGAAAGACAAATCATAGCTCTCTTCTACATAATGACCTTTCAGATACAGGAAATCAACTATCAGGCTTCCCTAAGTTTTCTTCTCTAGGTTAAACATCACCAGTTTCTTCCAAAAATATTCCTACTGTCATGGTTTCAATTCACCTCATTCTGATACCATTTCTATAGATATGCTTGTCAATGGCCTCCTTTTAAATAAGGCACATAAAATTAAACTCAACATTCCAAACTGTGGTCTGACTAACAAAGAGTACAGGAGCTACATTCTTCCTTGTTCTTCATATTATGATTTTATTTTAATGTAGCTTGAAAGCTTTTTCCACTGCCACATGACACTGTTGATTTATATACTAAGCTGTAGTTCCTTAAGCTGCCCAAGTCCTTCCTTACTACATGTACTTTTGTCTAACTACATCTCCCCAATTTTATATTTGCATAATTGGTTCCTGAACTCAAGGAAAGGATTTGCATTTATCCCATTAAGTTTCTTCATAATTAGACTTGGTCCATAATTCGCACCCAGGGAGATGTTTTGGGAATTCTGACTCTGTCATTTAACATACTAGCTTCATGTCATTTATAAATTTCATAAACATACCACTTATGCCTTCAACCAAGTTGTTGATAAAAAATATGGACCAGCAAAGTCCGAAGGATAAGGCTCTGAAGAGCAGAACCGTGAACAATGGTGGAAATCACAGAGCCTGGAAAGACAAATCATAGCTCTCTTCTACATAATGACCTTTCAGATACAGGAAATCAACTATCCATCTTGTCCATGAGGATACCACAGAGACTTTGCTATATCCCTTGTTAAAACTCTTTTACACTATTATGGCATTCATATGACCTACCAGGTTAACAATGCTGTTAAAAAAAGAAAAAGAGATGAATCTTCCATAATCTGTTTTCAATAAATTTATGATGTCTAACAGTGATCATTCAACATACCTGTGGACTACCTTACCTTCATATCAGGGAGTGATACTTTAGAATTAACAACCAATAATTTCTCCTAGGGAGCTAGGTAGCTCAGTGGATAGAGCAATGGGCTTAGAGTCAGGAAGACCTCATTTCAAATGCAGCCTCAAATACATACTAGCTGCGTGACCTTGGGCAAGCCACTTCATTTCTGTTTGCCTCAGTTTTCTTAAATATAAAAATGGGATAATAATAGCACCTGCCTCCTAGGGTTGTTGGGTGGATGAAATGAGATACTTGCAAAGTGCTTAGCATGGTGCCTGGCACATAGTAGGTGATACATAAAAGTTATTATTGTTGTTCTTGTTGCTTTATATTTTCCAATTCTATTGAACACAGTAAGTAGACTACCCAGAGTTCTTAAGGAAGGAGAATCTGCTCTCTATTGCTGCTAGAGAAAACTCTCATTTTTCCAATTTAGGGAGTTAATGAGTAGTTAAATTCTTATCTAGGAGTCAAAGGAGTAGACTACCTAATTCCCACCTTAGAAAAAAATAGGAAAGTAAATCTGCTGAAGACGAAAGTCAAATATCAATAATTTTCTATAGGTTTTGGATTTTCCATGCCACTGCCCCTTTCTATTTGAACAAATAATAATGAATTGACTCTTCATATATTGGCAGTGAGTACAGGCATGACATCATCAAGATCAGTCATTTCTAGGCAAAAGACTTAACTTTTTTTTTGCGTGTGTGGAGGTAGTGTTTAGAAAGAGAAAGGAATCCTGGTTCACAATCTTGGGGTAATCTTTGACTCTATTTCTCAATAGTCCTTATCCTTTATCTCACATATCTCTTACATATCCTAACATTTACAAGTATTGTTGCCAGCTCCTCAAAAAAAATTTTGTATCTGGCCCTACCTTTCCACTTTCACTGCAATCAACATAGTTTAGGCCTAGAGTCCCAGGGGTGGGGAACCTGCTAGATTGAGGACACATGAGGCCCTCTAGGTTCTCAAGTGCAGTCCTTTGACTGAATCCAAACTTCACAGAACAAATATGAAGATTAGCATCCCCTCTCTTCATGGGATAGCTAGCTGGCTCAGTGGATAGAGAACTGGGTTGGGAATGAAGAAGACTCATCTTTCTGAGTTCAAATATGGCCTCAGAGACCAGCTGTGTGATCCTGGGCAAGTCATTTAACCCTGCTTGCCTCAGTTTCGTATCTATAAAATGAGTTAGAGTACAAAATGGCTATATCAGAATAGGTAGGAAATAATTAACAGAAGGAAGGCCCTAGAATAAGAGGGATTTGGAAAGGCTTCTATAAAGTGGGTTTTAATTGCAATGTTTTTTGCTGGAGAAGGAAATGATGAACCACTCCAGTATCTTTGCAAGTTGGACAGACTGAAACTAATGAACAACACCAAACAAACACATCCAATATTTTCAGTTCAGAAAAGATTAAGATATAAATGGAAGGGAAGAGGTCCCTTTGCTTAACTTCAGGGTCAGTCAATCAGTCATTTATTAAGCTTTTGTTACAAACCTATTATGAACAACTCACTATTCCTTTCAATATATAATAAAGTTATCATGTAAGTTTTTATCCTTTCTTCTTCCCTCTCCCACCCCCTGCCCCATCCTAGAGATGGCTACCATTAGCACAAATGGTGTGTGTGCATGCATGTGTGTATGTGTGGGTGTGTGCACATGTGTATAACCATTCTATACCATCTTCTATTTATCAGGAGAATGGCGGAACAAGTTGTGGTATATAATTGTGATGGGATACTACTGTGCTATAAAAAATGATGAGTTTGATGATCTTAGGAAAACAAATAATGAAGAGCAAAATGAGCAGAACCAAGAGAATACTGTATTATACAGTAACAAGAATACTGTTTTAAGAAAGACTTTGAATGACTAACTCATTAACCTTTTAGTAAACAGCTACTATACGCCCATCAGAGTGCTAAGGGGGGTTGGAGGGGGAAAAGTAACAAAGAGTCAAAAGATAGTCCCTGCCCTCAAGGAGCTCACAATCCAACGGGGGAAAGCAACAAGCAAACAAATATGCACAGACAAGCTGTACACAAAATAAACTGGAAATAATTAATAGAGGGAAGACCCTAGAATTAAGGGTGATTTGGAAAAGCTCTAAAGAAGAAGGTGGAATTTTAGCTGGGACTTTGAGTAAGCCAGGAGTTAGAGATGAAGATAGCATTTCAGGCATCAGGACCAGTGAGGGAAAATGCTTGGAGGTGAGATGGAATGTCTTGTTCATGGAACAGCAAGGAGGTCAGTTGTACTTGATACCAGATTACCTGGGGAAGGGGAAGATAAAGTGTAGGAAGACTGGGAAAGCTTAGGACAGGGATTAGCTTATGAAGGGCTTTGAATGCCAAAAAGAGGCTTTTGTACTTGACCCTAGAGGTAACAGAGAATAATAAGAGTTTATTGCATATGGAGATGTCATGGTCAGACCAGCACTTTGTGAAAATTACTTTGGTGGCTGACTGGAGGATGGACTGGGGTAGGGAGATTTGTGTCAGGCAGAGTCACCAACAGTTTATTGCAATAGTCCAGTGTTGGGAGGTAATGAGGACCTGTACTAGGGTGGTGGCAGTATCAGAGGAGAAAAATTGAAGTATGTTGCAAAGGAGAAACTGACAGGCTATGGCAGAAGGATTCGGGGGCAGATTTGGGAGAGCAGTTCAGCTTTGGACATATTGAGCTTAAGATGTCTACTATACATCCAGTTATGGGTGTCTGAAAGGCAGTGGGAGATGAGAGACTAGGGGTCAACAGAGAGGTTAGGGCAGGATAGGCAGATCTGGGAATCATCAGCATAGAGATGATAATTAAATCCAAAGGAGCCGATAAGATCACTAACTGAGAGTATAGAGGAAGAAGAGAAGAGGGCTAAGGACAGAGCCCTGTGGGACACCCATGGTTAATAGGCATGATTTGGATGAAGATCCAGCAAAGAAGACTGAGGAGCAGTTAGTTAAGTAGGAAAACGTCCAGGAGAGAGCGGTGTCCCAAAAACCTAGAGAGAAAGGCGAATTAAGGAAAAGAGGGTGATCAGTATCAAAGGCTGCAGAGAAAGGAGAATGAGGACTGAGAAAAGGCAACTAGATTTGGTAATAAGATCACTCATAACTTTGGAGAGAGCAGTTTTAACGGAATGGTGAGGTCAGACTGTAGGGTTTTAAGAAGAGAGAGAGAGACATGTATAACCTATATCAAATTGCTTACCTCAGAGAGGGTTGGAGAGAATTTGGAACTCAAAATTAAAAAAAAAAGAATGTTAAAAATTGTTTTTACATGTAATTAGAGGAAAAAATAAAATATCATTTAAAAAGAAGGAGAGTGAGAGGAGAGGAAGTGGAGGCACCTATGGTAGATGGCCTTCTTTAGGAGTTTTACCAGAAAAGGCAGAAGAGATATAGGGTGATAATTTAATGAGGCTGGAAGGACCAAGTAAGGTTTTTTGAGGCTGGGAAAGACATGGGCACGTTTGTGGGCACCTAGGAAGCAGCCAGTAGCCAGGAAGAGATCAAAAATAAGTGATAGGATGGGAAAGACAGAGGGGGCAATCTATTAGAGGAGTTGTGGAATGGATCACTTTTGAGGAGAGAAAGATTACGAGCCAATGTGTAGATCTGAACTCAGGAAGATGAGTCTTCTAGACTCCAAGCCTGAGGCTCTATCCACTGCACTACCCAGAAGGGGAGTGCCCTGGTACTTGTTCTTTGTTCAATATTGGTATAAATGTTACCTGAAGGCCTGGGGCAGAGGGAATGGAAGACTATTCTAGTTTGAATATCTATCTCTTTCCAAGCTATAAATGGCTTGGATATAGATTAATGATGAATCATATTGCTTCTGGCATGCTGTTAGTTTCCAAAAACAGAATGTTATATTAGTATTATTTTTCTTTGAAAACTTAATGTCTGTTAAGCTAAACAGAGGGAAAACACATTTGTCTCATCTATTTAATATGGAAGGTATAAAAATCTGGAGAGTTGAGGAGCCTAAATTATTCAGAATGGCAATCTATAGAAATCATTAATTCCCTGCTTCACTTCTGTCAGGGTAGATACAAGTGAGTAGCAAGAATACTTATGTGGAAAAAAAAACAAGTCGATGATAGATCATTCCAAAAAATATAAAGTAAATACGTAAGGAGGCAAATCAAGATGTCTAGGGATAAAGTTGCTTATACTATAAAACAATGAGCAAGGAGAATAGGGATATATGTACACAAAGTAATTCTTGTCTTCAGGGCAGAATCAGAAATGAGAAACTCAGTAACAATCTGCTCACTCTGCTTGTATTTGGCTGAAATGTTTGTCTGACAAACTGGAAAAGGAAAATTCTATGTGCTTCAATGAGCAGGTACTTCTCAATAGTGCAGGATGTGCTAATAATAATTCTGACTAAAATATATGATTTACATGCTAATAATATCTGATATTTTAAAAACATTTAAATGCTAAATTGAAAAAAGTTAGTCTCAGAGGGATTCCTTGTTTGTAAAAAATTTAAGTTTCTAGATATTTCCCTACATAAGAATATATTACTTTTACACAGAATTCTAAAGTTTTAAAATTTAACATATACGGGGGTATGCTGGAGACAGTTCTAATTAGCTTGGAAGAGAGGACTGTTAAATTTCCAGGGTTAGCATTTATATCTCAGTAATTGGTGATCTTGGTAAATCAGAGCTTGATGTATTGTTCTGTTGACACCCTAGACTTAAGAAAGTATTAATAATGAAGATTAAACTTAAATGTGTGCCCTGCGCGCGCGCACACACACACACACATATACACATACACATACATGTGATATGTATATACACATATGTGTATATGTACATACACATACCACACAATATATACACCCCCCCACATATCACACACAGACACACACGTATGTATATTCCAGAGATGTTTTCAGTTGCTTCAGTCATGTCCAACTTTTCGTGACCCCATTTGGGGTTTTCTTGGCAAAGATACTGGAGTGGTTTGCCATTTCCTTCTCCAGCTCATTCTACAGATGAAGAAACTGAGGCAAAGAGGGTTAAGACTTGCCCAGAGTTACACAGCTAGTATGTGTCCGTGGCTGGATTTGAAATCAGGAAAAGGAGTCTTCCAGACTCCAAGCCTGGGGCTCTATCCACTGCGCTACCTCGCTGCCCCAAACAGTTTGTTAAAGATTTAGCAGTACACCCCTGTTTCACTCTATAAACATTGATGATGATGATGATGGCGACTGATGACAATAACTAGCATTTATCTAGCATTTCAAGATTTGCAAAGTGCTTTATATACATTATCTTATTTGCTCTTTCCAACACCCCTGTGTTTATCTGATGATGGAAGACAGAGAGTACAATTATTACTCTCACTTCAAGTATAAGGAAGCTGAGGCTCTAGATGCTAACTGTTTGGTCCAAAATTGCAACAACAATTCTCTTTACTTTTCTTATTTTAATCCATAGAGGCAATTAGCAAGGCTAGGAAGACCTAGATTCAAATATAGCCTCTGACACAAGCTGACTAGATGATCTTGGCCACTTTTCTTCCCAGTGTGTTAGACTAACTCTCTAAGATTCTCTGTTTCAGAGAATGTGCTACCTTGCGTCAGCAGACGTTCCTTCATGCAGTAGTTCTCTGTATTAATGAAATCACAAATCTAATCATCCTTTAATGATCTGTATAAACCATAATATATACATATATATAGCATATGTATTGAGTATAAATGCATACATATATTTTAAAATACCAATATATGTGTATATATACATACACACATTATCTATCTGTCCATCCATCCATCCATCCATCCATCCATCCATCCATCCATCCATCTTTACTAGATCAACACTGAACAAACTTGGGTGTTAAATCTCCCAGGAGTAGTAAAGTGAAGTTCTTAAGGAGTGAGAACATGAATCATTAACAAAGTTTCTTTCAATAGACTGTGTAAAAGTTTTCTTCTCTTCCAAACCCCTATCTCCTAAATGAAATGTGTTTTAAGTCTGCTTAAAATAAGTAAAATTGGAGTGATTCACTTGTACCTTGTAGGGAAGATTCATACACATTTCCAAAATAAATAAGATATATCAGTATTGTAAAATTGTTCAGGTTATAATCCAAGTTTAATAACTCAATACTTTAAAAATGTCAAGTTCTTATGGTCAAACTGAATGCTTATTGCTGTATACATCTAGGTTCCTAATGCCATAGAAAATGAAAAAAAATGTGAAGGCTATCTTTCAAAATGTACAGGATTCAATTATCTGTCTTTCTCTTTTCAGACAAACTCTAAGAAAAAGCCTCCTCTACTTCACTTCTCACTTATCAGCCTTTTTACAATCTGGCTTCAAATCTAATCAATCAACTGAAATTAGTCTTTCTTTATTGTATTTATTTTCTTTATATTTAAGCTATACATACTTATCTATGTCTTTTTGTCTCCTCTATTGGGCTCTGAGTTCCTTACAAGTAGGGATTATTTCATTTAATGTTTGTTTCTCCAGCATCTAAAGGCAGTGCCTGGAACATTACAGGTCCTTAATAAATGTTTGAGTGTAATGGGCTGACTTTTGGTGTCCATTATAAGTGGTTTCCCAGTAAAGTGATTTCTCTTTTAAGCTATTACTTAGAAATTGTTTTGAAAAAACACACAAACTCCATGGCTGTTTAAAGTAGATTTACCTTGGGAAGTTCCAGATGATGAACGTTTTTAAAAGAACTGAAATCTACTGCGATCACAGAACTGGTGGTACTCAATTCAGCCTACAGGAGAAAAAAAAGAATGAAAAAAAATTCAAGTATATTTTCAAACAAAAATACCCATTTTAATCAAAACCATTCAATGGAGTGGAGTTATTATCATCGTCATCATTATTATTATCTTCCAAATTGAGTTGCAACATTTTATAAAATAAATTACCTTCAAGGTTAAATGATTTTCCAAGGTTGCCTAGAATTTCTATGACAAAACTTTATAGAAAGTCTCTAACGCAGTTTCTTAACCTGAGATTCATAAACTTAAAAAAATTTTTTTTGAGAACTATATTTCAAAGTAATTGGGTTTTCTTTGTATATATATATGTATATATCTACATATATATATATACATATACACACATATAATCACATTTAAAAACACTATTCTGAGATGGCTACAACACATATAAAGTTAAAAATCCCCACTTTAAAAACTCAAATGCTGAAACAGCAGGTCCTGCCTCAGCATCTGTCAACCTTTTTTTTTAAATTTTTTTCCTCCTCTAAATGAAATCAATCACTATTTAAATGTGTCAGTTTGAAAACTGTAGACATGCTCTATTTTTCTTATAGTAATAATAATCGCTCTCATTAATAAAGTGCTTTTTTCCCACATGAACATTAGTCAGCTGTTATGAACAGCAATATGTACTTTTCTTCCACACAACTTCAACTGTAAGAGAAACAAAGATTGCAGCAGACATGGTATATTGTCATTGGATTGAGAGAACTTAAAAGATTTAGTAAAAGCTGTCTGTTCATTTGAACATGTATCTACTCAGTAAGTGGCACCATATAGAGGATTCCAAGGCAGTACAAGATACAGAACAAGTTTGTGCTTCACTCTGCACTAAAAGGATGACATTACAAATCAATAACACACTACGGTGTTTAAGGTGATAATGGTGTTGCCCCCTTTGGACCATACACGGTGCTTCCTTTGTATCTCTTAACTCTTTATTATTTGAATCTACATTCTAGTTAGAAATTTGCTATATAATACAATTAGAAATATCTTTGTATCTATATTATGTTAGAAATATTTTGTATCTATATTATAATTAGAATTATTTGTACAAATACTTCTAATTAGAATATAGATACAAATAATGTATAACATGTTATACATTGCTATGATAAAATTATAGTAATTTGTTAATACACCATTTCTCCCTCCTAGACTATTAGCTCTATAAAGGAAAAGTCCATCTCCTCGAGCACCTAGAACATTTTTTATACTTAAGAAATGTATTTTTTGAATCAAATAAAAATGAATTGATGATTGTGAATGACAAATATTGGCCAAATAGTAAACCCTAGTATGACAAATAAAAGGCTTTTTAAATTTGCTTTAATAACTGCATGAACCAAAGTTTGTGGATTAGTATAGAGAATTATTAAACCATTACTAAAATTTGTAATGGTGTGCAAATTAGGTAGAACAAGCAATTTGGTATCATTTTGTGATGGTAATTGTATGTACATGCATGTGTGTATATTTTTGCTACCGCCAAGATGATCCAGAACCTTTTGACTTTGATCAAATAAAACAGAATTTAGCTGATTTTCCCAACTTAGTTTTCTTGTCAGTTGACTGCTAGATTTTACATCACACATGTATGCTTTCTTGCTGTGCTTTAATTCTACAGCATTTAAGAATGAATATTACTCCAAAGAAACATGTAAGATCTGTGGTTCTTAATGAGCACACTTCAGTGACAGAAATCCAAGGAGTATAATTCAGGCTAGATGTGGAAAAACTGGACTGTCAAAGGTACATTTAGTATGATAAAAAGTATTGTTTCGTGATGAAGAATTAAGTCAAAATAAGGCATTACATAATGCTTTAAAGTCTGCAGAGCACTATGCAGTTATTATCTTCACAACCACCCTGGGAAGTACTGGCATTATAATCCCATTTTACAGATGAGGAAACTGAGGCAGAGTAACCTCTGTGATTTGCACAGTGTCACACAACTAGTAAGAATTAATGAGGCCATATCTGAACTAAGGTCTTCCTGACTCCAGACCCCAATGTTCTATCCTCTGTGCCACCTGGGTATCTCACGCATTAAAGAATTAAAGAACACGTGGCAAAAGACTGGAAATTTAATGCTAAATCATATAAGACAAGTGACTTCAGTAAAAAGAAGACATACTATACATCAAAAGATTTTTAAATATGTAAAAAATTAAGGTACCTATATTAATTAACTTGATTGTTTTACTTTGTCCTTACCACTTTAAGCACCACCCTACAGAGCAATTAACAAAGGTCCTTTCACAAAGAAATAAAATATGTAACTAAGATACCTCCTGATTCTGAAGAGCCTCTACAGTAGAAGGTAAACCTTCCAGTGCTTTACCAGGACAAACAGCCATTTGATTCACTGCATCTTTATTTCTAGAAAACAAAGTATAATCATACTAAGTTCAATTTAAATAACACATTCATCTACAGTAATGGGTGGCAGTTAGGCCCCCAAATAAAAATCCGTGACATTTATTTAAAAAAAAGACATTTTGTTTTTCATCCATGCTTGAACACAGTAGACAACTAATTAGTATTTGTGGAATAAACAGAAAAGAATTTACAATAGACTTTCTAGCTAAAGCATTGGGAAAACTAATAGAAAAATAAGGCTTACCTGATAAAAATGATTTTTACTTTTGATGGGGCACATTTAATTATCGATGAGGCATTCTGATGGCTTCTTCCATATAAAATTTGCCCATTTATCTATATGAAACAAATACAGACTGGCCTTGAAATTTAGATTTCATTAAGTCATAAAACACTACTTTACAAACGTGTAACATGTTGTCACTTTTGATCATTCTGATGAAATAACAGTGTCTTAACATTTGATATATATGCATATATATAAACATATGTACGTGTGTGTGTGTGTGTATGTAAGCATCAATCTCTGAGAGTAGAAATAAAGATCATCTCTCTTTCTCCTTCTCCTCTGTTTCTCCTTCTGTCTGTCTCTTCCCCGCGCCCCCCATCTCTATCCCTCTTTCCCTACACCATACACAACACACAGTTTAATGACCATGCAGTGTCTAAGATTAGTCACCATGTGCTCTGGTAGTCTAAGGCATCTGTTCAGGCAAGCAGGAAGTCACTGGAGCTTGCCGTCTTCTATTAGCTCCAGTCACTTGCGATCTGGCTCTCTCATCAATTAACAGGTTACTCAAATTATTCAGAGAATCTTCCCGCTGTGACGGCTGCCAGTTTCCCAGTACCTAACAGGAATCTCAGTGGTCAGAGTCCCAAATGAGTCTCAGTTTGACTCAGGGGCAATAGAAGTTCTAAGATGTGCTCATATTTTATACTACATTTTATAGTGCTTCATTTTTACACAGCACATTCCTTACCACTTATCCTGTGAGATATGTAATGAAGGAATTATAATTCCCATTTTATAGATTAGCAAAGAAGGAGTTAGAAAGGTTAGATGACTTACCCATGGCCATTTAGGTAAAGCCAACTTAACCTTCAATGATCAATGAGACCCTAATTTTTCTTTTTACAATAAAATGATAGAAATGAACTATTGCTACATTGCAAATTGGTGCTTCTATCATTCACTAGAATTTTTCTTGTCTTCAGAGACATTGAGCAGTACACCACAAGAAACTTACCTCTAGAAGTTCATCTCCAATCTGCAGTCGACCATCTTTTCCAGCTGCACCATTTGGGTCAATTCCAACTATAAAAACACTCATTCTTGATCGATCTTTATTTCCAGCAAGACTCAGCCCCAAACCAGTTCGGCCTTTTTCCAGTTCAATCATGAAGAGTTCACCTGCTAGGGTTCCATAGCGCTGAAAGATATTTTCTATATAAAATGGAAAGTGAGCACATTTCAGGAGCTAATTATATCTAAAATTTTTGATCATCATTATTTGGTTTCAATCTCCAAATGCCACTGCCTACTTTGTAAGTATTATACATTTTATACTATTTGTTCAGTTTCCTGTCATTTTCTTTTTTAAAAAGAAACTGCTTTAACTTAAATCTAAAAAAAAAAAAAGAAAAAGAAACTGATTTCTTTTGCAACAACTTTGGCAAAATTAAAGAATCTCCCTCCTTTGCCTTTTGGAATGGCTAATTTTCTTAGAAGCTTTTTTTTTTTTGAGAGTTACAAACTAATTCGGATATAATTTAAATTAAAGTCTTCACTATGCATATGGGTAAAGGGACACATTGGGATATTAAATTGATTTGTTCATCGTAATGGAACTAGTTAATGGCAGAACCAGGGCTAAAACCCAAGTTGCCTGAATTATCTATAGAGATAAATCTTGCCTTTCCCTGATGGAAAACTTCTTGTACACTAGTGTACTTTTCATGAACATAGCAAAACAAATATTCTTGAGGTTGTAATCCTGAAAACATGACTGTAAACAGGAGTAGCTCTTGGAATTCCCTTTTATTTTACATACCGATAAATAGAGTAAAAGTGAAATTTGTGGGTTTCTCACATTTACAAAGTGAGAAAGGATTTAGCTTTCAGGTCCACTTTACAGCTCACTCACTAGATCATGCTGTCTCTATGTTGAGGCCAAAAGACGACAAGGATTAGACTATCTACCAATTATACATGCATACCAACTATAATTAATTGCAAACAATTTAATCATCAAAGGGAGCCCATTTATTCTTGCTTTCATGGAAGTCTCTTTGTAGTAAACACTATAAATGGGAAAGTCTGTATAAAAAGGATTTAAAAAAAGAAAGAAAAACATGATTTGTTGCCTCAGGAATGTGTGTTGTATTCAAGCAAAACCATGAGTAATTTTCTTTTTCAGATTATTCTGTTTAGGGAAACTATGGACCCAAACCTTGACCAAGCTATCTCTATTTTAACAACACTCTTTTCTAAATACCATCCCAACAGAACAACTTACTCCAGCTGTAACCAAACTCATCTTCTTTGTCTCCATCTTCTGAGACTTTGCTGGAACATGACTCTTCAGTATCACTGCTCATTCCAGAAAATGTTGAAGGAGGGGGCAGAGACAAGCTGGGGAATGAAGTCTTTTCAGGCTCTGAATCCAACTGACTAGATGCCTGTGGAGCACAAGAAGAATGCAGTAAATATGTGCAGTCTAAGGACCAGAAAACTTCACAGAATGAAAAAAAAAGTATGAAACAACAACTATGACTTTGATGTTTCAAACACATTGCAATTAGATTGTGGAATGAAAGATGTAGGGGAAAGTGATGGCATTCAACCACACATATACAATGATAGACAAGATTTAAAGTCCAAATGTACTTAATACAGCAAATATTCAAAGTCCAATTTAATAGACTGTTATGTTTTATTTTTAAAGTCAAGAATCATTCAGTTTTGAAGGCTGAAATGACTATCATAGGAAATTAGCACAAATTTCCCCTTTAAAAAATCCCTCATTCAAATTTTTTTAATAAATATGCAGATGGAATGGGTGAGGCTTGAGGGGTTTGGCAGGTTCTTTCAAGAAATTAAAAGGAAGTTAACTGAGACATCTTACTTTGAAATAGTAGCTCAACTGAAATGCATACAAAATATATACCTTAGATTTATATTGAATTTTTGCATGCATTTTTCATATGCCCCTTTTATGAAGGAAATGAGCTTTGAACTCAGGATTCTCAACTCTACAAATGAGAAAGCATACAAAAAGTGCTCTGCAACCCTTAGAGCACTATATAAATGCTATCATTACTATTCCTTCTTGACTCTTATCTTTGTGGAATCAGAGAATCTTAGAATAAGATGGAACCTCAGAGAAGTCATCTAGTCTGACCCCAACCTGATGGTTCAACCTATAGACCCATTTTTGCATAGAACTTCATAGTCTTAGAAAAATGAATCCAGGTTAATACACTAGAATACTAGTACCTTCAGAGGAGGGGCAAATGTGAAAATATTTGCTCTAAATATAAGTCCAAAGCAAGATATATACATACGTACATGTGTATGTATGCACACATATATGTCACTTTGGATCTATTTATATATATGTGTGTGTGTGTGTGTGTGTGTGTGTGTGCATACTTATAGTTATCCAGCAGATAAGCAATCATTAAACCACTATTAAAGTCAGCAAAGTGTCTGGGTATACATATATATACATACAATTTTAATACTGATTTCCAAAAAGAGGAAAGGATCCCAGAAATGTGAGTACCATGAGCTTTCTGCTAAAGTTCTTCTTTGTTCATGAAGTGTCTCTAAAATTACACTGATGATTTTCCTTTTTCTCCTTCCTATTACACTGTTACCTGTATTTCATCTTACTCTTCATTGTCTCTTACACATATATGCCTGGGAATGGACTAAAATTTATTTCTGTGGCAACCAACTTCTCCTAGCTCCTAGTTATAAAATATTAGGTGCATAGTAGGTGCTTACTGATTTTTGATCAGCTGTTCAAATACACAGCACATGATAGAATAGTGATAGCAACCAGAGCTGTGATTTGATTAGTATAGAGACCTTCTGGATGAGGAAACTTTCTCTACCAAGGTAAAACAAAATCTTCTCTGCAATTTGGTCTTAGAGAATTTCCTAGAGCAGTGGAATCAAAGCAGGGGTCATTAAACCATACATAAGTATTCCTGCAAACCGCATATTGACTTACAAAGCCATATATTAATAGTATCTGTTTTATTCTATTTTTATTTTGTTAAATATTTCCAATTATATTTTAATCTGATTTGAATGGCACTCCACCAGTGTATTTGACTTCTCTGGCCTAGAGAAGTGAAATTAAGTGACTTGGTCTGGGATACACAGGCCTGTACAAATCTCAATCAGTACTTAAGTCCAAGTTCCCCGGGTTTCAAGGATGGCTATCTACCTACTATACTGAATTACCTCTCATGACAGTATGCTAAAATAAAGACTATGTTGAGTAATTATGTGTTTCATAGCTCATAGAAACAGAAGGGGATTTAGAGGTAATCTATCCTCACATTACACAGATAAAGAAAATGATACCCAGAAAGAGGTTAATTGATTTGCCCTAGATTACACAAGTAGTTTATGGAAGAGAATCAGGATTTGAACTCAGTTTCAGGATTTCAAAGTTCAATGCTCCAAGTTCAATCCTTTTTTTGAGGACACCACGAAAATAATTCAGAAAAGGATACCAGAATTACAAAGTATAGAAGGGTTATTATTATGCATATTAACTGCCCTGCCAAAGCAAAGTGCTGATCACATGATGGTTTTGCAGACTGCTGCATAACAAAGGTTGCTATGTAATGATCTTTTCCATTAATAAAATGTTGTCTAACCAGCCTGCATATTGATGTAACAAATGAAGCTTCTACAATCTTAAAAAAATGTGACGTTGTTCCAAACCTCACCCAGGATGAGTTTTGTATTAATCTTACATGACTCATTTGATTCAGTCAAGTTTTATTAATAATAAATTGTATAAATGTCTCTGAAATTTTTCAGTTATAGAAAA
This sequence comes from Trichosurus vulpecula, assembly GCF_011100635.1. Classification (NCBI taxonomy): domain Eukaryota; kingdom Metazoa; phylum Chordata; class Mammalia; order Diprotodontia; family Phalangeridae; genus Trichosurus; species Trichosurus vulpecula. The sequence continues at coordinate 94,594,527 of NC_050581.1, forward strand.
GGGTAACAACTTTGTGATAAGTAGAAATGATGGAAAAGTAAGAATTAGGAAAATTTTGCCAAATAAAACAATAAGCAAACTTAAGACATAAGCTTCCCAAAACTCTAAGAGAATTTTGGCAAATCTAGAAATGCAGATTGTATGGCTCCCAAAGAAATTATGGTATGACATCTTATATAAATGAGTTCTATTTAGGCTGGAATGTAGTTAGCAAACTTCTCTGCCTGGCATTCTAGGTCCTTTCCAGTCTTACATTGATCCCCTTCGCTTCATGGAATATCTGTTACAGCTAAAAATAGACTATACTTTCACCTACCCTCTACCCAACAACCAAGCTTTGAACACATTTGTACTTAAGCCCTATGTGTGGAATTTCCCTTCCTTTTTCCATGTTGAATTCTTAACAATCCTTTCAAGCCCTGCTCATGCCAACTCCATCAAATTCCATCCTTCATTCCTAGGTCAGAAATTCCTTTTCTACCTTGAACTTGACTTTGCTTTGCAACTCTGATACACGTGCTGTGTAATGTTTATTTTAATTAGCTATATGTGTATCTTATCTCCCACAGGGTCTATGGTTTATCTAAACTTCCTATGTCCCCTAGTGACTATGACAGTTCTCTGAGCATAGCAGCAACTTAATGTGTATTTGCTGAATGGTATCTTCCTTGGAGACATCAGCTTGTTAAGCTAAAGTAAAATCTTTCAGAAGTGTAAGGTATGAAGCTAAATGTTGCTGTAGCAAAATTCATGAACTCTTTAAGAGCACCCTTGTTACTAGAAGAGTGAATGGAGTTTAACCATTTCACTAACACTGACACATTGACTTCATTGAGCTTATGTAATTAGCTTATTGTTGGCACTGCATATTTCTTGATGGTAATGATAATCCTTTAACATGCATATTTAATAGCTTTCAAGATAGCAGGTAAGGTAGAAAACATAAGATATTCAGAAAATATTACATGCTACATGTATACACATACATGAATTGTAAACATCAATCACAGCACACTAAGTGCAACACATGCACTTATTCATATAAAACTACACACAGAGACAAACCTTAAATGGTGTGGGAGCAAAAGGGTTAGTTGGGGAACAACGGAAGGTAACTCTACCTGGATTCTGTACACCCTACAGTAACAAAAAATAATATTCCACATATTATGGATTATTATCATCAACTTCAATTATACACATTCCTATAGTATATAATCCCTTGCATGTTAAAGATGGGTAAAAATCTGCTGTAATTCATGAAATACTTCCTGATAGACATGAATGGCAAATTCAACCCTTTTCATGATCAAATACCAGTATACAGTTTTTTTAATGCCTGCAAAATTTTTCTAGGTTTTCTAAATTTACTAGAATATTAATTTTCATATAAAGTCTACAGAAGCAGAACTGGGTATGCTTCTTCTTGGTCCAGACATTTATCATCAGAACATTTTATAAAGATAAATATACTCATATATCCACTATTACATAAGGAGGGCAGATGTAGACACGCTATTCTGTTACTACTAAAGACAAATCTGTGAACGTAGTACTTTTAAGATTGTTTTCAACAGTGCAAAGTTTTCATAAATAACTTTTCATAAGTTAAACAGAAAAAATAATTTATTTACAGACAACATAAATATCAATAAACCAAAACTACACAAAAAAGACAGACAAACACATAACAATCACCCTTACTGTTCAGAAGGGACATCTAATAGCAGTTGCAAAAATGAACTGGATCTAGTAAAAGGTATTTATAGACAATTTGTTTAAAAGAGTATTTGCATGCCCACTAGAAATGCAAAGAAGTTTTTTTTTTCAGATCAAATTTGGCAATGTAAATTAAGAACACACTAAAGCAATAACAAAGCACACAGAATTTTTTGAAAGAGCAATTGCAAGCCAAAGGCATTATCCAACCTTGTCAGTGTTGAGCTGCAGAGAATCAGCAAAGGGGTTAGTGCTGCTGAAACTGTACTTAGTGTGAAGGTTGTACGGCAGGGAAGGCAAGGGGGGTTTCTAAAAGGAAACAGAAGAGGACCTATGAAGAACAGCAGTTCTCAAGTATGGCTTCAGAGATCAAATGGAATATATTCTATTCTAAGTTGTATATGTGTATGAATATATTTAACTTTTATTTATTTCATTTAATTTTTAATAAATAAATAAAATTTAATTTCATTAATTTAATTTAATTAACTTTTATTAATATAATCAGAATAGTCTGAAATTAAAAATGTTTAAGCTAAAAATAAAATAATTGTTCTTTTCAAAATGTTAAGAAATGAAAATAAGGTATTCACATGGGTCAAAACCAGCTCATAAATTTAAATCATGGCCTCACCCCCAAAATGCCTTTCTATTATTCATTGTTATTGTATAAACAAATACATAAATACACACACATATATATATTGACATATAGCCACCCCCATTATATTTTAAAGTATTGTAATAAGTACATTTGTTTCCTCATTTCAGAAAATAGAAATAATTATATATTTCACTATGTATGTATATATTCAAGTATAAAACATTATAGTGTGCCAGTTCAAGAATTTCCACAGCTATGCTCTCTTTCCCATTTTCCATTGTACTTTTATTACTTTTATTAGTTGTTGAGGTTACTTCTCTGATTATTTCATGCTTAAAACAAAAACAAAAGGTAAAGAAAAACAGTTGAAGAAATAAAATTTCTCAATTTCTATTTTCCTCTTCCTTTTGCTGGGGATAGAGGGAATGAGAAATGGAAGTTGGGAAAGTTGTAGGTGAAACCCAAAGAGGAAGATGGGACACAGAAAAATCAACTTGAATAAATTTCCCTGTAAGGATGTGAAAAACCTCAGGAATATCTTATGAAAGTTCCTTGCAGTCTCTATTTTTTAATGATCTATTTTAGCTAGTATTTCTAGAGACTAATAAATTGAAAGGAAATTTGATTGCCCACCATAATCCAGCATTTCCATAGGCTTTTTTTTTGGGGGGGGGGAGATATTTCCCTAGTGTTAGAATGACCCCCACCTCTACTTTTCAAATTCTCTTATTCTTTTATTTCATGTATCTTCTAAAGGAAAAATTGCATACATTTAAAATTCATTTCGGCTCTAGTTAGATGTTTGTGCTATTTCTCCTCATAAAAGCTTTGTTGGCAGGCATAATGTAGGCTATGGTAGAGTCATGTGCCATGACACTGCACTCTGGCATGATTGTGTTCTAGTGAACCATTCAGATGCAAATTTCTACTAAAGCTTATGCCACAGTCTTCTTTCTAACTGCTGTTCTCTTAGTATTTTCCTACAAAGGGAGGAGATAAAAAATAGACACACTCATGTTTTTGCTCCTTTCAGATTCTACTGGGCTTTTCAATAAAGTTTTTAACTTAAATTCTTCATTTTACCAAGTGGGAAACTATTGGATTTTAGTCTCATTGAAGACAGGGACTGTCATATTTCAGCGCTGCATTACCATGGTCTAGCCTGGTGACTTATACGACTTACACATGTTGTGTTATTCAATAATACTTGTTGCATTAAAATACCAAAGTTAATGGGGTCATTTATCAGTTTCAAAAAAGATGAAAAAGATGATTAGGGAGCAGACAAAATACCCCAGGTCCAATGATTGAATCTTCTGTAGCAAAGAAGGTGGTTACTCCTGTAGTATTTTAGCAACAAGAACTTTGTTGCAGTGGTTCCCGATGTTTAGTTGTTGTTCTTGGCAAACTCCTTTCAATAACAGTAACAACAACAACAAAAATGTGTTGTGAATCTCTAGGACAATTTAATATACTATTTATAATATTCTGCAATTATTTACTGCATAAGGCACCATTAAGGAATTCTACCAGGAGCTCCTCAGAATGTTGTCACAAACTCCCAAAGGGTTTATGAACCAATAAATGGGAATGACTGGTTTGAAGAGATGAGAGGTAACATGTTACAGTAACAAGAACGCTGGACATGGACTGGAGTGAGAATTGGATTGGAATCTCACTTCTAGCACTTCTTAGGTATGAGCCTGAGCAAACTATGTCCTGAACCTTGATTTCTTTAATTATAAAATGAGCATAATAATATCTATAGATTATCCACCTCGAAGGGTTGGTGTGAAGATAACATGACATGTAGAGTACAATGTAAATGTCAGTCATTATTATTAATAAAATCTGATGTGAGATTCTCTGGTTGTCTGGTCTAGAGCTATAATTTCATTTCTGGAAGGAATTCCTGGAGTAGAAACTTCCTCTACTGATGTAAACTGTCAAATCATCTGTAACAGAGTTTCCTGGGGCATGAGAAGGGAGGTGATCCGGCCATAACTGCACATAACTGTACTCTACATCAGCCTACTTTTCCTATGAAGTGTTCACTCTCCCCATGTAATACTATGGAAAACTTCAGAAATCATAAATATCCAGGAAATGGCTATATTTATCACTAACCAAATTTCTTAAGTTTTTTTTTATTCATAGGTTATTTGAGATTAGAACTTGGCCCTGATATTAGATTATGGAAGAAGAATATGAACACAGATGGAATGACAGATCACTTAAAAATTATTATTATTATTACATAAAGATTTATGGAAATAGAACAGGATTCATATTGAAAAATCAATGACTGCCATTAATGCTTATATCCTCAATGGCCATTGAGAGCAAACTGGAGGATTGTTAACTGGGGGAAAAAATGATAGGATTGCAGTGGGAGAGAAAAGAACAGAGAAATTTGGCTCTTTTTGCACTGACTGAACCCACTTCAAATGGGACACTGGTTCAGTGAATTCATCAGTCTGTTGCGCACCATTCTGTTGTGTGTAATGCTGCAAAGTAGAGATAAAGACCCTGCCAGATTCACTGGTAGTTATGACTGTTAGGACAATTCACAAGCAAACTTGTCTTATACCTATAACGGGGAGGTACGTACTGTGGAAAAACGTGCGCTAGTGAAACTCAAGTACATTTTCGTATAGATTAATTAGGAATAAGAATATAAACAACAGCAAGAGGAAATGTCAAAAAAGGTAAATAAATACATGATGAATTATCATTAAATCAATTCACATGAGATCTATTTTCAACTCTTGCAAGAGTATGAAGCAATGGGTAGATGGACTGAGGACTATATGGATACTCCTAAGATATTTAAAACCAAAGAGAAGAAGTACATCATGTAAACTGGGAGCCATATGGAGGGTTTACCCAAAAACATAGCCAAAAATCTCATTAGGAGGTGTGGAAGACTTTTGTTTAGCTGAGAGGAAAGAATATCCATACCAAGTGAAAACATGGACCCATTCAAATATCAAAGCACTACATTGTCAGGAATAAGAATACATTTAATATCAAAGAAGGGTATCTTTTATCTGTGGTAGAGAGAAGTTTGGTCTTAAAACATTAAGAAGCTGTGATTGGCACTGAGAGAAATGTTTATGAAGCTCTAAAGGTAATCCTGTGAATTACTAATCAGCAGTTTATATTATTGTCTCGAATGTAGAAGTTGGGAAATAAAAAAAAATAGCTTTAACGTCATTTAAACAAGCAATGCCAATGTTATCTTGCTGTATCTATGTTTAACACAACAAATGGAAGCATGAATGTATCAAGATTTATAATTATTTAAACAAGCTGAAAAGCATTTATATGGAATGCATCATGATGCTACCCTACCATTTGGTAGATTTTCTCAATTGAACAGATAATTATTATCTAACAATAAACAACTGGATAATTATGAATTGCAGATGTGAAGATAGCTACTTAGAGTTGGAACTATTAAATTAATTTCTTACAGTCAACCCAGCCCAGAGCTACACCTGTCCTGACAACAAAAGAAAGAAATAGTAAGAGGAATCCAGTATTTTGTTTGTCACTTAGGCCTCTGAATATTAACAATTTAGCTTTCCAGATCACATGGCACAACCTATTTGTTGGTGTTCCTCTATAAACCAACAGGCCCAATGTTCAGGAAAAGGCTAGTACTCATATCCCTTTCTATTACATAATTTGATTGGAAGAATTTTACATTTTACTTTTAAATGACTAAATAGAGATATTTAAACTTATTTTTAAAGTGTATATGATGTCCCTGAGAGAAATAATTATTTCTCTCTTATATTAATAAGCAATTAATATGCAGGAGAATGGTGAAGGGGACAGGGGGGAAGAATCCAGTTTTTTGGTTTTTTTGTTTTTTTTGCTTTTCTATTTCCTTATTCAAAGTTCAGACTCTCAAGGACATTTCTGACCCTGCCCAAAGAATTCACTCCACCCAAATCATCTTATCTAGATGGAATTCTTACCCCACCATTGTTCATAGATCATTGACTTGGTGGAGGATAGATCCTTTTGTCTAGGTCAAGTTTTCTTGAACTTTTTCCAAAGTCATGTCTCCAGTTCCTTATTAGAATAAGCCCACCTCTCATTATGATATGCATCCTCTTATTAATTGTTAACCAAACAGAGTTGATTTCCGGCCATTGGGAACACTCACTCTTTCAAGGGTATATGAATGTAAAGTGGCCTACATGATTTGTCTTTAGTTTATGAGAGAAAGCCAAATGACCATCATTTTATTAACGATCTGCTAGCCATAATTTATATAATTGATTATTAATTACCCAGAAATTATGCTCTTAGACTTTTCAATACATCACATCCCTAAATGAAGCCAGCTATGAGAAAATTTCAAAAAGAAATTAAGCCTAAAATAAACGTAGGTAAAATAAACACACTGTTGGCCTAATGCTCATTATTAGGTTTCTAATGTCTAAAGATAGCATTTCTGTTCCCAAAACAATTCATTAAACATTTTTTTTAAATCACTTTACCTGAGATGACTGATGGTAAAATGGGTTAGTAGGTTTCTGCCCACAGAGAGCAGATGCTGATGAAGTGCTAGACACAGACTCTGGCTGGGAAACAAAAGTTATGAAACCACTAGTAAATAGACATGCAGTTTACACAGAATCCATAATGAGGAAGTTTAGTTTTAAGTGGTGCACACAGATACAGAAAGGCTCATTCACATGTGATCATAGGTTTTAATTAGCGGAGAAGTTCATTTGGAGAATAGAATTATGAAAGTACAGTGCTCTCTATTGCTTGTTAAGATATTATCTTTGGTAATCACTGAATGTTCCATTTATCTACTACTATGCTGCTTTTTTCTTTAATGAGTTTTCCCTATATCCTTTGTGACCATAATAGATTCATGAAATAGTCTGAATCAGACCTCTAGGGCCACCAATACATCTTGTTGATAGGCTTTTTCAACAGGACTTTTCAAGTTTGTAAAAATGAAACTAGAAATTATTTCTATATGGATTCTGCATCGCAAATAAAAAATAACAACCTTGCAACAAGTTTCTTGGAGATTTCAAGAATCACTGTCTTTGTTTGCATAGATAATTGGACCCTTCATTAAACTCTAAATCAAGGAAGATTTTCATATTCCTCTTCTACACTTTGCAGATGCTTACCCTCGTTCTGTTTATAATGCTCTGTACCATAAAGAGTACAGGGTTGCCTGCTTTCCGTATGGCTTCCACAGCTTGTTCATGGCTTGCATCTCTGAGGTCCATTCCATCCACCTGCAATGGAAGGCCTCAGCTTAACATTATAAGAAGCTAACGTGAAATGGAGCATTTTGTAGGTCTCAGGAGTGAGAATCATTTATCAGGAGAGCGTCAGGAATATCTGTTCACAGCTTTGAAAGAATTTTGGCATTTTGGCACGAAAACCAGCTTTGTTGAGAATTTGGCTGGGTCTATGCATTTGCCATAAGAAATTCAGGACTTCCAATAAACCTGATTGACAAAAAGGAACTGAGAATTCTTTATTTTTCTTAATACTGCTAAGTTATTTCTTAAATAATGAACACATGATATAAACTCAACAGTTACATAACTCTTATTGTGAAAATCTTTTAACTTTTTTTCTTTACCAGTTAAAGATGGCTAAATATAATATTTCCTGCGGAGTAATGAAGATTATTTCTCCTTTTTCATTCATTGTCTTTTTCTTATTCATTACACAGTTCCTCTGATAAAGAAAAACCTATTCTGGTGCCCAAGAATAATCAATATTATGCAGTAAGGTTAGTTTTGCAAAAAGAGGTTTTTTGCAATAGACACAATAGGTGCTGGAAGCCAAGGAATGTGCTTGTTTGTTAGTAATTTTTACACAAATAGCCTTAAAATAGAAGTTAAAGTTATGTTTTTGTCTAATATAATGGCTTGTCTGAATCATAACCAAATGACAGAAAACAGAGAAAATAAAAAGAAACAGTCCGAAGGCCAAATGCTAATCCTGGTGTGAAAATAAAGAGAATTGTAATCATGGTTTCATCATCTCCAGTGATTACAGTTGTGGTATATGCTAATTCCAAACAGCAAAGTCAAGGTCAACAGGGACAAATCTGGAATGGAAAAAATATGAGCAATATGCATAGAATATCATTGTCTTTAGAACATGAATCATCTCCATTTATACTAGAAAATCTCTGCCAGTAAAGTGGTCTGATTACCTAATTGTGCGCTTTCAGTGAACATTAACAAGACTTTACCTTTCTTTAAGAACTCCCATTCTTAACAAATCAGGATTTCGTAATTGAGATATGCCATTGACTGTCGAATGTAAGCATATGAGAGTGCCCTATTCTCTAACCGCAAGGGGCAAATGTGACTCCCTCTTTAACAGAGGATGTCCATTCAGACAACATTATGCCAAAATGGAAGTTTGCTTCCCTCTGAAGGAGAAGTTTTCAATATGTTATCCTTTCTGGTTGAGTCAAGGAACTTTAGTGTACAGGACACATGGAGGAGCTCACTTTGTGATAGCGTAAGAAAGAAAAAGGATATTCTTAGACTCCTAAGACTTTTTGGAAAGGTGATCAGTAGGCATTTTAACGATAGGTGAGTGACTGTGAGTTACTGAGAAGGGAAGTATCGTCAAATAGAAAAGTCCACCATTCTCCAATCTGCATAATCACAAAATTTAGAAAAGAAAAGAAAAAGAAGGGAGCTATCCATCCTCTCTTCCAGATAGAGAGTCAGTGACTTGCACAAAATCAAACAACTAGGATGTTTAGAAATGGTTCTTTTTAACTCTGAGGTTGACTATCAACACAGTAGCCTGCCTATCACAGCTTAGGGTCCTGGTACTGGAAGGTAACATATTTGCTCAGGATCATGCAGGCATTAAATGTAATAGATACAACTTGAACTTGGGTCATCCTGACATTGACGTTACCTGATTCTCTCTCTTTGGGATAATTTAAATTTATGTCTATACATACAAAATACATATTTATGAAAGGTAGTGTTGCACAGTGGTTAGAATTATGGACTTGGAGTCAGAAAAACATAGATACAATATCTTGCCTCTGACTTTTATTATCCAAGTGACTGGAGACAAGCCATACTAACCTCTCAGTGCTTAAAGCAATTCCCAAGGGCTTATCTACTAAATAAGAGGCTCTTTGATTAGTTCCCACCCTTGGTGTTCTCCATACTGACAAAATCCAACATTCTAGCATACATATTTATATATTTTCTAAAACACAGACATCTTTGCAAATGCTTAATTAAAGGTTTTGGCCACTATATGAAACATGGATGACAGAAATTTTTTCCTGTGGGGTACAAGGGGAATTAAAGATGTCATAAGAATGATTCACTAAGAAAAGACAAAAATAATCAAATGAACCTGAAAGAGAAAAGTGTTAATATTTTCTTTGCTTTTTCCAAAATTTTGTCAATTTAAAATCAACAAATTTATAGTTTTGTAAGCAAAATCAATATTTCTTTTTTCTTTCAGAGGGGTCATGAATGGGTCTCCTATGAATAATAACATCACCAAATACATATATGCATTTTTAAAGGTGTAGAGGAAATTTTCTCATTGACTCAGACTGGGCTCCACTATAATGTTGGAAAAATAGTGAAAATTTTTTCCCTTAGAAAATAAAATAAAATATTCAGCATAAGAAAATGACATTATAGGATACCTCTACTATTCTATCTCCAGTTTTTAAGGTTCCATTTTTGCCAGCTGGACTATCTTCCAGAACATGCTTAATGAAGATACCCCTCATCACTTCACCGTTGCTTAGCCGACTTCCCATCCCACGTCCACCAACGATGCTGATGCCCAGGGATTTGTTTGGTTCTCTCCACAGCTCAACCCTACCAAAACCAAAAAGAAACAAAGGTTTTGTATTCATGTTAGTTTTGCAGCAGTCACTTGTCCAACTTCCTGAAACAACCATTTATATGTAATGAGTTCTTTCTTTTCCTAAATACTTATTTCCTGCATGTGGCAAATATTCTGAACTTGTTTACAAAGATTTGCAAATATATGCAAGGAACATATTTGTCTCCACTAAAGTTTTACCCTAGTGCTTCACTGGAGTATGGGAAGGAGCACTAGTTTCTCAAAAACTATGTCAGCAAAGCATAATTTTGAACATTTAATAGGCTAGAAAGACTTTGAATATAGGTTTGGCAAAGAGTTTTATTTCTTTCATCTGAGGCCCAGCCCAATGAAGTCAGGAGAATATCACTATTAGGTTAATGCTGAAGGTGATGAATTTCTCAGCCAAAGCAGCTAGCTCACTCAGGTGTAGAAGGTTGTGAGCAGTATTTGTAGAAGGAATACCTCTATCAGTACAGCAATGGGGGTCACAGACAGTGAAAGAACTTGCCCACAAAAGCAGATTTTGTGTATGTGGGGGTGCATGTAGGGGTACTGGAGGAAGGAATGAGGAAGTGAAGAGAGAAGCATCAAACAGGCAAATTTAAGTGAGGAGCTGGAAGAACAACCAAAATAATTTGAGAGTGGACGAGTGCAAACAAAAAGCCTTTCACTTACACCTGTATGCAGGTTTGAATATAAGGAAAATGGCATAAAGTGCGAGGAGGGTTAAGAAGAGTTACAACTTCCCTAAAGTTGGCAAACCCCACATTATAATGAAATAGCTCCTATTTCTACAATGCTTGAAGGTGGACAAAGGGCTTACCTCACAAAGAAGTGAGGTCTGTAGTGGGATTAATATTATATTCATGTTACAGTTGAAGAAACAAACTCCTTTGTTCAGTGATTACTCGTCTCCTGGGTTTCACTCAAGGCTCTTTTTTGAGTCTTCTTTTTTTTCTCTCTAGCCTCTTGGTTATCTCAGCTGCTTCTTTGAGTTTAATTAAAATTTCATTGCGGATGATTCAAAGCTCTACATATCTCTTGAACTCTAATCCTAAATCTCCAACTGCCTGCTACCTGCAGATGTCCCATCAGCATCCCAAAATTTCCCGTGTTTCAAATGGAACTTAGCACCCCCCCCCCCACCAAACCTACCCATTTTCTAAACCTCTAGTTCTTCTGCAGAGGTCCTCATATTCCCAGTCACCTGCCTGGTAACCTTGGAGTCATCTTTGATCCTTTCCTCTTCGTTTCTCTACTACATTCAATTCTATCTTTCCTTCTAACCACAAAGGCATCGTTCTAGTTCAGGTCCTCAATCTGAGCTTTAGCACTCCAGACACTATTCTTACAGGATTGGGCCATTCTCTTGTGTATATTATTTGATAGCTGTCTCTTCTTCCACCTTTTGTACATGTCTTTTACAAATTCAGTTTGATTGGTTAGTTTCCTCTTTGGCTTTATACAACTCCCTTTTTTCTTTCTTATTGTAAATACTTATTTTTGTGTCTTCAAAATTTCATTCACAATAACTTTCCATCCCTCCCAGGCTGATTTACCCTGTAGGACTTTAGGCCATGGTATTCTATCTATATTTCTCTGAAACCTTTGAAATCTTTTTTCCCCCAAAACAAAAAGCACATGTCAGAAAATGCCTGCTTTTCTTTTTCTATATCAAAAATTCTAAGAGATGGCCACTTGCCCTCAAGTTTCCAATCATTTTTATCCCAGTAACCACTTCCTCCTTCTTAGGAATGAGTTCAATAATTGCATTCCTTCTCTACTTTCTGAAGGATAAAATTATCACTGAGACAAATGAAATAATTGGTTTCTCTGTTTTGGGCAGAGAGAGCCCTAACAGATGTCTGGATACATGAAGTTTTCCCTCAACTATTAGATCAAGGTCTCTATATCAGAATTGTGATCCCCAAACATCTCATCTATTTCCAACCTGTTCAGATGATCTATAATCTATTTCAATAGCACTATCATTTCTGTCTCTCCCTCCACTGATTTCTTCCCAGGTACTTTCCACCATGCTTCATATTTCCATTCCATTTCCATTTTCTAAATATACAACACTACTTGCTAACCACCTTTTATCTGTTCTTGATCTCTCCTCATGGTATCTTCTCTTTGATGAAGTCCCACTCATTCCTGAAATCCCAGTCCAAAGGCTCCTTATGAAAACTTCCCAAATTGTCATCCCCCTATTACATAACACTTGCATAACACTTACCTTTATGCCTCTCTAATGCATTTATCAAGTAGCAATAGACATCACACCTGACTGTGCTTGTGCACAAGATATAACTCCTACTAAACTATAGGTCCATGATGACTAAAAACTTTCTATCTCCTCTTAATATAACAACATGCCTAAGCACAGCCCTCTGAACATAATAACCACTAAATAAAAATTCCTTAACTTGATTTTACACTTTTTTTCTAGATCCCCTGAAATTGGCACTCTGTGACATCTTTAAAAGAAGCACATATGTTAATTGTTCAGTCAAAGTTTATTTAATAAGGTATGAGTTCTTAGTTCTGTTCAGCCAATGGCCTGTGCAGATACCTTGTTACATACAAGGCACTGCTCAAAATAAGTCATATTTTGATTATTTAGAAGAAGCTGTGAAGCAATTCTTTGTATTTATCCTTTAATGATATGCTGTCCTATGCTCTTATTTAACCACTCTGTATTATCTCTTCTAAGGACAGATAGCATTCTTACATTTTTCTTCTATGCTCCAAATTACCAATCAATCTTCTAGCCAGCATTCAACAAATTATTATTAAATTAAATTTAGTGGATAAATAGTGATAAATACTTCATTTCTCAAACATATAAAAAGTGAGTTAAATTTATAGAAATAAGAGTCATTCCTCAATTGATAAATGGTCAAAGGATATGAACAGGAAGTCTGTAGACAAAGTAATCAAATCTATCTACAGCCATGCAAAAAATGCTCTAAATCACTATTGATGAAATAAATGCAAATTAAAACAACTCAGAGCTACTACCTTACAGCTATTAGATTGGCTAATGTGACAGAAAAAGAAAATGACGAATGTTGGAAGGGATGTGAGGAAATTAATACACTAACGTACATTATTGGTGAAGTTGTATACTGAGTCAACCATTCTGTTGAGCAATTGGCAACTATGCCCAAAGAGCTATAAAACCATGCATACCCTCTGATTAAGCAATACCACCACTGGGTCTCTATCCCAAAAAGATAAAAAAAAACAAAAAGGAAAAGGACCTATTTATATCAAAATATTTATAGCAGCTCTTTTAGTAGGGGCAAAGAATTAGAAATTGAAGGGATGTCCATCAATTGGGGAATAGCTGAACAAATTGTGGTGATTGTGATGGAATACTATCATGTTTTAAGAAATGATGAGCAGGATGATATCAGAAAAACCTGAAAAGACTTGCATGAAGTGATATGAAGTGAAATGAGCAAAACCAGGAGAACTTCGTACACAGTAACTGTAATGTTTTATAATGACCTACTATGAATAACTTAGGCATTCTCAGCAATACAACATCCAAGACAATTTTGAAGGACTTATGATGAAAGGTGCTGTCCATCTCTAGAGAGAGAGAGAACTGGTAGAAACTGGATGCAGATCAAAGATACTTTTTCTTTTACTTTCTTTATTTTTCTTGGCTCTTTTTTGGTCTGTTTCCTTTCACTGGATAATTTACATAAAAATGTGTTTTGAAAGACTACACATGTATAACCTATGTCAAACTGCTCACCTTCTCAGTGGGGAGGGTGAAGGGAGAGAATTTGGAACTCAAAATTTGAAAAAAGTAGAATGTCAAAAATTTTTTTTTTACATATAATCGAGAAAAGTCAAATCAGTTGAATCCTAAGCTAATCTGTTATAGCTTTTATTTCATTCCATCACCACATTTGCTAAAAATAAAGCCAAAAAAGTTTTTAAGAAGTCAACAAAAAGATGTCGCTACTCTCATTCAGTGAAAAAGAGTATGCCCTAAACTTGGAATTTGAGGGTCTGAGTTAAAACATTGACTTTGCCATTTACTACCAGTGTGATCTTGGACAAGTCACCTAACCACTTAACAGCTCTCTGTCTCAGTTTCTTCATTTGTTAAATGAGGAGATTCAACTAGATGACTTCTTTTGTCCCTCCTATTCAAATTCTAAATATAAAGTCATGATTCATACAGCCTTTTCACTCCATGAACTTCCATCTTTCCCTAAGGGCAATTAAGGCAATTAGAGAGATAGAGAGATAGATAGATAGACAGACAGAAGCATTTTAAAGCATTTACTATGTAGCCAATCATGATTAAGTTTATGATCTATTATTCTATTATTAAAGCTGTTCCTAATTTATAGGAAGCAGCTTGATAATAGATTTTTAGTTGATTTTCCCCACCCCAATATTTAATCAGTCAAATGAAACATGAATTCCACCCATTTGCTGCATTTTTTAAAATCATAGAGACAACAAAGATTTATACATAGCAAGGATTTGGGGAGATGAGCAAAGAAAACCACATAAAGTTTTCTAACTTTGAAATATTCTTTACATTTAGTCTTAAAATTCTTTTGCTAAAAATTAGTTATACCTAATATATCTTGTAATGATACCATGACCAGGCTATTAATTCTGGTCTTCAATAATCTTCTCAGTTCTGCACTCCATTTTTCTACATGTTTTCCTATTCTTTCCTCCCAATCCCATCTCCCAAATCTTGTTCATTAGTACACCCTTGATGAAGTCAAGAAATAAAGCTATAAAAAGCAAAGTAAACATTAGCTCACACATTACCAAGACTAGGTTTTCAATCATCTCAATATAATGAAAACTAAATCTTTCAGTTCACATATTTGTTGAGGAGATATAGTCTGGCATAGTTACAAGAGGGCTGCTCCTGGAATTAGAACAACTCGAGTTCATTTAAGTTCAGCTTTGGATACATACTCAACTCAATATCTTTTCCCTCAAACTCTTCCCTCTTCCTAACTTCTCTGTGACTTTTGAAGGTACCACCACCCACCAGCTACTGAGGCTAACTCTAGCTGTCATCCCTGACTCTTCTCTCTCAAACCCCCAATATCTTATCTCTTGCCAAGACCTGTCATCTCTCACACGTTTCCTTCTCTACTCTGACGCTGCCACTACTCTAATGTAGGCCCTCATTACCCCTCACTTGGACTACTGCAATAACCTGTTGGCCCATCTGCTTATTTATGTCTCTCTCCAGTACAGTCTCAACGAGCAAAGTGATTTTCTTAAAGCATAAAACGGATCATGTCATCACCCCACCCTACTCAATAAAGTCCAATGCCTCCCTATTATCTTCAGAATCAAATATAAAATCTTCTGCTTGGCATTCAAAATCTTTCATAACCTAGCCTCCTCTCCACTATTCTAGTCTCTTTATACCTTATCTCCCCTACATAATCTGCAATCCAGCGATACTGGCCTCCTTGCTATTTCTTGAACAAGATTCTCCATGTTGAGACTCTGGACATTTTCACTTATTCCCCCTGCCTGGAATGTTCTCCCTCTTCATCCCCACTTCCTAACTTCCTTCAAGTCCAAGCTAAAATCCCACCTTCTATTACAACCTTTTCCTAATCTTCCTTAATCTTAGTAACTTCCTCCTGTTAATTATTCCTACATATCATGCATATAATTTGCACATAGTTGTCTTCTCCCTTAGATTTTGAGCAACTTGAGGGAATAGACTGCATTTTGCTTTTTTTTTGATCCCCAGTGCTTACAGCAGTGCCTGGAACATAGTAGGTTGGCACATAATAAATATTTATTGACTGATTGATTCATAGTTTTTATTATAATTATTTGTTTCTTATTAGCTCCATAAAGACAGGCATCAGGTATTGTTTAAATCTGGGGATTTCCCCAATACCAATCATGGTACTCTACCAGCCCTATAATAAACATACATAGAATGAATGAACGAATTGACAAAAGAATGACTATACCTTTGTGGCACATTGTTACATATTTAATGTGCTTTTGTATATACAAAGTTGTAACAGCTAAACCACTGGACATCAAAGTGCCCAGAGTATGTATATGGGAAAATACCATCATACTTAAGTAATCTGAAATCACACATGGATTCTCTCTTTTCTTTTTTTTCAATTTATGAAATGAAAGCATTTTCTATTGTAGTGAAGAAACCTAAAGAGTGTGCTGTCTAGATCCACAAATATACATCCTAAAATCCCTGCAAAGACTTTTCTCAACCAGAAACAATACTCACCTCCTTGGCTGACTCCAGTTACTACTGTAGGCTGCATTCTGAAGCTCACTTTCTTCTCCCTCTCCTTCCTCACGTTCTGGGAGTTCTGGGATCTCTCTGTGAAAGTGATGCACTGAGTACTTAAAAAAAAACCCCACAGACTTCTTACCACTAGTTCATCTGTTTCAGCATGAGCATAAAGCCTATGGAACAACTGTTTGTTTCAGCACTGTGAAGCTCCTACTCACTCAACTCCTCTGCTATGTGACTGCAGTCAAAAGCAAGAGATGATGATAAAAAGGTTTTGCCATAAGCATAGTCAAAAGATATAGAATAAATCCCTAAGCCTAGAGTTCTTATTCTGGGTCTGTGAACTTGTTTGTTTCCTTTAAAAATTATTTTTTGATAACCATATTTCAATCAAATTGGTTACCTTTATTATGTGTGAAAATATTATTCCGAGAAGGGGTCCATAGTTTTCACTAGTCTGCCAAAGATATCCGTGATGCAACAAAAGTTAAAAAAACCCTGCTCTAAGAATAAATGTGGATCCTGCAAAAATCTGTTTCTCCCCTACTGCAATGGGAAAATATCATCTGAGTTTTAAAGGAAAAATGGTTTCTTCATTCCTTCATTTATTCTGCAAATATTTGCTGAAGGCTTACTCAGAAAAAAGCACAGTTCTTGGCACTCTGGGAGGTGAGGACAAAAAAACATGCAAAGCATGCTTCCTGTCCCCTGTCCTCAAGTAGCTTACCATCTATAAATCAATACTTTCAAGCTAACCATTCACAAGCATCGGTTCAACAAAAGCTTTGGGAAAAAAAACAAACAAACCAAGAACTTTAAAAGCAAATGTTTTTTCCTTTAACTATAAGAGAAAAACAGAAGATGCTTATAGTACAGCTGTGGCCCATCTGGAGTTACCAGACACACGCTACACTTCCTTACATAGGAATTTGATTAGAATACAGACTGTGTTTGGATTTTCCCCCTTTCCATGTCTGCTACAATTTTGCTTTTACCAAATGCTAACTATAAAACAAAACATATCTGGATCTCTGATAGGCAGTAAGTACAATAGATATCAGCAAGGGAATGCTTTTTTCTTTCCTAAAGAGAAAACATAGCCTGTGTCACTTGGAAATTACATTTAAAGCCTACTGAAATAAAGTATACCAGGGGCTTATTTACAGCTGGAAGCCTGCTAAAAAACAGTGCACACTCAAAATGGACACATTTCTGTAGCTTCACTGAGCTTTCCCACACTCTGATGCTCAAATAAATCAGTGCAGGATAAAATGAAGTTGCAGCAAGAGGATGGGTGGAAACAACACCAGACTGAATATCAGAAAATCCAGGTCTACCATTTAGTACTTGTAGTACTTCAGGCAAGTGACTTAATCATTTTGGGTTTCAGTCTCCTCAACTATCAAATGGACAGGCTGGAATTGATCAGGAGTCTTTAACTCGGGGTCTGTGAATTTGATTTAAAAAAAAACACATATTATGATATCTGTATTTCCATATAATAGAATTCCTTTAAAATCCTATCAATTTTACTTAAGCCATTTAAAAACATTATTGTGAGAAGGGCTCTGTAGAGTCCATCACACTGCCTAAGGGGTCTATAACAAAAAAGGTGAAAAATCTCTGGCCTAAATGGTTTTTAAGTACCTCTCCAGCTCTAATATTCCTTGAATCTATAAAAGGACACAAACAGAATCAATCATTTAAATGATTGGTTAAAATCTAATAGTATATGAAATGTATATAAAGACTTCTATAAAGAAAACAAAAATAACTAGCCTTATAAACATAGAGAAAAAACGTTTTAAACGAGGAAAAACTTGCCTAGGCTATTCCGGAATGTTAATCTTGTAAAAAGTATGTGTTTGGATTTTCTTTCTGTTTAACATAAGAGTGTTACAAAGTTTTAGTGTAATAATTTTTTTTCCAGATTTGAAATTTGGGAAATAGTTGTAGAAGTGGTTTTGATTCTTTTCAATATCTCATAAAATAAGACTTTTTGTATGTTAATGTATAAAGAAAATTTAAACAAGGTTATTTTCAATTTGAAAATTTTGTATAATTAAAATAAATTCTTCTGTATTCATTACTGGTATGGTGCCACTGCAAAACTTTAGGGTAGAGGATTATATTTTGCTAAACTATTTAGTTAATTAAGAAATCCACAAATCTTTTATTCTCAATGACATTTGTAATTATAAATAAAATGACCTATGAAAGTTAATATCTTCCTAAAAATCTTATTTAATAAACAAAAATATTTCCAGACATAAAAAAGAAATAGTTTATGAAAAAAGGGACTTCATCAAGTGTTCTATTTTACCAGTAGCAAATAGGTTTTACCTTAGAATAGCTATCAAAACAGATGATTATGTTATTAAACAATGTATTATTTTTTTTATTGCCGGTACTTTTTGGGTTCATAGTATATTTTCCATATTTTTCTATATTTTCTAGATTAAACTTTTCCTTAGTATTAGGACCCTTGAAAAGAATGATTCTAACGCTGCTTGAAGGCCTCTATGTGAGTGGCATTACACAAAAGTTTAGTTGTTCAACTGTGTCTGACTCTTCACAACTCCATTTGGGGTTTTCTTGGCAAAGATACTGAAGTGGTTTGCTATTTACTTCTCCGACATTTTACAGATGAGGAAATTGAGGCAAATAAGGTTAGGTGACTTGCCCAGGGTCACACAGCTAGTAAGTATCTGAGGCCAGATTTGAACTCAAGATTAGTCTTACTAACTTCAGGCCTGGCACTCTATCCACTGCAGCACCTAGCTGTCCATGCAGAAGTGTACAGCATTCTAATAATCTACTTTAAAAGTAGAAAAACAAATTTTAGAATAGTTGCTCACATTTGGAAAATATGAAAGAGCTCATGCTTCCAGCTCTGTCCCTTCCACACAACTAAGCTCTAGGATTTGAATGGCAGCATAGATATGAGTGGAAATGTTGAGCTCAGCCATGGTCTTTCAGTTTTACTAAATTCTTTTGGTCCAGTTACTAAGAGTATTTCGATTACCTGGCAGTGTAAGATGAAAACATATCGAGCGACATTGCTTCCCCAGACTGGTGTCCTAAATTTGCTCGGTACTCTTCCAAAAGCTCCGCAGGCACATATGTAACCCTAGAAAATAAGAGATTACATCCAAGTAAAAAGGGGTAGCAAAGATTAGCAGAACGTTGAGGAAAAAATAAGAGAACCTTCCAAAAGGGCAAAAATGCAATGTCAGCATCCTTAATAGTCATATTCATAGAAAAGTTAACCATCCTTCTGAGCCCATTATGCTAAAAAGTGTAATATACTAAAAGAAACCAAATTAGGAAGTTAAAGAACCTCTGAAAATCTATTTGTCATTTGTAATTAAAGTAAACAATTTTTAAAAGGCTCTCCCCCATATTTTGAATGCATTCTTTCCTCATTCCTGCCCATTAGAAACTATTCCTTTATCTTTTCTAGTAAGCATTCCCTGAGAAATTTCCCTCTCCTCAAATTTATGGACTGCATTTTTTCTGGCTCTTCTCTTGCTTTTATCACATTCTACATTGTATCATACTGGTGTAAACGTAGTACACTAAACCCCAATTAGACTGCAAACTCGTGGAAAGTGCTTATCATCATTATTATTTTCATCTTTGGTATCTCCAGTACTGAGCAGAGCTAGGCACGTAAAGGCACTTTAAAAAATGTGTGTTGAACAAAGCTGAATTAGTAGCATTGGCACATGAAATAATGCCCTAGAAAAAGTCACTTACTATCATGGCCTCTGAGTGAAGGCAATTACCAACTTTATGCGATTTGGCTTGAGTCCTCATCATTCAACTCACAATGATTTATCCAATAGCCTCTTCGTTGACGAATGTAATGGCTTTTTATCAAGCCTCATATTTCTTAATTTTTTGTCATCAATTGACACTGCTGAACACTTTCTCCTCTCTGACCTGGGATTTTACTTTTATTTTACTGTTCTCTCTTAGTTTTCTCACCTATCCAACTATCCCTTGGTCTCCTTTGGCGGCTTATCATCTGCATCATGCCCCCAAATAGTGGCTATACCCCAGTGCTCTTTCCTTGGCTTCCTTCTATTCTTGCTCAACACTCTTTAACTTAGTGACCTCATCAGCTCTCAATAATTTAATGATCATCTCTATGCAAATGACTGTCAGATCTATATATCCAGCCCTAGACCTTCTCTTGAGCTATAGTCCTACATCACCAACTACCTATTGAACGCTTTTAATTAGATGTCCTGTAGGTATCTCAAACTCATCATGTCGAAAAGAGAACTCGTTATCTTTTCCCCAAAATTCACTCTTCTCTCAAACTTCCCTATTTCTGTCAATGGTACAACCTCAATTTGCATCCACAGAGTGCTCCCTGACTCTTCACTCTCCCTCATCCCACATATCCAATCAGTTCCCAAATCTTACTGTTTCTACCTCCACAACATTTCTCAAGTGTATCCCCTTCTCTCCACTGACACATCTACCACCTCAGTTGAAGTCCTGAAAAACTCTCATCTGGACTATATCCTCCTAATGTATTCTCTCTGTCTCATCTCGCCCCTCTCTATTCCATTTTCCACACAGGTGACAAAGCAATTTTCCTAAAGTACTGGTCTGACCATGTTATTCCTTTTTAAAAAAAATTATTTTATTTTTAAATTATGAAATAAAACAAGCATTTCTATAACATAGCATAATAAAATGATGACTACACATGAAACTGCAAATATTTGTTAATAAACTTCAGTGATTCTCTATTATTCTAACATCAAATGTCAGCTCCTCTGATTGACATTTAAAGTCATTCCTAATCTGGCCCCAACCTCCATTTCTAGCTTTACTGCACATTATTCTCCTTCATGTACCTTAAGTTCTAGTCAAACTGGCCTTCTTAGTGTTTCAAACACCACCCTCCATTTCCTTTGCATAGGCTGTCCCACATACTTAGAATGTACTGTCTTCTACCTCACCTTGGCTTCTTATAATCCTTAGAATAATGCAGGACTCAATCCTAGCACCACTTTCTTGATACACCAAACTGTTAGTGTCCTCCTGGCCTAAATCAACTTGCATCTAATTTGCACATACCTATACATGCACATATCATCTCTCTGACAGAATGTAAGCTCCTTAAGGGCAGAGCCTATTTCACCTGCATCTTTGTATATCCAGCACATAGGGGATGTTTAATAAATGCTTGTTGATCGAATATCATTTAAGTAGCATTGGTTTTCATTTTGTGTTGCAGGAACATAAGCAGCCAAATCTTTCCATTGAAAGTTCACAGGAAACCATGATAGTAGTGATTAATAAATGTTGAAATTTATGGCAATTCCCAAATAATAATAAGGCTTATAATGATTTCTTGGTATTGGAAATATGAAAAGCCACGTGAAGCATCAAAGTCCTCTGAACTTGTCCAGGTTCCAGGGCACATCAAATTCAGCAGCCCGCTGCACTAGCTTTGTCTATCCAGGACTACTGCTACTCCTTCTGGACATCTAAACCAGTCATTTTAATTAGCAAGCACTATGAAGGACCGCATGGAAGCCCTACCAAGTGGTGAGCCTCAGACTCTGAAATATGACAGCAAATTGTTTAAACTATGTCAAAAATATCTCTTTTTCCTTCACAAACTTCCTCTAATGATATTGAGAAAAAGTTAACTTGGCATATAAAATACAAGCATTCATTTGCTCATTCACTAAATGCTCTTGGAGTAACTATTGCACTGTGCTAGGTACTGCCTTCAGTTGCTTTGTGGATTGCTCAGTATCCCACTGTGGGCAAAGTATTTGGCTTTTGCCCCATTATGTTACTTAGTGCACCATACTTTGGGCTCCCTAGTTGGAACTTGAGCTAGAGATCAATGAGTAGTGGGGCAAGTTAAATACGTTAAATGAGATCAAGCCTGTGTATTCATGTAACTAAAGTGTACTTATGGACCAACAACTGCATGATACAGAGATTATAAATAATGTGAAAAATACCTACAAAATCAACACAAGGGTGATATTTACATGAAAATTCAGTATTTTCTGGCAGGTCTGAGGATTATCTTTTTATGCTACTCATGTGATCTAATTTATCAAATGAAGAAATTATATAGTTTTAAGTGGGAGACTCTATTCCCTTTCACCTTTCAATGCCCATCACTAGGTCCTGTTAATTAGCATGTTAACCCAAAACACTAACGTATTATGTAGATACACTCTTACCTAAGATACATCAACCCTATGGAACCACTTGTATACATTTTTACCAGGTGATGTACATTAGCCAATGAAAGAGGAAACACAATTTATTGGATTTAGTTTCAACCTGGAATTCAGGAGAACTAAAAAATTCTAGAAAAAAATTAATAACTGTTTAATCTTAGGCATGGCAATTAATTGTGTGATGGCATTTTAAGGAGGCATGCCATATGCTAGACAAATGATAGAGCAAGGAGAGGGCAGTATCCTCCTGAGGTCCAAATACGGAGCCCAACAAGTATAAATATAAAGGCCAGGATATGTTAGTATCACAGTATATTCAGGTTGATAACATTCAAGGGACTAAGATGAGTAGGGATATTATTATAGAGGCAGAGACTGAAGCAGAGAAGTGAAGGTACACATAGTAACATAGAGGGAAAGCTGGATTATTTCTCCAACTTGAGGTAACTCCTCAGAGCACTGGTCTTTAATAGCGATCCCAGCTCCCATCCTGCAATGATCTGTCTGGGTGTCCCTGGCTTGTATCTTCTTTTGCTCCACCTGACTAGCAAGGCCATGAATCCTGACATTAACCTCTACGTTCATCTAATCTTCAAAATAGTAATGAAGAGATAGGCATTTGCCTCACAAAGGTGCTTTATGAAGCAATGAAGAAGTACTGAAACTCTTCAGAAGAAATAATAAAAATCTGAATCGTAAGCCCTACGAGAGCAGAATTTCTGTTTAGTTTATCCATCTCCCCCAAAATCTAGCACATTGCATTACATAATTCTTCCCCACCACTACCCCGCAACACCTTTGGTGGGGGAAAAGGGATAGACAGTGCAGACCAGTGATTGCATAAGTTTTGGGAACTCCCAATAAGAAAATGCTCTCCAAATGAGGTATAAAATTCATTTATAACTTAGAGTCTTAAAGATTTGCCTAGGCTATTAAGAGTTTAGGTGATTTGCCCATAGCTGCACAGCTAGTATATCAGAGGCAGTCTCTAACCTCACTCCATCATGTTGCCTCTAATTATGGTATATTTGTTGAATGAACAAGTAAGTGAATAAATGAATGCCAGGAGAGTCCATGATGTTAAATATGGAGGAAATGAGTACTTAAACTAAGGTCCTCAAGAGTTTATATGAGATAGGTGACAGGTCTAAAAATATCATTAACTATCTAAATCACAATATAGAAATCTGGAAGAAAAATCTAGGAAAGTAATGAGGAAAGAACATGAGAACCAAATGAAGAGAAAACAAAACCCAGTGAAACATTTTTAATTTATGTATGAGATGTTAAGCTTCCATACAAGTGCTGTGTAAAGAGCTCTGTTCTAGATCCTTTTCTCATTTTCCTTCTTTGACCAATAAAAGCTCTCTACAGATGCCTGCCAGACAGAAACCTGAGGGGGAAAAGGCAGTTTCATAAGTATTTATCCAAGCGAAGAGAAGAGAACCAGCAACACCAACATCTGATAATGCAAGGGTGCATGCAGTGCAATGAGGGCACCGAACACACGCTTGGCCACACAGTCACACAAAACAACCTCTAAACCACCAACAAAGAAAACTGAAACTGGGTTATGTACCACAAATGGAACACATTGAAGATAACTTATTTGACAGCTAGTGTTAAATATATGTATATACATACACATGTATATGTATATATATATATACACACTTAAAAATAAACTAGGCTTCAGTAATATATGAAGGGGCAAAAAAAAAATATCACCAATAACATTAGTGCCATAGAAAATGTGACAAGGAGATTAATCCAGATACTGTGCTAGAACTCACGGGTAGGATTATCCTCTTGTAAACAAGCTTGAAAGCTCAACGTTTAGAAAAATACAATTTTTCAAATGGGCTAACAATCACCAATCTGAAAATGCAGCAACCATTTTCCAGCCCTGCTGGAATTTATGCTTAAATTTGAATAAGTAAAAAAGCTGAAATGTATATGCTGAATCTATATCTGGATGCATCCCTGCTTTTGGATGTTATAAAAGCATGAAATGGTTTCACAGACAAATTGCAACAT
Organism: Trichosurus vulpecula; assembly: GCF_011100635.1. NCBI lineage: Eukaryota > Metazoa > Chordata > Mammalia > Diprotodontia > Phalangeridae > Trichosurus > Trichosurus vulpecula. Next base: position 94,619,281 of record NC_050581.1, read on the forward strand.
ATAGCAATAATGAGCTTTTGAATCGCCAATACTCACACATAAAAGGGGGCCTGATCATCAGCAGGTGCTGGAGAAGATCTAGAATGTGAAGCATACGATGCAGCATCTTTTTACAATGGTGTTAACAAATGTCAGTGTCTTGTGCTGAATGTGAGATGCATACATATGTAGTTAAAAGTGTGTGCTCCTGTTCCTCCCCCCTCTTTCTACCTCCCTCCCATCTACACCTCCCCCGGAAAGCATCTGCTCTTTACTGGTGTCTATAGCAGTGATTATTAACAAGCATGGAAAAATGTAACTGCAATCAATCTTTTATTCCTTGATCAGGAATTCATCCCACACTTTAGGTTAAGGCAGGTGAATTCTGATTCAGCTCAGTAATTATCTGGCAGATGTTACTAGCAGCTGCTGCTAAGCGCAAAACCCTGGCTATTATTACAGAAATATAAGGGCTCCTGGCAAGGTGGAGTGAGAAGTGAAACAGAATGCATTCTGGTGAGGCTACACATCTGGTTTTCCCCAGAAAATAATGAAACCTGGAACTTAAACTGGCTGTTCTTGAACTCTTAAAGCTAAAATTCTCTACATACACATACGCATACACACACACACACACACACACACACACACATTGTTTGCCATGTATTGTGACTTTCAAGAATACTGAAGCATTTTCTCAATAAACAGCCTTTCCTAAAACCAAGCAACTTTATATTTCATTCTGGGGATGCTTTTTTTCTCTTTTAGATCTCCTCTATACAAGTTATCCATAATCCACCAAATATGCCCTGTCCCCCCCCCAAATTTTTCCTACTTTGTAGGAAAAAGCCTAATCTCATCTCTCAACACAATTAGAAATCTTAAACCAAAATTGAAACCTCAGTGGTCCAGAGGTGAGGCTTCTGCTCTTGTATGGTAGAATACAAGGGAGTGATGTTTCCTTTGTGAACATCAAATGGGATCCAAGTAAAATTAGGTCCTAGCTTCATGCAAGTCCGGTGGCAGGGGAAGAACACTAAGGACAAATGCCCTCTCTACCCAACACTTATGATAGCTGACCCAAATGGCTGAAAGTTGGCTTTTTTGTGGTTGTTGTTTAGCACCCATTCTAGTGTGGGCTATAAGGGATGTGCGTGTCTACATATTTATATCTATACATATATGTGTGTACAGATGCATACACACATACATATCTCTGTGTATATACATATGTATATATACATATATGTGTATATATGCATATATACCTACATACATACACACAGACACACACACATATATTCTTTTTATAATCTCCTTTCTTCTTTGTACTCTTTGCCCAGTGAGCCAGACTCTACAGCAATCTGAAGCAAGACTTGGTAGTATTATATGTATGCTTTAACCCCCTCCCCCCATAAGATTAGCCCATTTTTTCTCTATTTTTTGGAAATTACTCATCAGACCTCCTCCCTCGAAGCTCTTGACAGTCAGAGTAAAGCTATCTTCAACATGAAATTAATAAATTCTAGTGAGGAACTGAAAGAAGAGGCAACAGAGAAGAGCAGCAGTTTCAGTTGTGGAGAAGGGATGAATTCACTTCAGTCCTTTCAAGCCGCCAACAGAAGCTGACTGAGGCATGCCATTCCATATTATAGTCACAATGGCCCTATTCACACAAAAGTTTACAAATACTGCAATATAACAGAACAATGAGGATAGTAGGTACTGAGTTCCAATTCAGATCTCTCAGGAAAAGGTAAAGTGATCTGTATTAGCTCCAATAACAAAAAACTTAAAAGTCATAATACAGCAAAAGAAAAGACTCAGTCATCACCTTATCCATATAGGATGCCAGAGATAAACTCTACAAATCAATATTTTTTCAATAAATGGCGTTATCCCTTTATATCCCACTTTTCTTTTGAAGAGAAACAAATGATAGTATAAAAGAACACTGAAAAGAAGACATGATTTTTTTTCATTAGTGTATACTTAGATAACATTTGTAATTTTCACTTGTACTTAACATTGTGGTTGAGTATTAAAGTTATATGACCTGATTTTTAAATAAAGGATTAATTAAGACATGCAAATATTGAAAAACCATTAATGAAGCTGGGGAAGGGGCTAGGTTGTATAATAATAATACCTCTTTTGTATATAACCAACAGAGTCAACCAGAAAAATGTTATAAGATATATGTCTGCTTTTTATTGAAAGGAGAATGAAAACCAGATTGCAATTGTGGCTTTTCTTTATGAAAATTCAACATACTTTCTTTGTAGGAGAACCAGTAATATAAAATGCATGTAAGTAAAATAATGTGCAGTGCACAAAACCAGTTACACAAAGTAATCTTAACTCCAGTTCCAGATGAACATCATGCTTGGGTGCTTATGAACATCAGATCTGGCACTATTATATTCCCTATAGAGGAATGGAAAATGTAGGATCACAGAATTTTCAGCTATAAGGAGAGGGAGGCCAAGACCAAAAGAAAGGTGACTTGAAAGAGGTACTAAGTAGAAGATATGGGGTTCAAACTCAGATCCTCTGACTCCATGGCCTTGTTCATCACAACTAAACAAGGCTACCTTTCATGAGAGGAAACAATCACCCTCAGAAACTGGCTATAAAACAATAAGGCTGATTTTGTAGGTGCCTTAAGGAATCAGGCTCAGTTCTTTAAATAGGTATGCATCTTATGACACATTCAGTGAAACTGAAAAAGTTAACATTTTGTCATCCTCTAAGAGCACTGATTATTTAGAAATCTACATTCAGAGCTAGAAAGTGCATCATAGCTCATCTAATTTAACCCCTTCGTTTGATAGAAAAAGAAAGTTAAGGCATGGAGATTTTCATTTGTTTGTTTCATTCTGTTTTAGGTGACCTACTGAAGTCACACGGGAAATGGCAGAGCCAAGATACGATCAGGTCCCTAGGCAGGTAGACTAGAGATCTTCCACTGGGGGATATGGAGATTTTTCCAGGCCTATTTTTGAGACTCTCTGGTTAAGCTGTTTAGCTCTGAAACTTCCTTCATCATTCTACAACCCACTGGTGTCCTAATGCTCAATCAAGTTTTTCCTCTTAGTGGGCCCCTCGCTTCTGGAATTTATTGGGGACCCAGAGTGTCACCAAATCCTCCAATGGTTTTCACAGTGACACGCTTAGGGGTAGAAAGGTCATGGATAACATATCCCCCAGCTATAACTAAAGTTAAAGAAAAAACAGCAGTATTTAAATATAAATAGCTACTGTTATGCAGTAAGAAAGAGAACTAATGCAAGGAACGTGATAGTTAATAAGGATTTTTTTTTTGATATGTTTTTCTTTGTTATAGGAAGCATTCAGTGTGAAGTATGGGGTATCTAAGAAGAAATGATTGTAAAAACATGACAAAACATTTAAAATATACAACTAATTAAACTGCTAATATTTAATAAATATTATGTTGATTTGAAAGAAAAGTACAAATTTTAATGATTTTAGATCCTCTAATTTTATAGGTCATATAGGCCTTAGTGTTTATAATTTTTTCAAAGTTCTTTCCGAACTATTACTTACTTTATGTCAGATCCAATGAGAGAATGTCTCCTTAACATGGCTCTTGCCTGGGCGCTAGTTAGATTGGTGGTAGATTCTTCATTAATGGATAAGATACAATCCCCTACACCAATCCGGCCATCGCGACTGATAGCTCCACCATGGATGATACTTCGAACTATCATTCCTGAGCCATCTTTGTTAGAACTTACCGTCATTCCTATGAAGAAAAAGAAATAAAGGATTTTGTTGTATACATAAGTTTTCAATATTTTGTTAAATGGGGACTATAGACGACAGAACAAAGTGGCTTTTGTTAGGTTATTTAAAGCAAATTGGTGGGAAAAAAAAGTCACCCAACTACCAGGGGAAGGAATTAATTTAATTTTCTGAAAATTAAATTACTTTTAAATTAATTTAATTCCAAATTAAATTTATTCTAATTTAATTTTAAGTGAAGTTTACTAAAGATAAAATGTTCAATATTCACAATTTTAAAAACTAAATGGGTCTGTATCACAGAATAGATCAGTTAATAAAATATCCAGGCCTCTGACTATCAAATCAAGAAGATAACACTACTCAAACACTATTCCCTAGGTTGTTTTTCTGCCTACATTGAGAAATTTTCACTGATCAAACCACATTATGACCAAAAGCAGGATCCAAGTTCAGCTACAATGATACCTCCTACAGGAAGCCATTTCTAATTGGTTGACAAGAGTTTTCACAGGACTCAAATCTTCTGGTATTCTTTCTTCTTATTTTTGATTCCTCCCTCCACCCCCAGTAGAATACAACTTTCTCAAAGGCAAGGACTGTTTTTGTTTTTATCTTAGCATAACCTCCCCCTAGTGCAGAGTTTTGCATATAGAAACTGCTTAATAAAGGCTTAGTAAAGCTGATTAGCTGAAATGTGCAACACAAGGACTGATTGGGCTTACAGATGCAATGATAATAACTTAAATGAATGTAACTATTCAAAGATTACAATGTACTTTCTCAAAATAACACTGAGGCATCCATTAGTGATGTATTCCCATTTTACAAAAAAAAGGAAGCTAAGACTCAGAGGGTTACAGTGACTGGTCCAAGGTCATACTACCAAAGAGTGGGGGGACAAGACTTGGAATATGAGTGCCCAGCATTCTTTCTCAGCCCTATTTCATACCACTGCTCTCCTAACTAAGAGTACCATGGCTAGAGCCATGCAAAAAAGGCTAAAGCCAGCTAGCCTACATAGGTGTTGGACTAAAGATAGCAATCCTTGTTTTACAGCACACACCCTGCTAAATGCCAGAGATACAAAAAAGCCAAAAGGAGTCCCTTCACTCAAGGAGTTTACAATCTAATGGGGAAGAAAACATGCAGATTAAGTTGGTAGGTGCAAGACATACCAATTTGATGGAATCTTATTGGGGAAGAAGGTTCTAAGAGCTCAGAGGACCAGGAAAGGCCCTTTGCTAATGTTATAGTTCTTTTTTTTAAATTTATCTTGAAAGAAGAGGGGGATTCTATTTGGAGGAGAGGTAAGAGAACATTCTAGGCATAGTGCAGTCTGCATCCCATACAAGGAAGAGAAAGAAAGCCAAATAAGCTGAATTCTAGAGTATGTGGTGGGAAGGAAGGATAGGAGGCTGGAAAGGACTAGGCTGTAAAGAGGTTTAAATGACAAACAAAAGACTTTATATCTGATCCTGGAGGTAACAAAGAGCCCCTAGAGTTTATTGAGTAGCCTGAATGACATGGTCAGATCCATGCTTCAAGAAGAGAACTCTAATGACTATGTGGACAACAAATTGGGGAGGGGAGAGCCTGAGGCTGAGACACTAATGATAAACCCAGCCAACTCGGTCCCAGCATATGTATTATGAGTTATGCTAAGTGAGTATCCAGAGTTCAGTTTCCCTGACATTTTCAAACACAGCCTCTAACTTAGCTGGTCATGAGGTTGTCAAGACATGTCAACCCTACAAATGATGGTCAATCATTGTTTTGTCTAAGCCTTAACTCTCTTCCGCACTCCAGTCCATTCCACATACAACTGCCAAGGTAATTTTTCAAAAACACAGATCTGACCCTGTGACTCTCCTACTTAACCAACTCTAGTAACTCCCTATTGCCTCTCAAATAAATATTAAATCTACTCAGTTTAACTTTTAAAAGTCCTACACTTCCTGGCCCCAGTATATCTTTCTAGTTTTAGTAGGCATTATTCCCACTCCCACAATTTCTGATCAAGCCAAACTAGTCTTTCTATTCCTCACACATGATACTCTGTCTCCCATCTCTATGCCTCAGCACTGGCTATTCCCCACAATGAGACACCCTCCCTCCTCACTTCTACTTCCTGGCTTCCCTAGCTTCCTTCAGGTCCTAGCTAAAATCCCCCTTCTCTGAGAAACATTTCCTAATCTACCTTAATTCCCTCTTTCGACGAGCTCCAATTTATCCTGTAAATATCTTGTTTGTACATAGTTGCTTGCATGCTATCTCCCCCATTAGAATGTAATCCTTGAAATCAGAGCTGTCATTTGTCTTTCTATCATCAGTGCTTAGCAAAGCTCCTGGTACATAGTAGATGCTTAATACAGGTTTACTGACTGCATGGAAAAAAAAACAAAAAAAGTCTTCCATTAACCTCATCACATCTATCTACATCAAAATTTTTCAAAGGCATAATTTGAACTAATCACCTGGACTTCCTCACTACTTAATTCTTGGCTTTAACCTGACTTTCACTTTCTGTGGATCTCCCCTCTTGAAGGGGTGCTGGTTTCCAGGCTCAAAATCTCTACAAATTAAATAGCATACCTTTCTTTTTTATAAATTATTTTATTTTTAATTTATGGAATAAAACAAGCATTTCCATAAGAAAGTATGAAAAAAAGGATGATTGCATATGGAACTGGCAATCTTCTATGCATAACTTGCTATTCCTTTCAAATACATGGCAAAATTATCAAGTAAATTTTCTTCCTTTTTTTCTTCCCTCTCCTCTCTGCCTCACCCTAGAGATGGCTATCATTAGTCACAAATAGGTATATATGTAAAATTATTCTATACATACTTCTTTCTCTATTCTCATTACCACAGAATAACCATTCAGTCACTAAGATTTGTAATCTCTGTAATGTTTCTCAATTCCAAATGTTCATTAATATTTAGATTCTTATTATATCTTTCCTAGACTATTACAGCACCTTCCTAACTACTCTCTAGTCTACAGCCTCTAGACATCTCCTTCCATTCTAAAACACAATGCATTTGACTTCTGGCAAATTTTAATTTCATGAAGGCACTATTCTCATTAGCAGTACTTTGCACACAGTAGGTATTAGATACATAGTAGTTAAATTAATGAATGATATCATTATCTTTCTTCAAAACTTTTAATGGCTGTTCAATCAAATAGACAAAATCTAAATTCCTTAGCTTGGCTTTTACTGTCTTATACAACATAGCACCAATTTGGCCTTATCTCAAATTCCCCAAACCGACCCAGTATTTTTCAGACTTTGTATTTTTGCTCATGCTATTCTTTCTGCCTAGACTTCTCTCTCTCTCCTCCTCCCACCCCATCTTATTCTATGTCTATTAAAACAATTCCTATTTCTACAGGGATCAGATTGTCACCATCAAGTATTGCTGTACAAAACAATAATAGCTAACACCTATATAGCACTTACTATGTGCCAGGCATCGTGTTAAGCTCTTTATAGATATTATCTTATTTGATCCACAAAAACCCTGGGAGGCAAGTATTATTATCTTCATTTTTATAGATGAGGAAACTGAGGCAGAGGTTAAGTGACTTGCCCAGGGCCACTCAGCTGGTCTGAGACCAGATTTTAACTCAGGTCTTTCTGACTTCAGGTCTAGTGCTCCATCAACTGTGCGACCTAAATGTTCTTAACAATCCATAAGTGATTTCCTGCTTTTTATTCATCCACGTCCCTCCCTCGTTGTATCTAGCATAGTGTCTTGTATAGAACTGAACAATGAACAGAAATAGGTAAATTCAACAAATATACTCCCACTAGCAAACACAGAGCCAGCAATTAATTTTCTAACATTATTTAGCTTTCCTGAAATAATAGTAATTGTTTAAAATCTAGACCTGTGATTTCAGCAGTGTGGGGAACGTCTGGTATGAAAACTCCCTTCACCCTTCACTGATGCAGATTTGATGCACATGGACAATTTGTCTAAAATTTAGTCTTAGACAATGACCCAGGGTACTGGCAACTTAGAAGCTATAGCTACTATGTATCAGGAATAGGTCTTGAACCCTGGTATTTCTTGCTCCAAAGGCTGGCCCATCAAAATCATATCTATTGTTCATTTCAAAAGAGAGTTGAAAAGTACAGAGGGGAATAAACAATTAACCTAAGATATAGGAACATCTTGAAAAATTATTTCCTAATTGAAGCAGTTTCTGTATAGTGAAAGAATTTAATAGGATATATATCAAAGATCTATAAATTTTCTTTGTGACCATTTTACCTGAAATGTTTTAATAATTATTTGCTGTTCAGAAAGCATACTTTTTAATGAGTTTTTTTATAAATGAAATAATGGGAAAATTCTCTAAATTGAGCATGCCACTCAAGGATTAACTGTCTGTTATTATAAAGAGACTATTTTAAACCACCCCATCAGGTTCTAGTTAACTAAACTAATAAGGAGGGCAAAGCCCTAAAAATATTATGTTCTTCTTAGTGAGGCAGTATATAGCAAACACTACAACAGGATTTAGAACACCTCACTTCCTGTTTTGGCTCCACCATTTATCAGCTGACTTAGCTTTGGTCAAGTAACTTACTTTCTCTGGCCTTCAGTATCCTTCCTTGTGACATGACAAAGTAGGACTAGATGATCCCAGGGGTCCATTCCAGCACAAACACCTTATGGGTGTTGTATTTATTTACAGCATACATTTCCACGCCTCCCAATCACTTCTCAATTCCTTGAAATCAGGCTTTTGACTCTACCACTTATCTGAAACTGTTCTATCCAAGATGGAGAATGATCTCATAACTGGCTGAATCCAATAGCCTTTCCCCCACCCAGTCCTCATCATTTTTACCTATCTGCAGCTTTTGACATTGCTGACCACTCCTTCCTCTTACATAATCTCCTCCCTTGGGTTTCTGGGATACTACTCAATCTTCATTTTCCTCCTACCTGTCTAATTACTGCTTGTTAGGCTCCAAGCTGATATATCATCCTCCTTCCACACACTAATTACAGCCATGCCTCAAGGTTCTATCCTGAGCCATCTTCTCTTTTCTCTATATATTCTTTCCTTTGGGGAGTTAATCAGCTCTCATGGTTTAAATTATCATTTTCTTTGCAGATGACTTCCAAACCTACATATCCAAGGCCTAATCTGTCTTCTAAACTTTATTCCTAAATAAACAACTGACAGCTGGAAATCTCCATGTGGATATCCTCAAAGCATCTCAACCACAAGTCCAAAGAGTAACTCAATGTATTTTCCTCAAACCCTTTCAATTTTCAAACTTTCTCATTTCTATTGTTAGCACCACCATCTTTCCAGTCACCCACGTTGTCAGCCTTAGGACCAAAACATCTTACCTGTTCCCCTTCAATCTTCATTTGGTTTCTAGTCATGTTGATCCTGATTCCACATCAATCACAGACATCCCCCTTTCACCATACATAAAAGCTCAATCCCAGTTCAGGCTCTTATTTCTCACCAAAACTGTAACGCCTCTCCTAATTGGTTTTCCAGACATTGTTTTCATTCCTTTCCAATCTATCCTTCACAAAGATGCCAAATGGATATTCCTAAATGACAAAACTGACCATGTTGTTATTCTCTAAATCCCCAGGCCTCTGCCAATTGCACCTCAAAAATCACCAGCAGATCCCTACTACCATACAAAATCCTCAGCCTACCATCTGAAACATGCTACAATATGACTCCCACTTGCCTTTCCAGTATTACTTCTTATCATTCCCTCTGAGGCGTCCTCCATCAGAGTCAAGCTGCTAGCTGTTCCCCATAGACAACACGGCTCCATGACTGCACCAGGGGTCCTCCACCTCCAGCCATTTCCCTTCACCTATGTCTCAATGAATTCCTTGCTTCCTTCAAAGTACAACTCACCTCTGGCACAAAGCCATTTCTGATCCTCATAGTTATTAGCCCTCTCTCCATCTTGAAATTATTTTGTTCATACATTTTCATTATTTATATATGTATACATTGTACCTACCATCTGAATTTAAGATCCTTGAGGGCAGATACTAATTAATTTTATCCTTGTATCTCCAGCAGCTAACACAAAGTCTCATATATAGTAGGTACTTAGCAAATATTTTTGAATTATTGAACTTTCGCTTAATTTAATAAATGAATGAATAACATAACAGAAGAAATGAAAATGAAAATGTGGGCACCTCAGAAATGAACTATAGTTTAGGCCCGGATGAATAAGGAATTATAAAGGAGTAAAAAGAGAGTTTATTCTTACCAGGAAAAACTAAAACAACCCCCTTTTATTTGATATTTAACAATAAAACTACTGATGCTTCAAAGGCTTCCCCTACATTAAGAAGAACAATGACATTTTTACCTTTTCCTATTTTCCAAGTGTTTAATCATCTTGGTATAGATTATTTAATCAAAAGTGAAAACTAACAATGTCATGGTTCTTTAAAGTGCTACTGCAAGTCACAGTTGATGACATTAAAAGGAACACAATGCCAGATCTAAAATGAATTTGTTGGCACAGCTGCAGCTTTCGATGGTATTAAACCTTACCTGATTTAGCTTTCACTTAAAAATTAAAATCAGCTAAGCTCTGTGTGCAAAGTTGTGGCTATGTTAGTGAAACACAGGGTCTCAAAGTAGAAAAAGAGTTCAAATGAAAAAAAGGAAAAATATATTTAAACACAAAACAAAATGGCTTGTTACCGTTGGTGGCTATTACTCCTGAAGTGGGCATGAACAAGGGTGATTGATGAAGGCCTTAGCAGAGAGTCAAGCAAAAAGTAGATAGCTCAGTCAGAATTAATCCATCTCGTCACTGCCAGATTGTTTGCTCCATTTGGTATTTTCCTTTGCCCAAATCTTCATATTTCTTCCCCTCCTGCCCCACCCCAAATAAGGCAAGTTCTGTTTCCATGAGAAAACCCCTAGTGAACACATAGAAGAGCCAGTGCATGTCTTCTCAAGTCAAGACTTAGAGATACTGTAAGTCCAGAAAGAGAACTTGCAAAGAAAGAAAGAATCTGAGGAATGGAAGGACTATCAACATCATATCAACTTTTCTTTCAATGTCACTGCACTCCACCCTGACCCTTTGCATGCTGATAGTTTAGACTATACCAGTGACTTATCACCACCAAAGACCTTCCTTAAATGAGCTGTACATAATGTCTACTCTGAAAAGGCAAAGATGGAGAAGTTTCTCTTCCTGGAGTATGACCTCACTTCAAGGACACCAACGATGTCTCTTCCCTGCTAACCGTAACTTCTAAGAGAAGTTGTTTCATTTACTGTGCACAAAACAAAAATTAGATAAGGTGACAGTAAAATGCTAGTATAATGAATGGGTTCTTATGAATGGGGCTATATGTTCTAGGAGACCCATGAAGGCCAATGCTCTGATCCAGGCATTAAGATGAATATAATTGTGAATTATGGTTCTATTGTAAAAAATAATTATTCATTAGCTTAAGACAGATGCTATGCTTTAACTTCAAATCTAAATGTAATAAAGTATGGATTGAGTGGATCTCTTCTGACATTGCAAAAACCACTGCAACATGGCAACATGCAACATCTGATGAAGACCTTAGCAGAGAGTCAGATGGCCATTGCAACAACAACAACAACAAAAGTTTAATTTTAGAACGGTTAAGATACCCAAGTATTCTGGGCTCTTTCCATTCATCAATTCAAGTAGGTAAATGTTGCTTAGGGAAAATTTTGCATTAAGTGTTTGAGTTATTTAAACAATATTCTTTCAAATTACTTGACATATTTAAAGCGCTTAGCTATAAATTCATTTGAAAAGCATTAATTAAGCAACTACTTTTGCAGAGCACTGTACTATGACCCAGGCATTATTAAAACTTTTATTCCATATAGTCCTTTATGATGACCAGAGCCAATGATTTGGTGTTTCCATGAAGAGATACTCAGTAAATGTCCCTTGAATTAAACTGCTTGGTTTTTGCCTGTGTAATCCCCTTACTGCAAAGAAGGATAATCCTCCCTCTGGCCCCAACTCTGAAGAGAGATCATTCATTCAGCAGCCTGCAGAAATGTGCACAAAATGTCACAGAGGCAGGCATTCCCACTCCCTATGTGACCTCTAACATGTGTTCTATATCCTCCACAGGTAATAGTTGGTTAGGTTGAGGTGCACATGAATTCACAGGGTTACTTGAGTTCAGGGTGAATTTTATAAATGGAAAATCCTGCTGGATTCATTTAGTCACAAATATTGGGCTTTGGCACACTTTGATGCAATGAATTTAATGCAACCCACTTTCACAACACATTTTAAGGGAAAATTCCTTGACAAATTAATTTTCTCAGTGTAGGCCATTGTATCTTGTTTCACAATTAAATGTACAAAGTTTAATTTAACATAAATTAGGGAACATGGGTGAGAGATACTATGTTCCGTTTCCTCTGCTGGAATGTAAGGTCCCTGAACATGCTTAATACTTGATTGACTAATGTCTTAGAATTGTCTGGATCTCTCTCGAATGTCTAAGGACTTTAGCATCTGCCATTTCCAACATACACTATTCTCTACCCATCACTTACACTTCCTACTGCCAACTGTATCAATCTACCTTCTTAATCGAACATTCAAAGCTCTCTATCAATTGCCCCTTACTCTTTGCCAACCTTATTTTTCAGTACTCTTTTATGAAAAATTTCCACTCCAAGACAAGTTTTATTTCATACTGTTCAAGTCAATAAATATTAAGTACTGAGTATCTGGAAGGAGCTGGGGATATAAATCCTTTTAAAAAAGACAATAATTGCTTCCTCCAAAGAACTTGGGTGTACGAAATAAAAAAAAAATAATCATTCCTTCCCCCAAAGAACTTTTCATAAGGGAACAAATTATGTTGACACATAAGGATATGCAAGGTACTCTAAGGAAGACAAGGGTACTAACAACTAAGGTCAGGTTCTCTGTAGGAGGTGGCACTTGAGCTGGGCAATGAACAACATTTCAGGACCTTCAGGGTGGAGCCGAGGAGAGACCGTGCAAGTTCACTGAGGTGGAGAGTAGAATGTGAGTTCAGAAAAAAGTCAGTAACCAATATGCCTGTTGAGCCTTAACATAGAGGGATGAATGACAGCTTTAGGAGAAAAATCTGACAATATAGCTAGGAGACTGCATTAGGAAGGCAGAGTTTATAATCTCAAATAGGATCATAAACATGTCTGAAACGTTCGGAATCGCCGGATATAAGAAACTCTCAAAGTAGAAGGCAGAAGAATCAAAACATTTATTTAGGCTCCACAGTAACCAACCCATGAACCAGCAACCCCATTTTGATATATTGATCAAAAGCTTCCAGGCCCAATAAGTACGCCTTGAAAGAGTAACCAGGAGGCTACAGAGAAGCATGATTGCGTAAAGCAAAATCATGTTTCCCCCTCTATGGTAATAAGATTACCCACTGGCCTGAAGTCTTTGTTCAGCTTTCTCCCGTAGGTCAGCTCTGCTACTGGCAGCTCCTGCTTCAGCTGTGTCTGTGGCTGTGGCTGTAACTGACGTAACTGTCGTAACTGCCTCTGTAACTGCCTCTGGCTCCAACTGTAGCTGTAACTGTCGCTGTAACTGCCTGAAGTCTTTGTTCAGCTTCCTCCCGTAGGTCAGCTCTGCTACTGGCAGCTCCTGTTTCAGCTGTGTCTGTGGCTGTGGCTGTAACTGACGTAACTGCCGTAACTGTCGCTGTAACTGTTGCTGTAACTGTCGTTGTAACTGTCTCTGGCTCCAACCGGAAAAGGAAAAGAGAGAATCTTCCAGCTGTCCTCTCCCCTCTTATAGAGTTTTTGACATCATCAAGCACCGCCTGAACGACCAGGGCCGATTGGTTCTTGACTTGTTCTTGGCTTGCTAATCCATTGTGCTATGCACGCGTGGGTTCGAATCCCATCCTCGTCGCCAAATGTAGTAGGAAGGCAGAGTTTATAATCTCAAATAGGATCATAAACATGTCTGAAACGTTCGGAATCGCCGGATATAAGAAACTCTCAAAGTAGAAGGCAGAAGAATCAAAACATTTATTTAGGCTCCACAGTAACCAACCCATGAACCAGCAACCCCATTTTGATATATTGATCAAAAGCTTCCAGGCCCAATAAGTACGCCTTGAAAGAGTAACCAGGAGGCTACAGAGAAGCATGATTGCGTAAAGCAAAATCATGTTTCCCCCTCTATGGTAATAAGATTACCCACTGGCCTGAAGTCTTTGTTCAGCTTTCTCCCGTAGGTCAGCTCTGCTACTGGCAGCTCCTGCTTCAGCTGTGTCTGTGGCTGTGGCTGTAACTGACGTAACTGTCGTAACTGCCTCTGTAACTGCCTCTGGCTCCAACTGTAGCTGTAACTGTCGCTGTAACTGCCTGAAGTCTTTGTTCAGCTTCCTCCCGTAGGTCAGCTCTGCTACTGGCAGCTCCTGTTTCAGCTGTGTCTGTGGCTGTGGCTGTAACTGACGTAACTGCCGTAACTGTCGCTGTAACTGTCGCTGTAACTGTCGTTGTAACTGTCTCTGGCTCCAACCGGAAAAGGAAAAGAGAGAATCTTCCAGCTGTCCTCTCCCCTCTTATAGAGTTTTTGACATCATCAAGCACCGCCTGAACGACCAGGGCCGATTGGTTCTTGACTTGGCCCCTCCCCCTAGCATAGCCGTTAACACCTCCCCTCAGCCAGCCCCATGACTCATCACACAGGAAGTTGTCTGCCTCCTGGAATGCTCCCTGGGCCTCCCGCCCCGGAAGAGCAAGCCACAGTGTCCAGAGGCTCAATGAGGTAAGCTGAGTCATTCAAAGAAAACAAAGGCCATTCTGGCTACAGAGACATTTTTGACAGCCTTCAATGTAAGACTGAAGACGCTGTATATAATTCTTGAAGCAAGAAAGGACCAATGAGTAGAGCAGCATAGTCAGAGCAATGCCTTAGGAAAATAATTTTTGCAAATGTTTGGACAAAAAATTGAAAATGGAAGAGACTAAAAGGAAATCAATTAAAAGGTTATTGAAATAGTCTAGACAAGGGGTGGTAAGAACATGATCCAGAATGCTGGCTCTGCGCACAGAGGGAAAACAATGATGCAAAAGGTGACTGTTATCCAGACTAATATATACAGTTGGTTCAAGAGACTGTTGAATTATTAAAAGTTTGTATCACCCATACCTAGCATAGTGCCTGGAACATATTAGTAGCTTAATTTGTATCTCTGATCGATTGAATGATACAACAGTTAATAAGTTCAAGACAGATAGTATAAGCTTTCTTCTAATGTAATGCTTTCAATTTTGCTTTAATTCATCTATTATCTGAATACAGACACAATCAGATGATTCTGATTTGATTCCTATATCAATAACCAGTCTTAACTATTTGTTAAGGTATAATCAGTCTAAACTTTAAGACTTTCTTTAAGCTCTTCCCACATGGTAGAATGTGGCAGGACTTTTATCCTATTGGCACAGCCTTCAAGAATCCAGGGTCATGAACAGCGCTAAAATAGGATTTCACAGAACACGCAGCAGATACTCAATAAATGTTCGTTCAACTTAATTGAAGTCTAATCTATATTCTATTCCCTAAACATGTTATATTCATTCCCATCTCTGTGACTTTGAATAGATGATTTTTCTTACCATCTCCCTTTCTCTCCATTTGGAGGATGTGTTTTCTTAACTACTGTCAATGAGTTTTGAAAATAATGGAGGCCAAGATAAGTACTATAAACTGAAGAAAAGCATATGTTCCAATTTTTTAAAAGGGAAAATTAAATAGAACCTGCAAACTATAAGCCAATAATCATGACTTCTACTTCTGGAAAAATTCTAGATTTTATTTGTAAAGAGATGGTTGATGAACATCTAGAAAAAGGAAGCAGTGATCACAAAGAACCAGAAGAGCTTTTTAAAAAATTTTGTTGTTGTTCAGTTGTTTTGGTCATGCTGACCCTTTGTGACTCCATTTGGGGTTTTCTTGGCAAAGATACTGGAGTGGTTTGCCATTTCCTTCTCCAGCTCATTTTACAAATGAGGAAACTAAGGCAAACAGGGTCACACAGCTAGAAAATGTCTGAGGCCAAATTTGAACTCAGGAAGAAGTCTTCCTGACTCCAGGCCCAGAACTCTATCCACTGTGCCACCCAGGTGCCATATTGCTATATAAAACCTATTTATTAGGAATAGGTTTTCTAAAAGGTGTAGTATGCGATTGTGATGGATTACTATTGTAATACAGAAATAATGAGCAGAAGCTATAAGAAATTATGAGCAGGATGATTTCAGAAAAACCTGAGAAGACTTGTCACGAACTGATGCAAAGTGAAGTGAGCAGAATCAGGGGAACATTGTACATAGCATCAGCAATATTCTAATGATGATCAACTGTGAAAGACTTAGCTAATATGGTCAAGACAATGATCAAGACAATTCCAAAGGACACATGATGAAAAAATGCTATCTCCAGAAAGAGAATTGATGAACTATAAGTATAGATGGAAGCATTTTAAACTCTATTTTGGGGTCTTTTGTGTGTTTTCTTTTGCAACATGGCTAATAGAGAAATATGATTTGCTGGACTTCACATGTATAATCAGTATCCTATTTCTTGCCTTCTTAAGGAGTAGGGACAAGGGAGGGAGAAAATTTGGAACTCAAAATTTTTTAAAAATGAATGTTAAATTTTTAAAAATTTAATTGGGAAATATTTAATGAAATATATATACATACATGTATATATGTGTGCATATATGCATGGAATAGGTCATATGAGACTAATAATTCATTTCTTCTTCGGGCAGAATTACTAGACTGGTTGAACCGGGAAATACAATAGATACAGTGTAACTAAATTTTAGCAAAGTATTTGACAAATTCTTTAATCTTATTTTTATAGATGGAGCCATGTAGGCTAAATAGTACAATTAAGTGGACTTGGACATGATTGAATGTCAAGATCCGAAGAGACACCAGTAGTGGCTTGATGTTATCTTGGAAGAAGGGATTGGCACTGTTTTAACTTTTTTATCCAGGACATGAACAAAGGCATAGATGGCATGCTTTTCAAAACTGAAGATGACAAGAAGCTGAGGAGAGCTGACATAATGGTTTACAAGGTTAGGAGTCAAAAAGACCTTGAGAGATTAGAACATGGTGTAGAACTGATTAAGATCAAATTTAATAAAGATAAATGTAATGTAACTTGGGTTAAAAAATCAACTTCACTAGTGGAAGACAAGCGTGACAAATGTGTAGGCAGCAGTTCATTTGAAAATTATATGGGAGTATTAGCAAATTAATGAGTCAATATTATGGCATGGTGGTCAAGAAGGATCTCAGGGACTTGGGTTACATTAGAAGCAGGGTAGTGCCCGAGATCAGTGAAGTGATAGTACTGCCCTACTCTGCTTTGGTTAGTGTTAAGTGACAAATTTTAAGAAGGAAATTGATAAGCTGGAGAGCATCCAGAAGAGTACAAGCAGGAAGCAAAGGGCATCAAATTTCTGTCTTATGCAAAATGATTAAGGAAATGGGGAGGGGAGGATCATCTAAAGAAGAGAACACTTAGGGGATAAATGAAAACAGTCTTCAAATATTTGACAGGACAGCATGTAGATAGGGGATCATATCACTTCTGCTTGGCAGCCAATGGCAAAATTAGGAGCAATGGACAGAAGTATCAGAGGCAAATTTAGGCTCGATATGGGGAAAACAAACATCTTAACAATAATAAGCTCTGTCAAAGTGGAATCGGCTGCCTTAGAGAAAGTTCGCCCTGAGCGAAGACTTACTTCAAGCAAAATCTGAATGGCCATTTATTGGGTAGGTCTCAAAGAGGATTCTTGTTTAGACAGAAATTGAACTAGAAAGCCATAGAGGTTTCTTACAATATAGAGTTTCTGTGATTTTTGATCTAGGCCTTCCTCAAAACATATCTCAAAATCACTTTTCCACGAATTTTATACAACTGGCCTCCTTTCCCCAACCTTTCATACTCTCGTTGAACACTATATTAATGGGTACTTTGTTATATGATGGTCCATTCAAACGTTTGTCATTTCATTTGTGTGTGTGTGTGTGTGTGTGCGCACGCGTGCAAGAGAGAGAGAGAGAGAGAGAAAGAGAGAGAGAGAGAGAGAGAGAGAGAGAGAGCAAGAGCACAAAGGTCATATCTTCTTTTGTAGGCCCCTATGGCACCTAATACAGTACTCTGAACATGACATACACTCAGGAAATTCTTTTGATTAATATAAATATCAGAAACAGATGTTAAAATGTAAGAGCAAGGCATGTAGTCTCAAAGGTTTGTTCTGGCTAAGCCATTATAATGAGATCTAGTTAGCTTCAAAGCACATCTTAAATTCTGGCATACAGAACAAAAAGGCACTACTTTTGGGAGGTTGACCTAAAAAAATAAACAAAAGAGTAGGTTTTGAGGGTATGACGGGGGCTTAAACCCCAAAAAGTCTACATAATAAGGAAACTGATCATGAGAATAGTAAACACATGAATTCTAAATGTATCAGTGGCAAAAAATATTTTAACATAATTGTTTATTTATTCCATTACTGAAGAACAATGGGAAGATTTGAAACTACCTTTTTTACATAGCTGGCATCACTAAAGGACAGTGTAAAACAATATGTATTTTGAGACTTAAAGTAATTCTCAAAGTTCATACTTACATCACATCATAATAGTAGCTCACATTTGTAGAGTAATATTTTAGTATGTGATATATAGCTTTCTTCAGAGCTTCAGTTAGGAATCTTGTTTCTAAGAACTATTCTCTCAAAATGAGGCAAGAAGCTCTGATGAAAGGACTGTTTGAGACTTGGTGGTTTAACCAGCACCTCAAGACCCAACCCAGCCAGTCTTGGACCATGTCAACCTCCCTATGGAAACTCAAATTCACTAAGTAATGGTATCCCTTCCTTCATATATGCATATTTGGAAGCCCTTGCATGAATGCTTTCAAAGGGTCAAGAAGTAGAAAAGAACAAAGAGACCTTAGGTCACCTCAGAACAAAGGGGTTCAGAAGACCTGAGAATCACTTTTCAACACTAGCTCATACTAAGCAACCCCATGATCTGGCAGCCATTCATACTTCTAACTCTGGGCTCCTGATTCTTCAGCTTTCTCTTGGTCTCTTGCTATCCTCTCTGGTTTTACTGTTACTGTCAGAGCTATGACAGCTAAACCTCTTTTCTCTGTAAGAAGCAGGTCTATGAAGGCAATGAAGAATAAGGAGAAAAACTGGATCAGATTTCTTATTTTAACCATTACCTTCTGTTGCCAAATGAAAGTATACTTTGTAGGAATCTTCTTACTCTTTGCCCCAATTTGAAGGACTGTCGTATTTGTATATTGTAGCAAGCTACCACGCCTTATGGGTAGTAATGGACATGAAGCATGCAAAGTGACCAGCTAATTGATATTTGATTTTGCCTGTGGCTGCCATTTAGATGGTATTTCAATGAATAGAGTAAGTTTAATATTCAGAAGGACTCATTCTACCAAGCAATTTACATACAACTGGCAACATTTAAAGAAACTAATAATTTAGTTTCACAAGTAATCTGGAATTGTAAATTACTAACATCATTTTCTATAAATTCCATTACTGATATAATTTTTACTTTCATGAAAATGAACACCTTTAAGTAATTAAGAGAAATATGCACAATTACCAGTATGAAATAGTCTTCCAACAAAGTAGTTAATCATCTGGGGGGAAATATAAGCATGAATTAACCAATTTGACCAGAATTTATACCAAAAAGTACTAATCATCTATTTTTTTAGTTTTAGAAAAGAAATTGTAGATGGTTTTGTGGAGCCTAATAGCACTGGCATGAATCCATAAAATGCAACCAAAGAAAATCTTTGCTTAAAATTCACTATGCACATATAAAACACATACATACATATACACAGAGAATAGCTAGCACTCACCTAGACTAGAATTGCCTTTTGCTATAATAATAGTCTTCTCAAATGACTCTTTGGATAAATTGTGGAATGTAGCATGTTCACCAGAGGAATCCAGGGAATCTTTTGCCATTATGGATTCTGGTTTCTAGCCAGAAGAAAAACAAGACGTGTGAAAACAAAAACAGAACTTGAAATACGATTTCAACATCAGGGAAATTCTCCAGTTTGTTCAGGTTTAATTCACC
This sequence comes from Trichosurus vulpecula, assembly GCF_011100635.1. Lineage (NCBI taxonomy): Eukaryota > Metazoa > Chordata > Mammalia > Diprotodontia > Phalangeridae > Trichosurus > Trichosurus vulpecula. The sequence continues at coordinate 94,639,238 of NC_050581.1, forward strand.
AGACAATAACTAAAATAGGGCTATTTTCTAAAACTCAATGAATCAATAAAGTGATCCTTATTCTGGTATTCTGGAAAGATTGCTGGACCTAGAGTCAGAGAACCTGGGTCAAATTCTACCACTGCTTTTTGTTGCAAATCATTTACTTTTTCTAGGTCTCCATTTCTGCTTTCGTAAAATGAAAGCAATGTACTACTGCATCTCATAGCTCTAAGTTTATGATCATCTAACCCAAGGTATGCAGAAAAGAAGTGCTTAGTCCCCCACCCTCAATGACAACATAAAATCTGCACCAAACAAAGGCCTTTACTTGTCCAGTAGAATCAGGAAGCATAAATGAAGCAAGGTGTGTGCTGGATAAGACTTCATTTCCTAGTTGAGATTCAGTCCACATCTCTGCATGTTCACATTCAGTAAGGTTCTCAGTAGCTGGTGCAGGTAGTAGATCTGTGCTGGTAAAGCTAGAAGAAACTTCCATTCTCAAGCCCACTGAAGATATGTTTTCATCTTGTCTTTGAATCAGATCCTTACTGTATAGATCCTCATTGGACATTTGAAAATCAAGTAGCAGATCAGAAGAATTTTCACCACTATCCTAATGAAAAAAATCAAGAAACATGACCATAAATCAATTGATTAATCAACTCTGTAGTAGAGTATGGTTTTAAACATTACAATTTTAAAGTAATAAGACAGAGATAATACAATACAATCATTAAATATTCAAAAAGTATTGGCTAGCATGCAGCCCTTCTCTTTGAAGCCTTCTACTCACTGAATGCTCTTCTTTTCTTAACTTCTTAACTTCTTTTAAATACTATATTTTTTGCAAACCATATGGAACAAAGCATATGTTCTAGTGAGTGGATCTTCTATCATGTGTTGCTTGCAAGACCAGCTAAATACTGGACTCTTCTGAATCAATCCTTACTTTATAGAGCCTCAGGATATCTATACAGTTTCACCCAAGGATAGAATTAATCTATAGAGAGTCTTCCACGAGTTTTTTTTTGAAAAGTTGCTAATTTATATTCCTAAATCTCACTGCATTATGATCTTTAGATGTAGATTATAATCAATATGATGATGGCATTAGCTCCTTGAAGGCAATAACTTTTTCATTTTTTGTCTTACTAATTCTGGAAGCTAGTCCAGACCCCAAACATATTAGGTGTTTAATTTGTTAGCTGAGTTGAATTGAATTAAACACAGTACATTTTAACTGACTGAGACTTCCCTAAGTCAGAGAAAGAAAAAGAATTATTTTGGCAAAAACTTTTTTCAGGTCTAATGGGGAAAAAGTATTAGCCAGTGAGTCAGGAAATCTGGATTCCATTTCTGAAAAAGCCTTGAACTAGCTTTGTGACCCCAGGCACATCTATAACCTCATATTACTAGACCTCAAACTAGATGATCTGTAACGTCTCTTCCATTCTAATATGAATGTGTACATGAATATCGATATAAATATATATGCATTTATGTATGTACATACATTTCTCCATATATGTATGTGTGTTCACTATTTTTCACTGTCATCTCCTCTTTTCTCTACACTTTTAATCATAAAACTAACAAGCTTTTTTATTCCAACAGAGGAAAAAACAACTCACGTTGGGCAGAGGTTCTTAACCTAGAGGTCCATGATCTTAGATGGCAAAAAACTGCATCTTTACTTCAATACAATTAATTTCCTTTACAATCCTATGTTTTTCATTTAATGCATTTAAAAACATTATTCTAGAAAAAGGTCCATAGGTTTTATGCCATACCATGCCATGCCAAAGGGGTCCATGACACAAATGAGGTTAAGAACTCCTAACAGAGGATAGCAATGACACTGGATAGTCTGAAATCCTGCATCAGGTCTTGACTTACATCCTCTTAATTCAATTAAAAATGGCCCAACTATAAGAAATAATAAAGTATAAGATAATGATTACCTGGAGGAATGAGATTAGGTCTCAAACTTCAAATCCTACATAGGCTATACTTTAGCAACTCCATGTACTATGAGATTCAGTATCACTAGTCTCCTTTATGTGCTTTGCACACGTCACCTCCCAATTCTGTGTATTTTTACTGGCTGTCCTCCATCGCTGGAATGAGCCCCCTCTCACTTATACCTCCTGACTTCTTTCAAGTCTCAACTAAAACACTAATTCTTTCCCAAGCCTTAATCACAGTGCCTTCTGCCTGAGATTAACTCCAATTTATCCTGTATACCTCTTGTTCATACATAGTTGCTTGTATATTGTCCCCATATTAAAATATGAGCTCTTTGAGAGTAGAGACTATTTTTGCCTTTCTTTGTATCCCTAGAAGTTAGCATGGTGTAGACACTTAATAAATGCTTTTTGACAAACTGACTGACTTGCTACAGAGGCAGGGTGGTGTAGTTTATAGAAGGCAAATTTTGGAAGAACTGGGTTCAAATTCTGCCTCAAACCATGTAACCACAGACAAATCACTCTGAACTCTCATCTGTAAAAATGGAGATAAGAATATAGCACTTGTAGCACCCACTTTGCTGGGCTGTCTTGATAAAATCAAATGAGATAATATATATAAAGTGTTTTCCAAATTTTAAAGTTTTATGCAAATGTCATTTGGTTCCTAGTTTTGACATCTGCTAGCTAAATTAAATTTGGGCTACAATTTCATCCTCTGTAAAAAGGAGATATTAATATTTGTACAAGGTTAAGTACAGTGTTAATATAGAAATGCTAGCTATCTATTGTTATTTCTTTCTAACTCCCAAAGCCATTATGAACTGTTATATAAATGACAGAGAAAAAGAATAGATGATATTGTAATATAGGGTGAAATGCCTATAAATAATTCACTGTTTCATTACTTTAAATTGTGTCATCTTGCATTCATGATGAAAAACCAAATAGACTTATTAAAGTTAAAGTTAACTGATGTAACGAATCTAATATCACTGAATGACTTTGAAATTATGTAAAAATCATTTCAAATATGTCCTCAAAAAGGGAAATACGCTAAAATTTGTATTTAGAAAAACATTAGAGAAAGCCCTATCCTAGGTTAAGTTTACTGTAAATTACATGCCCCAAAGCCATGTTCAGGAAAGAGTTAATAGAGATACAGGGAAAAGAAAAAGCTAGTCAACACAGCAGACAACATACGCCTACTTCAGAAATGTTCATGCTGCTCAAATGCCAAATCAGTTTTATTTTTGAGTCTTATGAGCTAAAAGAAAGGCAATTTTTATAAGTGCTTCAAAAATAACTCTACAATCCTCTAACACAAATTCATCTCTAAATTAATTTATTTCAAAAGTCTGTGTTTATGTGTACCTTCAAGTGAGATATTCTTATAGTCCAAATAGGTAAAGTTGAATAAAATAGAATTAAAATGTTTAATAAATTCCCCCTCCCAATTCCCTATGTTTTAAAAGTGGCATACATAAGTTATAATTACTCATTAACATAATCTAATAGCTTAAGGTTGGGGGAGGTTCTGGCAAGATGGCTCCTTGAGTAGTGGTGACTAGATCCAGTCCTCCCCTCCCCCACAACAACCTCAAAACAACAACAAATTGGTCAAATAGGAATTTTTTTCAGTATCAATAAAAGAGGAGAAATAAATGATATTCTTATAAGGAAAATAATTTTCTTTGGGAACACTAGCAGAAATACTAAAAAAGGAAAAAAGAACTAATAGAATAAATAAATATAATACAGTAAAGGAGAAGAAATCCCCCAAAGAAAAGGATTGGTGCAACAACTAGACCCACAGCAACAAGAGTGGAGTCATTGTCCTAAATCTTTGGAGTGTTCAGAACTCAAGAAGAAACATATGAGAAGATCTACCATGTATCATTATGAAAGTAAGATCAATCAAAGAAGAATACAAGAAGAATATTATGAGTGACAGCTTAAAAAGAGTGGAAACCTAAGGCCTGAAAATGCAATAGATGAAGTGCTAATATTCAGGGATGGTAGTATAATAGGACAAAAATTATTTTAACAGTGTAATTGCAAAAAGACTTTAGTTCGCCTCAGAATAAAACAATAGAAGTAAAATACAGAATTCAGAGAGACAATCTCGGAATTATTGCTCTTCCAAAAAAAATCCAAAACCATATTCCAGGAAATCATGTGACAATTTTTTGGTGAATTTTTTGGAAACAGACAGTAGAATATAAATTGATACACTCTAGTGGACCTTAATGGAGAGAAATTCTAAGTTTAGCTCACTCAGAAATGTAGCTGCCAAAAAATATTAAATAAAAATCAGAACTTCGATGTCAAAACTATACTCTTACTAGCAGCCTGAAGGACTCAATTCCCATATCAAGAAGCAGCAAGACAAATCATATAATACTATAAAGTAAGGATAAAAAATTCGACATTTATTAAGCATCTACTATATACAAGGCCCTGTGCTGGGTAATGGGGGGAAGGAGGGATCAAGGGCAAACACTCTTTACCTTCCAAGATTTTTCATTCTACTGGAAGGGTAAAATATGTACAGAGTAAATATGACATAATTTTAAGAGAGAAAAAGTACTAACAAGTTGTAAGACCAGGAAAAGCTTCATATATGGGGTGTCATCTGAGCTAAGCCTTGAAGAAAGCTATGTATTCTAACAGGCAGAATTGAAGTGAGAAGGTATTTTAGACCTGAGGAAAGTCATGTTAAAGTTGGAGTAAAACTATTAGAAAATTGGCTAGAATATAACACACATGATTGGGAGAAATATGAAATTTGCATGGAGAGCTAAATGGGCATCATATTGTGAAAGGGTTTAAATGTCAGACTGAGGAACTTATATTTAGTCTTATATCCAACAAAGCATCAAGGAAGATTTTTGAGCAGGGCAATGACATGATTAGAGTTCTATCTCAGAAACATTAATTTGGCAGCTGTGTGGAGAATGGAGAAGAACAAGACTGGAAGTATGAAGACTAATTAGACCACAGGAAGAGACCTGGAAAGAAGTGATAAATAAGGAAGGAAATGAATATTTATTAAGCACCTAAGGCTTTGTGTTAAGTATTTTACAAATAACTCATTTGATCCTCACAGTAATTCTGGGAAATAGGTGCTATTATTGCCTCCGTTTTTAAGAAGTTAGAAAGGAATTAAGATGGTAGTTGAATGACTTGCCCAGGGTCACCCATTTATTAACTATCTGAGATCAGAGTTGAACGCAGATCTTCCTGACTCCAGGACCAACACTTGAACTACTGTACCACTTAGCTGCTTCTGGACTTAAAAGCAGATAGTGGTGATACGAGTCATAGTGGTGGTAGTAGTAGTAGTAGTGGTGGTGGTGGTGGTGGTAGTAGTAGTTGTAGTAGCAGTGGTAATATAATTATAATTAGTAATAATAATATCAATAATACTTTACATTTATATAACATCTATTATGTGCCAGACACCATGCTAAAGACTTTACAAATATTATCTCATTTATTCTTCACAAGAACCCAGGGAGGTAGGTGCTATTATTATTCCCATTTCACAGTTGAAGACATTGACCCAAGCAGAGATTAAATGACTTGCTCAAGGTCACACAGCTAGTAAGTGTCTAAGGCCAAATTTGAACTCAGGTCTTCCTGAATAGGCACAGAGCTTGAACCACTGCACCACCTTGCTGCCTCAATGAAAAAAAGGAATGGTTTCATGATACCTTGTGGAAACAGAATCAGTAAAAGTTGGCAAACGATTTTAAATAAACGTGTAAGAGAAGGAAAAGTCAAGGATTATTCCAATGATGGGAAGCTGCAGGAGTGGAGCATGGTGATGCCCTGTTTTGGAAGAGAACTGGATTTAGAGGGGAGAATAATGAGTTCCTTCTATAAAAAACATAGCCCTTACTACTAAATGAGGCAGGGATAAAATTGAGAAAGTTACATAATAATCATTATTAAATTTATATAATAGATTAAATACAACTGCAAAGTGATTATAGCAACACATAAAAAATTAATCATTTTAACCAAGTTGGATTTTGGTACTCTCAGCAAGAAAAGACATCACAAAAATGCATTGAAAACTGTACTATTTGTAATAGATCAAAGATGGGCACAACCTTGAGATCAATGACTGGAAAAAAGGTTGAACAAATTTTATCATGTGAAAGTAAAAGAAGGAAGGGAATTTACTGTTATAAGGAAAAAAGAACAAGACAAACTTAAAGAAGATACGGGAAAGAATATGAAATGATGCAAAGTGAAGAAAGTAGTCAAAGAACAACATAAACAATGACTATTACTATGTAAATGAAGTTAATTTTGAATACTAACAAAATTCAAATTTTAAAAATGGAAAACATTGGTATTTGCACATTCATGTGAAAATACATGCCAATCTTTTATTTTCACAAATGGCAAATTAATGAAATATAGTGTAGAAGGTATTTCCTTTCATGGTTTTACAGAGATATTTCCAAGGACTGTACTTTGGTGTTTTAATTGAGAATTCATTTGGGTCATTGTACAGCATTATAACAAAATTTACCAATAAAAAGCAGGCTTACAGCTGAGTCATTGAAACCTGTGGAAGTAGAAACTTGTGGAACTATCAAACTTTCTTTTAAATGTTAATATTTAATATCCTACAGAGTCCTATACTTTTTGTTTAATATTTTTTATTATTATGAGTAAACACAGCTGCTCCAACTTTCTATTTTCAATTTCTCTTCTTCCTCTATTATATTATCCACTAATTTTAATGAGCTATAGAACTATACTATGTATTTATTCCTTTTCCATAGACTAGAACGTCTGAATTAAAGGATGACTTTTTTTTTACCTCTGTAAGTTAATAGTGATATTACTGATATGTAAAAATTAATTTCCATTGTTAAGACTATAATATAAATAAATCTGGGAAGGCAAAAGATAGATAAAGGCAGGAAGAGAAAAGCTTTCTGGAAGAGGGATAGCATGGCAAAGTATGAAAATCAATGGAATTAGAGTGAACGTCCTTCCTCCGCTACTAACAGTGAACTGCAGTACATCATTGAGCAATTTCAAGAATTTAAAAAATAATTGAGATTTTCAAACATTACACTATACCTTCCCTTCACATTTATCACTCATATGTGGTAAAAATAAAAGTGTCAATAATAGGAAATACCTTAGAGTACATTTAGTACGGAAAAGTAATCAATTCTAACTTTGGACATTTTGAACTAGATGTCCCACAGACATCTCAAATTCAACATTTCCCAAACTAAACTCATCACCTTTCCTCCCAAATCTTCCTCTTTTCCACACTTCTTTATCATGGAAGATACACCATTCTCCCAGGCACCAAGGCTCATAACTTTAGTGTTGTCCTTGACTACTCACTTGTGCATAACCCCACATATCTATCTATGTCTTATCTTTTATACCTTCACAACATCTCTCCTATAAGTGCCCTTATCTCTACTTATCCAGCTACCACCCTGGTACAGGCCTGAATTATTTTAACAGCATTCTTTTTGCTCTCCCTGCCTTAAGTCTCTCCCCATTCCCACCTATATTCCACTCAGCTGCCAAAGAGATATGAATAAAGTGTAGGTCTGACCATGTCACTTCCTTATTCAGAAATGCCCATGACTTTCTATTTCACCCAGAATCAAATAAAAAAAATCCTGTTTGGTTTTTAATTTTTTTTTGGCCTCATGATCTGGCTCTTTCCTACCTTTCAAGTTCTCTAACACTTCACCCCCTACTCTATGATCCAGGGACGATAGGCTTCCTGCTGTACTGCCTTCAAGGTGACATTCCCTATGCTCTCTGAACTATGAAGTATAGATAAAAAAGTTTAACATTTCATTGAAATCTAGAATAAATGAGGTGCTGAAAAATAAAACAGCACATTGCGCTCAATAAGTTCAAGTAATCAGGCCTAGAACAATATCCTAGGGTAGTAAAAAAATAAAATAAATAAGAACCTGTCAGATCGGATGCCTAAGTTCCACTATTTCCTCTTCTTTTCCAATAGTGTCAAAGAAATGGCCTTTATCTTCAACAAGGGCAACTCCTCTGCTAAATGCTTGATCCTATCCTCCCTCTTGAAGGTTACCCCGATTACTATCCCCACCACTTTTCATTCTCTCCCTTTTTACAAGTTCTTCTCTGCTGTCTACAGATATGCTCAGATCTCCCCTATCCTTAAAAGATCCTCACCAGATTCCACTATTCCTGAAATAGTCCTTTTTATCTCTTCCGCCTTTCTCAGCCAAACTCCCTGAAAAGGACTTTTACACTCAGTACCCCTAAATACTCTCCTCTCACTCTCTACTGAAGTGCCTGCAAGCTGATTTCTGCCCTAATAATTCAATTGAAATGGCTCTCTCGAAGACTACCAATAAGCAAATGACTTTTTTTTTCAATCCTTATCTTTTATTTCTCTGCAATATTTGACATTATTCACCATCCTCTACTACTAAGTTTTGGGGCAATGTCCTCTCTTGATTTTCTTCCAAAAGATATAAATATTTCTTCCTGATATCCTTTGAGTTTTCGTAATCTATGTCATTCCCACAAACTGGTTTTGCCTTCTTCCTTTTCTTTTTTATCTCTATGCTCTCTCATTGGATTCCATGGGCTCAATTACCTTTCTATGTTGAGGACTCTAAGATCTATTTATACATAATTGCTCTCCTGGACTGTAGTATTCCTTTAAGAGCTGCCTAGTTGACTGCTCCTGAGCTCTGGCATTCCAGAGATGTTCCATAGAGATTTCAAACTCATCATGTAGAAAATAGAACTCATTTTTTTAACCTCAATCCCAGCCCTCTTCTAAGTTTCCCCAACACTATCAAGGGCACCACCAATCCTAGTCATTCAGTTTATAACCTCAGCTTCAAATACTCATCACTCGCACACACCCTATACATCAAATCAATTAACAAATATTATTTTTCTATCTCTACTTCTCTTGAATACTTCATCTTTTTCTCCAATCACATATCCACCGCTCTAGTTTAGTGCTCCATTACCAGGTACCCTGGGTACCTGGATTATTATAACAGCCACCTATTTGATCTTCCTCTTTTAAGCCTGACTGATTAAGCACTGTCAACAATATCTAAAAAAATCATGGAGAGAGAGAGGGTGTGAGAGAGAGAGAGAGAGAGAGAGAGAGAGAGAGAGAGAGAGAGAGAGAGAGACAGGGAGAGAATGCACAAAGGACATGAAAAGAGTTCATATTCTGATTTTTTTAAGTGGCTGAAGTCTTCAACTATTAGTCAGTGGGTTTTATTTGAATCATGGCAAAATTCTAGAATACATTATTTAAAGGGTGATTTTTGAATGCAGAGAAAATAAACTAATAATTATTAAGAACCATCATCAAAAGTAGATCATAACATACTGACACTATTCCAATTTTGAAGGGGTTATTAGACAGATCAAGGGAATCCATGAGCATATCCAGATTTCAGCAAGGGCCTTGAGAATCTCTCATCTTATGCTTGTAGATAAAAAAGGGAAAGTGGTAGGCCAATTTGTCTAGTAATAATTATTTATGAGACAACGACAGTTTGGACAGATATGGTTAGTGGAGTGAGCTGGTGTTATTCAACAATACTTTTATCAATAATTTGGATGAAGATGAAGGTAAGATTCTTATTAAATCTGTAAATGAGATTTTAATATGTTGAAGTACTGAGATAAAACTGGGAGGAATAGCTAACATTGTGAATGACTGAATCAGTATTGAAAAAGATCTTGAGATGTTGAAATTATGGGTTGAATCTAATGAGATGAAAATTAATAGGGGTAACTATAAAGTATTACTCAAAAAAATGCATAAGTACAAGATGGAGAAGTCATGACTAGACAGTTTATGTTTCATAAAAAAAGTGTAAAAATTTCAGCAGACAGAAAGATTGCTATGAGGTAAGTAACATGGCACCTAATAATGATCTTAGGTAACAACAGAGGCATATTTTTTTAAAAGGAGGGAACTTGTTGTTGTTCATCCTTCATTTTCAAAGAGGACTAAGAAAGTCATAGGGTGATGGCTTGACTCACGTGTGAACTGGATTTAAGTGAGGCAGGGTTGCACAAAATTATCAGCCTTACTCTTTCTTCCAGAGTCACTGAAGTTCAGTGGCAAGACAAAAGTCAGGATGACTGGTGATGGCCTGGGATGCAGTGGATGATTGTGACATCTTTGATGTCTGACTAAGCTCTAAGTGTTCCACAGAACCTGCTTTAGCCACCTTCATGGTCACTGGAACAAATTGTTCTCATCTGCCCATTCTGCTGGAGGAAGTCTTCATAGGTTTGGGACAGACATTTTCCTAACACACCAACATTTTCAAGGCCTGTCAACTGCCCTCAACCTGGTTTAGTCTGTCTGCCAAGACAGTTTACTGGGGTGTGACTGCTGCACATGCTACAGCTTCTTGGAGCCCCAGGTGAGAGTTTGGTGACAGGTGGATAGATGGATGAGCAGCCCTGAAAAGTGTTCAGCAAGCCCTCACACCAGAGATGCAAGTCCTCCCTGAACACCCCATATAGCCTTTCAGTACTCTATCACAGTCATACTATATCTAGAGTGTTCGGTAGAATATTTTAGAAAGGCCTAATAAAAAGAAAGCTACAGGAACAGAATGAATAGAACAGAATAATAAAATATTGAGGAAATTGGACACCATTCTATATAAGGGTTAATTGAAGGAAATGAGCATGTATTGCCTACACAAGGGAAGATGTATCTAAAGGACTATATCATATGAAACAGGAATAAGACTTTATCTCCTTGTCATGAGAGGACAAAACTCAATGCAATATTTTTAAAGTTGCTGAAAGGCAAATTAAGATAAAATACAACAAAAAACTCTTTAATAATGAGACTTGACAACACCTTTTGCAGTAGCAAGGAACTGGAAACAAAGGAGATAGATGCCCACTGAATGACAAATAGATAAATACATCGTGATACACTGATGCAATAGAACATTACTAAAACATATGAAATGATGAATATGAAGAATACAGAAAAGCATGGGAAGATTTATGTGTACTGTTGCAAAATCATGCAAGCAGAACTAGGAAAGCAACATATAAAACATGAAAACAGCAATGCAAATGCAAAGATCAATAAACAAACAAATAAAATGAAATAATCATCATGGTTGGCCCTAAAACGGAGAGGAGAAAATGCCCCTCCCTCCCTTCTTTGTGCGGATGAGAGACAACAGTTACAGAGCTGAGTATCAACTATGTGTTAGACTAGAATGATGTTGGCTACATTTGCTCAACCGGTTTTCCCCCTCTCTGCATTTCTTAATTTTTTAAAAAGTTTATTATTACAAAGGATGGCTCTCCTGAGAAGAGTGGAAGATAAATATTTGGAGATGAGGATGATACAAAAAGAAAATACAGTAAAACTTAAAAAAATAGAATGGGATGGCTTAGGGGATAGTGACCCTCTCTCCAACCATTAGAGAACTTCAAAGTTAGAGACTAGACAGTCACTTATTAGTGATACTATAGATGTGATTACCCATTAAATTAAATGACTTCTGAATTCCTTCACAAATATGATACCCTCTTAACTATGATAAAAATTGGACATTTTTTTCCATTTATAAAACAAAATTTGGCCCAAACCCAAAAGTAATACCATTGCCAAGATCACTATGGTTCATGAACTGTTTTACTCTCAAAAAATAATTAAAGTGAATACTGGCAGAAATTTCTCAGTGTGTTTTTAAATAGTCCCATTAATGTATTCTTTGCTGTTTTCTTATTTACTTATTTCAGTTGATAGGCCAGCTTGCCAAATTTCATTGCAACAAAGGAGTAAACTGCTCAGAAAGAGAAGGAAAAAGGAGGGAGAGAGATGAAAACAGAAGACTTTGGTAAGCCAATATGTTGTACTACATACTGCCAGCATGTCCTGTAAAATAGATGCTTCTCAGTATGCAGATAGTGTAATCCCTTTAAGTAACAATTACTAAGTTAAACAATGCAATCTGTCCCACTGGCATGAAGAAATGTGTTGTGTTGTGGATTAGGAGATTCCATTAGGAGATGAACTCAGATTCCAGCCCTAAGGCCAGTAAAGGTTGAAACTATTCCAGGAAGGATACAACCAGACAGACAGTCTCAGGTGTGGTGACACAGGAGCAGCTGCTCCATTCAAGATGAGACCTTGCAAACCAATCCAAGGAAATTGCCCAGCATCGTTTGCAATGATAACAGGTGCAGCCTGAACATGGGGGGAAAATCTTTGGGAAGGTTGTGTCCAAAAATTAATGAATAACTAAAAAGGAAAACTGTTTATACCCACACAAAACCCACACAAAATCTATGCCACAATTTATATACATGTATAAAAATACACATACATATACACAACCACCAAAGATAATATTAGTTAGCTATATTTTTGGTCTCTGTGATATTTTAAGGGCATACTTTCTTGATATTTTAATAACATACTTGGAGGCTTTTAATTCACTGATAGTAATATCAGATTTAGTTTAGAGGGACCAACCTCAGAGTTTCATAAGCCTAATTACTTCATTTTATATAATAAGATATTGAGGAATGGGCAGGTCAAATGATTGGCCCAGAGTTATAAATGTCCCTGTAAAACTAGGGCCCAACTTCAATCCTTTGGCTTGAAATTTGTGTTTTTTCCCATTATTTTACTCCCTTCCATACATAGTGTGCAGTGTTTTCAATGCAATTGAATTCAACAAATAGTGACTCTGATGAATTGAATCAGAATCAAAAGTATTTAGAACCAAAAGCATGGAAGAGAAGAAAAAAAAGATTCAGGGTCTAGAATGCCATCTGCCTATACAGGGCCAATTAGGTAAATAAATTCTTTGTTCTTACTCTCCATCTTGCCTATAGATTCAAAAAAATTTCATTTTTGAAACTCACTGTAGCTTAAAGGTAAAGCAACTATAACCATAATTTTCCCTGAAAACCATTTTATTGACTTGTGTCATACCACACATGATTTGGCATACTACAGAAATACAAGACATTTATTTATTACTTGTTAAGAAATCAATTTTACAGCCATTTGTTTGTGAAATGAGTATTTCATTATTTCTTCAGAAATATGGAAACACAATTGGAATTTTTCAAATTGTCTTCAAATATTTTATCCTTCTGGGTTGTGAAAAAAAATCATAGCTTTAAACCCTTGTGTGCCTGTCACACTGTCTCACAGATATTAGATATAAACAGTGTGTTACTGATCTGAGAGGTATCCAATCAACGCTCCCTAATGAAATTGTGCTTTAATCTGATAATGAAGCCATGAGCAGATGGAACTGCAGAAACAGAAAGCCTCCACACTGAATTCAGCAGCCAGACATAAACACTGACCTTCAGATAATTATAATAAAGGTTTCCCCCATCAATAAAATTACATTTTTTTACCTTAGGAGAAGATGATGGAATAGAGAGGCTATAGTTCAGGCCACTACTGCAGGCACTGCCATGGAGAGCTAAAACTGAGGCTTGGAAGACGTCCTCATCCTCAGGAGAGTACTGAGACTCGAAGGTGGATTCATCTGCTAAGTCTGCCTCATTTGCGTCCACCTAGCAATAAATATAATTGCATCAGTCTGAATATCTGTCTTATCACATATGTTCCCAACATTTGCCAGCTCAAGGCTAAAATGCATCCTGTTACTATTCTCATTTTGAATCTTTGTTATGCACAGAATCTTTGATACAGCAAGGATTGGCTAATGCAGCAGAACAAGGAAAAGCTGACAACCAGGAGCAGAGGGTGCTGACATTAAGTGTCACAACTATATGACTTCATTCCATTAATAACAGCCAATGTATTCTTTTTTCACTAACAACAATTAGCAAAAGGCTTGGATGCCACTTCTAAGTTTAAAGTAGTTGTATAAATTAAGCATAATTTCTTTTCTAATTCATGTTTTTTTAAAGCACCATCTCCTCCTAAGATTATAATGAAACACAAGTTAAATATCTTTTTTAAACCTTCAGTCTTAATAATTTAAAGAGTTGTATTGAAGCAATGATTTTCAAAGGGGTTAAAAAGCACCTTTTAAAATATACTCTGAGTCTAGAAATCATTACATTTTCAATGATTGAGACAATAATCAAATTCGTTGTCTGTAAAAACCCACAGAGTGGATTAATGCTAACAGCACAATAATAAGCCTTGAATACAATTCCTAATCCAGGCACAATGAACTTGGAGGGAGGAAGTAAGGGATAGGAACTCTCTACAAGGTGAAAGAACTCTGGCAGCTCTGCTTGGTTTGAACTCCAAGGAACAAAATGTCCCCACACTGAGTACCCCCTGGTACCTTCCCCTTTCTGGCTTCCATTTATATATTCTCTTCCCCCATTAGATTGTAAGCTCCTTGAGGGCAGGGACTTATCTGTATCCCCAGGGCTTAGCACAGTGCCTGGTACATAATAAGTGCTTAATAAATTTTTAATGAATTGAATTGAATGAGTCTATGATTAATGAAGGGAGAGAATTAATTTTTCTGTGGTCAGGGGGAAAGAAAAGAATTAGTTGCGATGATGCTGAGAAGCAACAAGGAATAAAAGAAGGGAGTTTATAGATTCACAAGAATTTAGAGTGGGAAGGGACCTTAGTCCAACCCCTTCATTTTTACAAGTGAGGAAATTATATCGAGGGAGTTCATAGCAGTTATTATAAATGATCTTAGAAGAATAGGAAACTAGGTCATTTGCTAATGGTGAGGAAGTCAGGGATATGGTTGAGAGTACAGCTGGTGACAGCCTTCCCCCTCAGACCTCACAAAGTATTTCACAAGATCCTAATCCATTTAACGTTGCATATTATTGTTATCTGTATTGGTGTCTTATATCCCGGTTAGCCTGAGCTCCTAGAAAGTCAGACTATGTCTTATATATAATCTACTCCCATTTCCTATCATGATGCTCTTCACACAGTAGGCCTATGACAAATTATGCTGTTACCATAGGTTAGAAATTGCTACTAATCCTATTTCACATGCATATAATGAGGTAGGGATTATTTACAGAAAAAAACTATTACTATTCCTAGGGAACAAAGAGCTTGAAGTCCCTAGGAATAATCTTTCAGACTTTTTCAGTATTTCCTTCACAGATATATCATAGGATTTCAGAAGAAGAAGAATACATTTTTTTAAAAAGTAGATTTGGTGGTATTGTAAGGGCTGTTATCTCTTCCAAACTCTGCTTACATTTCACATTTGCAATGGTGGTACTGATAGGGCAGCACTTTTTCCTCTGCTAAAGAAATCTTGAATTTCTACATACAAAGAGGCTTGGTTTGATTTCATGTAATTGGTTCCAAGAAAACACATTAGGTGAAGCAACATTATAAGGAATTATTTTGTTATTTAGTTAAGTTAGTTCCATAGAAAAGAACAGATATATATATATATATATATATATATATATATATATATATATATATATATTTTGTTTGTTTCTGGTTTGTTTTGTTTGTTGAGCATGGAAAGGTTTACTTCCAAGTGGACAATAAGCTAGGAGTATCCTTGGAGGATGAAACTATGTGATGTTACAATGGACTTTGTTTATGTAGAGAGAAGGGACAGGAAGCAGACCTGTGACTTCACTGGATTAGGGAACTATAGAGGCAAAAAATTTCCTTTATCAAGGCTGGTCAGCACCTCCTCTATAGCTTCTAGTCTCAAAGAATTTCCTACAGCAGTGAAAAGTTAGGTAACTTAAACAAGCTCATATTGTCAGTATGTGACAAAGGCAGGAAATGAACTCAGATCTTTCTAAATTCAAGGGCAAAACTATCTCCTATGTGATACTACCTCTCATCTTTAATGGTGTTACAGGATCATAACAGTGGCAGAAGGATGATGACTTACTGTATGCCTGTCATTTCTTCCTGAAAATCTGCTGCTTTAGATATGATATAATTTCATTCAATTCCATAAATATTTATTAAGTGCCTCTATGTGTAAGGTGTTTTGTTGGCTGCCTAAGACAAGAGACACAAAGGAAGCAGTCTTTGGTGCTTAGTTTACTGAGATGACATAGCACATATGCAGAAAATGCAAGTATGAGTTTAGTAGCAAAGCAAAACAATAAGGGAAAGAAATATATTCTAGGAAAATTTCAGAAGGTCGAGAACATCAAAAATTGTGTGGTTTGAGGAAGGCTTTCATGGAGCATGTTGCTGAGTCTTGAAGAGAGGGAAGGCTTCTGAAAGGCTTAGATAAGAAGGGAGCACTTTTCAACCACTGACCATTTGTCATGTGAAATGTAACAAACAGTTTGAGAAATAGCTCATAATCTAGCTTGGCTAGAATGCACAGCACTGGAAAGAGAATGATATGAAATCAGGCAGGAAGGGCATATAGGAGTCAGAATGGGGATTCTCCTTAAATGGCAGGAGAAGTTTATACTTTTTCATAGAAACAATAAAGATCCATTGAAGGTAGGTAAGGGGCAAAGCACTCCAGAGTAGAATGAAGTGAGTGTATTGTTATCCTTGGCTAAAAATGCTTGAAAAATAAAGTCACTTTCTGTTGAAGTCAACTAAACTTTAGAGTTTGCAAAGGTCAATAAATTTGTAAATGGATTTATTGAAGTAAGAAAATATGTACCACGAGTGCATAGCACATGGTAGTTAACACATATAATAGATGTTTTTTAATTGAATTGAACTGAACCTACAACACAAGATTGGTTATGAAAAACCATTTTTAAAGTTTACTTAAATGTTACCATGGTATAATTTATACTCGAGGAATTCCCATGGTCCATAGTAATTTCTATACTAAAAATATTTTCCTTCTTATTTCTTTTTAACTTTCTTGGGGATGCAGAACCTGGAACAAAGAATTTAGAAGCATCCATTTCCCACCCCTTGTTAATCCTCCAAGATCCAGTCTTGGGCTCTCTTCTTTGTTCCCTTTATTTTCTCTTCCTTAACGAGTTCATCAGCTCCCAATGCATTAATGGTTCTCAAATCTCTATCTATCTACCATTAATCAATCAATCAATGTCTCATCTAACCATGTACAGCCCTAATACACTCTTCTGAACTTGTGCAGTAACACCAACAGCCTGATGGACATCTCTGCCTGTACTTCTCAATACTATTTTAAGTTCCACATGCTCAAATCAGAACTCTTTTCCCCTAAACCTTCACTATTTCCAAACTTCCTTTTTTTCTATTACAGGCATTAGCATACTGCTAATCACCCAGGTTTAATCAATCCTTCATTGTTTCTTTTCCCTTCATCTCCCTTACCATAGACAATCAATTGCTAAGCCTTTTTGATGTGACCTCCATAACATTGATCTCATCTATCCCCTTCTCTCTGCCACTCCTCCAGCTCAGGACTTCATCATCTCTTGACTACATTACTTTAATAGCCTTCTACTTGGCTTCCCTGTTTTCTCTCTTCTCTAATATATCCTTATCAAAATTATCATCCTAAGGCACAGATCTACATTACTCATCCACTCAGAAATATTTAGAGGAAAGACAACCTTTGTTCTTTGTGTCATGGACCCTGTCAGCATTCTGGTGAAACCTACAGACCCATTCTAAAAATAAATGAATAAAATAAAATATAGAGGATCAAAAAGAAAACCAATTATATTGAAACACAGTTTAACCTCAGGTTAAAAATTTCAGACTCAGAGACTTCTCAAGGACTCTGTAATTAAATACAAACTCCTCAGTCTCAGCATTACATATAAAGTTATCCTCAGTCTGGCTACAAACTACCTTTCAAGAATGATCTCAAATTGTTCTTCTTCAAGAGTTCTATATTCTATCCAAGCTGGATTAATCCAGGGAATTCCAATTCAAGGAATTAACTATTCCCTGAATACAACTTTCTACTTCCCATCTTTCACATAATCATTTTCTCTTAAAATGAGCATCAGCATAGTTACATATAGCTGAAGAATCAAGGACTATAATAATTTATACTCTTATTTAAAGCAAAAAATTCAGATGACCAATAGTACGCTAAAAACATATGATGAAGTATTTAATGTATTCTAAAACTGATACCAAAAATGTGTCTGCCATGTATGAATGGTTTAAAGAAGATATTCAACTGCAATATAGTATGAGACATTAGACCAAGTCTCTATTTACGTAAGTTTGCAAAAATACTATGCCAAAAAAAGGTAGGTAGGAAGACAATCTGGTCTTTAGTGTTAAATGTACTGTTAAATTTATGTATTTTTTTATGCTTATATGTTTTCTTTCTTCAAGGACAGAATTAACAGAAAGTCTTCTACCTTAATTTTTACAGTAGAGCATCAAAATTTACTTTGATAATTATACAAAGCATGAGATTTCTCTCCCTGCCCCACTTTTTTGACAGCCTCCTTCTCCATAATCAAAAATTGAGCAAATTGATATGATTTGGGCATGTCATATTACATAATAAATGGCTGGCTCTTCTCTTAAAATGGACTTTTGCTGATTACTGTGAACATCATTACAGCAATAAGAAAATATAGCTAGTGGTACATTAAAGAGACTGAAAGTGATACATAATGAAAGAAAAGAAGAAAGTTAAAGAAAACCAATTTTAGAAAACTTGACAGTAAGGTGAGCTGTATTATACCTTAATATGCTATTAATTACATTTCCCCTTAAATAGAGAATTGATTTCCCACATCATATACATATATCCACATATACATGTACAAAATATATCATATATATGCATATATATAATACATATATATACATATATATGTATATATATAATACATATATATACATATATATATGTGTGTATATATATATATATATATATTTTTTTTTTCCCCCTACTTCACCTTCAAGAACTGTACAGCAGGGGTAGGATGAATTGGCCAGGCTTAAAATTTTTAAAAATAAATTTAGCAAAGAATCAGCAGAAGCCTATTACATTAGTTTATTACAATGCTTAGCAAAGCGATCATTTAAGCCAAGAAAGGACTCTGAAAGAAGGCTTGGTAAATTTGGGGCACTGACCAGAGCTACCTCAGCATGGAAGAGGGCTACATCAGTCGGCCCTTCCTCCTCAAATGAGTATGCTGTGTAGAAAAAGGGATCTTCCTTAGCAGAAACATAACCTTCTTCTGGTGAAAGCTGCAGAAAGAATGAAGCTCAGAGTTGGATGAATAGCCATTGAAAAGGACATGCAAAGAAAGACACATTGGGGAAGATTTTCCCTTTGAAAAACAATTTCTTTTTCTGATTATGAATTTGACAAACATCAACAAATATTTAACATTTCCATATACAAAAAACACAAAAAAGATTACATATGAAAAAAACTATATTCTTAATTTTTTGAGTATATGTTTAATTTAATGTAGTATTTCAATGTTGCCTTCCTTGTACAAGGTCCTTTCTAAACTTTGTTCTGTTCTCTTCTGTGTCTTTTAGAAACTTCTTTTTTCTTTTCTTTTTTTTAAAAGTCACTATCACTACTCCTTCTCCTCTTCAGAATTCTCCCTTCTCAAAATAAATATCCACCTCTATCCCAACTTGCAGCAAAGAAGAACCATTAAGAAAAACAAATCAACACCTTGGTCATGTCTGAAAATCTCTCATTCTGTACATCTAGTGTTTGTAGAGATTTTCGACAACAGAGGGAAAAAAACCTGAGTTTAGAAAGAAAATATTCAATAAATAATTAGAAGTATTGAATTTTTATAAATATCATCTTTCACTTGTTATTTAATTATCATAGATCATTTACCTCTAATATAATACAACATTCTTATTTTATCAGTTTTTAAATTTAATTTCCATCAGTTTTTTAATCCTTCAGTTTTAAAATTTAAATGCCCCCATAAATGATTGTATTTTAAGAACTATGTGAAATGAATTTAGTTCCCAACTTCATCTATTAACCTTTCTGAGTAAAGAAACAATAACTATTAAAATGGAAACAAAAATTTTTTTTATGAAATAAGATGCTTCAGCACAGTGCAGAAGCACTTAAGAAATCATGAAATAAATTTGTTAAACACAGTGCTTTGCATATAGTAGGTTTATAAGAAATGTTTGTTGAACTGAGTTTTTTCCCCCTTTTATTTTTCGAGAAGGATGTGAGTTAACAAAACGTCCTTTATTTGACTTTACTGAGTACCATGAGAGACAGTTCGGGCTGGGCAATATAATTTAACTTCTCATAGCAATAATAATGGTTCACATTTATATAGCACTTTAAGGTTTGCAAAGTGTTTTTACATACATTATTTTATTTGAACCTCATGACCAACCTCTGAGGCAGGTGCTATTATTATTCTCATCTTACATATTAGAAAGCTGAGGTACAAAGGGGTTTAATGACTTGCTCGAAGTTTCATTGCTAGCAAGTATCTGAGTGGGATTTGAAGCTGCCTCTGAGTCTAGCCAGCTATCCAATACAATAATGTTTGCCTCTGTCTACCCCCTACCAAGTCTCTAACACTGTAAGTTACAGAGGAGGTATCAATTTGCATTATGTTGGGTGCAGTTTCCATACCTGGGGTTTCTTACTACAATAAAATCACATGTCCACACTAAACCCGCCCCCCACACACACCTGTGTGTCCTATTAAATTCTCTTTATTTAAAAAAAAAACTTCTACTGTGTGAATACACCAGTATGACTAGAATGAAAGGCTTAATATTTCTATCATACCTTGGT
The DNA here is from genome assembly GCF_011100635.1 of Trichosurus vulpecula. Lineage (NCBI taxonomy): Eukaryota > Metazoa > Chordata > Mammalia > Diprotodontia > Phalangeridae > Trichosurus > Trichosurus vulpecula. The sequence goes on from NC_050581.1 coordinate 94,659,882, forward strand.
TAGTTTTGGTGAATGAATGATAAAAATGACAAAATGAATTTCTGTCAGTCACTGGTACGTTGGAATCAATTTTCTAAATAAGTGCCTCAGTGATTTCTTTCGTAATATTATTTGTTGTACCACATGATCTGTTTGCAAGCAACTTGTGGATAATATGAATTATCTGTCACACAATGGGCAGTTTGAAAAGCCTCCCTTTATCAATACAGTGGCATCTTTGTCTACAGATAGTTATTTATCCTTTATAATTGTAATACGTTTTATTAATCATTCTATTTAAATGATAGAGCAACATTATGAAGTAATGGATAGAAAGCTGGCCTCAGAGCCACGAATACCTAAAGTTCAAGTTTTATCTCTGATTAACACTTACTATTTGTCCCTCAACAATCCACACTAACCCTCAGAGCATTAGGCAACTCTCCAAGTCTCCAGGCTGCAAAGAAGGTATTAATATGCATTAGAGAAGGAGTTTCCTCTTCTGGGATTTCCTTGTATCAATGAAATTATCACAGGTCTAGACCCCATCTTCTATTAAGTAATTCTGTACATAAATTCTCTCTATACTTGTATTGTCTTTCCTCTTGTATGTAGAACTCATTGCAGGTATACCTCACTCTAGGCAAATAAAATATTTAAATATTGCTTATTTTTCAAAAAAAGTAAAAACCAAGGATTCAAATTCATCTTGCTAGACAACTTCATGCTTTATAAAAGAATTCTTTAAATTACCAAGCTCTCTTTCTTTCACTAATTGAAAGATTCATTATTTCGCTGGCCCCCACATATGTGTGTGTATGACAAACACATACACGCACACAAACACACACAAACACACCAACCCTCCCCTACTACCATGCTGTAAAATGCAAACTGTGGCCCTCTTTCTATGATGAGCCTTGTTGACATTAGCTTACCTAGGATATTTTAAATACGTTTCGATTTTCAAAACCAAAATGTATACATAACTTTGCAGGACAATATCTACTGCAAAAGTGTGGCATATTCACTTTTCCAGCATAGTAATAACCACACAGTGCAACCAAATCAAGGTTATAGGACCACTAGGTGAAGGCTATTTCTGTCACTGGGAATGACACAGATCCCCAAGACCTCTGGGGGCATTATTAATATTTTTCTAGCTTTCACCCTAGTGTTCCCCCACATTCATTTCTATTAATTAGTTCACACTAATCATTACTCAAAATGTTTATTTATGGGATTGTATTAGTGTCCATCATTAGCAAATACATACATATATAACATACTTATGGGTTTTTTGTCTGTTACTGATGGAAATTATTAAATAAATTATTTTATATAAAGGATAAATTTTCATTGTTCAAGATAAAATCTTAACATCAAAGTGAGTATATAGCCCATTTCCACTGGAAAAGAGATAACAAATCAACATAACCAAAACTCTTACAGGGAGAGGTTTAGTAACTCCAATTCTCACGGTTCCTGAAGGTGCTCCTTTCAGGGCTTGCACCGCTTCTTCAAGACTGCCATTTTCCAAGTTAACATCATTGACAAACATAAGCCGGTCCCCAGGAAGAAGTCTTCCATCCTGTTCAGCGATACCACCAGGCACTAATGAGCGAATAACAATCACTGTGCGAGCAGGGTCAACTGGATCCTGATGCAAACAGAGCAAAAACAGTGAGGAAGATGAAGAAAGCAGTTTATTTAGGAAAATCCCTAACTTTAAGTAATAATGGCTAGATAATTACTTCCAAGTATTTCTCTTTAAACTTAAAAAAACATTGATTAATATATTCTTTACTGTCTGGAATAAAGTCACTATAACTGTATCACAAATTATTCATGGCTCTTTCTGGATCCTATACCTTATATTTACATGTTACTCAAAGGATCTGTGATTCCCTCTCAAATAGGAAACGCCTTCATAGGATCATAAATTTAGAGCTGAATGGACCTTAGAGGTTTTTACATCAAATTCTGTTACTTTAGAGATATACAGATAGAGGCCTAATAAGTGTAAGTGAATTGCCCAGAGCCACAAAAATTACAGAAGTCAGACAGAATTAGAATTCAGGTCTTCCTGAATCCAAAAACCAGCGCTATAACCACTGTGTTATCTAGATGCCAACTAACAGACTGCAACTTCCTTATCTCCTCCTGGTTTTTCTGCCTTTCTTCCCAACTCTGCTCAAATCACACCTTCTGTAAAGGCCTTTTCCAGTCCCTCTACTGTTACTGTCTTCCCCATGAGATGACTTTCCCTTTATACTGCATAGGTTATATATCTAATTTTTTTTGCTTATTGCCTCATCTATCAGAATGTGAAATCCTTCAGTGCAGAAAATGTGTTTTCACTTTTCTTTGTATTCTGGCACTTAGCACGTAGTTGGCATTTAATAAATGTTTATGGACTGACTGGATAAGATTTAGGGAATTTCTCACAGCATATATTGGTTACTAAAGCGACTTGACAGGGGTCAAAATACAAGTAAGTGTCTGAGGCAAAATATGAACCCAGGTCTTTCAGAATTCAAGTTCAGCACTCCATCCACTAAACTATCTTGTCTTAAACATAGTAGAGGATAAATAAGTGTTCACAGCTAACAAGAAATAAGATCAGCAAAACCATAGAAACACATACGTGTTTTTATATAAACAGCACAGTAAAATCAAAGTACCTAAAATACCCAAAGGCTGTACACCTTCTCTGTACTGTGCCTCAATTCAGGAAAGAAACCATATGCCTCAGAACATAGAACGCCACCACAGGTGGAATTCAGAGCTAAGTGATCAGGGATGGATTAGCAAAGTGAGAGCAGAAAGTTCTGGTAAGGGCAAGTAGGGAATAAATTAAATATGCCCAACTAGATGGAATGGGAATAGCTGGGTCAGATAAGGGTAGAGAAGGCCTAAGGTTAGTAATGAAGGAGGGAGGCACAGAGGGACCAAGGGGAAAGCAGCATGGAATCCAGGTATATTCGGACCACAGGTGATCTGGAAATCACAGAAATGGCACATTACTTTGTTCAAAAGAGGATAAATTTTAATTTTAACTTCTATGGCAATTAGTAGATCAAATGCTCTAATCTGCACATTAGAACTTTTGAATCTGGCTAAAAATGAAAGTCCTCCCTCCATGGCAAATAGAGGCACAAATGATCTTTTCCTTCTCTCCGTCCCAGGAAAAGAGCATGAGGCTGAGGACTTTTTTGGGACTAACCAAAAATTCTGAGCACTTTGAAAATACTTCTTAGACACTTAAGCTGAAATACACTGCAAAACATACACCCAGATTCAGTGATTTCTGGTTTGGAAAACTGATAAAGGGCTTTCCCTCTGGTCTCAGTCTCAGGAACACTATGCCATGTGTTAGATCATAAATGCTATTTTTGCCTATGATGGCACTTTAAAACCATTGCTACAACTACCCAGTGAAAATAATAATTTAATCTTGTTTTTAAAAGTACTTTCATATCTGAAGCTGAAAAATAAAGATGAAAAGGAACCACAAAATGATAACTAGCAATGCGATAATGGTGCATGGCTCTTCCTGGAGGCAGGATTTAGAAACTAGGCAGCACTGAGGGACCCTGAATCTTATATGACTTTATGGTGTCATCTAAGCTGGCTCTGTTGTTGGGCATTAATTAATGAGGAGCTACAGTTGCAGTCTATCAGATAGACTTTCCTATTCAGGAATTTAATTGCAGAATATAAGAAATGGCTCATATGATACTTGGCCATCTTAAAGTACAGTCATAGATCTACTCAAACTTATGAAACTAATAGCTTAATATATATATAATATATACATATATTTATGTGGATATGAATATACAGTTATGTTATACCAAATGTCAAACACATCACTCATGCAGAAGAAAGACTATTTAAAAGATTACTATTTCACTTTTCAAATACGAACATAGACTGAAGTACAATACGCAGAACTCAAAATTTCGCACAAATTCATTTAAATGCACTCTGTAAAATACTTATTAATAAAATACAATTAATTTCTGATATTCCTATGAATACAAACTATATTCTTCCTTTATTTTATCAAGAGTTAGATCATAAAATAAATGCTTGCTATGTCAACGTATTCTCTCCCCTATTAAGAGAAATTCTTTTAGAAAAAAATACTATTAGTGAATAATAATACAAAACTACTATTTGGAAACAATCACAGAAAGAAAACTTAAATTTACTGCCATCCATAGTACATAACAAAATAATATATACTTTTAGCTTCTCTGGTCTAAAGGTATAATTTTATCTTGAAAATTACCTTCAAAAAAAAAGCAGACTGATTCTGTTGAAATGAGTATATGTTACCTGATAGTCTAATATGCTAAAACCAAGTCCTATGCTCCCCTTTTCCAGCTCAATATGCTGAATGTTGGTTTCCCACATTGCCAATGATGATCCTTGCACCTCTTCTGTATTCTGACCCACATCAGTCATGTCAAAAGCAGTATCCTCTGTCTCTGATGAGCCAATGAATTCACCCAGGTCTACGTGAGGCTGGAGAAAAGAACAGAAGGCTCTTATTTCAGAAACACAAGATCAAGAGATATATTGTACCCACAGGAAAAGGGAAAATCCAAGACATCTGAGATAGAAAAAAAAATACCTAAAGGAAAAATCACCAATGGGTCAGGTAATGTTTTGGCACTTTTAGAATCCTTAGAATAATTAATAAAAATAATCCAGCTTTTTTAAAGAGGCATAGAAGTCTAAGCTATTAAGTATTAAAGATACAAAGACTTCAGTGACATTTTAAAGCACAAGTGTAAAATAATTCAGGAGAAACTGGATTGGTACATAAGCAATAAAGCATGTAGAAAATAATTTTTACATGCTATTTTGTATTTGGAAGCATCATTTTACCAAACACATAGTAAAATGGTGGTTTAGGTTTAATAATATTAGTTTAATATTTTAGTACTTCAGTGGAGCTATGACCTCCTTGAAGTGGGTTAATTCCTTGATTTGGCTAAGATAGCAACATATTCATACATAGTAATCCTATGTGATTCTTGTCTATATTCTCCTTTAGATACTCTACAAATAATCAACCAAAAGTATAAGAAGTCTTCCTCTAGGTGGATGCCACTGTAGTTCTCAGGTACAGAATCATAGTTATAAAGCTGAGTGGGACCTTAGCCATTATCTAGTCAAACCCCTCATTTTAGTGATAAGGAAACTGAGGCTTAGAGAGATTAATTGGCTTCTCCATGCTTACGCAGGTAAGTGATCGAATTTAGTCCTCTGACCAGTAGCAAAGTGATTTTATGACTTTCAAAATACCTAATGCATGGGTGGGGGGAAGGAGGGGTCGAGGGCAGGGGAGAAAATTTGGAACTCAAAAACTTGTGGAACTGAGCATTGTAAACTAAAAATAAAAAATAAATTTAAAAAATATCTAATGCAATTTCAGTATTAGTACATAGCTCTAAGTGCTGGTCTTCTGCAGCTTCCCCCTTATGCTGGAACACTTCAAAATTTTCTATATAATCTCAATAGGATGAATATCTAAAATGTATTTTCTCCTGTTAGATACTACTTGAAGGAAGAGCAAATTATAACACAAATCACAGTCTCTATCTTTCAACTTTAAAAATTACTTCAACTGCTCTACCAAAGAATAGGTGGACTCTGTTTTCTTACATTTTTTTCTAATGGAGTAGAATGTATAAAAAGGAAAAGGGAATAACGTATAATATAGAAATCTGTTGATATTATAATGGCTTGAATTCAATTTTTTCACATTTTAAAGATGTAAATTCTGCAGTATAAGATATATTACTGGGATAAAGCTCACATACATATATAACAAACAAGTCAGAACTCAAACTACACAATCAAGAACTCAATTCAATAAACATTTATTAAGTGTTTATTATGTGACTTATTAGACTTTGAATAATGTGAAGCAGATGGGAGTAAGTAGAATACCTTTTCTGTTAAATGGATGTCAGAGAGATTTAACCTCTCCAACTCATCCTGGTTAACAGGTAAAGCAAGTGGACGACAGCAAACCATTGTCACTTGTATAGGAAGCTCTTTTAAAATGTTCACCACATCTTTGTGATTTTCACCAAGCAAAGTTATTCCATTCACCTGTTCAAAAGGAAAAAAAGATACAGATAGAAATGCCACAATGCTCATGGACAAACATGTCTTAACATCAAATAAAGTATGCATCATATACACAAATGATTTCGTATTTATCCAAGATCTGTGATGGTTAGAAATTGTCCACAACTATTTTCCCCCTTTCAGCTGGAGCTTAGATTACTTTGTTCAAGGTTAGTATACTGCAATCTAATTCAAATTCATAGAAAAGAATGCCAGGTGATTTTTGGTGGATTTAAACTTCTGAGAGATTACCTGTCATCACAGAATAAAAAGTCAAAAGGAAAAGCTGGACTATAAAATCATCAGCTTTGCCTGCCTTTTATCCACATTTCTTCTGCCAGATTAAGAAACTCAGAGCCAAAATGAGGAACAGAGATATTATCACAAGACTTCAGGGTGAAAAGAACCTTAGCTATGATTTGGTTCAGCCCCCTCATTGTACATATAAGGAAATTGAAACTCAGAGAGCTGAAATGATTTATCCAAGGTCAGAGACACAATAGGTAGTATAGAGACTACATAGGTACTCTCTAAATTAAATTATATCTCTGAAAGGAAAGGTGAAAGTTGGGAGGTGAAAAGGAGACTTAGGGATTGAATGATAATAAAGGGTAGAGGTACAAAAAGTTTATTAAATTTTCTTGAACATAAAATGTTGGGATTTAGTTCAGAAAATGAGTATATACAAGATATAGTTTTTTTTTTTCTGTGAGTTCAGGGTTTTTGTAGTTTAGTCCTTAATGTGCCCTTTAAGGTAATAGTCTGTCTTAAAGAATCACAAATTTAGGGGGCTGGAGCCAAGATGGCAGATGGAAAGCAGGGACTTGCCTGAGCTCCCCACCAGGTCCCTCCAAAAACCTATAAAAATGTCTCTGAACAAATTCTAGAACTGCAGAACCCACAAAATAGCAGAGGGAAGCAGGGATGCAGACAAGTACAGCCTGGATGGTCTCTGGATGAGGTCTATCGGAGCACAGGGGAGCAGAGCTCAGCGTGGGCAGTGGCAGGACCAACCAGACAGGGAGCCAGGCGGAACGGGCCCTAGCGCCCTGAATCAGTGAGCTGTGGCAGTTACCAGACTTCTCAACCCACAAACACCAAAGACAACAGAGAAGGTTAGTGGGACAGAGTTTGCAGTTCAGCCACTGCCCTGGAGGCAGCAGGGGTGGTGCAGCTACAGAACTACAGCTGCAGTTACTTCCGGACCCAGCCACACCTGGTGGGAGGAATTAAGTGGTGGATCAGAGCAGGAGTGCAGAGCCAGCTTAAGATCTGCAGGTCTGGGTTGGTGGTTCTTGGGGAAGGAGGAGTGCTGCTGTGGCAGAGCTGGCTGTATAGAAAGAGCTCTGAAATCAACAGCGCATCCCCTCAAGCTCAGAATAAAGTACTCTTTGTTCTACAAGCAGTCATACCCCAACGAAAAATTCAAGGGTCAAGTAAGTTGGCTGGGAACATGGCTAGGCAGTGAAAACACACTCAGATTCAGTCTCAGACTTTGGAATCTTTCTTTGGTGACAAAGAAGACCAAAACATACAGCCTGAAGAAGGCAACAAAGTCAAAGAGCCTATATGAAAAGCCTCCAAGAAAAACATGAACTGGTCTCAGGCCATGGAAGAGCTCAAAAAGGATTTGGAAAAGCAAGTTAGGGAAGTAGAGGAAAAATTGGGAAGAGAAGTCAATGACTTGCTAAAGGAGATCCAAAAAAATACTGAAAAAAATATTGAAGAAAACAACACTTTAAAAAATAGACTAACTCAAATGGCAAAAGAGCTCCAAAAAGCCAATGAGAAGAATATCCTGAAAGGCAGAAATACTCACATGGAAAAGGAGGTTCAAAAGACCACTTAAGAAAATACTACCTCAAAAATTAGATTGGAGCAAGTGGAAGCTAGTGACTTGATGAGAAATCAAGACATTATCAAACAGAACCAAAGGAATGAAAAAGTGGAAGACAATGTGAAATATCTCATTGGAAAAACCACTGACCTGGAAAATAGATCCAGGAGAGATAATTTAAAAATTATTGGACTACATGAAAGCAATGATCAAAAAGAGAGGCTAGGTATCATTTTTCAAGAAATTATCAAGGAGAATTATCCTGATATTCTAGAGCCAGAGGGCAAAATAGAAATTGAAAGAATCCACAGATCGCCTCCTCAAAAAGATCCCAAAAAGAAAAATCCTAGGAACATTGTTGCCAAATTCCAGAGCTCCCAGATCAAGCAGAAAATACTGAAAGCAGCCAGAAAGAAACAATTTGAGTATTGTGGAAAAACAATCAGGATTGCACAGGATCTAGCAGCTGCCACATTAAGGGATCGAAGGGCTTGGCATACGATATTCCGGAGGTCAATGGAGCTAGGATTGAAACCAAGAATCACCTACCCAGCAAAACTGAGTATCATGCTCCAAGGCAAAATATGGACTTTCAATAAAATAGAGGACTTTCAAGCTTTCTCAGTGAAAAGACCAGAGCTGAATAGAAAATGTGACTTTCAAACACAAGAATCAAGAGAAGCATGAAAAGGTAAACAAGAAAGAGAAATCATAAGGGACTTACAAAGTTGAACTGTTTTGTTTACATCCCTACATGGAAAGATGATGTGTATGATTCATGAGACCTCAATATCATAGTAGCTGAAAGGAATATGCATATATATGTGTATGCATATATATACATATGTGTGTGTCTATGTATGTACATATGTAGGTGTATATATATATCTATGTATACATACACACACACACACACACACACACACACACACACACACACACATATATATATAGACAGAGGGCACAGGGTGAGTTGAATATGAAGGGACGATATCTAAAAAAATAAAATCAAATTAGGGGATAAGAGAGGAATATATTGAGAGAGGGAGAAAGGGAGAGATAGAATGGGGTAAATTATCTCACATAAAAGTGGCAAGAAAAATCAGTTCTGTAGGAAGGCAAGAGGGGGTAGGTGAGGAGGAATGAGTAAATCTTGCTCTCATCGGATTTGACCTGAGGAGGGAATACCATACACGCTCAATTGGGTATCTTACCCCACCGGAAAGAAGGAGGAAGAAGATAAAAAAGGGGGGATGATAGAAGGGAGGGCAGACAGGGGGAGGAGGTAATCAAAAACAAACACTTTCAAAAAGGGACAGGGTCAAGGGAGAAAATTCAATAAAGGGGGATAGGTTAGGAAGGAGCAAAACATAGTTAATCTTTTACAACATGAGTATTGTGGAAGGGTTTTACATAATGATATGCATATGGCCTATGTTGAATTGCTTGCCTTCTTAGGGAGGGTGGGCGGGGAGGGAAGAGGGGAGAGAATTTGGAACTCAAAGTTTTAAAAACAGACATTCAAAAACAACAAAAAAAAGTTTTTGCATGCAATTAGGAAATAAGATACACAGGCAATGGGGCATAGAAATTTATCTTGCCCTACAAGAGAAGAGAAGGAAATGGTGATGGGAGTGGAGTGGGGTGACAGATGGGAGGGCCGACTGGGGAACGGGGCAACCAGAATATACGCCATCTTGGAGTGGGCAGGAGGGTAGAAATGGGGAGAAAATTTGTAAGTCAAACTCTTGTGAAAATCAATGCTGAAAAATAAATATATTAAATAATTTAAATTAAAAAATGAACAAAAATAAACAAAAAAATACTTGTAAACTAATACTGACATCTGCTCTTGCTAGTATTATGGCTTAGAGATTAGGGTTTAACCATATATTTCTGACCTGAACCCTTTTATATATGGTTGTTAAGTGCTAAAGGTCATCCTGGAGATAATTAAATGATGCAATGGATAGAACACTATACTTGAACTCAAGGAAAACCCGAGTTCAAAAATTCTGCCTTAGACAATGACTAACCATATACAGTATTAGGTAAATCACTTGACCTCTCTCATTGTGTTCCCTAACCTATAAAATAGGTGAAGGTACCTCACCTACCTCACGACACTGTTGTAAGGATCAAATGAAATGATATTTGTATAGCATTCTGAAAATCACAATATAGATACTAATTATTATTATTATTCCTCTGTTCAATACATACCTGAAAAGGAATTCTCTATTGCTTTTTTCAGAAACTTATTTAAGGAAGGAAACAGAAACAATTTCTTACTTCCAGTAGCTCATCTCCACTGAAGAGCTTCCCACTGTGTCCAACAGGCCCTTCGGGTAGAACAGATCTGATGAAATGATGTCCCACTGTTGCTTCCAAGCTTATTCCCAACCCACTGCTCTCACTGAACTTGTTCATGTGGGCAACCTAGAAGGATGGAAATCATATATATTTTTATTTCCTCTTCTATGAATAACTGTGATGTAAAGGCAAATGTTATCAACTAAAATTATTTAATATAATAACTGATTAAATGAATTAATAATAAAATTATATATAATTATACACTATATATACACATACTTACCTATGTGTGTATGTATATATGAGAAAGGAGAGAGAGAGAATATATATAGAGGGAAGGAAACAGAGACAGAGAGAGTCATCAGAATACTGCTGAAATTGTTATGTTCCTATTGGAAAGTCACTGATGTATATAAGTTTCTGGAATTAACCTTAGCTCCAAGTTCCAATATCAGTGGCAGTCAAGAGTGGCCAAGCATAACTGTTCCATAAGTTTCTGGAGTTTCCTATGGAAGAGTTCAATTCGTAGCATCCATTCTGCATTACAGGGAGAATTCCTTCTTGCTTGGAGATATATTTTTTTTAATTAACAAAAGCTAATGCAATTTTTTTCTTTGTTTTTCCCCAGTGACACATAGTCAGAAATTAAAGCACTACTTATAAAGCTCAAAAGCTCTAGAATAGGAAGAGACCTTAGAGATTAATAAGTCCAATAACTTTATTTTACAGATGAGGAAAATGATACTCAAGAAGTCAAGTGGACTAAACAAGTTTGCACCAAGTAGGAATTTAGGTCTCATGACTCCAAATCCAATGTTCTTTCCACTGCATCCCACTACCTTAATAGAGCTTTTTTTTTGTCTAAGTAACTACTATGAAAGCCTCAGAGAAAGATCTTGAAAGTGCTTTGTAAATTATGTGCCACATAATTAGGGTTGTGTTTGCTAAAAGGATCAATTTTCTCTCTAATCCATAGGAATTTGAACCCTACCAAGAGTATCATCTAACCCAATACCTGATTGTTCTTGCCAAACCCTGAGGACCTTACAGCTATACAAAGGCAAATAAAAAATCTTCACGTCACTATGGCATAGGAAGAGTAAGGAAAAGTAATTCACGGTTGTAACCATTTATTGTTGGAACATGCCCTAGGTACTAATCAAAGTTTGGAAAGTTGATGAATTATGTGAATTTGGAAATTCAGCTTTAGGAGGATTCACTACATCCTTACTTTCTCCTTCTCATTTATTTTATTTTCTTGTTTTTAATCAGCCTTTTAAAAAGAAATTGACTCCAGAGTCCAGGTCAGCACTAGAAATTTTAGTCTTCCCCAAAGGCCAAGACATTAATTGGTTGGGACCAAATTACAAAGGATAATAATAGATTATTGTTGTTAATATAAAAAATTCCATATTACTTGAATAATTCTTTAGCCTTTTGCATTTCCTTATGTGAAGCTGGAATATTCAATCTCTATTAAAATAATAAGTCTATTGCAAATATAACAGATAATGCTAAAATAATGCTAAAATCAGGGCATAAAGGTTAACATACCACTATTTCATAATTAAGGCCCATAATCCTTTGCCACTTATTCCGCAATTTTGCTTCTTGAAGCTGTCCTTCATCAACTTCTACTTCTTCTGGTAGCTGATGGTCTAAAATAATTAAAGCCATTACTTAATTGACTACAACATTTTTCACATCTTGAAATTTGGTACAAAGTTAACTCATTGAACAAAATGTCCCCGTTTAAGTTAGTCTCATTATAACCCTTTTTGTTTCCCACTCATGCCTGGTTATACCTTTTCCTATGCTGTTCCCCATAATGTTCTCTTACTTTCTTCCTAGCAATCCATGGTTATTTCATCCTGAGACCCAGCTCAAGTTTCTTTGAGAAGCTTTTTTTGACTCAGTAAAATATAACCTCCTTGAAAGCAAGAGCTATCTCACTTTTGTATTTAAATCCTCAATGACTAGGCCAGTGCCTGGCTGATGGTGGTAGGTGCTTAATAGTGCCTGCTGACTCATCAATCAACAAACTTAACATATACCTGTTGATTACTGCTCTTCTCTTGGATTTTTTCAGTAGGTCCACATTCTGATACAGCCTGGATTTGGAAACTGGTCTGTTAGATAGACTACCTACAAACTGCTCCTTACTCTCACCATTCACTGCCCCATCTAATTTCAGAAAAACATTTAAGGCCATTCACAGCCATTAAAACTAGAAGCACTGGCTCTGGCTTCAAATAAGCAATAGAAATAAAACCCTGCCCATGGGGAAACTAATTTTGTTGCCTTTCTCTGCCAACCTAGCTCATCAAAGCCAAGTTCACAGAGCCTGAATGTCTCACCAGTACTTTCTAATGGATTCCATTGTTTTGGTTATTGTGTTCACTGCAGATGCAGGCGATCTCACATTCCTATTACTCAAAGTCCTCTTTCAAAAAATAGTGATACATCAGAATTGGGTGAAGATAACCCCCCCAACCCCTCAATTTGGGCCAATCTGATCCCTAATTATAGACGGTTGCATCTCTCTGGACATAGGTTCAGTTTCTGTGTATGTGTATATATATTTATATTGCAACCAAGTACAGACTTTATTTTGAAGCCACTCTTAAGTTTGGCAAAAGATCTTGATCATAATATAGGTGTTCCTTGATTTACACAACAGATGGGTCTCCAATGAGTTGTGTATATAACATATTTTTGTAAATTAAATTTTATTTTCATTTCATTAAGGAAGTTGTCTATTGAAAAGACTATGAAGTGGTAAGTCCTTTTTTTATAAAGTAAACCATTACGTTCTAATTTATCTTTTACAAGTTTGGATTTTTTTATACTGGTTTTCTTAAAGCAAGAAGACGACTCAATTTTGATTAAATGTTTCCTATGGTAGAACTGTAGCCAAAGGTATGAAATGACTGCAATATCTATAGTTACCATTTAATAACTTCTCAAAATGAATGTCTGTTGTCATGTCAACATATTTACAGGGTTAGCAAGTCAAAACAACTGAAATGAAAATCTTTCCGCAAGTTTCAGCAGATAATACAAACAAATAAAGCCAAGTTTGCATTTGTTTTTCCTGCTTACTATATCCTTATTGCTCTACAAAACATGGTCCTTAGTTTAATAACTCACCCTAAAGGGAAGTTTTATTGTTCAACAAAGATATTCTTTATTGGCAAGTGTTTTTCTTATTGAACTACTAACTGCTGACTCATTAGGTCTCTAAGCTAAACGGCCTCATTAATTTAAGTTGGGACACTAAGAATTCAGGAAACTTTATTTTGTAACTTGTGTTATTTCTAAATTGGTAATTCTATATACACTATTTGAAAAAACTTCAGAGACAACAGTAACCAAGTTCATTTATTCATTCAAAGAAGTTTAGCAAAGCATTGGGCTGGAGGCTCTGGGACAGGAAGAGATACATAAGAAATCATCCATGTGCTTAAGGGATTCACGACCCTTCAGGGTGCTGAGATTGAAAATGATTGGTTGGTGGGGGGAAGTGACCACTACCTTTTAAAGTTTTCATACAGAAGGACAGGCATGAACTTGGTTACTGCCCATGTACCCTCGATTTTAGGAAAACAGATTTCCAAAAGTCTAGAAGATAAGTAGGACTAAAATCCTTCAGAGGAAGTTAGCTCATGAGGAATGGGAAACTCTTAAGAATGCAATTTTTGAAGACAAGGAAGAAATTTCCAGTAAGGAAGAAACTTACTAGTTGTCTTAAGAGAACAATGAGGATGCACAAGTTCACAATAAACATAGAGTTTTCAAAAGATATGTGTAGAAGATAGAAGCAAGGGTAGGTAAGAGAATACTAGGTCATAGTACTACAACAGTATCAAAATGGTAAAGCTCAGGATAAGCTGAGGCTGTCAACAAAATGGAATTTTTTCACTATATTGGGTGAAAAGAGGAAGATATAAGAAGTGATAGAACTTCTGCTTGAGATGGATAGGATGATAATAACTGACAAAAGAGAAAAGGCAGAGCTACTAAATCATTATTTTGTTTCTGCCTTGAGTACCTAGGAAAATGACTCCTTACACTGGAAATGACAAAACAATGTCTGATAGGGAGTTGGAAACCAAGATCAACAAGGAGATAGTAAGAAAACACCTAGTTGCCCTGACTCAGTTCAAATCATCTGGCCCAAACGAACTACATTCCTTGGCTCCAGAAAGAAGTGGCAGATGTGACTATTAAGCCACTATTAGTAGTATCTGAATAATCATGGAAAACAGGAAAGGGGTCACAAGATGGAAGAATGGCAAATGTAGCATTTGTTTAAAAAACAAGAGAACAGAGCCCACAAACTATATATCAATAAATCTGACTTTTATTATTGATGGACTAGAATAGCCTCATCAAGAGAGGTCACACCAAACTAAAACTTCCTCTTTTTGACAGAGCTATTAACCTAGCAGATTAGAGTAATGTCAAGGAACAGAGTTTTTGACCTAGTAACTGTGAATTTATTTTGAAAATATTTTAAAACTGTATTTCAATATAATTGGTTTCCTCTGTAATCCGGGGTTTTTTAAAATTTTATACACTTAAATACATTGTTCTGAGAAGGCGTCCATAGGTGCCACCAGAGTGCCAAAAAGGTTCAGGAATAAAAACAGTTAAAAACCCTTGAACTAGATAAAGTTTAACAAGATTTTAGCATTGGAGAAGTCCTATCATATTATTTTTGTGGAAAACATAGAAAATTATGGCTTTATGATAACATGACTAAAGGTATTCAGAATTAGTTGAATAGTCAACTTAAAGAGTAGTTGCTCATGGCAGGAGGTTGGCAGTGTAATGAGATATCTGTAAAGTGCTTAGCACAATGCATGGCACAGTAGGCACCATATAAATGTTTATTGCCTTCCCATCCCTCACCCTTCCCTAGTGTCCCAGATGTCTGTGCTTGGCCCTAAGCAATTTTAAAAGTTTATCAGTGATCTGGATAAAAGCGTAATTGGCATGCTCACTAAAAGAGCAGATGACACAAAACTAAGGAGGAGAGCTATTCAGAGATGGGATCTAAAAAAAATCTTAATAGGCTAAAACACAGGGCTGACTAAGAAGATGAAATTCAGCAGAGCTAAATGTAAAGTCTTACATCTGAGTGCAAAAGAAATGCCACAAGTTGAGGACGTGGAAGGCATGGTTAGACAGTCTTCTGTCTGCAATTGGGGCTTTTAGTGAACTAAAAGTTCACTTTGAGGGAACAACATCATTTGGTAGCCAAAAAAAAAACCTAATGCAATATTGGGCTATGCTAGAGAGGTATATTTTCTATGAATAAAGAGGTAATAGTTCCTCTGTATTCATCCCTGGAGAGACTGTGCCTGCAGAACTATGTTCAGTTCTAAGGTGCCACAGTTTTAAGGACACTGATGAGCTGGTGAGCCTCTAGAAAGGAGCAACCTGAATGGCTTTGAGTCCATCCACTCAGGATGATTGAGCAGGGAAGACCCAGGGTGGGGTAGGGAGGGGAAATGACCATTGTCTCTAACTATATTAAAGATTGTCATATGGAAGAGTGTACTGGCAACCACACTGGCATACCCAGGATGGCTGCTAGCGTAGGTTCTTAGATCTGCTTCATAAGGCAAGCAACTTAAAATGGGTCAGTGATCTTTAATTACATAGAAAAAAATACAAAAAGAAATAAAGACCAACATACGGGGCTCTACTGCCTGAATCAAAGCTTTACATTCACCACTGAATAGAGAGAGCCTTTACCTCTGAGGAGTTGGGGAGCTCTGAACATACGGCCACTCAGAGTCTCAACCAGGGAATCAAATCTTTCTCAAAAGCAAAAGCTCACCTCAAAGCAAAAGCTCACCTCTCAGAATATACACTCTTTAGGTTCAGTGCCTAATTAGAAATTAACAAAAGGTGTGAAAGCCTTCATACAAGCAAGCAAGCTTCCATTAATGGGCTCCACATGAGGCCTATTGATGGGTGGGGAAGATCTTACTCCTCATTAACATTACAAAGAGGAATTAAACTTATTCTAATTGGACCCAGAAGACTAGAAGTAGGAGCAGTGGGTAGAAGTTGCAAAGAAGCAAATTTAGGTATGATATCAGGAAAATTTTCCTAACAATTGGAGCTCTCCAAAAGTAGGATGAGTTGTATGGGAAGATCTCATGGGAGAGCTTCAAGCAGAAGATATGTAACCACCTGCTAAACATGTTATAGTAGGTATTCCTTTCGGTATGGGTTAGACTAAATAGACTCTAAGGTCTCTTCCAACTTTAAAACTTTATGTTTCTGTGAAATGGCTAATTCCAAGCCAAACCATGTACAAGGAGAATAGGTATGATGGACTAGGAAACTGAAGGACAAATGTCCCAATAAGACATGGGGACAAAGTGGCAAAGCAAGGGAATACAAGCATATTTTGTCTATCAAAATTTCTTATATCACTGTCCATGTACCTCCTTTGCTGTGACCCCATCCAGCTGTGATTCTAACTTTCTGAACTTCAATAATGCCTCTGTTGCATTCTTAGCCTGGAATAGTCTTCAGTTCCTGGGGCCTCCTTCCCCTAGAACATCTGCTATGATGTTTCCCTTCTCCAACTGGTGAGTTAGTTCCTCCTGAGCCTTTCCATTTTGGGAGGGAGACTAGGTTGGGCAATCGCCTATCCATGGTTCTGACTTTACAGACTTCACCAGGTACCTTCACCATCATCACCACCTCCTTTCTCCCCTCACCCTAACACACACACACACACACACACACACACGCACACAAACACACACACACACACCTTTCAGTTCCTCTTGGTGTGCTGTCCCTGTCCTCCCACATTAGAATCTAAGCTCCCTGAGGGCAGAGACTATTTCTTTTTGCTTATATTTATATTTCCAGGGCTTAACACAGTGCCTGGCACACCCCAAGCATTTAAAAAGTGTTTATTGCTTGTCTACCTTACTCAATATTATATTTAACTGTGCTGATGTCAAATAGCTCCCAGTGGACTGCAAGTTCCTGAAGGGAAGGGATGATATCATTTTCATCTTAGTATCCCCAGTATCTACCAACCACATCCAAAGTAATGGGTACCCATTCCTTTGCAGAGGGGGAAATCCCAGTAGTGTGGGACACTTCATACATCTTCAGACATTTTTTGATATATTGATCAGTTTCTCAGATTTCTAAAATCTTTTTCTTCTTTTCCTTTGGAAATATTCTTTGTTATATGGGATAACATTCTGGAAGGGGAAAGGGAACACTGGGAGAAATTTTGGTCATGTAAAGATAAAAGATGTCAATAAAAATTAATTTTGAGAAACAAATAAAAAGAAAGTAATTGGTGCCTAATAAATGTCCAATGAATTGTTCTGAACTGACCTGTCAGGGAAGGAAATTTTAAGAGTATCTGGAAGCATAGCAGTATCAAGTAATCATTAAGTAAGTTTAGGGTTTGTCCATGCTTATTGATGATTGAGGTATTGTAAAGATGTTAGCAAGTGTGCATACATATATGTATGTGTGTATACATATACATGCATGCAAGTATGTATGTATGTATATACATATACATATTATTGTTTCTGATATTAGAGAGAACCAGAAGCAATCTAAAACTTCAAAAAGAGACATGGTTCACCATCAAATATGATCTACTCCAAGATGGTTCCAGAACTAGGATATGAACAGAGTCCTTTAAGCCACTCTAGAACTAACCTTGATTCTTCTAGGCCACCCTCACAGACTATCATGTGGTAAAGCAACCCAGTCACAATCTCAGTGATGCTAGAGCACCGAAATACATTAATGTCATCCACTATTTCTAAATATGTGAAACCCTTTAAAAAAGTTTCACTGATTCAAGAAGGCTGCTTCCTAGGAAAGAAGTTACATTTTTCCCTCAGTTTTATACAATACAGAGAACAGAGCCAATACAGAATAAACTCCTGGTAATAGAAGGAACACCAAAAGAACCTTGGGATGTGAGTGCAGAAGCCTATGTACCAGTCTTAGCAAACTAGGTAGTTTAACTGTGAATGGTTTGTTGACATAAAGACTCTCTAGAGTTCATCTAGAAATCTTTCAGGATATCATTTATATTTGCTCACTCTAGTCTCTGCCAATGTGTCCATAAGGGATTGAAGCAGGGCTTGCCCACAGCAGGTCCTTAATTAAGTGTTTGCCAATTTAAATGATCATTGTTCAAGTGTCAACAGAATTGCCTTAAGTCCAAAGGCTCCTTTGTGAATGCTGATCTACAGAGAAGAAAACTTAACCCAGAAAATGAGTACATCAACTATGTATTCATGCCTTGTATCCATTAATCATGTTTGTGTTAAATTACATGAAAAGTATTTCTCTTCTTAAAAATCACACACAGCATATACTCACCTGGTTCTGGATGCTTTTCACCTTCTCCACTTTGCAACATGCCAGTATCTGTCTCCACTGTTGGGGAAACAGCATCCTTGTCACAGTTTTCTAAAAACAGAACGTGTTTAGTTTTTTTTTGTTTTTAATACAATCATGATACATACATTTTTCCAACAGCACAGTCAATTCAGAAAACATGTATTAAGTAACTATTCTGTGCAAATTACTCTGCTAGGTGCTAGGAGTACAGAAATGAAAATGGCAGCATTTTTCTAGCTTACCATCTATTAAAGGATACAACATATATATGCACATATATATTATATATGTATATAATACACATATATGAAAGTACATGTATTACACGCACACACATGACAATACATGTAATATAAAGAATGATATGTTACAAAGAAGAAAAAGAAACAAAAAAAATCTGCAAAATTCAGTTGGAGAAAGATTAGGTAAATTTTCCAAAGAGCAACCCAGCTGTTTCTTCAAGGAAGAAGATTTCAACAGAGAGGAAAAAGGTACACATTGTAGATCTGTTGGATGGACTGCATGAGTACATGGATGTGAGAGATGGCAGAGTGAGATATCTGGCTAGTGTATAAAGTGTATGAAGGGGTGTAATATTTAAATAAAAGAAAAGACAGGTTGTACTCTACTATCTTAGCCTTTGAGAACACAAAGTCACATCTAAAATACAAAGAGGCACTAGAGAATTTTACTGTAGGACACAAATAAACCTTTAAAAATGGAAGTCATCATTGATCTGTCTTGTATAAAATGCCATTCTATAGTCAACTATATCACTATGTTTCAAGGTATTCCTACTTTACCAACTTTTTTTACACTATATTAATCACAATAGCATATATTTACATAATAATAGATAACAGTTATATAATGCTTCACTCCTCCCTTGCTGCTCACCTGGACTTCACCATTGTCTCCAGAAAATAACATCTTCCTAAAAGATCCCATCAGTTCTGAAACTCATACCTTCAAAGTCCCCCTACCCCTTACACCCTTCCTTTCCTCAGATTACAGAGGGTGGAGAATGAACATCAGAGTTCCTTCCACATCCTCTGGTTAATGAGGGAGCCCAAGATAGATACCTCAGAATTTCCCATCTGGCTGCAGGATTTTGTGCACCTATGCTGGGTACCCTACCTCCCCTTGCTCTGTTCCTGCCCCCTGCCTTTTTAATGTGTAATCTTCTCCCATTAGATTGTGAACTCTTTGAGGGTAGGGAATGCATTTTACCTTTCTTTGTATTCCCAGGGCTTAGCACAGTGCTTGGCACTAGGTACTTAATAAATGTTGGTGCAGTAGATAGAGCACTGGGCTAGGCTAATCTTCCTAAGTTCAAATCTTCAGATACTTAACTAGCTGGGTGACCCTGGGCAAGTCAGTTAACTCTGTTTGCCTCAGTTCCTCATGTTATAAATGAGCTGGAGAAGGAAATGGCAAACCATTCCAAGAAAACCCCAAATAGGGTCACAAAGAATCAAACATGCCTTAAAAATGACTAAATAACAGACTGCTTTAAGTTGATAAAATCCTTAACATATATTACCTCAACAACACTGTGAGGTAGAAGCTATATTATCCCCATTTTACAAATAGAGAAACAAAGGCAGAGTAAAGTTCCAGGGTTACACAGCTATTGTGTCTAAGAGGGATTCAAACACAAATCTTTCTGACTCTAAATCTCCCATTCTAATCCTCATGCCATACTGTCTTTTGCACGGAGTCACAAAGCTGGAGACTGATCACAGATCTCTCAAATCCATTACCCCACACTGCTTCTCATATGCTTGATAGCTTATATGGAGAAAGTGTACCACTCTTTCAACCTCAAAAGCTATGTGATTTTATCCACGTAAATATTCTCTCCCCTAAAAGAGATGAGAAAACCTTGTATACCTTCATAGATGGATTCATGAGCTGCTGTAGTCAAAAAATTCATCATTTGGTGGCTAATCTTCTGGTAATGTACTTCTCTACAGTTAGTTAGGTCAATAGTCTTTAGAAAGCATTTTTGTTACCAGAGGCATTCTAAAAACCTTTCTAGCTTTCACTACCTTTTAGCTATCAAGGTTTGTGAGCTTTTTTTTTTACCTTTGAGATCCCATGATCACCTCCATACTGTGGTAAAGAACAGGACTTGGGTGGAAGCTTTTACTACCTTTTATCTATCAAGGTTTGTGGGCTTTTTTACCTTTGAGAACCCATGATCATCTCCATACTATGCTAAAGAATAGGACTTGGGTGGAAAAGAAGACGACGTGAGAATTTAATTTTATTTATTTTGTTTAAGCCTAACCTTGAAATGAAATTATAATTAATGTGAGTTTGTTTACCTTTGCTTATAGTAATACCTGGAGCAGACAAAGCAATGTCCTCTGTCACAGGAGTGTTGAAGTCCTCATCAGACCTGGCCTGAGTTTCTGTCTTTGTGGTTTTTCTCATCAATGCCAGTCGCACTGTTTGTCCCGTATTTCGTAAAAGCTCTACTGCTTGTTGGTTTGTAAAGCCCTGCAGATCTGTGCCATCCACCTTAGAGAAAAGGAGGTCAGATGAAGTGTAAACACATGTCTCTTGATTCAAAAAAGATGTGGGTAGGCACTATGAAAGATACAATAACATAGAGGACAGTCCTCCTTAGGAAGCTAATATTTTAGCTGGGAGATAACATTTTAGAAGTCTTAAAGGACAGTGATGATTTCTTTTTGTTTGTTTGTTTTGCACTTGAACACTCAGCACTTACCATAGTTTCTAGCATGTAATAAACCCTTAATAAATGCTTGTTGATTGATTGGTTGATAAGACATAGACAGATAACAATACAAGGGACTGCCAGATATTTACTACATGCTGAGAAATAATTACTCTAGGAGCTCAGAGGAATGTAAATCCATGCTTATAATTTTTTTTATCTTAAAACCAAGTCTATAATGGCTAGAACAAAAAAAAAAGTTGTTACCTTCCTTTTTTAATCCGTAGTTAATGACAAAAAAATTCCAAAATAAAAAAAGATGAAATAGTGATTTTATGTGGTCTATAATCACTATCTCATACTTTTTCATTCTGAAATTATTTTATACACTATAACAATGTGAACAATGTTTAGCTCTTTTGCAATCCTTAAGCCACTGTAAATTACTCAAGTCAAAGACAAGAAGGATATAAATATATGTAGGAAAGGGTTTAAATTTTCATAACACAAGTTTGTAAACCTGTGTGACTATAAAGCATAGTCAATGCCATGCATAAACTCATACTACAAACATAAAACACCCAAACATATAACACACATTATTTTTCAATATTTCAAGGACCCATGAGATTATCAATATTCCTATATTGGCAGAGACTGCAGTCCTTCCTCTCCTTGCCAGCTCATCTATATGAACTGTTGTGGCCAAAAAAATTCT
Source organism: Trichosurus vulpecula (assembly GCF_011100635.1). NCBI lineage: Eukaryota > Metazoa > Chordata > Mammalia > Diprotodontia > Phalangeridae > Trichosurus > Trichosurus vulpecula. The sequence continues at coordinate 94,681,983 of NC_050581.1, forward strand.
CCACTCAGTAGCCATCTTTCTGGAATGAAGCCAGCTGGCATGGTCCTTCCATAATAGATAAACAGCCTACTGTCCAATCTATGCACTCCACTGACACAGCCTCTAAAAAGCCAGGGTCACCCTCCACATCATGAGATACAGGACATATAAAGACGTCCCATGCATATATAGATATAAAATATTCAGTCAACAAGCATTTATTCAGCACCTCTGAAGCTTAGTGGACACAAAGACAAAATTGTATAGGCCCTTAACTCAAGGAGCTTACATTCTTAAGGGAGACACATCACAAAAAATATATGCATAAACAAAAAACAGGTATAAAGTATGAGGTTATTGGGGGAGACACTAACAATTGAGGGTGGAGGTCAAGAAAGTCCTCCAGTTTCCTCTGAAGAAAATTAGAGATTCTCAAGAGGTAACAGTGAGTTGGGAGCACATTCCAAGCATGGAAGACAACCTTTTCAAAGGCACAGAGGCAGTAAGGCAATGTCATGACAGTCAATCAGTCAATAAACATTTATTAAGCACCTACTACAAGCCAGACACTGTGCTAAGCTTTGGGGATACAAAGAAAGGCAAATGATAATCCCTGTCCTCATGGAGCTACCAATCTAATTAAGGAGAGAACAATCAAACATGTACAAACAAGTTATACAGAAGATAAATTGTACATTATCAACAGTGGAGAGGCATTAGAATTAAGAGGGGCAAAGGGTTCCTGTACAAGGTGGGATTTTAGTTGGGATTTAAAGGAAGCCAGGAAAATCACAAGAAAGAAATGAGGAGGGAGAGCATTCCACACATGGGGATTAGCTAATTCAACTTATTCATCTATTCACTATTTTGTATATACAATTTGCAAATGTTTGCCAAATTAAAAAAGTCACAGTAGAAATAGTACCAGATTTGCAGCAAGAGGATCTGAGTTCAAATCCTGACTCTGCTACTCCCTATATAGGCAAATCATCAAACCAGTCAGGACCTAAGTGTCCTCATGTGAAAACAGGAGGTGTCCTTCTAGATGATATGTAAGGTTGTTCCCAACTCAAGATCCACGGACCTACTTCAATGTTTGTCAAGACTTATGATTTCCTTGACAAAGGCTTTCTCTCCAACAGTATAGATCACTGTCCATGACTTTATGAACTCCTTAATAAGTCATGGTATGCCATATTTCAGAAGCTGGTGACAAACCATCAACCCCTCAACACTCGGTGAAGTGGGTGTCCAGACTACAGACAGAAAATACATTGCTGGTCCCATACATGAAGCTCTTGCTGCATTAGAGGAACCGGGTAGTACAGTCTTTGAGAAGCCAAGATTATCTCCACACACCAATGAGGGGATAAGCTTTAAGATTAACATAAGTCCCTTGAATTTATCTTTATAAAAAGGATCTGGCAAAAATCCAATCCTAAAGATACACACACACACACACACACACACACACACACACACACAGATTTTCATGATTACACAGAATTCCTTAAAATATACCAAAGAATTTAAGCTGAGGATTTGCTTTTTCATTTTGAGTTTCACAATTCCATGCTTTCTCTCATAGCACAGCTGCATATCAAAAGAGACTGTATGCCCACTTATCCATTTAACTTCAATAATTTAAATTCATCAAATAGTCTAAGGAAAACAAAATATGTACTTTCTCCCCCATTCTTAGAAACCATAGCTCATACTTAAAACATATAATCTTCCCTCCCCCTCTTCTTTCCCCTCCTCCATATATGAAGAGGAAAGATTTTTTTTTTAAAAAATAGTAACAGGCAGGATAGTATCCCTAACTATTCAAGGATGCAGTTTGTGGTACAGTGGATAGTGCTGATCCTAGTGTCAGAAATACCTCAGTTTACGACCTCAGACACTTAAAGGCTGTGTGACCCTGGGCAAGTCACCACAACTTTTTGGCTCAGTTTCTTCAACTGTAAAATGAGGATAGTTATAGTACCCACCACTCAGGGTTGTTGTGAGGATCAAACACTTAGTATAGTGGCTGGCACACAGTAGGCACTTAAAAATACTTCCTTCCTAAGGCAAATGCCAAGTAGAAGTAAAGTTGTTGAACCTTGACCAGTTTTGGTTACTCTGTCTTCATATATACCAGGATATATGGAGATATAGACTTGGCTATGGTGCCTAAATCACTGGGACCATAAGATGTCAATCATTTAGTGCAAAATGGATCACAAAAGAGAGATTCATCCTATCCAGTAATATCACAAACTGCTGCCAAGATATAGCAATTCTTCACTACAAATAACTTTGGATTTTTACTAGTGGGGAAATGTTGATAAAATTCTAAAAGTTCTTACCTTCCCACCACAACTAGGATGGCATCATACTAGTTACTCATACACCCAAAGCCTTCGGAATGACTTCACAGATCATACTAGGCAGCATTTAACTTCAAACTTTGCATAGTAATATTCTGAAGTCCTTATTTAATGTTTGTGGGAAAGTTTATAGTGATTTTCTTAAGCAAAAGTAATTCTCAAGCTGTCTTTAACAAAGATTATTATATATCAGTCAAAAAGAATGCTATTAAAATGTCACTACTAGGTCTGTATCCCAAAATATAAAAAACAAAAAGGAAATGGACCTACATGTACAAAAATATTTATAGCAGCTCTTTTCTGGGGGTAAAGAATTAGAAATTGAGGGGATGCCCATCAATTAGGGAAAGGCTGAACAAGTTGTGGTATATGATTATGATGGAATATTGTTATACTATAAAAATGATGAGCAGGATGCTCTCAGAGAAACCTGGAAAGACTTGCATGAGCTGATGCAAAGTGAAATGCGTTGTGTACATAGTAACAGCAATATTGATCAGCCATGAATGACTCGATCCAAAACAACTTGGAAGGACTTGTGATGAGGAATGCTATCCATCCCCAGAGAGGGAACTGTTGGTGTCTAAGTACAGATTGAAGTATGCTTTTTTTTGGAGGGGGGAAGGCAGGGAAATTGGAGTTAAATGACTTGCCGAAGGTCACACAGCTAGTAAGTGTGTCAAGTGTCTGAGGCTGGATTTGAACTCAGGTCCTCCTGACTCCAGGGCCAGTGCTCTACTCACTGTGCCACCCAGCTGCCCCCATAATTTTTTTTTACTTTGTTTTCCTTGAGTTTTTTTCTTGTCTATGTTTTCTTTTACGACATAACTATTATGGATGTATTTTGCATGACTGTACATGTATAATCTATATGGAATTACTTGCCTTCTCAATGGGGGATGTTGAGGGAGGAAGGGAGAAAATTTGGAACTTAAAGTTTTGAAGATGAATGTTAAACATTGTTTTTGTATGTGGACAGGGAAAAATAAACTACTAAATAAAAGCTTAAAAAGAATGCTATTAATGTCATAACTATACAGTAATTTAAGGTTTACAATTCTGTTTTTTTCTTTCATGACAACCTTGTTGTGTTATATAAAGCAGATAGTACAAGTATTATTCCCCTTTTACCAATGAGGAAACTGAGGCTTGGTGAGGTTAAATGACTTGCTTAGAATAATACAGGCAGTTTTGGAGCTGAGATTCAAACATTTCTCCAGTCCAATTTTTTTTTCCAGGAAACTGTTTGATTCTATCTAACATTAATTAAATAAACAAATCATCTAATTGTTACAAAAGAAAAAGTCTAAAAATGGTGAAAAGAATTAAAAGTTATCTGTTTTAACTCCATAAATATATAAAAAACCACAGTGAAATGTTTATTACTTGGCACCCAAAACTCTAGGAGGTTGAAGAGGTTGGCATTACAGCAACTTTGACATTAATGAACAGTCAAGTAGAAGAAACTTCAATTATGCCTATACTCATGAAAATGCAACCTGAGCTGAGTACCATTTAATGGCATGTTTTAAATTATCCACAAGGTGCTAATGTTTCCCCTTCAAATTGATGTAAATGTGAAAAATTGGATTGGAACTAAAATAAATTTTTTTAAATAAAAGGAATTATAACTAACTAGGAGATTAAAATGGTAACTGCTGATGAAAAATGGAATATTTTGAATTTTGCTAAAAACCAAAGAGCTTTGATGAAGATATCTAGGTAAGGATTTTAAATACAGTAAGAAAACAACTTGGAAGCTTTGGCCTTTGAATCAATAATTAACTTTTCAGTTAAAAAGTCATATTACTCTCTCTAAGAGGTTATATAGCCTTCCATCTCAATGAGAAAAAACAAATGATAAGTTTAGGCAAATCTATAGTACTATAGCTCAAATTATTTTAATTTATATATTTGTTTACTTCCATGTGTGCACAAGCATATATTCTGTTTATTAAAAAATTATTTTGTAAACTCCTTGAGGGAAAGCGTGTTACCATTTGTGTTTTTGTATCAAAAGTGCTAGTACACAGCAGGCACTTAATAAAGGCTTATTGACTGATTGATTTCTACTTCACTTTTTTGCCTATTAAATGATTCAAAGTACAGTGTTGCTAACCAAAACTAGTACGTGCAAATGTTTTAGTAGAAAAAAAGGAAGGGGGACAGAGAAAGAAACAAGCTGGTCAAGAAGGGAGTAAATAAGTTTGTTGAGACCAAGCTTGAGCAAGGGTTAAAAAGCAGAGTGCTCACAGGATGAGAGGGCACCTTGGTACTTGCCAACAGCTTACTAATAGATACAGAAAGTAAGGTGAAAAAAGAGAAAGTAGTAAATCAGACATAATTCCAGATTGAGGTTTATTTGTCATACAAAACAGAAACACTGAAGAAAGCTATTTGTATTCTATAGACAAATTGGGTGAAGGCCACTCAATAAGCAAAATCAAGGTTCAGTTAGGTAGGTAATAAAGAGTTTCTGCTAGGAGTCACGAAGAAAAACTCCATGGAGAAGGTAGGAAGTAACAGGCCAGAAAGCAAAAGTCTGAGGAGGAGGAGGAGTACTAGTAGCAGTAATCAGCAGTGGAAGCAGCAGCAGCAGTAGCATCCCCATCATCTTGTCTACACCTGGAGTTGTCCCAAGATGCTTTCAATGAGCTTGCTGAAGGCGAACTGACATCCCAATACTGTAATTAAATTATAAAATTCATCCACCTTATCCATCTCCATAGTAGCCCACAGAACATTAAATGTAAAAGAAGATAGTGCGCTGCACCAGGAACGTTTCTGTCTGAATTCCATCAAAAAAAAAAGATAAGGAGATAATAACAATTATAATGATTATTTCAAAAATCTCTGATTTTATTAAGGGTGGGTGCTCTGGTGATCGATGAAGAATTCCTCCATACCTTATTGAATAGGCTTCTTGAGTGTTTGTGGCCAAAAGATTTATCATATTGTACCTCACATTCTACCGATGAGCCTTTCTGCACTGAACTAGCCTATTCCTCGGACCACAGACAGAATCCATTGCCAGGTCGGTGCTAAATGCCTTTCCAGCTTTGTTGCATCTACCAGGGCTTGCATGCTCCTGACCCAGCCTTCGAAGCCCTAAGCCACCTCTTTGTCATGCATGGTAAAGCAGTGGAAAATAATAAAGGAATAATAATAATAATGCCTATTATTTACATGTCTCTTTTAATTCAATTCAATAAGCATTAATTAATTGTCTACTACATATCAGACACTGGAATACAAAAAAAAAAAAAGGAAATGGCCCCTGTCCTCAAGCAGCTTACATTCTACTGTGTAGATAAAGATGTTCACAGTGTACAGATCAACACTATACATATATATATATATATATATATATATATATATATATATATATATATATACACAGAGAAAATATAAAGTTTTTACCAGTGGGAGGGGGGAAGAACACAACCAGGAGTCATGAGGAAAAGGATATTACAGTAGGTAATACGCGAACCAGAGCTTGAAGGAAGGAAAGCAAAGTGTTCCAAGCACTTTATCATTTATAAATTACTCTTTATGTATTTTCTCATTTGATTCTTACACAAGTACTATAAGGTAGGTAGGATATATATGATTATTATTTCCACTTTACAGATGAAGAAACTTCATCTCCAGCAGGTTAAGTGACTTATCTAAGGTAATATAGGTAGTAAGTACCAGAGCTAAGTCTCCAACTCCAATGTTCACTGACCTGCAGAATCTGGTAATTTGTTCCTATTTTTATGTCTTTGAAAGAATCTAGAAGTTTTAGCATAGAGAAAGCATTAAATTGGATTAAGATCACTACTGATCCTGGGAGGCTTCTTTTGAAAATTGCCCTCAACAACTGTATCCCAAAAGTTCTCTGATGAGCATCTTTTGCTTTATTAGAAACAAAGAGGATAATTTGATTAAAAGAAAATGACTATATCTTCTAAAAATTTTCAATAAATACCCACAATTAAAAGATACCCTGGTATGTCCAAAACTACACACCCAACCAGTCCAAGAGGAAAAACATGAGTGTCACCAAGTGGTTCAATTGAGTAACTGCATGCATTTAGTTTACATCATATATGAAGGTTATGATTCCCAATCTGTGGTCATGGACTCCTGACAGAGTCATAGAGTTAATGCAAGGGGTCTATATTCTGTATATTTCCTCAATTAACTAAGATAATTGTACATAATTTTATTATATGTGGACACTCAAAATTTTTGAAAGTATAGGACCCACTTAACTAAAACTTGTTATTTCTGGGCTCAACTACTCTAAAACATAAATCTAATGTGTAAATATGATATTAAAGTGATAATTAAAATATAAAACAGATACCAAGAACTTACTGAAGAAAATTCAATCCAGAGTAAAACTTGAAAACAGTACACATTTGATTCCATTTCCAGTCTGCTGCACAACATAACTGAACGTATAAATGTCTCAAAATCTTCAAGATATGGTTATCATTATTAAAAGGTTAAACTTCAATTATCCAAAAGACTCCATAATCAGAGAACTTCATTTACCAATAAAGCAAGATAGCTGAAGTGTTGTTATATGCAATAGATTCAAATATTGTTAGAGATGGAAAGGTCCTTAAAAATAATTTAGTTTACAATAACATAAATTTAAATGTAATGACTAATATTCTCCCCAAGAAGAGATAAGGTGGGGGACTACCAGCCTACGACATTACATACTATATCTGACACATTTGCCATATATATAGACTTATATCTATATATAGGTTTTGAAATTATCTTTGAACTTTTTTTTCCTTATCTACTTCTCTTCCTTATAAGTGAAATGTCACATAAAAAATTAAATATCAATCAATAAAGCTTTTAAAATAATATTAAAATGTCAAGTTCTTAAAAAGTAATCTAATCTATCCCCATCATTTTAAAGATGAGGAAAGTGACTTACTGCTATGATTTGGTCACCAACACGGATCCTTCCATCATGTTCAACAGCACTGCTTTTTGTAATGCTCTTTACAAATATACCTGAAGATTCTGAGAATTGTTTAAAAAAACAAAAACAAACATTACTATTTTATTACTGTTCTATATGACAATCTAAGCATGCCCTTAGAAATATCTAAATTAAAGATACAGAGAGCATAACAGACAATTCCAAGTTCCATATCTAAATCTACAATTTTATATGATTCTACCAGCTATCATTTTAGATAAGCAGCACAGTGGAATCCCAGTGGCCAGCTATTAAAAGAGAAGAAACAAAAAGACTGTTTTAAACTAATGCTAATAACAGACCAACACCTCCCCACCACCGAAAAAAGAAAAAAAACTGGGCATATTATTAAAGAGATTATTAAAGTAGATTTTATTTGACCTTTTATTTTACTGCCATCACTTCTATGATCCAACCCCTATTTTGATGGCATGATGACCTAGAAATCCTGCTTATATGAATAAAATGACTACATATGCTAGAGGGTGCATTCAGACCTATATGCTTATGTTCTCCTCAACGACTACATTTCCTTGGATTAAGGGATCAAATGTCCCTCAAATGTCCCTTTATCAAGATTGGTATTTCCATACTCATTTCACCTAGGGTTCCCTGTTTCTAAAGTTGTGTTTTTAAAAGCAGTCTAAGGATATTAAATGAAGCTTTATTGTTTATATGTCTATCTGAAAAAGAATGTTTCATAAAGCAAAGACATTGTAGAAAGCTATAAGAACACAATTTTAAAACATTTTATTTTAAATTATTACCTGATTTTTTATCTCCAATGTAACCAGCAATGGTTATGCCTAATCCTTGGATATTTTTGGTGAGCTCTACATCAAATGTCTCAATGTCTCCATTTTTCTGCATAGACATTTCCACCTAAATTAAAATAAAACAAAAAAGAGCAAATAAAAATAGAGAGTAGCTCAGTTCAAGAAAATGCAATTCTTATGTAGGGATGACTGATTTAGACTCCACAGAAAGCTAGGAAAACTATACTGTATTGAGAATGTCTAGTGATGTGGCCTGCTTCTTTCGCTAATCTAACATAGTTAGTTTATACATATAGGTCAAAAATAAAATTCTGGATGCCCCAGAAAATCTACATAAAATGCGGAATTTTATAAACAAAATTCTGCTTTGTCATTGACTACTATTACTCTTTTGGAGGCGATTTTTTTTATACCAGAAGAAGTTCAACTTGATCCTCTCAAACAATCAACAGGCTTGAGGGATGCAAAAATAATCCTTTCCCTCACAGAGTTTACATTATAAAAGGGGAGAAAACATAAATAGCTAGAGCCTAATATTTAAATTAAAAGATTTTCTGCACCTCTACACTCCATTCACCACCCCAAGCCATTGTTTCATATAGCTAATGACAGTTCATATTTATGTAATGCTTTAAGATTTGCCAAATACACTACCCAATAATAACCCTGTGAGGCAGATGTTGTAAGGACTGCTATTCTCATTTTACAGATGAGGAATCTGAGCATCAGGGAGGTCATGTCATGTCCACAATTATACAAGTCAGAACTCAAATGAAGGTTTCTTGATTATAAGACCAGTGCTTTTTCCGTCACAACAATATTATGTTTTCCTAGATCAATAAAGTGTATGTAGACACTGAAGTGCACAAGGAATCCTGTAGCCTGCTGATGGGTCTGCATGTCTTAAGTCTCTCCCCATGCAGCCCCCAAAGTGATTTTCCGAAGTATAGGTTGAACGATGTCAACTTCCTACTTAATAAACATCAGTCATTCCTTATCTTGTCCAGGATGAAATAAGAAATTCTCTTTTTGGCATTCAAAGCCCTTCATAATCTATCCCTCCACTCCCTCTACCCCCACCCTTTACATATGTAATGTTCCAGTCTTCTTACATCTTACTCCCCAGCATGTACTCTTCTATCCAGTAACATTGGCCTCTCAGCTGTTCCACAAACAAGGCACTCCATCTTTCTGCTCCAGGCATTTTTCCTGGCTGTCTCCCATTTCAAGAATGTTCTCTCTCCTTATCTCTGCCCACCAGCTTCCCTGGCTTCTTTCAAGACCCAGCTAAAATCCCACTTTCTCCAGGAAGCATTTCCCACTTCCCTCAAGTATTTCCTATTTATCCTCTATTTACCACTTACCCTAGATATCCTGTATATCCTGTTTATCCTCTGTGTGTATATGCATACATATGTAAAAATCCTATATATCCCATACAACATGCACCCTATTTGTACTTGTTTCCCCCGTTAGTTTGTGAGGTCCTTGACAACAACAAGTATCTTTTGCCATATTTTGTATGCCTAGTGTTCAGCTTTTGGCATGCAACAGACACTTAATAAATGCTTAAAACTGGCAAATCTCTTGTAAAATGAATAACCCTTTTATAATATGTAAAATTATCATACCATTAAGAAGCTTGATTTAGTGGACAGCCTCAAGGCTCAAAATCAAGAATACTTGGGATTAAGTCCCATCTCTGACACATACCAGTTTTGTGACCTTGGGCAAGTCAAGTCTCAATGCCCTAAGTAATTGGTTTCTAAGATCATAATTATCATGTAGGTTCTGGTCTACTTAGGCGGAGGGAATTTCTTCACTAGGTGCTTCCTATTCCAAAGAAATCACAGTATCTAGTATTAAAAAAATCCCACGTTGTATTTTTTTAAAAAATTGCAAGTTTGTATACCAGCTTCTTTAAATAAGAACACATTTTTACTACACACAAATAACCTTCCTTCTTAGAATGCCAATACGATCTAGATTTCATAAATGTGCCAACACTCTCCAATCTGTGAAACTGTGCCGCCAATGAATGGTTAGGCATTAATGAGCCGGTCATTAGCTGACTGGTGAAATCATTTAAATCACTAATACACAATGAATCATGAGGCATCAGTAGACTGGACTGGGTTACCAACACAAGCCATTCTCACTATAAAATGACAATACCCTAGTCTCTGATCTTAGGCCAAGTGGGGTCTAAAGCTGGGTATTCTTCTGGACCTCTTCTAATCCTAACTACATCTCATTGGCATTCCACCTAAATGAGATATAATGTTATACTGAAGTTTGATTTCATTTTTCCCTTACACATAATTATCTGTGCAAACTTAGCAAAAGTTTAGAATTTAGATAATTACCAGAAAATGACAGGATGAAATCTGCTTCAATGGAAACAAATGTGTTTTCTATTTTTAATAAGACTTATGCGAGTGCTATTTTAGAGGGTGGCAATTTGACTATCAGATGATTTTAAAAGGGGCACAAGCTCCAGAAATGAGGATATGCACAGAATAGAGTTTTTAAGCATTCAATTACATCAAGTGGTTTTTGGTACTGCATTCATTTATGTATTGCTGAATAAAATCTTTTGTTTATCACAAAAGAATGCCATTTAAATGCTTTCCCAAACAAGATTTCTCTCTTTTTTCTTTCCTTTCCTAAAAAATAACAGCCAAACTTATATACTAAAAACAACAAAATCATAGAAAATTCTAGTTTTTACTGAAAAAAAATTCAAATGTTCCTAAGGAGTTCAAGATTCTTCCTCCTACTCCTAGCCCATTCCCCAAGAATTAATAATAGTCTGTTTAGAATAACACCAATTTTATTTTAAAAAAAAATTTAAAACTATGGGAACATAATAATATCTCTACAATTATTATGATAATTATCTCTTAAATTTTTTACTGCTACTTTCAAAAAAAAACTAGGTATTGGGAACACAAATATATTTGGAGGCAAATTCTTATAATTGGTAAATACTCCCTAAGGGTATATAGCCAAAAAAAATTGAAATAATGACCCCACTGCAAAATTTTTCACATGAAGTTTCAGAATGTTCTTTCATATTAGAAGTCAAAGACAATTGATACTCCAGTGAATAAAGCTTTGATTACCAGCAATGGGCAGCAAGCTACACATGTAAACTATAAACTAATACTACATTCGCTCAAGAGTGTATAATCAGAATAAGGGAAGGACCCTTTCCCACAAGCGTTTTGTCTTCAATTTGGCATCAGGTACAAGATGGTTATCTATTCTTTCCAAACAAAAAATGCTAATTGTTTTATATTAAAATCTTGTCCATTTTTTTATAAAAAAAACAATTAAAAAAATTAACGAAAGGGTGTTTCAAGTTGCTCAGCTCACAAAAGACCTTTAAAGATCCTTCTTGTTAGGCAAACAAGGAGGGAAAGACTAGAAGATTTAATACGCTAATGCTAAATGCTGGTCTTTAAAAATGTATCCATGAGAGCACCATATCTCAGCACTCTATCTGAGCACAAATGAATGATTCATTACGGAATAACCTCTTTTTATAATTTACATTTTGGCCTCCTAAAAAAAAGCAAATTTTCTTTTATTACCCTCATCAGGCTATTTGAAGAAGGGTTCTGTAAATTTTAAGCTACTGTATAAATGTGAGCTATTATTCATCTATAGCTAAATAGTCTTGCTTAACAGATTGCCAAGTTGTCTTTTTTTTTTTAGCAAATTTCTCTTCATTGTATTGGTTAATTATAACTAAAATATGACAGAACTTTGCCCATTAGTTCAGATTCTGTATAGAACAACTTTATAACATAAGTATTGTCTTCCAAATCAGTTTAATTGTGTATACTCACCTGCTTTTCCGACATGGAAGACATTGAAGAGGATAACGTGATTCCTGAAGAAGTTGTTACTATGGATTCTTCTATGACGCCTCTTGCAATCACCAACTTGACTCGATTCCCACACTGCCTGAGCACTTGTGCTACTTGTTCACTGCTCATACCAGCCAGGTCTGTCTCCCCAATTTTCAGGATATGGTCTCCGCTACATAATCGCCCATGCTGAATGAAATAGTGAGTGATTAATGACTCAAATACTGTTCTACAATGGAACTACTGACCTACAAATTATTATTCTTTAAAATCACGTCATTTTTATAAAGTCAAATGTAGGAAAAAATTAGCTTTGTGAAGCGCCAATAAAGGACGGACATACTTTGCTTGTGAATTTGAGAGCCATTTATTACAGAATAAGTGAGGCATATCCAAATGAGCTTCTAGTCATATCAAGCAAAAGATATTTGTTTATCTTCTATATGCAAAAATAAAAAACAAGCACATAGAAAATTATCAAATGAATGGGTGGAGATATAAAGGAAGGTAGGATCATTGTGAACTAGTAAAACTTCACGGCATTGAAGGTACATCAGTTGAGTTGGATTTGAATAAGCAAAAAAAAAATAAGAAAAAAGGCAGCAGAAAGGAAAAACCTCAGAGTCAGCTTGGTGTAGTGGATAAAAATCGTGAGTTTGGAATCACAAGACAGATTCAGATCTGACTTTGCTATGTGACCATAGGCAAATCACTTAAACTCTCTGAGCCTCAGTGTCCTTGGCTATAAAACGGTAATAATTAATATCTGTGCCACTTACCTCCCAGAGATGTGGTAAAAATCTGTTGCTATATTTTTAGAGCCCTTAGCACCAGGCTTACACATAGTAGGCTCTATGTAAATGTTAGCTATTATTATTATTAAATTGTATACAAAGCACAACCTAAATGTCAGCTGTTAATAGAGAGGAAACAAAAAGTGAGTAAAAACCCAAAGATGGGAATGCACGGAAACACTGAAGGGACAAAATAGCAGGTCAGACTGGCAGGAAGATTCCGAAAGTATTCACAAAGAGAACAGGTGCAGATACAATTGCAAAGGTAAAGATAACCCCAGACTGGGGAGAACCTGTGGAGATGGTGCAGGAATAATTGCTTCCTTCAACAGTTAATGAAGAGCCCACTAGAAATCTATTCTCCATAACACTGCCACAATCACTTTCCTAAAGTGGTCCTTTCCTACTCCAAATTCTTTAGTTGCTCCCTATTGCTCCAAAGATAAGACCTGAACTGCTAAGCTTGGCATTTAAATCATTCCCCAACAGGATCCCAGCCTCACTTTTCGGATTGATTTCATGTCACTCCCTTTCATTAATTCTGGCTTCCATCTTAGTACTGATTGTTTCCCACCCTCATCATCTCTACTTTTTACAATTCTTTGTTCAAGGCTCAGTTCAGGTGCCACATCCTCCGAGAAGTCTTCCTGATATCTCTCTCTCTCTCTCTCTCCTCTCTCTCTGTCTCTTCCCCCCACCCCCTGCATTCCCTCCCTCCTCAAATAATGTATTCCTCAGTAGAATGCAAGCTCATTGAGGGCAAGGACTGGGCTTCAAGCAGGCTAGGGATCCTAGCACAATGTTTTTGTTAATAGCAAGAAATTAGGAAATCTTTGTTTAATAGGTTTAAATCACTCCATTAAATGTCTTTGCCTAGTAAGATAATCATAACAGTGATGGAAGAAATTCATCTAGTTCAGTATGCCAAAAATATTAGAGAACAAAGTCAGGAGGTAGTTTAGAAGGATAATGCAGTGCTCCAGCCATCCCTCAAATGAAAAGAACCTGTGAACTACAGTGCTAGACATAGGAAAAGGAAGGAATAAAGGAACAAATATTAATAGACATTTTGAAGGAAAAGTAGATAGGATTCATCTTGGCTAAACAGGATTTAATCAAAGATGATAAACATAATTAAATTACATATGTAGAAAATCAGATGATCATGCTATCAACTATTTCTTATTCTATTGTTGTCCAGTCATTTCAGTCATGTCTGACTCTTTGTGACCCACTTGGGGTTTTCTTGGCAAAGATCCTGGAGTGGTTTGCCATTTCCTTCTCCAGCTAATTTCACAGATGAGGGAACTGAGGCAAACAGGGTTAAGTGACTTGCCCAGGGTCACATAGCCAGTAAGTGTCTGAGGCCAGATTTGAACTCAGGAAGATGAGTCTTTTTGACTTCAAGCTTGGCACTCTATCCACTGTGCCACCTAGTTGCCCCTTACAGTATTAGAACACCATCAAAACTGAATTAAGTGTAAATTAATTCAATTTATACAAATTATTATTTTTTGGGGGGGAAGGCAGGGCAATTGGGGTTAAGCGACTTACCCAAGGTCACACAGCTAGTAAGTGTGTCAAGTGTCTAAGGCTGGATTTGAACTCAGGTCCTCCTGACTCAGGGGCCAGTGTTCTACTCACTGCACCACCTAGCTACCCCAGTTTACACAAATTACAAAAGATATTTAATAATGGATCTTAATCCTTCCCTCATCCTTAACTATATACATAGACGCTTAATAAATGTGTGTGTATGTGTGTGTGTGTGTGTATATATGTATATATATATATATACATATATATGTGTATACACACATCTACATATATTTATACACACTTATTAAGCACCTATGTGCCAAGTGCTGTGGTAAGTGCTGGAGATACAGAAAGAGATAAAATGATAGTCACTACCCTCAAGGAGCTTACAATCTAATGGAGGAAACAACAGTCAAACAAATATGTACAAATCAAGCTATAAACAAGACACACAGGAAATAATTAGCACAGGTAAGATTCTAGAATTAAGAGGAGTTGAGGAAAGCTTTCCATAAAAGATAGGGTTTTAGTTGGGACTTAAAGGAAGACAAGAAAGTCAGCAGGCAAAGTTGAGAAGGGAGAATTTTCCAGGCATGGCAGACAGTCAGAAAATTCCTGGAGGAGAAAGATGGAAAAGAATAAGATGTAAGAAGACCGGAAAAGTAGGAAGGAGTTAAGCTATGAAAGTCTTTACATGTGAAACAAATAATTTTTTTTTTGCTGCTGCTGCTATGAACAAAAGCACTGTTCCAGGCTCTGGAGATAAAAAGACAAAAATAAAATAGCTTCTGACATCCAGGAGCTTCCTCTACTAGGATGCTTTCCAAAAGTTTTGCTTTTGATTTCCAATAGAAGACATACGATAATAACTTACGGTAATCGTGAACAAAACATGTCCCCCTTAAATGAGATTACCTGATCAGCCACTCCTCCAGGTAAAATGGTTTTTACTATTACTCCAGTTGATTTTCCTCCTACTATACCAAACCCGAGACCTGATCCATCATTAAGCAATTCAATGGTCTCCACATGTTGCCATTGGACCTGAAGAAAAATAATAAAAGCTTATATTACAATAGTGCTTTTTAACTCACAAAGGACTTTCCTCACAACAATTCTGTGAGGTAGATAGGGCAAGTACAGTCAATTCTGCCATAACATAAGTTTTGAAAACTTAAATTTCTTCCAACTTGATTGATGCATTAGGGAATATTTTGTGGTTATGCTCAATTTCTTTTTTTTTTTATAAATTTCTTTATTTATTTTTAGTTTACCACACCGGTTCTACATAGTTTTGAGTTCCACTTTTTCTCCCCTCCTCCCCCCCTCCCTTCCCAAGACGGCATGAAGCTCATATAACTGTCATGTATAACTTCGCATTGAATTAATTTATGCACTAGTCAAGTCGTGGAGAAGAATTTTGACCAAGGAATGAATCAATGAGAAGAAGAAACAGAACCAAAAAAAACAAAAAAACAAAAAACCCCAAAAACAAAACAAAAGAGTAAGCAGAAAAGGCGAGCATGTAGTGTGCCTCAGTCTGTATTCAAACTTCGCAGTTCTTTGTCTTGATGAAGATAGCATTCTCCATCGTGAGTCCCCGGAGTTGTCCTTGCCCCTTAGGTTGCTGAGAAAAGCGCAGTATGTCAGGGTTGGTCCTCACAGAATCCATATATCTGTGGCTGTGCACAACGTCTCCTGGCTCTGCTCCGCTCACTCAGCATTATGTCGTGTAGGTTTTTCCAGGTTGTTACTGAAGTCTGCATCATCCCCATTTCTTATGGCCAATAGTATTCCATCACCTTCATATACCACAGCTTGTTCAGCCATTCCGCAATTGATGGGCATCCCTTGATTTCCAATTCTTGGCTACCACAAGAGAGCTGCTATAAATATCTTGTACATATGGGTCCTTTTCCCGCTTGCGTGATTTCTTTGGATACAACCCTAGAAGTGGTATGCTGGGTCAAAGGGTATGAACATTTCTATAGCCCTTTGGGCATAGTTCCAAACTGCCCTCCAAAATGGCTGGATCAGCTCACACTCCACCAGCAATGCAACAATGTTCCAATTTCCCCACATCCTTTCCAGCATTTATCATTCTCCTGATTTGTTATTTTAGCCAATCTGACAGGAGAGATGTGTATCTAAGAGTGTTTTGATTTGCATTTCTCTAATCAGCAGCGATCCAGAGCATTTTCCATATGCCTGTAGATAGCTTTATTTCTTCCTCTGAAAACTGCCTGTTCATATCCTTTGACCATTTCTCATTGGGGAATGGCTTGTATTCCTATATATTTGGCTCGGCTCCCTGTATGTTTTAGAGATGAGGCCTTTATCAGAGATACTAGTTGCAAAGATTTTCTCCCAATTTTTCTGCTTCCCTCCTAATTCTTGTTGCATTGGCTTTTTTTTGTACAAAAACATTTCAATTTGACATAATCAAAATTATCCATTTTGCATTTTGTAATGCTCTCTATCTCTTGTTGGGTCATGATTCTTTACTTTTCCACAAATCTGATAAGTAAACTATCCCTTGCTTTCCCAAAATTACTTAGAGTATCAACTTTTACTCCTAAATCATGAACCCATTTTGACTTTAGTTTGGTATATGGTGTAGATAGTGGTCTAATGCCCAGTTTTTTGCCCTACCATTTTCCAATTTTCCCACAGTTTTTGTGAAATAGTGAATTATTAGCCCAGAAACTGGCCTCTTTGGGCCAGTAGATTGCTAAACTTGTTGATTTCACCTACTTGTGTACCTATCCTATTCCACCGATCCACACCCCTGTTTCTTAACCATACCAGCAGTTTGATGACTGCTGCTGTATAGTACAGCTTAATATCTGGTGTGGCTAAGCCACCATCTCTAGCATGTCTTTTCATTAATATCCTAGATACTCTAGACCTCTTGTTTTTCCAAATGAATTTTGTTATTATTTTGTCCAGCTCAGTAAAAAAATTTTTTTGGTAGTTCGATTGGTATGGCACCGAATAGATAGATTAATTTAGGTAGAATTGTCATTTTTATTATATTAGCTCGGCCTAACCGATGAGCAACTGATATTTCTCCATTTATTTAGATCTGATTTTATTCGCGTGAAAAGTGTTTCATTAGTTAGTTTCATATAGGCCCTGGGTTTGTCTTGGCAAATAGACTGCTCAATTTCTTATGCAGAAACTACACCACTTCACAATAACTCCAAGATGCAACCTTTCCCATGCCCATTTCCACAAGCAAACTTAGGTCTTCTTCAAAGCAAAATGCCATACTTATTTTATATGTTCAGGCTGAGCAGGAGCAGAAAAGGTCTGGCTCCTACCACTTCTACCCCTACTCCATACCCCATGGCCTCCAGCCCTTTTGAGAGGCTCAGAGATTGGAAGCAGCTCCAGGCCTTGGACTGGGCCACTATTTATTGAAGTATTTATGGTTTTCTTAACTATTTAGCAGTTAAAACCATGTAACTGGTTTTTTCTATCAAGTTTCTATTTTTTATGTCACTGATAAAGATTTTGAGAGTTGTGCCCCTAAAACTATTTTCTCCACAAGCTCTATGGTTTTTATTGCATGATACTGCATAGCACAGTGCTTTAGGGGAATACATACAGTGAGTTATAGCAGAAATACATGTACTATTATCCCTATATTTACAGAATGGGGCTTGGAGAGGCAAAGAAAATTGGGGTTTTTTTTGGATAAGTTTTGAGTTGCAAATTCTATCCCTTCCTGTCTCTCCTCTCTTCATTTCCTTCTCCCTGAGATAGTAAGCAATGTGATATAGTTTTAACATGTTCAATCATGTAAACATTTCCATATTAGCTATTTTTCTATAAGACAAATGAAGAGGGGAAAGGAAGGAGAAGGAAGGAAAGAAGGAAAGAAGGAAAGAAAGACAGAAAGACAGAAACAGAAAGAAGAGAAGAAAGAAAGAAAGAAAGAGAAGAAGAGAGAGAGGAAGGAAGGAAGGAAGGAAGGAGAAGGAAGGAAGAAGGAAGAAGGAAGGAAAGAAAGAAAGGAAGATGGCAAAAAGGATCTATTTGTACAAAAATATTTGTAGCAGCTCTTTTTGTAGTGGCTAAGAATTGGAAATTGAGAGGATGTCCATCAATTGGGGAATGGCTGAATAACTATAGTATATGATTGTGACGGAATATTATTGTGATAAGAAATAGCGAGCAAGATGATTTCAGAAAAACCTGGAACGACTTATATGAACTGATGCAAAGCAAAGCGAGCAGAATCAGGAGAACACTGTATACAATAACAGTAATACTGTACAATGAAGAACTATGAATGACTTTGCTATTCCCAGCAATACAACGATCCAAGACAATCCCAAAGGATTCATGATGAAGCATGCTATCTGCTTTTAGAGAAAGAACTGGTACTGTCTGAATACAGACTGAAGCATGCTGTTTTTCTTCTTTCTTTCTTTCTTTTATGTCATTGATATGTCACTGTTTGTCACTTTTATGTCACAAGCTCTATGGTTTTTATTGCATGATACTGCATAGTTCATTGCCTTAGGGAATACATATAGTGAGTTATAGCAGAAATATGTGTATTATTATCCCTATATTTATAGAATGGGGCTTAGATAGGCAAAATTGTCCAAGTTAATACAGATAGCATCAAAGTCTAGACTGGAACCCAGATTTTCTGGTTCCAACTTTCCTTGACTCCGTGAACCATACGATGCCAGTCCCTTCAATCCTCCAAGTTCATGTTCATTGTTTGTTTCCATGACACTATCCTTCAATCTCATCCTCTGACATCCCCTTTTTCTTTTGCCTTCAATCTTTCCCCAACATCAGAGTCTTTCCAGTGAGTCTTGTCTTCTCATTATGTGGCCAAAATACTTAAAATCTGAATTAATTTCTTTAAGTATTGACTGATGGGACCAACTGCCAAGATCTTAGTTTTATTGATGTTTAACTTCAAGCCAGCTTTTACACTCTCCTCTTTCACCCTCATCAAGAGGATTCTCAATTTTTCTTCATTTTCAGCCATCAGAGTGGCATCATCTGCATATGTGAGATAGGTGATATTTTTCCCAGCAACCTTAATTCCAGCTTTTGATTCATCCAGCCTGGCACTTCACATGATGCATTCTTCATATAAGTTAAAGTTAAATACTACAGCTTTGTACTAATTTTCCAATCTTAAACAAATCAGTTGTTCCAGGTTGGCCCTAACTGTTGCTTCTTGACCCACATACAAGTTCCTCAGTAGATAAGTAAGATGATCTGGTAGTACCACCTCTTTTACAACTTTTCACATTTTTTGTAACCCACACTCAAAGGCTTTAGTGTAGTCAATGACGCAGAAGTAGAGGTTTTTCTTTCTCCTTAAACTCCCTTGCTTGCTCTATAATCCAGCAAATGGCAATTTGGTTTCTAGTACGTCCGCCTCTTTGAAAATCGGCCTGCTCTTGTGGTAGTTTTTGGATCATATATTGCTGAAGCTTAGCTTCCAGAATCTCAAGCATAACCTTGCTGATATTTGAAATGAATGCAAATATTCAGTTATCATTATTATTATCTTCATTTTTAATATTTTATTTTTCACCAATTACATGTTAAAACAATTTTTACTCATTTGGGGTTTTTTTGATAAGCTTTGAGTTCCAAATTCTATTATTTCCTGTCTCTCCTCTCTTCCCTCCCCACTCCCAGAGATAGCAAGCAATGTGATATAGGTTATACATCTTCAATTATGTAAAACATTTCCATATTAGTTATTTCATATAAGAAAAAGTGAAGAGGGGGAAAGGAAGGAAGGAAAAAGAAAGGAAGAAGAAAGAAAGAAAGGAAGAAAGAAAGAAGAAGAAAGAAGAAGAAGAAAGAAGAAAGAAAGAAAAGAGGGAGAGAGGGAGGGAGGGAGGAAGGAAGGAAGGAAGGAAGGAAGGAAAAGGAAGGAAGGAAGGAAGGAGGAAGAAGAAAAAAAAAAAGAAAGAAAGAAAGAAAAACAAAGAAAGAAAGGAAGGAAGGAAGGAAGGAAGAAAGAAAGAAAGAAAGAAAAAGCATGCTTCAGTCTGTATTCAGACAGTACAGACAGTATCAGTTCTTTCTCTAAAAGCAGATAGCATGCTTCATCATGAGTTCTTTGGGACGGTCTTGGATCATTGTATTGCCGAGAATAGCAAAGTCATTCATAGTTCTTTATTGTATAGTATTGCTGTTATTGTATACAATGTTCTCCTGATTCTGCTCACTTTGCTTTGCATCAGTTCATATAAGTCTTTCCAGTTTTTCTGAAATCATCCTGCTTGTCATTTCTTATCACAAAAATATTCCATCACAATCATACACTACAGTTATTCAATTGATAGGCATCCCCTCAATTTCCAATTCTTAGCCACCATGAAAAGAGCTGCTATAAATATTTTTGTACAAATACGTCCCTTTGCCTTTTTTGATCTCTTTAGGATAAAGTCCTAAGCAAGAGTTTTATAGCTTGTTGGCCATAGTTCCAGATTGCTCTCCAGAACGGTCAGATCAGGTACAACTCTATCAAAAGTACATTAGTGTCCCAGTTTTCCCACAGTCTCTCTAATATTTGTTGTTTTCTGTTTTTGTCATACTAACCAATCTGATAGATGTGAGGTGGCACTTCAAAATTGTTTTAATTTGCATTTCTTTAATCAATAATGACAGAGCATTTTTTTTTGTATTTCTTTGTCTGAAAACTGCCTGTTAGATCCTTTGACCATTTATCATTTGGCGAATGACTTTTATTCTTATAAATTTGTCTCAATTCTCTATATAGTTGAGAAATGAGGCCCATATCAGAGATAATGGTTACAAAAAATTTCCCCCAGTTTCGTGCTTTCTTTTAATTTTGGTTGCATTGGTTTTGTTTGTGCAAAACCTTTTAAATTTTATATAATAAAAATTATCTATTTTGCATTTTGCAATATTCTCTATATCTTCTTTGGTCCAAAATTCTCTCCTTATCCATAGATCTAACAGGTAAACTATTCCATGCTCTCTTAATTTGCTTATGGTATCACTCTTGATATGTAAATCATGTACTTATTTTGACCTTATCTTGGTATACAGTGTCAGAAGTTGGTCTATACCTAGTTTCTGTGATAGTGTTTTCCACTTTTACCAGCAGTTTTTGCCAAATAATGAGTTTTTGTTCCAAAACCTTGGCTCCTTGGATTTATCATATGCTAGGTTACTATGATCATTTACTATAATGTATTGTGTACCTAATCCATTCCACTAATCTACCACTCTATTTTTTAGCCAGTACGAGACTGTTTTGATAATTGCCACTTTATAATACGCTTTGAGATCTGGTATGGCTAGACAACCTTCCTTTACTTTTTTTCATTGATTCCCTTGATGTCCTCGACCTTTTGTTCTTCCAGACCAATTCTGTTATTGTTTTTCTAGCCCTATGAAATAATTTTTTGATATGACACTAAATAAATAAATTTAGGTAGAATTGTCACTGTTATGACATTGGCTTGGCCCAACCATAAGCAATTAATATTTTTCCAATTGTTTAGATCCAACTTTATTTGTGTGAAAAGTGTTTTGTAATTGTGTTCACACAGTTCCTGGGTTTGTCTTGGCAGATAGAGTCCCAGGTATTTTATATTGTCTATAGTTATTTTAAACCAAATTTCTCTTTCCATATAATTACCTTTAAATAATCAAATTTAAATTTATATTTATAAGCCCTATACATAGAAGTTTCAGTGTTCCTGCTTGGTAGTCAATAGATCAGTAGTTCTATGATGTGAAATAAAGCTTTCTATAGATGATTCACAAATTTAATAAAAATGTCATTTAACATTTTATTTATTGTTATTCTTTAGTATCAGTTAAATTGAATTTGGAAAATCTTGTGTAGGATTTCTTGGAAAACATTCATCTGTTTCCCACGCTTTAACCTAGAAACAGAGAGTTAAATTAAATGACTCTTTAAGGTCGATCAATGAAAAACATTTAAGTACTTCCTATGTGCCAGACATTGTGTTAGGTTCCGGTGATATAAAAATATACATATATCCAAAATGCAAAATTTATACAAAAGAATACAAAGGGATTTTTTTGAAGGCAGGGTTATAAAAGATTTGCAGACCCAGCGCATAGAATATGTAGTATGTGACCAACAGCAAGAAGAAGAGTTTGAGGAGACAATGGAGGGTAGGAGAATGGGAGAGAAAAAAAGAAAGGAAAGAAGGAAGGAAGGAAGGAAGGACAGAATTAAGGAAGGAAGAAGGAAAAAGAAGGAAGAAAAAAGGAAATAAGGAAAAAAGGAGGGAAGGAGGGAAGGGAGAGGGATGGAGGAAGACAAGAGGCAAAATAACTTGCCAAGTGTCACTCAAGCTATTTTGAATTAATATGTCCCTGATTACCGGCCCAGCATTCTATCCATTGCAGCATCTAGCTACAGTCCCATGACAGGATCACATATCCATGATTAGAAGTACATGGACAACAATGAAGTAGTGGAAGTACACACACACACACACACACACACATACACACACGCACGCACGCACGCACGCACACACTTTTCTTTGAAAAAAATGAGATGATGATTGACTTTGATAGACTTAGCTCTCTCAGCAATGCAAGGACCTAAAACAACTCCAGAAGACTCAAGATTGAAATTCCATCCACAACCAGAGAAAGAAATATGGAGTCTGAATGTAGATCGAATCATACTATTTGCTCTCTTTTTTTGTTTTGTTTTGCTTTTCCTTTCTCATGGTTTCTCCCATTCATTTTAATTCTTCTATACAACATGACTAATGTGAAAATATGTTTAATAAGAATGAATACGCAGAGCCTATATCAGATCGCACACCATCTTAGGGAGGGGGGAAGGGAGGGAGGTGGAGAAAATTTAAAACTTATGGAAATAAATTTTGAAAACTAAAAATTAATAAATTAATTTAAAAAAATTAATTCCCCCTCCCAAGAAAAGAAAAAAGTGAGATACTCACCACTGGATTGGAGTGAGCTGAAATTGTGCTAGCAGCAGATGGAGAACGAGACACTATAGGGCTCATGAGTGGAGGCAAGGAGCCTCTGGCGACAATAAGCTGAACATTGTCTTTGGCCTTCTGAAGGATGCTGATAGCCTGTTGGTGTGTCATTGTTTGATCGAGCGCATATCCATTGATCGCTAGTATTTGATCAGCTTCCTTCAATCTTCCATCTCTGTCAAAGAGGAGTAAGAGGAGGAAAAGATATGTGACAGCTGTCACTGAAATTACCAATGCTTTCTAGACAGATTTTTGTTTCTATTATCCCATTTTCTCTTTCCACACTTGGTAATCTTCCTCCTGCAGCTCTTCTAAAGGAAGTTATTTGGGCCCTCTGGTGATTAACTGGTTCTCTTTGAAGCTAATCCCACTGCTACTCCAGGACAACATAGACCCTATAGCTATCTCCTCCCCTTTAATGGCCTCTCCACATTGGTACCTATCTCGAGCAAAACATGCCCTATTTAGATGCTCCCAGCTCAGCTTCTCGCAGTCAAAGCCCTGTGTTTATTCTTGACTATGAGCTTTAGAGTTGAAAGGACTCTATCAATTACTATGCCAGCACTAAATTAGAAAACTAGACTAAAATCTTATTTCTATGAAGAAATGAGGTTAGAGTTCTATAGAAATCACCTGCATTATCTAAAGACTTGACTCCATACTAGAAAAGAAGTAAACATAAACTTTTCAACTGTTTATTAAGTTTTTCAGATCATTTTTTCCTCTGAAAAATCCTTTTGTGACAGACCTCTGAGGAAGATCCTGAAATGCTCGAAATCTATGCAATAATGAGGAAGAAAGAGAAGAATTCAGTGTCCTCATGACAGGATATGGGAAACAGTCTCACCTTTGTGCCACACTTCCCTCTTGAATCTCTTGCACAAATATTCCCAGTTCACCTCTATTTTCACTCTTCAGTCCCACCACACTAAACCCTAGGCCACCACTTGTAGGCTTAACAAGCTCAAAAATCTCTATAGGGCGACCCTGTTCAAGAAACCAGATAAACAAAATAATGAAAAACAGAAATAAACCTCTTCTATGTAATAATATCTTTTTGTATAACTTACAATCTGTTACACACACACACACACACACACACACACACAAAATAATATATTGGTTTTTTTGATCCTCATACCCTGAAGGATGTTGACACTATGACCCCCTTTTCCAGATGAACAAAAGGAAGGTCTAGATGTTAAATGACTTAGATGAGGTCACAAATATAGTTAAGCAACACAGCCAGCTTATCATGTTAGCAGACATTTCATTCATTCTTAATAATATCTAACAGCACATATGAAAGGCTACAAAAATACCCAAAGGCAAATACTGCAGTTTAAAATCAGACACTCACTAAAAAAATCATCATAAAATAATTGCTTTCCATTGATAGCAATTGCATTTAAATTCTATCTCCCTACCATCTAAAAATTCCCACAAAATATGTTCTTTCATCAATAAAATGGCTCAAACATTTTTTACTTCACAATATTTAACTGAGAAAGGCCTTAATTATCTAAGGGCAACATTTCCATAAACACAAGCAAATGCTAATCGTCGTGAACACAGGAAGTCATTTCTCACCTGCGCCATGTTTTTGATTAGCTGATCAAATTCATCACCTGAAGGTTTCCCATTGATTTGAGGAGTGCTGGATCCCGTATGTGATTCCAAATCGCCATTATTTTGACCCAATAAATAAGATTCGTTATATGCAGTAGACTGCCCACTAGATGCAAAATGTGGAAGCTGTGAGAACTCACCAGTGGAAGATACGGATGGTGTAACATTTACCTGAGGATGACAAAGGGATTATTATGAACTTTCAGGCTTAGATAACGGATTCATTAAGTGAATCCAAAGAAACGGCAATGCCCTTTAAATTCTTAGATGAATGAGCTGGGGGACTTCAGAAAAACCTGGAAAGACTTACATAAACTGGTGCTCAGTAAGGGGAGCAGAAACAGGAGGATATTGTACACAGTTACAGCTACACTGTGTGATGACTTTGATAGACTTAGTTCATCTCAGCAATGCAAGGTTCCAAGGCAATTTCAAAAGACTCATGATGGAAAATGTTATCCACATCCAGAGAAAGAATTATGGAGTCTGAATGCAGATCGAAGCATACTCTTTGCTCTCTCTTTTTTTGTTTCTTCTTTCTTGTAGTTCATTCCATTAATTATAATTCTTCTTTGCAACATGACTAATGTGAAAATATGTTTAATGTGAATGTATATGTAAAGCCTATATCAGATTGCATGCTACCGTGGAGAAGGGGGAAGGGAGGAGGGAAAGGAGGAAGAGAATGTTTGGAACTCAAAAGCTTGTGGAACTGAATGTTATAAACTAAAAACAAACATAAATTTAAATACACATAGGTGAAAATAGAAAAAAAATTCTTACATCAAGGATGTGATTTCATTGGTGTTGGCTAGTATGCCACCAGTGTAGATCTTAATCCTGCCATACCTTAGGAAACAGTCTCCTAATGTCACTGTAGCCAAAAAAGGAATCGCCATGCAACTACCTGAGGGTGTTCTTCTCCGAACTTATATTGGATGGTCCTTGGATGACAGCTATCAATACAACCTGTTTTAGGGCCCCCACCTGAAGACTTTTGACTTTGGTGAGATGTATTAAAACTAGGGCTGGGGGGGGGAGCCAAGATGGCGGCTGGTAAGCAGGAACTAGTATGAGCTCCGTACCGAGTCCCTCCAAAAACCTATAAAAATGGCTCTGAACCAATTCTAGAATGGCAGAACCCACAAAACAGCAGAGGGAAGCAGGGCTCCAGCCCAGGACAGCCTGGATGGTCTCTGGGTGAGGTCTATCCCACACGGAGCTGGGAGCTGGGAGCTGCGAGCTGGGAACGGAGTGGAGCAAAGTCCAGCGTGGGCGGTGTGGACCATCCAGACCAGAAGCCGGGCGGAGGGGGCCCTAGCACCCTGAATCAGTGAGCTGCGGCAGTTACCAGACTCAACCCACAAACACCAAAGACTGCCAAGAAGGTTAGTGGGAAAAGCTGCAGGAGTAGAAAGAGTTCCCAGTTCGGCTTCCAGCCCCAGGGGCAGCGGAGGTGGGGCAGCTACAGCTGCTGCTGCTTCCGGCTCCAGGCCCACGTGGTGGGAGAAATTAAGAGCAGGAGTGCACGGCCTGCTGAAGATCTAAGACCAGTCCGGGTTGGGAATTGGGGAAGGAGCAGTGCTGGTGTGGCAGAGCTGGCACCTCCCCCTCAAACGTGGAACATAGAACTCTCTAGTCTACAAGCAGTCATACCCTGCTGAAAAACTCAAAGGTCAAGTTAGTTGGTTGGGAATATGGCCAGGCAGCGAAAACGCACCGAGATTCAGTCTCAGACTTTGCATTCTTTCTTTGCTGACAAAGAAGACCAAAACATACAGCCTAAAGAAGTCAATAAAGTGCAAGAGCCTACACCAACAGCCTCCAAGAAAAACATGAACTGGTCCCAGGCCATGGAAGAGCTCAAAAAGGATTTGGAAAAGCAAGTTAGAGAAGTAGAGGAAAAATTGGGAAGAGAAATGAGAAGGATGCGAGAAAACCATGAAAAAACAAGTCAATGACTTGCTAAAGGAGACCCAAAAAAATACCGAAAAATACACTGAAGAAAACAACACCTTAAAAAACAGACTAACTCAAATGGCAAAAGAGCTCCAAAAAGCCAATGAGGAGAAGAATGCCTTGAAAGGCAGAATTAGCCAAATGGAAAAGGAGGTCCAAAAGACCACTGAAGAAAATACTACTTTAAAAATGAGATTGGAGCAAGTAGAAGCTAGTGATTTTATGAGAAATCAAGATATTATAAAATAGAACCAAAGGAATGAAAAAATGGAAGATAATGTGAAATATCTCATTGGAAAAACCACTGACCTGGAAAATAGATCCAGGAGAGATAATTTAAAAATTATTGGACTACCTGAAAGCCATGATCAAAAAAAGAGCCTAGATATCATCTTTCAAGAAATTATCAAGGAGAACTGCCCTGATATTCTAGAGCCACAGGGCAAAATAGAAATTGAAAGAATCCATCGATCACCTCCTCAAGTAGATCCCAAAAAGAATCTCCCAGGAATATTGTTGCCAAATTCCAGAGCTCCCAGATCAAGGAGAAAATACTGCAAGCAGCCAGAAAGAAACAATTTGAGCATTGTGGAAACCCAATCAGAATAACCCAAGATCTGGCAGCCTCTACATTAAGAGATCAAGGGCTTGGAATATGATATTCCGGAGTCACGGAGCTAGGATTAAAACCTATAATCACCTACCCAGCCAAACTGAGTATCATGGCTCCAAGGCAAAATATAGACTTTCAATAAAATAGAGGACTTTAAGCTTTTTCAGTGAAAAGATCAGAACTGAATAGAAAATCTGACTTTCAAACACAAGAATCAAGAGAAGCATGAAAAGGTAATCAAGAAAAAGAACAAGAAAAAGAAATTGCAAGGGACTTACTAAAGGTGAACTGTTTTGTTGACATTCCTACATGGAAAGATGATGTGTATGATTCATGAGACCTCAGTGTTAGGGTAGCTTAAGGGAATATGCATGCATATATGTTTATGTACATATTATGGGTGAATGTGTATGTATGTATATATCTATGTGTGTATGTATGTATATATAATATATATATATATATATATATATAGAGAGAGAGAGAGAGAGAGAGAGAGAGAGAGAGAGAGAGAGAGAGAGAGCAGACACAGGGTGAGTTGAAGATGAAGGGAAGATATCTAAAAGAAATAAATCAAATTAAGGGATGAGAGAGGAACATACTGAGAGAGGGAAATAAGGAGAGATAGAATGGGATGGATTATCTCCCATAAAGGTGGCAAGAGGAAGCAGTTCTGTGGGAGGAGGGGAGAGGGCAGATGAGGGGGGAATGAGTAAACACTGCTCTCATCAGATTTGGCCTAAGGAGGGAATACCATACATACCCAATTGGGAATCTTACCCCACAGGAAAGAAGAGGGAAGAAGATAAAAAAAATGGGGGGGATGATGGAGGGGAGGGCAGATGGGGGTGGAGGTAGTCAGAAACAAACACTTTCGAAAGAGGACAGGGTCAAGGGAGAAAATTCAATACAGGGGGATGGGTTGGGAAGGAGCAAAATATAGTTAGTCTTTCACAACATGAGTATTGTGGAAGGGTTATACATAACGATACACATGTGGCCTATGTTGAATTGCTTGACTTCTTAGGGAGGGTGGGTGGGAAGGGAAGAGGGGACAGAATTTGGAACTCAAAGTTTTAAAAACAGATGTTCAAAAACAAACAAAAATGTTTTTGCATGCAACAAGAAATAAGATACACAGGCAATGGGGCGTAAAAATTATCTTGCCCTACAAGAAAGGAAGGGAAAAGGGGATGGGAGGGGAGTGGGGTGACAGAGGGGAGTACTGACTGGGGGAACAGGGCAACCAGAACATATGTTATCTTGGAGTGGGGGGGGTGAGGGTAGAACTGGGGAGAAAATTTGTAATCCAAACTCTTGTGAAAATCAATGCCGAAAACTAAATATGTTAAATAAATTTAAAATAAAATTAAAAAAAAAAACAAAAACTAGGGCTCTGCTTACATACCCTTTAGGGTGATCATCATAATAATAGGGCAAGGAGGGTGACCTCTTAGGCCATTTAGAACAACACCCTTCATTTTATAGATGAAAAAAACATTAAATGACTTGCTCATGGTCACATATAATAAATACGAGGTAGGATTGAACCAGGTTCTTTGACCTTGGCAGAGACCTCTTCAAAAAATGTAAATAACTTGTATAGCAAGATCACATGAATGTAGAAAATTTATGTTCTGAATTTATTTCCCTCATTTATTAAAATTATCCTCAATGGATTCCAGGGATTGATACAGGGTCATAGATTTGGATCATGGAAAGAGGGCTTTAGAGATCACCAAGTCCAAACCTCTCATTTTACAAACCAAGAAACAGAGACTCAGAGAAATTAGGTGACTTGTGCAAAATCAACAAGGTATTTAGTGCCCAAGGCTGCTGTAGAACTTATGTTTTTCCTGACTCCAAGCTCAGTGTTCTATCCCCTACACTATACTCTCTTTCTCAGAGTGTAAGTTGAACATTTAACATTTGGCATACTGATAAATGTCCCATCTTATTCTATATTTTAGCTAAAGTACCTAAAATAACTCCTAGGTTCCTAGGAAAACTTCAGGGTTAGAACACAAATGATTGAATGAACCTAAAGTTTTGTCCAGAGTGACCAAAATAACCATGCTTCATTACAATCCCATTAGTTATAGAATCAGAGAATATATACATTCGAAGTTTGAATGGACCTAGAAGATATCTAGCTCAACCTATAACTGATCAAGAATCCCCTCTACAGACCCCTAGTGGAAAAGCAAGTAGATGAAATGCCCTCTAATCCCCTAGGGACAATTTGGGAGCACCAATCCAGATTGGTTTGATTTCTCACCTGAGAGTAAAGGCATGACTTGCAGTTGACCCCAGATCCTAAATCCCATCAGGGAGAGCTCCACATCGTCTGGGAAGCCCTGTAGGGGTCAGGTTCCCTTCTGAAAAAGGAGGTGGGTTTTCTTTGCTGCTTTTTCTTTTCTCTGCTGTCTTGGGTGAGGGGAAGGCCATTTCAAATTTCAAGACAGGCAAATGATAAGTATTAAATAAGCAAGCAGTAATCTTGGATAAAGTGTTCTTTGTTGAATCTTCATAACTGCATTCAGGAAGAAACAGTGATTTCCACCTCTACATATAAGATTGTATATGACCTGTGCCACTTTGATTATTTTGAGATGCTTTTCTTTATTACACTTCAGGAAGCAAAAGAAAAAACACTGTTTATGCCTGTCCAAGGAGCAGGGGGTACTTTACTGATTTGGCAACAAGGACAACATGTTTAAACTGCATATGAGACAACCTATCAAGGATGGCAATTTTTTTTTTTTAAACATGAAGTAAGGTGGTAGGAGTAGAGGATGTAAACTCATAGCACGATCAACATTTTCTGCCGGCTGCCAGCCTATATGGAAGAAGGTAAGGAGCCTGCCTCTACAAAGGCTTAATGACATAAAATGAGAGGGCCCTGCTCCCCAAATAAGAGCATACTTATATGTTCTGCCTGTTTCTAGTGTGATTAACACATGAAGAAAAAGATTTGATACTGAGCTGTAACTCAGCTATAATTTCTTACCTGTAAACCACCACGTGGACACAATTACAGCACACTGTTCTTTGTCTCTTTCTACTGTTTTCTTTCCTGCTTTTGAGAAAAAGAATTCTCCAGACAGCTATGACCTTGTGAGCTTTGAAAATTCAGAATAGCAAACCACTAGAACTGGAGGAGCCAAAGTGTATGCCAAATTTTGTAGCCAATTGAGATGATGAAGAGTAAACTACCCAGAAACCTACCTAGGAGTTACAGAAATTATCTATGTCAAATTTGAAAGTGCAACTGGGGTGGGAGCCGAGAGCAGAAGGGTAAACTCTTTGCAGAACCTACTTTCAGTTTGAGCCCACTTTCCCTAGGGACTGAGGACGTACATGAGGAAGTACGCTCCCAGGTGTTGGAGGAAAACGTCCTTGCTATATCTTCTTGGTAAATAACACTTATGAAAGTTTTAAAAAATACTTCCCCTCTACAAATCTGAAACAAGTAGGCCTCCGACCTTCCCCTGAAGATCTGAACTGAGGGAAGTTCACTAAACCTCAAGGCAGGCCCATTCTATTTTGAGATTGCTCTAGTTACTCTGAAGCTTTTCTTTATATGTCAAACCTAAATTTGCAACTTTTGTCCACTGGTTTTTGATATATTCTCTCAGGATAAGCGGAATAAGCTGAACTCTTCTTCCATGATATGTCCTTCTAAGTAACTGATGGAAGCTCTCATCACCTCTCCTCCACCCCCAATTGTTCTTCTCCAAGTTAAACAGTCCCAATTCTTCAACAAATCCTCTTTATGGCACAATCTCGAGACCCTTCACCATTCTCATCAACTTCCCCTGGCTGCTCTTCAGTTTACTGACATACTTCTTAGACTCAGCATTAACAGAATTTCTAAGTGCCTTTTACAAGAGTAGAGAACAGTCAGACTCACAGCTCCTTGTTTTGGACATGATCCTTCTCTGTGCATCATAGGAGAGTAAATTAGCTCTCTTTTCCTGCCCTATCATACACATATCACATACCACACATAGACATAATAATGATTCATACTGAATTTGCAGCATATTAAAGTCACCTCATTATTTTTAGTCAAACTACTATCTATTTAAAATTTCTCCATACTGTATCTGTGAATAAGGTTTGTTTATTTAGAATATATAACTTATTATTGAATTCTATCTTATTGATTTAGCCTAGTGGCCTAACCTGTGTCAAGATCATTTAGCATCAACCTTTTCAAAGTGGTTTGTGGGAAACCCTTTTCTTTTGGCAACAAGCCTTGGATATCACAATGTAAAACTATATAAGGATAAGACAGCAGTCAAGAAATAGTGATGAGAACTAGAAAGAGAAAACAATCCATCAATAAGATTTGTTAAGTGCCTACAATGTGCCACGTATTGTGCTACGTAAGCACTGAAGAAGTATAA
Source organism: Trichosurus vulpecula (assembly GCF_011100635.1). Classification (NCBI taxonomy): domain Eukaryota; kingdom Metazoa; phylum Chordata; class Mammalia; order Diprotodontia; family Phalangeridae; genus Trichosurus; species Trichosurus vulpecula. The sequence continues at coordinate 94,713,935 of NC_050581.1, forward strand.
AGAGAAGTAAAAGACAGTCCTTTCTCTCCAGGAAATTACAGTCTGGCAAGGAAGAAAAAATGCAAAGAGCTATGTACAGACAACATATAGACAAGATAAATGGAGATAATTGAAGGAATATTTGTTGACTGACTGAGAGAACATACATTGAAGCCTCCTATAGTAGAATAAAGCAGATCATGTCAATAGCTAATTGCCCCAGGTCTCCCTAGAGATTTAGTTAGTGAATGCTGTAACGTCAAGCAAAGTGGGACTTTTTGTTCTCTTTTGTTCTGGAGTGCTTCTCAGAACTAAGGCAATCAAGTGCCTTGAATGAGTGTTGCCTTTGTTTTGTAGAAAGACCCACACCCTTTGATAGTAGGTCACAAGAGAAGTGAAATCCTAGAGAGGTAAGGAGCCCTTGAGAGGTGTGAAGCACTCTGACCCTGAAGAAGTGTATATGTACTCTAAGGTTAGCATTTTGTTTGGGGCTCACTCATTGGAAGGGTATGGTGTGGAAACTCTGGGTAGCCATTAAGGAGCCAATTGGCTTTGAAAACCCAGATGTTAGTGCTTCTCTCTCTGATGGCTATGTGTGTATAGCTTTGGTCAGACTGCTAGAAAGCCTGTCTGTTGATTTGTGTTGTTTGCTCTGTTCATATTTTCTCTGTTTGTAATTTTTGTTTGTGTTTGCTCTGAAGTTCAGAGTGCTGGCTTTTCCCCCTGAACTAAGTGAATGCTATATATATGTTTGATTAAAGTGAGATTGTAAAGCCCTTAAAGTTGCTTTCCTTAGAAAAGCAGATCAAAGAACGTGCGCTAGCAGCCCTCCTGTGTGCTGGTGTTATTGACCTTACCCAGCCATAGTATCGGCAAGTAGCACTGTTGTTACAACTGCCCAAAAAGAGTTTGTTCTAAGCTGGTCTCACTTCTTTATATAGTGCTTTATGACATGCAAAGTGCTGGACATATAGTATCTCATTTGAGACTCATGGCAACTCTGTGAGTTAGGAACTATATTGTTCTCATTTTATAGATGAGGAAACTGAGGGTCAGAGAGATTGCACCAGGCGCAGTCATATAGCTAGCAAGTATGAAGGAAGGATTCGAACCTCGATCCTCCTGATTCCAAGTCCAACACTCTAAACTAATAGACTGTGCTGCCTCTGAGCTGGGAAGAACAGACACAGCCTACATTGTAACCTGTATTAAAATGTTAATAAGGATCCCATAATTGCCTGAAATGTCAGTGATCTTTGTCACCAATCATCTTCTTTTGGAAGAGAATTCAAGATCAAGACATGACTTCATTCCCTAAAACATACCCCCCAAAAATAGGTTTGTTACATATCAACTCTTGCTTTTTAAATTTTTTTTTATTTTTTTAGTCTGAGATATATCAAATTCAGAACAGTCAGATGGCACAATCTATGCTAGGCAATATGACATATGTAGATAAATAGAAAAGAACCTGGGAATCAGAAGACCTAGACACAAATCCTGGATCTGCCTCTGCTAGCTAAGTGACCTTGCTCTAGTCAATATTCAGGCTCTCTGCACATCAGTTTATCTGTAGAACAGAAATAACAAAGACAGTCCAACCTAACACCAAAAGCAGTTGTAAGATTTCAAATGCTAGGGAGTAGGGGGAAGCACTTTATAAACTATAACAAGCACTGAGGTGCAGGGATAGAGATTGGGTCTATGATTTAATCAACACAGGGAATTCTCAGCGTGGAAGTTTGCTCTACCTAATGAAGACCTGCGGATTAGCACCCTATAATTCATCGCTGTAAGAGTCTTAAAGAGGTAACTGGAACACCAAGGTTTAAACAACCTACCCGTGGTCTCCTATCCAGTATTTGTCTGAGACATGGTTTGAATTAGGCCGGTCCTGATGCTGCGTGGCTTTAGTATTACGCCATTCTACCTCCAAATGTATTTATACCACTATAATCATTGTTTTATCAGTACTCTCATAATGTTATTCCTTCATTGCAACTACTCTAACAGAGCTCGACTTCGATTTCCTGAATTCTTTTCCACCTCTATCTGGCTTCCTTCTCATGCTAGAGATGCTGCCTCTCTGAATCTTCCTCCTCTAATTGGTGAGTTCCCCCTGGCAACCCCCACTTTGGGAAGCAGCTGCACTATACAAGCTCACTTCCAACCCGGCTCAGCTTTGACTCTCTAGACTATTTTTTCTACTTTGCCCTCATGTGGGTACTTTCCCCACATATTAAGCACTTAAGAAATACTCACCCACTCACTCACTCACTCATCATCTCATTGTGGCACGTATTGTGGACAGCAGGTACTCAAAGGTTATAAAAGTTTCACAACAGCCCTGTCAGTCCCACTAAGGTCAGAAAGGCTTCAAGGTCAGGTCAGGTAACCAACTGTATATCTTCCCAAGAGCCTTATCCTAGTGCTTAGCATACAGCAGATGCCTAATTAATGTCTTGTTAATTTATCATAAATGGTTGGCCACCAAGTAATGAATATCTTCAACTACAAAAACTCATTAAAAACATTTCTAAGGCATTCAATCTGTGTGGGTGTAAGAAGTACCTACCACACCATTGAAATCACAGTAGCTTAAGTGCTAAATCATTATTACTGTTACTGCTACTGTTACTCCTATGAGTAAGGAATTTTGTAGGGACTTTTCTTCTTTCTCCATAAACCATCACACTAACTATACAAATTGAAGAGTTGTTATATATAACTATTGTAAAATGCACTACATTCTATATAGACCCAAAGACAGCTTTCAGATTACCAATAACCCAAACATTTTATCAGCTACCTGTTTTCAACCACTGGGCAGGAGTGGAGAGGGTGTCAAAGGTAGAAACATTTGGTAATCCTTCAAATGATTATTTTAAAGCATTGGGGAGCAATTAATTTATATGTACCTATATCTAAATATATGCATATATAATATCTGTATATATTATACTATATATGTATGTATGTATAATATATGTATATATATACACACACATATAGTGTGTGTATATATATATATTTTTTTTTCTTTTTTAAACAGCCTTGTTATGCCAAGCCTGGTTTTTATCGTGAGCCATGGCAACTTCAAAAAAGTCTGCCAGCAGACTCTACACATCTCAGGTTGAGCAGATGGCATGATGAAAGCTGCGACAGGCTGAGGATCCCACACACAAGGTCCTAATGCTATGGTGTGTTTGCATAGAGAAAAAAAATATTTGGACTTATGCTATGGTGAGCCAGGATGAAACAAACTATATGCTGGGAACAAAGTAATGAGTCCTTCAAAGGTACTCCCTGGTATGTAAGAGATTAATTTCATTCCAAGGAAGAATACTCTCAGAATACAGCTTGCTTTGTCTGGCTCAACTAATTACAGTATTAAGATCCCTAGGGGAAAAAAGTTCATGTTAATAAATTAGGTTTGTTTTTTAGTTTGTTTATTTAAATCAGCTGAAAATTCATTCAATTCATTCTTGAAAAAAATGTTCAAAGTTGGGTCTATAAAGACAAACTAAAAAAAAGTGTGTTTTTTTTAAATAATTAGCTGTATTATTCAACCCACCAAAACGCTCTTTAAATTTTTTCAGTTTACATCCCAAAGCACAAAATTAGACCTTTCGTTTTAATGTATCTACAAAAGTTGTTATTGATAAGTCCACAGTCCAGCGGATATATATGAGAACCCAGTTTAGAGAAAATAAATTTAAAGGTGTAAAGAAATATTTGGAATTTGGGTCTATGAAGAAAACGAATTTAGATAATTTATAGGCCAGATTCCCAAAATAATTATCAAGTTTTCATCCCACATTTGTATTTCCTTCAGGAATCCTCCCTTCATTCCCAGAGTCAGTAGCGATATTTTCTAGCTTGAATCTCACAACACTTATTTTTTAATCAATAAATTGATTAACATCTATTAAGCACCTACTATATGCCAGGTTCTATTCTACACTCAGAGGATCATGGGATCAGAAATTTAGGACTGCAATGAACCATAGAAGTCACCAAACAACGTCTCCCTCATTTTATTCATCATATAATCTTGTGTACTATAGTTCTCTGTGTATATGCCTCAGTCCTCTTATAGACTGTATATTATATAGGAGCAGGGAATCAGTATGTACTATTTAAAATTTGTTATCTCCTTGGTGGTTTACATGCAATAGTTACTCAATAAATGTTTAAACTGAATTGCTGAGCAGAGATGACTTTCAAGTGTTGTTGAAGCATAAGAAAAAAAAGTAACCAGATTTATTCAACGTACTTACTGTTAACACACAAAACAGATACCTGAACTCTTAAAAAGATGGTTTTTTTTAGATTATGTGGAGCAAATTGATTATACAGTCTGCACAGGGAAAGTTTTTGTTTTAACTCTCTCTTCTGCTTTTGAGTATTATCATGCAAAGGTAAAGGGATGCTTATGCCCTGAAGGTACAATCATCACAGGTCTGGGAAAACTCCAAGAGTTCTCAGACTCAAATCCCCCAAGATTGTTCTTCATAAAAAGAAAGAAAGCCTAAAAGCTTCTTTTTCAAGCTGTACATCCTCTGACTACATAACTCAATATGCAACTGTTTTGACTTTGCCCACAGAAGCAACTTAACTGCAAAACAAAATTATTCTTAATTTTTCTGGACATACAGGAGAATAACAGCAAGTCAGGTATTGAGAAACTCTATCTTGGGAAGGCTAGGCACATTAATGCACTGGTGACAGAACTGTGACTTGGCCTATCCATTCTGAAAAACAATTTAGACCTCTACTCCTGAAGTCACTAAAATATACATACCCTCTTTGAACCAGGGATATAATCACTATTAGGAATATATTTCAAAGAGGTACCAAGAGAGAAAAGGTCCCACATAAACAAAAATATCCATAGCAATACATTTGGTTATAGCAAAGAAACAGAGGGGTAAGTGGGTGCCCACCACTTAGAGAATGATAAAACAAATTATGCTATACTAATGTTAATAGGATATTATTGTGCCATTAGGAATAACAAATAAAAATAATTGCCAGAAAGCTGGGAAGAAGTGTGTGAACTTATGTAGAGTGAAATGAGCAGAACCAAGAGAATAACTATATGATAGCCCCATCACAATAATGTAAAGGAAGCTTTATGGAAGTGTGGCTAGAATACTGAACCTGGAGTCAAGTAGACTTTAGTCCAAATTTTGTTTGGCTGTGACACCCCAGACAAGTCACTTACCCTCATCTGCTTTAGTTTCCACTCATGTAAAATGGGGGTGATGACAGTGTTTACTTCTCAGAGTTGTGAGGACAAAGTGAGATAATATTTGTGAATTATTTAGCAAACCCTAAAGCACTTATAAAAATGCTAGCTATTAATCATAATTAAGGAAGATGACTTTGAAAGACATCAGACCACTGATAAATGCAGTGACCAGACATACCCTTAGAAAAATGATGATGAAACATGCCTCCTTTCCCTTGGTAGGGAAAAGATGGACTAGGATAGGTTAAAAACAACCTGGGGTCAATGAACTTGGTTGTTTAAAAAAATATTTTGATGACTATATTTCAATATATTTATTTTCTTTTTATCTGATTTATTTTATTTTGTACATTTAAAAATATTATTCTGGAAAGGAGTCCTATCCATAGCCTTCACCAGACTGCCAAAGGGGTCCAGGACAAACAAAACAAGGTTTAGAATCCCTGAACCAGAGGTACATAATGAGAGGGAAATTTTCAGGCATGGACAATGTACTGATTTATTTTGCTTGACACACTTGTTTGTTACAGAAACTTCTATCAGGGGCCAAAGTAGAGTGGGAGATTGAAGGACAATTAGTGGATAATAATAGAAATGTAGGAAAATGAGAGGATCAACAAATCATTAAAAAACAGAAGAAAATAAGAATAAGTCCAGAAGGGGGCAAAAATTGGGTGATTTTGTTGCTGCCTTCTAAAACATCACATACACTTTAAAAAAAACTCACCATTCCATATGAAACCTTTTTGCTTTCCTTTGTATAACGTTAAGTGCATAATAAAAAATAATTTTTTTATTAAATTACTGGATAATAAAGATGTTGGGAAAGTTTAACATCTTCAATTGTAATTCCATTGTAAATGTATGAGAAGCTCTCCCTTACCCTTCTCTTTTAAGTTTCCATGGTTTTCCATATGCTTTTGCTTAGCCATACTGGCTCCCTCCTTTAGTTGCATTTTCACAATAGATACAAAAGATGATCTGCTCCCAATATAGCAATTTTAAAAGCTTCTTATCTCAAAATGTTTATAAAAGATCATCACCTAAAATATTTATTACCTAATTGTACATGGTGCTCCCAACCTACATGTTATCCTCAAATCCTATCTCTCACTATTTCTCACACACTCCCAAATCCAGTATTGCTGCCCTATAGGGGCAGCTAAGTGACTCAGTGGAAATAGTACCCAACCTAGAGACAGAAAGACTCACCTTCCTGAGTTCAAATCTGGCCCCAGACACTTACTAGTTGTTTGTTTCCTCATCTACAAAATGAGCTGGAGAAGGAAATGGCAAACCATTTCAGTATCTTTGCCAAGAAAATCCCAAAATGGGGTCATGAAGAGTCAGACATGACTGAAAACAAGTGAACAACAACAATCTAGTTCACCTTTGTGACATTCCTCTAATATGCCTCCTTTTCTCTTGATACTGCCACCACTCCAGTGCAGGTCCTCATCACCTCACCCTTGTCTGATGACGGGTCTGCGTGTCTCAAGTTTCTCCCCAATCCACCCTATCCTCCATTCAGTTACCAAAGTGGCCATCTTCCTAAATCTCAAGTCTGATCAATTTGATTCCCTAGTCAGTATACTCCATGGTCTTGTTCTCGTTCAAAGCCCTTCAAAACCTGGAGCCCTGCCCCACATAATCCTTCCCAGTCTTTTTACACCTTACTCTCTGCCACAACCTCTTTGATCCATTCAGTGACACTGGTCTCCTAACTATTTCTCAAACAAGACATTCCATTTCTTCTCTCTAGGCATTTTCTCTGACTGTCCTCCATTCTTGGAATGACCTCCATCTTCATCTGTCTACTGGCTTCCCTAACTCCTTTCAATTTCCAACTAAAATCCTGCCTATTACAGCAAGCCTTTCTCAATCTGTATTAATTCCAGTGTCTCCCCTCTATTAATTATTTCCCATTGGTCCTGTTTATCCCTCATTTGTACCTATTTGTTTACCTGTTGTCTCCCCCATTGTATTGTGATCTCCTTGAGGGAAGGGACTGTCTTTTGCCTTTTTGTATCTTCAGTGATTACCGAAGTACCTCACACACAGGGGGCACTTAATAAATGCTTACTGACTGATTGTACTAGATTTTGTGGAATGAGAAAAGAATGCCAAAATTCCAGTTTATTCTAAATCATTTTGCTTATGAATCTGTCAAATTTCAAACTTACGAACAATCCACATCTTAAAAAAATGAAAACTGCACCTCTAGAATCTGTGTCTTAGATATACAGGAATCTAATGCTTAAATAAAAACACACAACAGGAAATATGATCAAACGTATGGATTCATTTACTTAAGATGTTAAAAATATGAAGATCTGGAATTCTATTTATATTTCATCTATCTCTAATGTTTTTTTTTTCATGGAGGGGATTAATGCTATTAGCTAGCTGTTTTACTGGCCAGTCATCAGTCTTTCCAGAAATACTTGGTATAACTATTTTGTCTTATGAAAATATCAAACTGAATTTCCTCAAGCATCTTGAGCAGACTATCATATATACTCTTGGTTGTTGTTTTTGCTAAACTTATTTTGATTACACTATGTAGAGTAGGAAGAAAATATCACTTTTGTTGATGTCTATTTAATGAATACTATGTATATGTATATGTATATGCTGAAATACAGGCAAATCACAAGAGCTCAAGAATATTTAAATGCTTTGTGGGCTTAAGTTTTAATACTTTAGACAGTATTAAAGCTGTTAACTTTGCTTAAGTTCCTAAGCATAGGCTTTATATCAAGATGACAAATCCAGATGCTTCTTCAATATGTAATGATCTATTTTCTTTCATTAATATACATACTCCCTCTGTCAATGCACACTGCAACCCCTCTATAACTGAACAGATGGCCCTCAAGACCCACTGTGGCTGAAGAATCCCCCCATATCCAGCCTTGTGATGTGACCCTCTGCATTTACTATGGACAGTCCTAAGAGAAGACACACAGAATCCATCACCAGGCCTGACACTAAAAGCCTTTCAGAGAAGACTTGAAATGACCTGCTAGAGTTTAGGTTCTATTAGCATCACCTTTGAGAGCTCAGGATCACCTCCAGGCCCCAAGGAGTTATCAGAGGTTTTTGTAGAAGATATCTACTTAAATTTTTCTGTTTCTTCTTCTTTTTGGCTTTAACAGTATAAGAAATAAAAAGTGAAGCATGTTTGGGAAAATTTGTCATGACAGGTGGACCTCTAACAAATGTGGGTTTTTTTAAATCTGCACCTTGTCTTTTCTTGCAAAGGCAAGAAATTTGATCATTTTGTTGCGAATTTACACAAATGCTGTAACCAACGATTTGGAATTGGTCCCAAATATGAAATGCAAAGAAGAATGAATCTATCAAACACTGAGAGTATTCAGTAAAATAAAACACCAAAAATGGTAGTAATCACAGAAATTTTTTCATACATAATAGGCACATGTTTCAAGTTTCAGACCTAGGGAAGCCTCCTTTTCCATAAATCTTTAGTAAAATACTGATTAGAGCACAGCTCTGATGCATTATTGAACAGCCAAACTCTTGCACAGTAATTGATGGTGGCACTCTGATTTAATGATCCTTATTTTTAAAGCTAATTAAAGAAATTGAGTTGCATGTTCAAAGGGGATTAGCTTAATGTGAGGAGACTATTTTGGACATAAAATGGCTCCTGGCTCCTGAATTAAATGATAGACAAAATGGAACAGAAAGCCTTTGGAAAATAAATACATTTATTTTCAGGTGCAGTAGAAATAAGTGAGTATGTTCTTTCCTCCATCTTTTCAAAAAGAAGTTTGATTAGAAATAATTATAAGATGTTAAGATATCCCACAAGGTCATTTTATCATACTCCAGCATGGCCATCTGGACAGTTCTTTTTGTACTTTGAAAGCAAAATTTTATTTCATTAAAGCCACAGTTTAACAAAATGTGCTAAATTACTTCTGACTAACATTGGCCATCATCGGGGAAAAGATCATTGGGTGGTTTCCCAGTTATCTTTTGATAATAATTCCCCACCACAGGAAAAATGAAGGAGAGGCATCATTTTGAAAAGCATATGCTGCTAGTGGCTCTGTATTAGTACCTCTATCTCTATGGCTGCAGGTGCATCACAGTGAATGAACTTTGCATGTGTTTATTTGTTTTTTTTTTAACTTCTCAGAGCTAAACAGGATCAACTCTCACCTAAGTAACTCAAGGTGGAAGGAAAATAATTCTTCATTTAATCCCTCTCCTTGATGTTTGATATTATTATAGACAGACGTACTGTCATATCCTCAATATTCCAGAAATGTTTAACTTGGCTTTTTGGGTTTTATTTGGTTTGGGAGTCAGAGAGAGAGAGTTTGGATTTGAAATCAGAAGTGCAGGGTTATGGTCCTGGCTATAACACTTGATAACTTGTGTGGCCCTGAGCAAAGTTATTGATCCTCTCCAAGCTTAAGTTTATTCAGTTGTAAAATAGGAGAACTAATATTTTTGCTAATGAAATTCAATGCAACAAACCTATACTGAACTCCTACTACACTTCAGGGGATGAGTAGATAAAGAGCTGTTCTTACAGTTAGGATGACCTGGGCTAAAGTCTCACTTTGAATATATACTGGTTGTGTGACCCTGAATACAATGAACCTCTCAGGGTCTACAGGCAACTATCTAAGATTATACAGTAAATTCAAGATATTCATTGTTAGAGAGTTTCCTTGCAGGGAGTAACCTGCCCTGATAAAACAACAGATGCTGACCCTAAAACAAAACAAACCAAGGCACTCAAAATATAAAGACCTAAAACATCTTTGACTTCAAGGAATTTACATTTTCCTGGGGGCAGGGATACGACATGCATGAAGAGAAGTAAAAAGAAGATAATTTGAAGAGAAAGAGACTCTTGAGAATGAGAAGAAACATGAAATATTCTAAGAGGCAAAGGTGGGAGGTAGGACATGAAAGGCATATAGAATGGCATCTCCAGAAGGGAGATGGAATGCTGAGTTCAGAACACAATTGGTCTAGAATGAAAAGCTTATGGAGAGATATGAATTAAGTCAGGAAAGGCAGTGTCCTAGGATGACAGATATGGAAGTAGAAGGGACATTAGAGGTACCTAGTCCAACCATTTAACCTATAAATGAAGAAATTGAGGTCCAGAGTAGTAAAGTGCCCAAGATCTCACAAGTAGGTACTTAAAAAAGCAAGGTTTGAACCCAAGTTCTCTGATTTAAAAAACAGTATTCTTGCCACTGGAGGGAAGTATTGTACAAATAGTAAAGCACTATAGAAATGTGAGTCAGTATGCCACAAAACGCTATGAACTTAAGCTAGTGGTCAACCTTGCAGGTTTCGGTGACGGATGTAAAGGATGGCCTGTATATATTCCCTCCTAAGAAGGATCTTTCCATCTTTATTCACCGGATCAAGTTTCCCCAATGTGCTTGACCTTTCTTAAATCTGTGAAAGAACTATGTCCATAAAATAATTAGGTATTACATATTTTACTAAACATCATTAATCTGTGCAGAATTGCATTAAGATAGTAGAAATGGACCAATAGAATTTTTAATCTGAAGGACAGAAAGGAATAGGCAATTGTTTGATTACTGTTTCTCATTCTAAAGATGTGGAAACTAAAACCAAAAGTTTGTATGTTTTTTTTTTAATTCCCTAAAAAATAAATAGGGAATACAAAATAGGCTAATTGGTAACATTAGATTTGAGAGTCTGGGGAGGGACTATAAATTGGAAGGAATTAACTATTTCTTTAAAAGGAAGGGGACAGAGCCTATGATTGATTTCTAAGAACCCTTCCAACTCTAATCTATTACCTTGATTAATGTTGTGTCTATACAAATGAAATAAGTGATTTGTGACATGTTTGGTGTGCTTATTATATCCATTTAGTGGCCAAATCTGAAAACTTCATGATCAATCAGATTAATGTTTATGAAAAATGACTATAGCTAAGAATGCTGAATTAGGTACAATGACATCGCTTCTAATTCAATGGCCATAAATAGTCATAGATAAGTTAAATATTGCTGAAATTGTCTTGGTTCAGTGGTCATGAATTAAGAAGTGGGAGGTACAGTGTATAGAGTATATATAGACCCGGAGTCAGGAGGACCTTAAGTCCAAATCTAGCCTCAGACAAATGCTACCTATGACTCTGGGCAAGTCACTTAAATTTTGCCTGCCTCTATTTCCTTATCTGCAAAATGAAGATAATATCTCCATCCAAGGTTGTTGTGAGGATAAAGTTTGTAAAATGCTTTACAAACCTTAAACTGCTATACAAAGTAGCTATCATTATTACCTTGATCACATGAACCTTAGTGATGTTATCCAGGTGGCTGGTTGTTTTACTTATTTTCATTTAAGTTAATTTTCTATGTATAGCAAATATTTTAGTCTCACTCAGATGACAAGGAAAATAAAGTATATTAAGATTTTTCTTACTAAGAGATCTTTTGTGAGAATCAGGTAAATAAAAAGTTCCCTAAGCAACAAAAACAGAGCCCAAGAACTTTATAGGACTGTCCATTGCTCATTAACTATTTGTTCTTACTTTACATATAATTATAAAAATTTCAATATTTTAGTTATAATTTTTTTATAATACATGAGGTATCCCAAAAGTCTCATAAAGCATTAGTATATGCTATGTGATTACGTATTATGTCATTTATAAATATAATTTAAATTTTAATAATATATATATGTATATATATACACACAAATTCTATGTTTTCTGGCCCTGCTATAAATTAGAAGCAAAAAATCTGAGAGGAGGGATGTGAGAAGCTACTGTATAATGAGAAGTAAAATAACTTGCCCAACGGCACAAAAGTCATAAAAGAACCCAGGTTTAGTATGCATTTGGGATTTTTTTTCTCTATCAGTTCCACTGTATTGACTACTAACCTGCTTTCTCCTATTGGGGAAAGAATTTGGAAATTAACATTTAGCAAGATGTACATTTCTTTCATCTACAGAACCTCATCAATACTTTTTGTCATACTATGACTCCTAGTACTTACTGCTGCACTTATCTCATTAAGTAGCAGATTCAAATCTAGGTCCTTTTACTCTAAATCCAGTCATTTTGTCAACTTCCTTACATTCATGAATTATGACCTCATAGCACCAGCTCAGTATCTGTCTCCAAAAACTTTATTTCAAACTAGCAGAGTCAAAATGCCCTCTGAGGTCAGTAGCAAGTTTTGGCTCTCATCCCAAATCTGAAAGGTCATTTAACTTTGTCACTAAAATTCCCCCCAGCACCATTTGCTGTTTTAGACATGCATGCACAAACACACATACTGGCCTAAAATAGCAAGATGGTGTTGCATTTTAATCCAGTGCTACATAAAAAGCTTGCCCAGGAAAAAGCAAGAATTTTAGTCCCTTCTTTCAAGTACTCTATATTTACATACTTTTAGTTAAAGGAACAAACATTCAAAAGCTGTTATTGAACCAAAAATAAAGTACTCAAAATTCCTACAGTAAATAAACTTCATGGTAAATGTAAAAACATATAAGTGATTCTCTTTCATTATCTGAGGTTGCTTTTTAAATTTCTCTTAGATAAGGGATAAGAAATTATTCACTTTCTTCACTGGTCATTGTTTCGTTCAATTATTTTTTTTTAAATCCTAAACGCACTGGTATTAGGAATACCTGCTGTGGAAATTCTATCCAGAAATGCTGATGGGCAATTCATTAACTTAGCATTTTCAAAAATTACCCAGGGTGCTAAAAATTAAATGATTTGACCATGCTCATAAGATGTCACCGAGGCAGGACCTACACCTAAGAATCACTTTTTTCAGGGCTCTCTCTCTAATCCAATATTGCTCATTGCCTTCTACATTTCTCCTATTATTACCTTATGGCAATAAAACTTATAGAATGCTCAAAAATACTGTTAATTTTCAAAAGATGTATAAATCATCCCACTAAAAATGGAGGATGTTTTTTAATGGGATAAAGATATATTTCCCATCTTTCTGTTGCCTTCCCATCAACAGCAAGTCAGAATTCCATCTACGCATTTGAGGAGACAGCAGTAATTTCCCCTTCAGGGATAGTAGGTTTACCAATGAATAAACTCCATTCCAAACTCAAAATAAGTTTTGGATGTATCTACTTTTTGGTGTAGTATTTCTGCCCAATTCCTCGTAAAATTAAAATCCACTTACGTTAAGTGGTCAAAAAATCTGAACAAACAGTTCTTAAAAAAAGAATTGCAAATATCAACAGACATATAAAAGATCTTTTCAAATAACTAATGGGAAAAGAAACTGAAGTTCCATCTTATACCCAGCTAAGAAGCAAAGACAACCAAAAATAGCAAATCAGTGGTGGAAGGGCTATGGACAGACAAGCACACTGATAATGGAGTTTTGAATTGCTTCAACCATTCTGTAAAGTAGTCTGGAATTATGTTAAGAAAGAGATGAAAATGTCCAGACCCTTTCACTTAGAAATCCCCTTCTATCAAAGACAGAAAGTGAGGTTCTAAAATATTCAGAGTAGCACTTACTGTAATTTTATCTTGAGAATTTCCTGTCATCTATGGAAATAATTGGAAAAGACACCAATGTCACAAACTAGTGTTGTATGGTTTTCAGTTACTCTCATTGTCATACTCAGTAGGCACTCACTAATTATACAGTCGCTCAGACATTAGTGTGATTTTTCCGTAGATATAACTCAAATGATAGGACATATTTATAAGGCATCTAAAGAAAAAGAGATGGTCAAGGCCTAAGCTACTACTTTTCAATTTAACAAACATTAAATACTTAATATATGCAAGAAACCATACCAGGTACAGGGAGTGCTGGGAGATACAAAGACAAAAAAAATCCCTGCTGTCAAGGGACACATCATATAAATGTGCACCTGGATAAGAAACAATTTGAGGAGAAAGCCCTAAAAACTGGGATTGGGAAAGAATTCTGGATCCTTTAGAAGAATGATACCCAGGCTGAACCTTATAAGAAGCTGGAAAAAACCAAGAGGCTGGGTTGGGGAAGCTGTGTATCCCTTCCAGCCAGGCATGGGGAGCAATTTATGCATTGGCAAAAAGGAAGCAGGAGAGATGAGTGACAATTATAGAGAAAAGCAAGAAGGCCAGTTTGGCTGTGATGTAGAGAATATGAAAGAAGTCATATGAAATAACTTCTGAAAAGGCAGGCCAAGGCCAGATTGTGTTGGGCCTTCCTTAAATGACTAATTAACTGCCAAGTTTATGCTTTGGAGGGTTTTTTGGTTTTGTTTTTCTATCCTCTAGACAATAGAGAGCTACTGGGGATTTCTGCACAAGGAAGTGGCCTAGACCTATAAATATCAGCCTATTTTATCTTACTTTTGGAAATCAGTAAGACAGTGTTTTATGTGGAGAGGAAATACATTAAAACTATCATCTTTAAACATTTAAGGAGTTTTAATTTTGCCCCTTTTGGCCTTTTTTATTGATGCCTCTCGGTTACACATCAATTCACTTCTGAATACATCAGTCTTTCCGCTCTCCTAACCATTTAGTCTTCCCTTGTAACAAAGATCCAAAAAGAAAAAGAAACTAGGTGATCAAAGGCAACCAAGTGATCCACAACTGACAGCACACGCAATATCCCACCTCCACGGTCCCCTAGCTCTGCAGCAAGGGAAGGGACACATTTTCTGGACACACTCAATTTTAGTTATTATTTTCATTTGTATTATTGCAGCTACTGCATATATTGTTTAAATGATTCTGCTAATTTCCCTCTATATTAGTTCCTATAAGTTTTCCTATCACATCCATATACCACAGCTTATGTCATACATATTCTCCATACATATAAATAGGTAATTCAACAATCTTTTGGGGCAGGGAGGAGGTACAACAGAAACCTCACAATATCAAGCACATAGTTAAGTATTGCAACTCAAAAAAAAATGGATTTCAATTATACATGGACCATGATTCCAGATAACCAGTACATAAAATACCTATGTGATTCATGTAATCCTGTTTTTGACCTAAATTATCTTCACCATTTTATCATCTACTCACTTTGTTTGTATAGACATTGACAAGAGTCTTCTGAAAACTTTTTAAGCTTCAACATAGAGATATTTGTGATAACTATAAATCATAGTTTTGCTGCAAACAACTTAAGAGACAACATGGCACAGCAGAGGTAATGCTGGATCTGAAGTCTTTCGGGTTCAAATGCTATCTCTACCACTTACCTTTGGGGTCCTATGCCTCTCACTTTATAAAACCCCAGGCCTGTTTCCTCAACCATAATTTGAAGGAGTTGTGATTGATGATTTCAAAGGTCTCATCTTACTCTAAATCTATCATACTATGAAATGAATCCAAAAGAAAAAAAGAGTATATGTATATATATGTATATAATACACATACATATATGTATTATATACATATATATATATATACAGTCTTTGGCCATTTCATCTGACAAAGCAATGAATTTCTGAGGAAACTGGATTTTGCCTGTACTGGGTCTGAGAAGTTCCACAGACTGCAGAGCCAAAGTACAATACCCTTATGGCTGGCAAGTTTCTATGATTAAACCATTAACGTGTTTATTCCTGCCCCCCCTCCCCCACAATAGCTGGATTTTGGTCATGAATAAGCACTAAGCCCTGGGGTGATTAGCTATAATAATGATTCAGTGACAGTAGGTCTACTGCTTGAAAATGTGCATTTGACAGATCATTGACACACAGTCAGAGTCCTTTTCACTTAAATGGGAATTGTGCAATAGGGCAATGAATTGAGACCGTTAGAGATTATCTGGGTTTAACAGCACGTCCTTTTAGCTGGCAGTTATAACAATATACCAAGTAGCAGAATTAAACAGAGGCATCAATTATACCCCCTGACCTGTTAGTATTTTTGACAATATTTAAATAGCACATCCCTTTAGGGCACGGCTTTTATGCCCTCTTCGTTACACACCTGTCAAGTATTTAATTTGCCAAAGGAAACAGTTTGATTTCCAAGGGCAATCTTAATATTGAAGTAGCAAATTGGGAAAATTGAACCTTATTGAATAGAAGTAATGAGAAGAATCTGAGGAAAAAAAATAGTAGGCTTAATTCAATGTGGCATGCGCGCATCTGTCATTGACGCAATGCGATCAAGTTCCCCAATATGTTGCATGTACCTCAGGCTTATAAATTATTCACTTTCTTCTCTTCTCAGGGACATAGAGGCATGTTAAAGAAGGCTCATCTAGGGGCTCAAATTTCTAGCTTGAAGGACTATACAAAGATTGTGCCTAGGAAAACTCACCTGTTGTGATAAGTGAAGATAAAAACAAATGCCTGATCACTGTTGTCAGAGCTTAGTGCAGGACTTCCTTATTTTAATATGAATAAAATGCATTTTTTTTTTAAAAATGGTAGCAGCTGGGTGACACAAGATAGAATGCTGTATCTGGAATCAGGAAGACCTTAGTTCATATCTGTCCTTAAACACTTACTAGCCATGTGGCTCTGGACAGGTCACTTAATGACTACCTGCTTCAGTTTCCTCAACTATAAAATGGAAATGCTTACAGCACCTACCTCCCAGGATTATTGTGAAGATAAAATGAGATATTCTTAAAGTGTTCTACACATCTTAAAACAAAATATAAATGCTAGCAGTTAACATGATTACTAAATTACCATAAGAGGATAAAATCTGGGGTCAAAATATACTTGAGACAGCATATAATCTGATTCCTCATTTTCCAAATAAAAAAACTGAGTTACAAAGAGGTGATGTGACTTGACCAAAATCACAGGTAAATATGTAGCACAGCATGGATTAAAATCCTCTGAGGCTTAAATCCAATGTCCTTTCCACAATACCATAAAGAGGAGATCAAAGAAGAAACAAGACCTTCCTTTTTTTTTTTTTTTTTTTGGTAAACTTTGGCAAAGGAAAAAAAAACTAATATAATAAGACCCAGGATATTCAGAAAGAAATGAATTAGAACAAATAAATAAAATGACACAAATGAATCAGGTAAGGAAGTACTTAATGTTTCTAGATACTGATAAAGTTGATGACTATGGTGAAATATGACTGAAAGTGCCAACCCTTTCATAGGGGCAAAGGAGAAATTTCTCCTACTTCTTTTATGTCTCTCTGTAAGTGCTGTACATGAAACAAGTATTTAAGGTACACTTGTTAAATATAAAGAAAAGAGAAATATGGATGTTAATTCTCCCTCTACATGAAAGAAGTAGTAGATAAAATTACTTTCAAAAGTATACCTAATTCCTCCCATTCATTCTAATTTTTCTATATGACGTGACTAATGTGAAAATATGTTTAATAAGAATTTACATGTAGAGCCTATATTGGATTGCACATGATCTTGAGGAGGGGGGAAGGGAGACAGAGAAAATTTAAAACTTATAGAAGAGAATGTTGAAAACTAAAAATAAATTAATTAATTTATAAAAAAGTATACCTAAGACACTTTCCCAGAATGCACCTTCACAATTTATCTCTCTACTATGTAGATAGTGACTGGGATAACTTCAGATAAGCTATAGATGAATCTTATAAAACTGAAGAGGACCAATAATTACTGCTAGAGTTTAGAGCAGAAGTTGTTAACCTTTTTTTGTGTAATTGAAACTTTTGGCATTCTAGTGAAGTCCACGGACCCATTCTCAGAATAATGCTTTCAAATGCTCAAAATAAAATACAAAGAAAATAATTATATTGAAATAAAGGTGTAATTTTATTTCAGCATCAGAGTTTCCCTGAAATATTATTGGTGGACTCTGGGCTAACAATCCATGTTCTAGAATAATTTTTTTTTTTACCATTCCATCCACGGTATGCTTGATAAACAAAACAAAACAATACATCAGACATTGCCTTCCTATCTTTGCTTCTCAGTGAATTCTCCCCTCCAACATTAAATTGACTAAAAATTAAATTAAATCAACAAGTATTTATTAAGCACCTACTATGTGCTGTGCTAAGCAATGGAGGAGGAATTTCAGGAAGAGCAATGGGATAAAAAATATGAGAGAACTTCAGAAAAGGCAAACACCAGGCTTCTTTTATTTACTGGTTATGTTTACTACTACTTTTTTCCATTTGGGATGTTCCTCTAATTAAATTTAAAAATGCTTTTATATATTATTTCTCAATTTTTTATGGTCATCTAACAAAAGAAATAAAACTGAAAAAATAAAAACTCAACATAAGCAAGATATTTATATCTTGGGCCTTGATAATTCATAAAGCTTGTCAACCCATTGTACAAATTGGTTTCTTTAAGCATTCACTTTAATTATTTTTCAAGGGAACAATTACATAAGCTCTTCATAGTCTACTTAAATATAACCAAAATACCAAAGGTCTTTCATGAATCGAAGATTTACTGAGAAGAAATTATTCCACAAGCCTTCCTCAATCTATTTCTCATAATTTCTAAATTAGGACTTCAACTCTCACCTCTGTTCAGACCTAAATCATGAACCTTTCAAAAAGTATTTGGCTGAAGCTGCTCCTCCTTAAATCACTGAATCTTCAAACTACTTTGTGACTTTAAAAAGTGTTTGTGCTATCTCACTCATTAAAGTGGCAAACTAATGTTTCTCAATAATTTGCAACATGATCATAAAAACACTGTAACAATGCCAAAATTGATTGTAATTACTATTAAATTGACTTAAAAGTTTGTATGAGAAAAAATAATAAAAACCTGTGTTCAAAATAATGACCTGGATAGGTCAAAATATCTGGGAAAATTAATAATAGAAATTGAAATATGGCTAATTTATTTGAGTTCAGAGCATGCACACCCTCAGGTTCCATATGGTCAATGTGATACATTCCATTCTAATTTAAATGCTTGAAAGTTTCTTTTCTATAAAAATTCCAAATAAAAATTGTGAACATAAAAAAATAGAATGCTGTGTTACATTTGGAAGTTCGAATGTTTATCACCATCTGACGCTGTCATGGGAAGCAATTGCTCCTTACACTCCTTTAAGAAGTGAGAATTTGCAACACCACCAACTGATGACAATGTAATTATCCCTCATACTGTCAAAATAGAGGTGCTTTCCCTTCCTTACATACATGATTACACATGCAAATCCAAGCTTATCAGAAATAGTGTAAGGAAGGGGATCAAGCGTTTGGATGGGAATGAACAACATCACATGAACAATAAACCCTAGTGATGGAGACCACATCTACACACAGCTCTCTATCTTAAACATATTTGTATCATTCTCTTCTTCTGTAGGAATTCATTCTTTGGCATCCAGACAGCTTTCAACAGAATGTCATATCATCCACAATATACAGCAATAACCATGGCAAAAAATAACTAGGGGAAGAAAAAAGCCACAGTGAATCTGAATGTCTCATTTTGGGCTTAAATGATTTAATTAACTATTCATTAACACATACAAAAATCAGCCTTTCAGAAAAATAAAAGGGATAGTGGCCAAGCAATTTCTGGAATGCCTACTTAGATGGGTCATGTCCTACCTGGTCTTTCAGCTGCTGAACTGATGTCTGAAGGTTCAGAATCTGACTGAAGAGAGGGCTCTGCAGGACTGACTTTAGGAGACTCAGCTTGTCTTCATTTGCTATATCTCCACGTTCCCGCAGTTTAGCCTGCAATCGCTCTGCTGCTTGTAGGGCCCGGCTGGTGTCTGCAACAAAATGTATTAGTAGTCAGTAGTAGGATAAAAAAGGATTCAAATCATAATAAATTTTTGTTGACTGATTGACTGATAGTAAGACAACCATCTATTCAAATAAAACAATGAAACTATATCCATTCTCACCAAAATAATAATGACAGTTCAGATTTACATAGGGCCTTTATGAACTGTTACACATACATTATATTTTATTTTTATATGAACTCTATGAAGCAGTTTAAAAAAGTATTATCCTCCATTATACAGATGGAGAAACTAAGGTACAGAAGAATTAAGTGGTTTGCCAAAAGTCACATGGATTGTTAATAACAAAGCTGACAGGCGAACTCCCACCATCTGACCCCAAATCCAGTGTTTTTTCCACCATCTCATGATGCCTCTCACAAAAACCTCATAGGAGAACCATAAAAGGTGGAGATTAACTTGCTACTAAAAAATATACTCATTCAAGTCTGGCATGACTAATGGCAAAAAAAGTAAAAGGAAAGAAGAGAGAAGAAAGAAAAGAAAATGAAAAATTGCTTGACAGAACACTTTGCAGTAGAAAAGAAACTGGAAGTAGATGCCTATTAACTGGGGAATAAATAAATTGTGGTACATGAATTAATGGACTATTATTGGCCAGTAATAAATGATAAAAAGGATGAATACAGAGAAATATGGAAGGATTTAAGTAAACTAATGTAAAATTAAGTAAGCAGAGCCTTACTCCTTTGAAGAGATGTGTGAGAGGAATAAGGTGGAGAAAGAGGGAGTGGTACCTCTAGAATATTGCATTTAATATCAGTTGTTTATGATGTCTTTACCAGTTTTGCTGGATTTTTCCTCTTCTTTTTTTTTCTTTTTTTAAAGTTATTTTTGATAAAGAAAGAGGACTGAAGAGAGGGATACAAGGGGAAATCTTAGAGATATAAAAACAAATTACATCAATAAAAATTTATTTTTAAAAAGATGCATGCAGACATTTAACCTATTCAATATAAGATTTAATTCCATTTTCCTTTCTCTCCTTTTTTAAATTAAAAAAACTATTTTACTTAGAGCGTATGTGAATTTAAATACTAGCAATTTCCACTTTCACACACAAGTATGTGTTCAATCAGAATGAATTTTATTACTCTGACATTTTCTTGTTTCTTGACTATAAAAAGAAAAAAGAGAAGCTCATTATTAAATGGATTCAAATATACTGTATATCATGCCATCAGCACTAAACCAGAGCTAACCTATAAAGTAGCCATTGGTTTTATTCTTCCATTACAAGGATCATAGACCTAGAGAGCTTGAATGGAGCTCAAAGACATTATAGTCCAGTCTCCTCAATTTCACAGACAAGAAAACTGGACTCATGTAGACTAAGTCACTCTCCCAAGGTCATAGAGGTAGTATTAGGGATGTGACTGAACCCAGGTCCTCTGACTCCACAGCTAGTTTTCTATATGTGATAGGATCAGATGAACCGTATGAAACAGATCATTCTGAACTGATTCAAGAGTCTTCAAAAAGCTAAAGGGGTGAGACTGACATTTGTCCCTAAAGAAACTAACAATAAAAAAAAAAATCTTGGCAACTGGTCCCATCATTTCCTGGCAAATAGAAGGAGAAGAAATGGAAGCAGTGTCATATTTTATATTCTTGGGCTCAAAGATCACTGCAAATGGTGACCTCAGCCATGAAATTAAAAAATCTTTTCTCCTTGAAAGGAAAGCTATGGCAAATCTGGATAGCATGCTAAAAAGAGACATCATCTTGCTGACAAAGGTCCATATAATCAAAGCTATGATCGTGAGATTTGGACTACAAGGAACACTGAGGACAGCAGAATTGATGCTTTCGAATTTTGGTGCTGGAGAAGAGTTTTGAGAATCCTTGGTCAACAAGGAGATCAAATCAGTTAATACTTAAGGAAATTAATTCACACTGTTCGCTGGAAGGTCAAATATTGAAACTGAAGCTTAAATACTCTGGCCATATGGTGAGAAGACAGGACTCATTGGAAGGATCCTGATGTTGGAAAAGATTGAAGGCAAAAGGAAAAGGGGACAGCAGAGGATGAGATGGATAGAGAGTGTCATGGAAGAAATGAACATGAGTTTGGACAGACTTCAAGAGACAGTGAAGGATACAAGAGTCTCTGCCTGATAGGCTACAGACCATAGGGTCACAAAGAGTCCAACACAACTGAACAACAACAAAACGATGTTGCTTTTAAAGGAAAACAGTTTGTGTGTGTTTTTATCGTCCTAAAAGCCCAAACATTTGCATAAGCGAGGCAGCAAATAATTTTCTACCAAAAACACTGGGAAGAAGCATTGTAAATACATTTAGCTATAAAAATATGTATAAGAATAGAAATAGGGATAAGAGCAGAGGGAATTCCAATTTTAACAAAGACGCATTTAATCACAGAACAATATTTTCAAGCTAAAAATAGAGTATAGATACTATAGACATGAATCATATGACTCTAGACAATTTTAATAATTCGAACTGAAAATATCAATTCAAGGGACACTGAGATCTGAAGCTGATAGGGACCTTAGTGATGATCTAGACTGACTTTTTCAATACTCATTTTAAGTTCCCTTAAATCTTCGTTAAACTTTATCTATATTAGCCTAAGTTATCCAAATTCTGTTGTTCTCCTATTCCCCAATGAGTTTATATGACTGTGAGAATTGTAAGGTAAGTCAATATGACATGGAAAAAACAAACCTAAGATCTGAGTCTTCATCTTCCTTCAATGTTATCTGTTTAATAATATTGCTCTATGCTTTAAAAAAAAAAGAACCTAGTACTGGGTCCACACTAAACTTACTCAAGTCTATTGTTGCTAGAATAATTAAGATTTTTAAAGTTTTAATTATTGTTTTAGAATAAATGATTCAGGTAAAGAATAAAATCACATGTTTATTGGATAAACCATATTACTGAGGAGAGAAGCTTGTTTGGGTCAGTACTTTAAAATGTGTAATTTCTCATTTCAATTTTTGCAAAAGTGAATCAGAATCAGTCTTACCTATAGTTTCCAGCATGTTTTTTTAGAAGTTCAGTTTCTCTTTCAAATGTCTAAAGGTGTCTGTTACTACAATCCTATGGATAGAAGAAAAAAAAGAAAATGAAATGCTCATTTGATGCAACTTTTAAATTTTACTCCAAAACTAAGCACTCTCATACAGATTTTGATACACATATTCATTTCATATTTAAAATGCAGCTGATTACAGTCTAAGGTAACCCTTTCAAGGGACAAGAAAAAAGGGTGTGTTAATTTGGGGACACAAAGTGATCTAACATCTGCATAGTTATATTATTTGCATAATGAAGTATAGATTGGCAATCTATTTTAATCAAGGTCCCAGAAGTTCAATTGCCAAAATATTTCTTTCGGGAATTTCTATTCAGATCTAACTAGGCTTGTATTCACATATCCACTACCAAGTTAAAATACTAAATATTTATTTGCTGTAGAAAGTAGGGGGACAGAGAAACTATATACTCTGGATAATCACAAAAGCCTTCTGATTGGTGTCCTTGCCTCCAGTCTCTCCCTATCCAACCAATCTCCCATACAGTCACGAAAGTGACTTTCCTAAAGTATCAGTCTAACCATGTCACCTCTCCTTTTTTCTCCAACCCTCCACCACAACAGTTAATAAATTGCTATGGCTCCCTAATATCTCCAATATCAAATTATAGTATTCTCTAGAAGCTGTGCCCTTCCCATATTTCCTATTTTCTCATGCTATATTCCTGTTCATAAGCTCTATGGTCCAGTATTACCATCCTACTAGTTGTTTCTTGCACATTGTAATTCATCTCCTAGTCTGTGACTTTGCAATATAGGTCACCTAAGCCTAGGAAGCTTTCCCTTTTCACCTCTACCTCTTGACATCCCTAGCTTCTTTGAAGACTCAATTTAAGTGCCACTTCCTTCCATTATTATTGTCTTTATTATTTCTTTATTATTCCATAATAAACTTTAAATGGATACATGCCCTGAATATTAAAGATCACAGCACGAAAAATTAGAAGTAGATCATATACCTTGCACAGCTATGAGTAGGAGATGCAATCATAATGAAATAATGGATGGAAGTAATTACAAAAAATCATTTAAATAATTTTGATTACATGAAATTGAAAAGTTTCTGCACAGACAAAATTAAGGCCTCTAAGAAGCAAAGTGGTCAAATAGGAAAAGAAAATCTTTGTATCACATTTCTCATGTAACAGTTTAGTATCTAAGATTCATAGGTAACTAATATATATATATACATATTTAATATATATTAAAAATATAATAATAATATTATAATATACACACATATATGTATGTCAATATGTGTGTATACCAAATGCCATTCCCCAGTAGATAGGTGGTCAAAGGATGTGAGAAGTCCTCCAAAGAATTACCAAATATTAATAACCACATAAAAATTGCTCTAAATCACTAATAATAAGAGAAATGCAAATCAAAACAACCCTGTTTCCCCTCAAAGCAAATTGGCAAAGATGAGAAAAGATGGGAATAATAAATATAGTACTAAAGTACTGGTGGTAAAGATGTTAATCCATACAATCATTTTGGAAATGAATTTGTAGTTATACAAAAAATAGAGTAACTAAAATGTTCATAGTCCTTGACCCAGAGATTCCACTACTATACATACACTTCAAGGACGTCCCTATTAAAAAGAAAGTCTTCTTACATATACCAAAATATTTAGAGTACATTTTTTTGTAGTACCAAATGACTAAAAACATAGTAGATGCACATCAGTTAGAGAATTGCTAAACAAACTAGTACATTTATGTGATAGGCTATTACTACACTATAAGAAATGAATGATGAACACAGAAAAGCATTTGAGAAGACTTCACCAGAACAGACTGCAAAGTGATATTACCAGAGCCAAGAAAAGAATTTACTCATTGACCACAACAATGTTCCACTGGCACATACTATTACACATATTTTCACAATTTTTGAAGTATGGATCAGTTTTGCTGATTTATTTTTCTCTTTTTTCCTTAAAATACTATTTGCTATATGAAATGGAGGGTAAAGCATACAGGAGGAAATTTAGGCAATGTAAAAACAAAAAATAAGAACTACATATACATAGAGAGAGGGGGAGAAAGGGAGATAGAAAGGGTACATAAATGTAAAGTAAATAAATGTATATACCCATACACAAGAGGGGAAAAGGGAAAAAGATAACTTTTCCCTAGGCTAATCTTCAAATGACATGATCTCAAAATCGTTAGGTTCAAGAATGGTACATTAAAAAAAGAACTGGACTTGGAGTCAGGATATGAGTTCAAACCCCAGTTCTCATGCCTACTACCTGTGTGATTATGGGTAAGTTATTTTAATCTCTCTGTGCCTCACTTTCCTCATCTGTAAAATGAGGAGGTTGGATTAAATGGACTTTGAATCCAGCTCTAGATCCATGACCCTAGAATTTCTTCACCATCTAGATTGTCCTCTTCTGGACATTCTCTAGCTTACTAATGTCCCTACTAAAATGTGGCTCCCAGAAATGAGCAAAATACTCCAAATATAGTCTCAAACGGTAGAATATAGTGTGACTATCATCTCCTAACCTAAAAAGTCTCCATTAATACAGCTTAAAATCATATTAGCTTGTTTTAGTTGCAAAATTCCACTGCTGTCCCACACAAAGTATGAAATATTTAAGTCTTTTTAGATGAATTGCTACCTGGCAGTACCTCCCCTATCTTGTACATGTGAAATTGATTTTGAATGTTTGCACAAGACTCTCTCTACATCTCTAATAAATTTAATTTCCAATCAGCCCAACAGTCTTGCTTGTCAATATCTGTATGGATTCGATGTCTTTTGACATTATCTCTTCCACCTTTGTGTCATCAGCAAATCTGATAAGCATCCCATCTATGCCATTATACAAGTCATTGAAAGAGACTTGACTTCTTACTGTTCTTCCCCAGCCTTTGTTTACTCCAAGATTTAGCATTCCTAACACAATTCCTACAGTCATTGTGATATTTTGATATGCATCCAATATTACCTGTCCTTGCTTCCCTCTTAATGCGTACAGCTTTTAAAAATCTAAGTTAGGTGTGGAAATTCTTATTTATATGTGACGTCTTAAGACAACTCCTTTTTTGTTTCCCCTTCAGAATTGCTTCTCTCTGTACCCTTACAATATAGTTTAGTATCCTGTTTGGGCTGACTTCTACAGAATTTTAGGTCATGAGATCCTTCCTATCCTTTTGCTAAACACTTTGAAATTTGTTTTCCCAAAAATCTACCTAATGTCTAGCTTACCTCTCCTTCTCTACAGTAAATTCCAAAATGGAAGTCACTTCTCCCTGGATGAATGGTGAGAATTAGATCCAAAATAGTAGCTCTTTTTGTTGTGAAAGATAAAAATATCTTTAAGATAAGTCAAGGAATGATTAGCTTCTTTGCCTTTAGCAGAGTATTAGATGTTTAGATAACTAAAAGTTTCTCTCTTTACTATATCCTGTGATCTCTTTTCTGCACAGTACCTTGGCTGCTGGAGTTAAAGGATGAGTAACAAGGATAGAAGTTCTTAAGTTATCCTCCTGAAGGATCTAATGGGTTAGGTATTCATTGAGAGTTTCAAGATGCTGAATATATGGATACCCTTTGCGAAAGGATGAATAAAAAAAAAGAATGTATTAAGTACTTAGTATATACAAGTATGAAAAGGATATTCATTCCCTGCTTTCAAGGACCTCACATTCTAATGTGGGAGAACACACATAAACACCCGAAATTTATAGTCAAAGCTTCCTGTCTCCATCCTACCTCCCCTCTATCTATCTTTAATCTCCTAATGCACTACCAAGATCATGTCACTCTTTTGGAGAATACTAGATGCAAGATTTTAGCTTCCTTAAAGCTGTAAGGGACCTCAGAGATTGAGTCTAAATACCTCATTCTACAAAGGAGAAAAATCAGGCTCAGAGATAAGTGATTTGCCAAGGGTCACATATCTAGAAAGCGTCTGAGGAAAGATTTGAACTTGGGTCTTCCTGACCCCAAATCCAGCATGCCACCCACTACACCAGACTGCCAAAGGCTTGGCATTGTCCTCCTAATTAAATTTAAAGTCCCGGCCCTATCATTTAAGGTCTTCCACAATCTGTTTCCAACCTCCCTGCTCAGTCTTATTTCTAACTACTCCTCTTTTCATATTATATGTTACAGCTGATCTCTAATTTGTCCTAGCCTCTGTTCTCTTCATACTTGGAAGGAAAGGAAGAGAACAAGCATGTATCAAGTGCTAACTATGTGCCAGTCACTGTGTCAAGAGCTTTAAAAATATGATTTCATTTGATCTTCACAAGAATCCTGTGAGATAGGTGCTATTCCTATTCTCATTTGAGCATAACAAGTGTCTGAAGCCAGACTGAAACTCGAGTCATCCCAACTCTAGGTCCAGCACTCTATCCACAGCACCTAGATGCCTGTAGACAACCAGAGGCAAGGGTTCATCCCAAGCCTAGTGGTTAAAGTAGACTCCCTCCTCCCATCTCTCTATTGATGTCTCTTCATCTCTTAAAGTCCCAACCCAACTTTATCTCCTGTAAGAAGGTTTTCTTGAGCCTATCACCACCCTAATATAAAATTGATCTCTCACAACCACAGACATATTGATTCTGTCATGACTAACTTTGATAGACCTGGCTCTTCTCAGCAATACAAGGTTCAAAGAAAGCTCCAAAGGACTCATGATGGAAAGAGCTATCTACATCCAGTCTGGAGTCTGAATGCAGATTGAGGCAAAGTATTTGCTCTCTCTTTTTTTCTCTTCTTTTTTGGTTTTGTTTCTTTTTTCTCAGGATTCATTCCATTGGTCATAATTCTTCTTTACAACTTGACTATTATATAAATAAGTTTAATGTGAAGGTATATGTAGAACCTGTATCAGATCCCATGCCATCTTGGGGGGAAGGGAGGAGGGGAAAGAGGGGAACAAAATTTGGAACTCAAAAACCTGTGAAACTCTTGTAAACTAAAAATAAAAAAAATCTAAAAAAATTTAAAAAATTGATTTCTCCTTCCTCAAATTTCCAATAGTATTTTACCTTGATTTTCTTTGCCTCGTAGCACTGATAGAGCTTTAAGGTTTGCAGAGCACTTTACAAATATTCTATTTCAGTTTATCCTCACAAGACCCTGGGAAATAGATGTTACTAGTATACCCATTTCACAGATGTGGAAATAAGACCAATGGAGGTTAAATGACCTGCCCAGGGTAACATAGCTAGTAAGTATATGAGGCAGGTATAAGAATACAATGAAATATAATTATGTTACAATGAGATAAATAGGGTTTTAGAGAAAACATGGGAAAACTTGTCTAAAATGATGTACAATGAGGGAAGACACAACAAATTATATATATATATATATATATATACATACATACATACATGTATATGCAGAACAAGCACAACACAATGAAAATGAAAACAACAAACCTCAGGTCACAAGAATGGACAACACTGGCATGAAATGATTCAAGTTAAAGCACCCTTCCTTTCTGTTAACCATTGGTGAACTAAAACAAGCAGAAAGTCATCTGCGCAGTGACAATCATCTCATTAAGGGGCTTATTTTGTTTAACTGTTCTTGGTAAATATACTGCACAGAGAAGTTTGTTTCAAAGTTTGCCCCACAGTAGCTACAGTTTCAAAACCAAATGTATAGATTAAAAATAGTTTAAATATATTTGTAAAAGCCTACTCTCACCAACTATTATTTCAATAATATATTTTTTTAAAATTAGGAACTGAAGTTAACATCAGTGGCCTAGAATTTAAAGACACCAACTTCCACTATTTTGGGAAAAGCAAAGCAAAAGCTTAATAAATGCTTATTGCCTGACAGACTCCCTACATCAGTGCTGCCTCCTGGTACAGTAGGTCATAATAAATCACTTTCAATGAATTTTTAATATTTCTATCTTTGCTCATTTGGGAATGATAGAGCCTTAAGGCAAGGAAATTAATTAATAACTAAAAAGTATTGTCAATATAATCAATATTTTAAGAACACTGAGCCAAGTGTAGCACCTGTGTATGAAATTTGAAAATCATTTCTGGAAACATGTAATGCATCAAGATAATGCAGAAATTCATTCATTTGGCAAGTATACATTAAATGCCTACTAGGAATAAGGCACTATACGACGCCCTGAAGATGCAAAGGAAGGGGAAGGGCATAGGCATTTATATAGTGCCTATTTTGTACCAGGCACTGCTAAGTGCTTTACAAATGTTATCTCATTTCATCTTCATAACAACCATATGATGTGCTATCATTATCCCCATTTCACAGTTGAGAAAACTGAGGTAAACAGATTTTAAGTAACTTGACCAGATTCACACCTAGTGAGTAACTGAGGCTAGGTATGAACTTAGGTCTTCCTGATGCTAAGCCCATAATTGGATCCACTGTACCACCTAGATGCCTCTGGTTGAAAAATAAAAACAATACAGTCCCTACTCTCAAAGAGCTCACATTTTACTAGAGGAATACAATATAAATTACTTTTTAAATACAAAATATATAGAAAGCAAATATAAAGTAATTTGGAGGCCAGGAAGGAGTGCTAACAATGAGTGAGATCAGGAAAGGCCTCATGATGGTAGAGGTACTCAACTTGTGCTTTCAAGGAAGCTAGAGATTTCATGATGCAAAAAAATGAGGAGGGAGTCCTTCAGGGGTAGGGCATAGTCTGAGCAAAGTCATGGGGACAGGAAGCAAAATGCCATGTACTGGGAATTATAAGTAAGCCAGTTTGGCAGAAATATAGAGTTGTGAGGGGGAATAATGTAAAATAAGCATGGAAAGGAAGGCCGAAGCCAGATTGTGGAGGGCTTAAATAACAAAGGACTTTGTATTTTATCCTGGAGGCAATTTGAGTAGGGAAATGACATGGTCACATCTAAGTCTTAGGAATATCAACTTGGAGCTGTGTGAAGGATGGATTGGAAAAGACTGATGAGGTGGGATGACCACTTATGAAGCTCTTGCAATAGTTCAGGTAAGAGGTGACAAGGACCTATCTAGAGTGGTTTTGGTAGAGAAATCTGAAAATCTTGAGATAGGATTCACAAGATTGGTGAAAGGATGAGAAAAAGTCAAGAATGACAGAGATTTAAAATATGG
Organism: Trichosurus vulpecula; assembly: GCF_011100635.1. Classification (NCBI taxonomy): domain Eukaryota; kingdom Metazoa; phylum Chordata; class Mammalia; order Diprotodontia; family Phalangeridae; genus Trichosurus; species Trichosurus vulpecula. The sequence goes on from NC_050581.1 coordinate 94,744,075, forward strand.
GTGTGTGGAAAGATGGTGGTACCCTTCCCAAAAACAGCAAAGTTAGGAAGAAAGCTGGGTCTGGGGGAAAGATAATAAATTCTGTTGTGGATATGCTGAATTTGAGTTGACTAGGGAACATCTAAATGGATTGGTCCAGCTGACTCCTGGTGAATTGGGAGTATAATTTAAGAGAGAAATTAGAGCCGAATATACAGATTTGGGAATCATCTACAAAGAGATAGTAATTGAACCTGTGGGAGCTAATAAGATCATCAAAAGAAAGTATAAAAAGAGAAGAGATGAGGGCCCATGGGAGAGCCATGCAGCATGTCTATCCTTCAGGGAGAGGCAATGGATGATGAACTTGCAAAGAACACCGGAGAGGAGTAGTAAAGCAGGAAGAAAGACAAGGAAAAGAAAGAATTGTAGTCTCCTACACTAAGTGAGAGGATCCAGGCAGACAGGATGATCAACAATGTTAAACAGTGCAAAGAAGTCTAGAAGGAAGAATATTGAGAATAAGCCACTGGATTTAGAAATTAAGAAACTGTTGGAAACAGTTTCAGCGGGGAGACAACTAAACTTGAAAAGTCAGTGGGAGGTGGGGAAGTGGAGATAATGAGGACAGACAGCTGGTTTTTCCAAGTCATGTAACTAGAAAGCAAAAGAAAGAGAACAGGCTGATAGCTTGAGGGGATAGCATGGTAAAATAAAGGTTTTTGGTTTGTCTTTGGATAGGGGGACATCTGGGCAAATTTGGAGTCAAACTAAGGAAACAGTGGCTAATGAGAGATTGAAGTTTAGAGAGAAGGCAAGGGTGATTAAAGGGACAGACCCATGAAGGAAACAGTAGGGAATGTGTACAAAGAACCAAATAGTGGAAAAAGTTCACCTAGACAAAGAGGAGGAAAACCTCTTCCTTAGAAACTGGAATTGAGAAAAGAATGGGGGTGGGGTGATGATGTTGAATGGATTAGAGATGTCAAACTGGAAATGAGGCCATCACAAAAGATGGCTTTTAAGGTCTACACAAAATATAAGGATAGATGTTTTAAGAAGTAAGGGCATAAGGAAGAAATGTAGGTGGCCTGATGAGAAAAGAAAAGTTTTAGAAAAGGACTGAGGCTACAACAGAAAGTCAATCAAGAAAGAATAAAAGGTTTAGGATGTAGCCAGATGAGACTTTTTTGTGGTAGATCCACAAAACAGAGTTGTGTGAACTTCTTCTAGTTGCATTAAGCAGCACATTAGTAGGAATAAAGAATTTAGATATTAGAAGAAACCCAACTCTGGGGCTCAGAGAGGTACCAGTCATGACTAAGAGAAGAAGGGATTCAAGAGTAAAGGACAGTGTTAAAAAATGAACTGATTAAATGTAAGAAGATTTTGGAAAAATCTGGTTAAAAAAACTGGTTAAACGTAAGAAGATTCAACAAAAGGAAAATAATGCCAGAGTAGAAGTGCAGGTCTGGGAAACCAAGAGGGATGGAGTGAATGGAGGTCACAGTGGGGAGGAAGTATAGTTTTAAGAAGAGTAAAATAGAAGGGAAGATGGAAGGATAAAAAATCATGAACAAAGAAAGGAACATCAGAGCTTTCTATCATGAAAGCTGAACATTTATGCGTAATGATGAGACCAAGCTACATCATCTCTACGTGAAGCTAATGCTGAATGAAGATTAACGAACTGCTAGCTGAGGACATCTGAGGGGATATCAACATGGACTGAAGTGCTTTAGCACAATGGCAGGAGTTGGAATGGAAAGATTATATAAATAAATCTCCAAAGAAATCATAGTGATACTGTAATTCACATGCGTTAAAGACAAAAACACACTTAAAATGTCAGAAAAAATAATATTACATATTTTCAGAAAATTGGTTGCCTCATTTGATTGTGGCCTAGCTCTCTCTCTCTTCTCGTTCTCCATATATATATACACACATATATGTGCATGTGTGCATGTATGTACACACACATATAACATGCATATATGCATGTTTACACATGCAAATGTATAGATACATATATATCTATATGTATAGGTCATTCAGGGTACAGGGAAGAAAATAGAGGTAACATCTCCTATTCACAGCCACCTAAGTATTTGATTCCAATTCTGTTAGAACTAGGGATAACTAGACAAACGAGAGAGAGAGAGAGAGAGAGAGAGAGAGAGAGAGAGAGAGAGAGAGAGAGAGAGTGTCTTCGCTCTTTGAACAATTTCCTGGGGTGTATGGGGTGTTCAGGGAAGACAAGCACCTCTGGTGTGAGGGCTTGCTGAGTCTTTCAGGGATGCTCACTCACTTTTGGTGTCCAGCTTCATCCAACTCTCCCTTGTGACTCCAAGAAGCTACAGGGCATGCAATTATACCCTGTTAAAAACATCTGGACAGATGAGCTAAACCAGGTTGAGGGGAACCAACAGACTTCAAACTTGTCAATGAGTCAGCGGAATGTCTACTCCAAGTATGTGAAGACTTCTCCTGACAGAACAGGCAGATGACAACAATTTGTCCAATAATCACGAAGGTGGCTTGCTGAAGCAGACACTGTGGAGTACTTAGAGCTTGGTCAGAAATCAAAGATAGCCAAGGTCATCCACTGCATCTTGGGCTATCACCAGTGATCCTGAGTTTTGTCTTGCCACTGAACTTTGATGACCCTGGAAGACTGAGGCTGAGGACTTTGTACAACTCTGCCTCATTTAAATCCCATTTCAAGCATGAGTCAAGACATCATCTCGGGATGTCATTGGTCTTCTTCAAAATGAAGGATAAATAATTGTATCCTATTTATTATATATATACACATTACATATGTGTGTGTGTGCATGCGCATGTGTATCTCACTTTGTATATATTTGTTTGCATGTTGTCTCCTCCATTAGATTGTAAACTCCTTGAAAGCAGGGACTTCGTTTTTCTTCATTTTATATCCCCAGAGTTTATTGAACACAGTACCTGGTACATAGCCCAACAAATATTAACAAATGTTTATTTATTGATTGATTGAAATATACATAGATAGAAAGATAGAAAATTTAATAAACGTGCCAGGTACTATCATTGAGGATGCAAATAAAAGCAAACAAGATAATCCCAGCCTTCAAGGAGCTTATATTAAAAAAAAGGAAGACAGCACACAAAGGGCAGCTAAGTGTCAAAGCAGATAAGAGTGCTGGGTCTGGAGTCAGGAAGACTAATCTTCCTGAGTTCAAATCTGGCCTTAGATACTTATTAGCTATGTGACCCTGGACAAATAACTCAACTCTGTGTGCTCCAGTTTTCTCATCTATAAAATGAGCTGGAGAAGGAAATGGCAAGCCACTTCAGTATCTCTGCCAAGAAAACCCCAAATGAGGTCATGAAAAGTCAGACATAACTGGAACAACTGAATACCACCACATAAGGGGGAACTGGAATATATTCGATGAGGAGAAGAAGCCTCATGCTGTGCAGATGGCATGGTTCCAAGCAAGTTAAGATGAAAGTTTACCTATCAGAGGCTGCACCCCTGGTACAAATATCTACGAACTACCATGATGATGATGATGATCATGATAAAGACAATGATTTAGCCAAAAAGTAGGTGTTATAGTATCTATCTATTGACCTGTGGAATCATTTGTAGCCAGTGAAGGTTTTCATCCTCTGCTGCACACAGGACTATGTATAAGACTCTTAAATGGTAACAGATTTACTAGAGATATGATGAATTTCCTAGTAATTAAGTGTATACAATTCTCAAAGAATAGGTTAGTTCTATCAGTTCTAGAATAGACATATCAGTTGAATTAATTACTTGCCACCATGTGGAAAATGTTCTTGCTTTTTTAACCTTAATTTTCTTTTCAATGTTACAGAGTGTGGCTTTCTTTTTAATATATCAATCAATCAACAAGCATTTATTAAATGCCTAATATGTCCCTGTAATAGTATTAGATGGTTTAAGCTAACAGTTCCAATGATTCCAATATATATGATATATGAAGTCTTGACTAACAAGTAAATATGCTTACACTAAAAATAACATTTCAAGCCAGTGTGGTACCTGCCTATAATGTCTCCTACTGGGTAACCTGACGCCAGTGAATTCTTTCAGCTACAGTAGGGCTAACATGATCATATGTCCCTACTATATCCAGTACCGATATGGTGAGCCCCTAGGAGGGATTGGGGGAATGGGCCAACAGGTGGCCTAAGGAGGTCCAAGCTAACCCAAGTCAGAAAAGGGATTAGGTGAAAGCTTCCATTTCCATCAGCAGCTCCATTGAGCCAAAGTGGGCATTGTCCTATCTTGAATGAGACACGGAGAGATCCAGTCTCAAAAAAATAATTAATTGGAAATAACAATGGCAATTATGAGAAAATACAACCAAAATATAAATGTGTACAATTATCTTTAAAAAACTTCTAGTTTAAAAGAAAAAAAATCAGACTTGAAGAGTAAGCTGTGAATCAGCTACTCTTCAGAATCTCCTATTATTTACTCTATTTCAATTTAGTAAGCAGATAAATAAAAGCTTGTGTGTTCCTTTGTAGGTAGTTTATCATAAAGTCAGTTGGGCATGGTGACAATACTCAACAACATATTTTTGGTAATAATTCATACTCCAGGATAGCAGTAATGGTACCTTATTTGAAAATCACAGAAACTATCACTATGTAACATTGTCTTTTAAAAAACTGAGCTTTTTTCTTAGTTTCAGTTCTTACGAATTTCACTTTCAAAAACTTGACCCAAAAATATACTTCTGGTCAATTTGCAATTTTTCAATTTTGTACATAGAAGACTCATACCTTTTCCAAAAATTATACTACTGTACAAAAGAGCTGTATTTAATTTAGATCTATATCACAAATGTAATAAAGTCTTTAATATTAAATATATTCTCATCCTTAATGCTAAATATATATGGTTACCAATATCCTTCCAGAAAGCTGATTTTGTTAGTATCTTACTATCAAGAAACATTTCAATAGATCATAAAATGAAATTATACAGAACAAATATGTCAAACACACAGGACTGCATAAAATAAATAAAAATACAATAAAACCTAAGTAAGTTAACTTGTATTTTTATAAGTCAATATGCAGCTAGAGTTTGACACCAGATATGTAAACTACCACAAAGGCACTCCACTATTTAAGAATATTAACTTGCATCTTCTGTGTCCCTTTCTAATCCCTTTTTTGGTATATATACAGCAAATTGCTATCATTTATTCTTAATATAATCATCATAATTGATGTAGCCAAAATCCATACCCCACCTTAATAAAATGGAGTGGTAAATCAATAACCAAATGTCAGACAACACAATTCACAAATCTGTATTCTCAGTTCACTTATCTGAGGAATACATTCTCACAGGGTCACTGATTAGGGCAGAACATTCAGAGGAGAGTGATCTATGACCATAACAGGTATCAAGACAATGCCATATGAAGATCAGCTGAAGGAACTGGAGATGTTTAGCTTGCAAAAGAAAAAAAATCTAAGCATAGAGTTCTAACCAGAGGTCCACAGACCTCCTAAAGGTCCATGAATAGATTTTAGGGGGTCCATGCATTTTAAAAATTATTTTGCTAATTGTATTTCAATATAGTTGCATTCTTTCATAATTCTGTGTATTTTATTTTATCTGTTTAAAAACATTATCCTATAGGCTTCACTAAACCCAGAGAAGACCATTACACAAAAAAGGTTAAGCAGAACCCTTGACCTAAGAGGTACATGATAGATGCCCAGGTACTGGAAGGGCTATCACAGGGAAGGTAGACTAGGACTGGTTTTCTTGCTCTCTGAGGGCAGAAGTAGGAGCAATAAGAAACTTCAGAGATATAGATTTGGGCTCAACAAAAGGGAAAAACTTCCAAACAATCAGAGCTGTCCAAGAGTGGGATGGGCTCTCTACCTCTGAAAGCAGTGGTCTCATTTCTCAAAGTAGGTTCTATAATCAGAGGCTGGATTATCATCAATTGGAACGTCAGGCATACTTTGGAGCAGAGTCCTGTTCTGGTATGCATTGGACTAAATAACCTTTGAGGACACTTGGAACTTTGAGATTCAATGATTATATCTAGGTCTAAATTCAAATAGCTAGTGAAATATAGATTTTCTTAAATTCTAACAGAATATTATTGTTCAAATTATGTGTTTATTAAAATGATAGCTTTACAAGCTGTATAATCAGTCAAATAATAAATGGGAGCTAATAATAAAATAGGTGGCATATTATAAACAAATAAACCAAACTCATACCGTTTTGATTTACAGATTAATTTTTGACAATGACTCATAAATTCCAAAGAACTGGGTCAAAATATAATAGTATTAAACTCCCTTCTCTATGCACTTCCCACTATTAAAAGCTTTCACTGAAATTTATGTATATTATATGTATTATCATTATCATGCAATATCATTCTATACATAATGGAGATTTTTTTTTCTCATAAAATAGAACTATTTATACCAATAAACACCTTACTTCACTAAATAGTGACTTGGTCTCAATCATCTTGACTCTGCATATTTGTTCTTTTATACTAAATATAAGTTGGCCATAAGTCAAATTTTTGTTTTCTGCTCAATAAGTTTTATAAATATAACATTTTGCTAAAGAGCAGATCTCCTAAAGTAAGTACTTATACAGCAATCTTGCTCAAAATTTTGCTGGATCCCTACCTCCTCCTAAAGGCACATGACTTGTGAAATGTATTTTAAAATAATATCATTTATCATTTACTTTCAAATAAATTATTACTCATCTAAATATTATGTCATCTTCTTTTAGGCCAAAATATTCAAAGTATATTTCTTTTCTCTGAAAAAGTAAGCCTCTAAATGTAATGGTCCACGTCCCTAACTTGCACCATATGAGGCTTAGCAAACTGACCCACATGCTTTTTTATACAAAAGGGAATAATTTAGGCCCTTCTTGCTTTTTTTCCCTCTCTCTAAGCATTCTTATAGTCATTTAGATTTTCAAAATTGAGTATCTGATGATACCAAGTTTTTGGTTTACATACCTAAGACGCAAGATGTAAAAGTATATTTTTTTATAACAGAATCAGTCATCAGCTTTGTACATGGACCAGCTGGACAAGACTCTCCTAAAGTGTTACAAACAATCCCAACGTGGGGGGGTGCTCCTGAGGCCACTATTCCCCAAAGAAACCTCCTATCCTAACCACAGGGTACTTGGGTACATATTTCAAAGTGCAAAATCTTATATGCAGGGAATACTAGAGACTTAGCTTTGCAAAGCAGAATTCACAAGGGCTTATCTACAAAAGCAGTTAACTCTCCAGAGAAATTTATTCTGGCTGCAACCTTAGCTGCTCCTGCCATTGCTGTTTTGCCTGCCAATGATGAGGCAATTTTCCATTGGGGCCCTGCAGATGAGGCCTTAGTATTTATAAAAAGCATCAGTACTCCAAAGATTTCCTCTGGCACTCAAAGCATGGCCTGAAGCTTCTAAAGGAAATGACACAGAAGACTTTGCTTATGACTCTTATAGCGACTTGATGACCAGGCTTTTCTTTTAGTTTGTGAAACCCTAATAACAGTGTTGGTACTGAAGAACACTTAGCTTTGTCTATTATCCCTCAGTAGTGATTCCCTAGGGAGAAGATATGAGGGAAAGTGAAAGATGCTTACTCTCTGGGGAAAAAATGCAGAAAATTTAGAAAATGTTGTCCATCCTCATAGACTGCCCCACCACCTATCAACAAAAAAAGGGGGGAAAAGTTTCCCACTAGTTATTTTCAGTGGTTTTTTTTTCCATTACTGCTAAAAATCATGAAATTTCTACTATTTTCCTCCTATTGTTAAGAACTTTTCCTCTTCTTCTGGAAGGCTTCCACCATTTACATTTTTGCATAAGTCAATCATATCTTGCCCTCCTTACCATCTGGCTTCATCATATAGAATTAGACTTTTGTGTTTCTCCCCATCCATCAGTTCCTCCTAAATTTAAGTTTTTTACTTTTCTGACTTTCCTTTGGTCAAACTAGATAGGCATAAATATCCAAAGTTCACAAGTCATAAACAGCAGCCTGAAGTTTCTGACAGTAAATCCCCTGAAGAGAAACCATTATATATATATTTACATACATATGTATATATGCACACATACATATAAGTGTGCGTATGTGTGTATACATATATACACACTTAGATACATATGTGTGTGATATTTTAATGTAACTGCTTTGGTTCTATGATTGGTAATCAGTTATTAATATTCTGGACCCATTGGAGAATATTTTTCTTTGTACTAAAACTCTCACATACCTTGAAAATGACTACTTCTTTTTAACCGTTATGTATACTATGCTTAACAAATAAACTCACTGCTCACAAACCCATGAAGCATCAGAGATCTTGGCTTAAGAGACTGAAGATTTATGAAACTTTTATAAAAGCCAAAATCAGACCTTCTCTATAATTATCACGTCCTCACACCTAAGTGAAGTAACTGAGGTAGGGAAAATGCTCTGGAATGAAACTGTGGCAATCATCCAGATAAGGAAGGAGAAAAATAACCCAACCTTGCTACTAGGTGAGGCAATATGGTAAGAATAGGTTGTTGAGGACCTTCTTGACTAAACTGAATGCTACAATGATTAAATTTACTCTTCAACTCTCTTTCAGTGGTTCTCATAGCGTGATCTCGGGACCCCTTCGAGTCCCCAAGACACTTTCAAGGTGTCCATGAGGTCAAAATTATTTTCATAATACTAAGACATTTTCTAATATTTTTCTAACAAATTTCTAATATGGTAAATATGGATAGATATAACTGCCCTAAACAAAAGCACTGGGGAGGTCCTCTATTTTAAGAATGCAAAGGAGTCCTGGGGCCAAAAACTTTGAGAATCCCTGCTCTATTTCTTTCTACCTTTAGAAAAACTTTATTTCCAGGGCAGGCAAGTTCTCAAAGACACAAAAGTTTCTAGATGTAGGTCAGGTATAATTAATGCACTCAGAAAACTTCTGAAAGTATAGACCTATCTTTATTGAAAATATTAAGTCACTAATCTGTTCCTCATTTATCATGTTGGGTTGTCGTTATTTTAAAAGGTATACAATTTCTAAACTAACAAGGCAGAACTTAATGAAGTAATTGGTCTGATAAAGATACTAAGGGTTGATGGTAACCTGTACAGCTCTATCTTCAGTACTAAAAGGTAAGGAAACCTTAGAGTGAAATACATTTTCCACATGTGTGAATTTCACATTTAACTGAAGCATTGAAAGCTTTTTAAGCAATGAAACATCTGTTATTTTAACCAGTTTGGGGAGAAGCAAATGAGATAACAAGAGCAAAGTGTTTTGTAAACCATAAAGCATGGGCAGCTAGGTTTCAATGGGAAGCTAGATGGCATAGCGGATAGAGTGACAGGCCTGCAGTCAGGAAGACTCATCTTCCCAAGTTCAAATCTGGCCTCAGACACTGATTAATTGTGTGACTTTGAGCAATTCATTTAATTCTATTTGCCTCAATTCCTCATCTGTAAAATGAACTGGAGAAGGAAATGGCAAACCACTTCAGTGGTTTCTCTTTCTGCCAAGAAAACTCCAAACAGGGTCACAAAGACTGAACGTGACTGAACAACATGAGACATCAGAGGAAAAATTTAGTGAAGAAACCAAACTTATCTTATATAATTGAACCATATGTGAAAGACATACGGCTGGAGTTAGAAATATCAGTTATTAGTACCATATCAATATCAGTACTGTGATACTTAAGTAGCCCACCAAAGGAACTCTTCAAGATGATCAATGATCTCTTAATCTCTTAAGTGACTAGCCTTTTTGCACGTCTCATCCTACTTGACTTTTCTACAATGTTGGACAGTGTTGTTCTCATCCTACACACTTTTCTCCCTTGGCTTCTAGGTTTTCTTTGTTAGTTCTCCTCCTGCTTGTCAGAACTCTCCTTCTCAGTTATCTCTGACAGATTATTATCCTTCTCCTGCATACTAAACATAGTCTGTCCTTTCCTCTTCCCATATTTCCTTTCCCTTCTCCTCTGGTTCCTTTTCATTTCTCACTACACTCTCTCCCTAGGTGTTCTCTTCAATTACCATCTCTATGCAGATGACTTCCAAAGTCTATGTCAATGGTCTTCAGATTTTTTTGATTATGTAAAAAAATTGAGGGGCACACACTCCAATAAATTATATATATAACATATGTACTACTATACTAATAATTATAGACACCATAATATACAAAACTATAAATTCGACAAGTACAATAAAGATGAAATAACATTTGATCTCAATATCAAAGGGGAGCCACTGGAGTATTCTGAGTTGGGAAGTGACCAGGCCAGGCCTGAGTTTTAGAAAAATAATTTTGGCAACTATGTGGATTGGAGAGACAACTAGGGTATTATTGAAATAGTTCAGGCAAAAGGTGATGAGGGCTGAATTAAGGTGGTAGCTGTATAAGTAGAGAGAAAGGGGCACATGAGAAAGATAGCAGGTAGCATAGGGGATAGAGTGCTAAATCTGGGGCTCCAAAGATCTAAATTCAAGTCTAACTGGACTCTTGGCTATGTTAAACTTGGCAAGTCAACTTAACTCCTCTTCGCCTCAAATTTCTTATCTGTAAAATAGAATAATAGTAATAGCACCTTCCTCACAAGGCTGTTTCGAGGAACAAATGATATAATTATCTAAAAAGCTTTGCAAATCTTAAAGCATTATGTAAATGCTAGCTATCTATTATTATTATCATCATCATCATTAGATGCAGAGGTAGAACAGACAAGATTTGCCAACTTATTGGATATATTGGGTAAGGGAGAGAAAAGAATTGAAGATGACACTCAGGTGGTGACTGGAAAGACAATGGTATCCTCAACAGTAAGAGGCAGGTTTGGAAGAGACACAGGTTTAAGCACAACAATAATGAAGTCTGCATTAAAGATCACAAACTATTCTTTCCTGCTTATCCTGGGTGACTCATTCCCACACACATCCCTGAAAAAAGGCAGGGGAGTCAGGACTGTTACTCACCAGATACTACCCCCTAGCTCAGAGCCTACCCTCTTAGATGTACCTACCAAGCAATAGGGTGATGGGCAGGAGGGGAAGAGGGAGTTTTCCCAGTATCTCCTAGCCAGATGCTGCTTTGGGTGTCCAGGTAGCACTTGAGAACTTTTCCAAGGGGTCAAAGCCTAGCTCAGGAAAAGGTAGGGTTTAGAGCTTGCATAGCAGCATAGCTAGCAAAGTCAAGGAGCATTGGGGCAGAGAGTAGGGGCAAGGTATGACTGTTGGTAACAAGCCCTACCTTGCCAAGAGCAAGAAGGGTGGGATAAGATCTACCTTCCTACATTTTGATTTGTTAATCATACATCTCTTGAGGTCAGACCATGGGCCCATACTTTGGAGAACACTGATGTACATAACAAGCCTTAATCTCTGTCCTAAACTGAGTAAGTGAAAGAATAAACTATCTGCTACACAATCCTACTATTTCTGGTCAGCCCCAAGCCAAAGCTAAACTAGAATGCCTTCTAAATGTGCCCAACCAGCAGACATCCCACTTTTTCTTGAAGACTTCTAGTGATTAAGATCCAAGTACCTTTTGAGACATTTCATTCCATTTTTGGATAGCTCTAATCACTAGAAAGTTTTTCCTTACATCAAGCCTCTGTTTGTCTCTTGGCAGCTTCTATTGTTCCTACTTCTGCCTCCCTAAGGACAAAGAGGACAAATAGCATCTCTCCTATATGACAGCCCTTCAAATACTTAAACAAGATTATCAATTAAGGTCTCTTCTCTGAGTTTTCTTTTTTCCAGGCTAAGTATCCCTACTTTCTTGCATCCCTCAATCCTCGAATGGCATGAACTTAGATCACAAACATCCTCTAGATGTTTCTGAACTTATCACTGCCCTTTCTGAAGCATGGTGTCCAGAACCGAACAAACTATTCCAGACAGTCTGATAAAGGCAAAGCACAATGGAAGCTATCACCTCCATAGGCCAACACACTAAACCCACCTTAGCACAACACACTCAAATTAACTTTCTTGGAGTCTACTAAAACACCCAGATCTTTTTCAGAACAGTTACTGAGTCATGCTCCTCCAACTCTGGACTTTTGAAGTTTATTTTTCAAACCCAAGAATCAGACTTTACATAGAGTCTTATTAAAATTTATCTATTTAAATTTAGCCTAGTAATCTAGTTTGTAAAAATCTTTTTGAATTCTAACTCTGTCATCCACCATATTAGCTATGTTTCCCAGCTTGGCATCATCAGTTGATATGTAGCATATATTCCTTTACCCAAGACACTGATAAGAATGTTAAACAATCCAAGGCCAAGCACCAGATCCCTGGGGCATTCCTTTGGAGTGGTCTCTCCAAGGTAATATAAACCATTAGTAACTTTCCTTAGGTCCATCTAGGCAAACAGCTCGCATTCTATCTAACTGTAATAATTTCTCAACGGCATCATGGCATCTATTTCAAAAAAATTAATATGAGAAAATTTTTTTTCAAATGCTTTCCTAAAATGAAGTTAAACTAGATTAGCAGCATTCCTCTGAACTGCCAATCTTTTAACTGTGTTAAAAAAGGAAATAAGGTGAGTCTGTAAATAGCATCATCTGAGAAATTCCTTAAAATAACTTTAAAATATTTTAGACAGTATTTTCTGATATTAAAAATTAATAAATGATAGATAATTAAGAAACTCAAGAATAAAAAATTACAAATATAATGAATCTAAAGTATACTTTTTAAAAGATGAAGCTTAAGTAGGGTGTTCTGGTTTTGGCCTTGCTATTACTATTTAGTCCATACTATTCTATTTGCCAATAGAACAAAATTTCATATGTGGACTTTTGAAGCATCTAAGTAATGAAACAAATATGAAATCTAAATTGCTTTTAAAAGACAGTGGAAAACAGTGAGGTCTTTCTATCAACCAATGATAGACAACATAGTTACAACATTACTGTATGCACTTAATATGTTTATTGTTGAGTTCCAAAGTTCCTTAGTAAAGTATTGGATGAAGATATGCATCAATGGCATATCCAAGAACTGTTCTTTTAAAAAAAATAAAATAAAATTATTCAAAAATTGTAAATGGGTAAAATAATCTAAACTGTAGCTCTATTACCAAAGTTAAATTAAGTCATCATCTTTTCTACTACCAATCAATCAATAAGCATTTATTATTTTATTTTATATATTATTTTATTGTTATTTATTATTATATATTTATATGAATTTATATATACTTACATGTCATGATTTACTATTACATTATATATTATTATTTATTATCAAGTGCTTACTATGTGCCAGGATTGTAGTAGGCACCGAGGATACAAACATAAAAGTCTCTAGTACACATAAATCTACTCAATAGTACAAGACAAGTTAATGGCTCAGAACATGTCATTGCTAACAATAACAACAAAAATTTGCTCATCGTTTTTGTCTTCTGTGAAATTCAAAAGAATACACACCCAAGAGGAAAATAACCTTTGTTCCCTGGAATTAAATGGGAAGATTTTGGTTTTTTAAAATTTGATATTGTGATCATAGGCAGACTTTCTCTGAAGGCCTTAAGGCAATAGTTAGCACCTGCTGGTGACCATGTATGTCAGTGGTAGTCTGAGAACTAACTCATGAAAGTTAGCAGTATAGATCACAAACACAGAGCAGGAAAAGGTCCTCCGAAGTCATCTAATCCAACTCCCTTATGTTACAGAGGGAGAAACTAAGGCCCAGAGAGATAAAAAGGCTTTCCCAAGACTGTACAAGCAGCATCAGAAGTGAGACTCACATTCAGGTCCCCTGCTTACAGAACCACTGTTCCCTCTCCCATAACAGCTTATATCTCAATGGAAAGATTCCTAAGAGTCCAGATAAGAAAATACTTCAGAAAAATACCAAAATGGATGTGAATCTCTACAGATAGGTTGATGATACTCAAAGGAAAACATAAGATCAAGAAGTATCAGATAATTAAATCTCCATAAATATGAATTCATGTATTCTACAACACTTAACATGAACTCATGCATCATATATATGTACATATACATGTACATGCACACATGCATGCATGCCATTCCAGTTATCTTTTGTATTTTTGTAGTGCTAATCACAGGCATCCGAATGGTAAGCTCTCACAGAAACATTTAAAAGGGTCTCATTGTCTTTCAATAAAGTTGACTATTTGATTCTTAATTAACTCATCTACTGTTTAACTACATTCATTAAGTGTATTTCATTACAGTACTCAAAGGAACAAATGCAAATATTAAGGTTATAAAGCAACTTTTATTATGACAATAATCCACTGGCAAATGGGATTTTTGCCCGAGGTATTCAGATGACTATTTCATTTTGCCATTTCATTTAGAGCTAGTGAATCTCTCCACTCACACTTCCATCTTGATAGTTCAGGCCCTTATTACTCCCAGCCTAAATAGTAAGGGCCTAACTAGTTTCTCAAAATCCAGCCTCTTAACCCTTAAAAGCATATTTCCCATCAAATTAATCTTCTTTAAATAGCTGAAGCCAACCTCAGTGGCTCTCAACTGCCTATAGGATAAAATATAAACTCTTTAACCTGGCATTTGGGACCCTCCGCAATTGGCCTTCAATCTTCCCTTTCTAGCTTTATTTCCCATTACGCCCCTTCAAATACTATTCTAGTCATATTCTAGCCCCATTATATTGTAAACTCCTTGAAGGCAGACCCGTGTCATTTTAAATCAATGAATACCTAGTGCCAAACACAGCAGGTGTTTAATAATAGTTTGTTGAACTGAATTAAATAATTTTATAAGGTGACAAATGTAAACAGAAGTCCACAAAGAACTCACAATACAACCTATTCTCCTCAATAATTAGGATAGCATTTCTTATCTTGAACTCTCCCATCTGGTTCTAAGTATGTGATGATTATTGTCTTCACTATAGTACTTGATTCAAGCTCTACTTAAAAAAATTCAGATGGGGTCAATATTCTTAATCCTAATCAGGCAATACTTTAGAGTTTAGTCTCCATAAATACTTGTTGTTTATTGATGTAGCTAAGGTTAGCAAGGATTAGTCTGGGATGGATCAGGAAAAAAGGAGGTGTATATGTGAGGAGCAATGTTAGAAAAACACAGTGTAGAGAAGTAGAATGGTCCCTAGATTTAGAGTCCAGAGGGCAGAAGTCTAAATTCCATCAGCTAAACAACTAATTTCCTGTGTGACCTTGAACATTTGTGTCTCCAAGAAGCTGTAGCATGTGCAGCACCCACACCTGATAAAACTGTTTTGACAGACTAAAACTGGCTGAGGGTAACTGACAAGCCTCAAACCCAATGATGAGTTAGGGGATGTCTCCCCCAAGCAACCAGGCATATGAGAACAATTTGTTCCAGAGGCCATGAAGGTGGCTAAGCAGTGCTTAGAGCTTGATCAGACATCAAAGATGCCAAGATCATCTTCTGCATCCTGGGCCAACTCCAGCTATCTTGACTTTTGTATTGCCACTAAACTTCAATGACTCTGAAAAAAAGAGTGAAACTGATGACTTTGTGTCTCACTTAAATCCAATTCAGTCACTAGTCAAGACATCAACCCATGATATATCACTAATCCTCTTCAAAAATGAAGGAAGAAGAACAAATTTTTTCTGTAGTGACCTTGAACAAGCAACAACCTTTCTAGGTCTCAGTTTTCCTCACCTATAAAATGAAGGGATTGAACTAAGTGATCCCTAATGTCTCTCCCATCTCTAACCTCTACAACTGTATAAAGATGAGGCAAAGAAAAATGTAAACCTACTTTTTTCACACATTGGAATTATTTGCTATGTGGTTAAAGATAGCATTTGTTTTTTTTTCTTCGTATATGGTGAAAAATTAAATGCATACAAGTTATTCCCTAAACAGGGACTCTTTATCTTTACTGTTTCTCATGTATCCTTTTGCCAGTCTAGTGGAAGCAAATGAACCCCTTCTCAGAATACTGTTTCCTGCCCATATAATTGAAGGAAATGACAAATCTCAGTGAGAGGCTAGCAAAAATAAAGATGTAACTTTTTTTTCCTATTCAAGTTCATGCACCCCCTAAAACCTATCCACAGAATCCTCCACAAATACCAGGTCAAAAACCTGGGTCCTAGAAGCAAGACCGAAGCAGGAGTGAGCTCAGAAGCTTGGAATAAATGCAATGTATCAAGGCGAAAGGAAAAGGAAAATAGTCATTGCTCATTTTGGCCCAGAGCTACATCTGTTATGTCAGCCCAGCTGGCCATTCCACCAGGAAGTGAGACAGAAGAGTAGAACCAGAGCAAGAGACAGTAGGCTTTGAATGAAAAAAAAAAGGCCTTAGAGAGATACAGTAACCAGCAGCACATGAAGTAGAGCTCTAAGGATCATGGCGGCTTAAACCATGTAGTCCAGAAGTAAACCCAAATGCTTGTCTAGAGCTATAAGGGAAGAGAAGACAACTCCATACTCAAAGAGTATCAGTTGTGCAATTTGGAATCACTTCATAAAAATAAAAAATAAAAGGAAGAATCAAAGAATTATATGACCAGAGTTGGAAGGGACCTCAGAAATGATCTGGGCCAACCTCGACCTAAATTATTAATCTCATCTACCAAATTCCCAGTAAGTTGTCATCTAGCATTTAAAGGTCTATAGTGACAAGGAACTCACTATCACTCCAAGGCCTCCTATTCCACTTTGGATGGCTCTAACTCTTGAGTAGAATTTCTTTTGAGCTGAAATTCACCTCCCTATAACTTCCAGCAGTAGGAATAGTAAGTCTAAGCGGGCTGCCATGTGATAGCCCTTCAAATAATAAATATTGACTGATTAATTCATGACTACTATCATGTTCTCCTGAAGCCTTTTCTTCTTTAGGTTTATATTCTCCATTTTTTTTCATCAATATACTCATAAGCCTGATTTATAATTTCTTCACCAGCCTGGTGGTCTCTCTGCTTCCTCACTGCCATGTACTCTAGATTGTTAGTTATCTCTTCTAAAGTATAACAGCCCAAATTGAACATAATGTTCTGGATGTGGTCTGAACAGAATAGAGTGCAACAGAAAGAATTACTTCTCTCCCTGTAGAGCTCAATGGACTTAGATCATAGGATAGTTGGATTCAGAGCTGGAAGGAACATTAGAGACCATCTAATCCAATCTTCTCATTTTATAGATGAAGAATCTGAGCCTCTGAGAAGTTCTATGACTTGTGAGACAACATAAAACTAGTAAACAGCAGAATGTGGACTTGGATTCCTAATCCCAGGTTTTTTCTATAGTTGCATCTTATCATATCAATGCTGTATTAAGTGAGACCATACTAGCTTTTTTTGACTGGTTGAGAGGAGAAATACCTTCTAAGAAGTTAAATCACCAATTTTTCCAAGAAAGGGCTCAACATAGCATTTTAGTAGGAACAAATATTAAATCCAAACTAGAAAAATCTTGAGTAGGACATGGAGTGAAAACTCAATTTCATTAACAAAAAAAAGGTGGGAGGCAAGGCCCAATTCTTCCTAGAACTGAGAAAGCTCACTGTGAAAGACTTGAGAAACAAGGAAAGCATAACAAGAGATTCCATAAGAACTTAAAAAAAAGTATAGCTTTGCTAATGGTTTGAGACCGATATCTAAAACACAACAGCAGGTTGACTGAGACAAGCTGCTCAATTCTTTTGATTCTATTTTCTCTGCCAAACGAGAATGACCTCAGCCCTTAAACTCACAAGAAAAAAGTAGGAGTTCATGTCCAAGATAAGTCAGAAGATAGTAAGAGAGTACCTAGCTGCCCATGTGGAATTTATGTCACCTGGCCCACATGAATTAATCATCTTGGTACTCAGAAAACTGCTGAGTCACTGCATGTTAAATGAGAGTGGTACCACAAAATTGGGGGGAAATATTGTCCTAATTTTCTAAGAAAAAGGTAAGAGCAATAGAAGTATAGTCTACACACTGTAGATCAGTGAGTTTAATTTTGACTACTAGAAAAATTCTAGACTAGGTCATTAAAGACATGGTTGGTAGATATATAGAAAGAAAAGTAATGATTACAAGAGGCCAACATGGCTTCAACCAGATGCAGAATGAGACATACACACACAGACATGTCCATTGGTGGATCTTTTGTTTAACTGTGCTAACTGGTTACAAAAAAAAGTTGTGTTTGGTTTGATTTGGTTTGGTTTTTTTTTTAATGGGAAATGGTTGTAATGATTGTAATGGGGTGGGAGTGGGGAAGAGAGAGAGTGGGAAAAAGACAATCAAGGCAGGTCTGAAATATTTTTAATTTATTATATACTTTGTAAAAACACCAAGCAGTACATAATGAAGTCACAATTTTGCATGCAATATTCTCTTTCTGTGTTTTCCACATTAAAATGTTCATGTTTGTCCAGTTCAAAATAGTTTTAAGTATATAATATATAAAATACGTAACATATACGAAAACAAATAACAGGTGAGGCCAAACTAACTTCATTTCCTTGTTCTGACATAATCACTTAAATAATAGATGAGGGGAATGCTACAGATAGAATGTATCTAGATTTTAGCAAAAGTTTTGATAAAAGTATCTCATACTATGCCTGGAGGAAAGATGGAGACATGTGGAAGAAACAGTTAATACAATTAGATTGATACAGAACTCAAAGAGTAGTTTTGTTAATAGCACAAGGTCATCATAGCAGGTGTCCATTGAGCACCTAAGGTATCTGTGCGGGGGGGGGGGGGGGGGGGGGGGGGGGGGGGGGGCAGAGCCAAGATGGCTGGAAAGCAGGGACTAGCGTGAGCTCCCCACCAAGTCCCTCCAAAATCCTATAAAAATGGCTCTGAACGAATTCTAGAACTGCAGAACCCACAAAATAGCAGAGGGAAGCAGGGCTCTAGCCCAGGATAGCCTGGATGGTCTCTGGGTGACGTCTTTCGAGCACAGAGCTGGGAGTGGAGCAGAGAGGAGCAGAGCCCAGTGTGAGCCCTGCGGACCAACCAGACCAGGAGCCATGTGGAGCGTGCCCTAGCGCCCTGAATCAGTGAGCTGCAGCAGTTACCAGACTTCTCAACCCACAAACAACAAAGACCACAGAGAAGGTTAGTGGAAAAAGCTGCTGGGGACAGGGGGATAGAGTTCTCTGTTCAGCAACGGCCCCGGGAGCAGGGGAGGTGGGGCAGCTACAGAACTACAGCTGCAGTTGCTTCGGGCCCCAGGGTTACCTGGTGGGAAGAATTAACTGGCAGATCAGAGCAGGAGTGCAGAGCCTGCTGAAGATCTAAGTCCAGTCCGGGTAGGGGGTTCTTGGGGAAGGAGGAGTGCTGGTGTGGCAGAGCTGGTTGTAACAGCTCTGAAATCAACAGCACATGCCCCCAAGCTTGGAACATAGAAATCTTTACTCTACAAGCAGTCATACCCTGCTGAAAAACTCAAGGGTCAAGTAAGTTGGCTGGGAACATGGCCAGGCAGCGAAAACACACACAGATTCAGTCTCAGACTTTGGAATCTTTCACTGGTGACAAAGAAGACCAAAACATACAGCCAGAAGAAGTCAACAGTCACAGAGCCTACAACAAAAGCCTCCAAGAAAAGCATGAACTGGTCTCAGGCCATGGAAGAGCTCAAAAAGGATTTGGAAAAGCAAGTTAGAGAAGTAGAGGAAAAATTGGGAAGAGAAATGAGAAGGATGCGAGAAAACCATGAAAAACAAGTCAATGACTGGCTAAAGAAGACCCAAAAAAATACTGAAAAATATACTGAAGAAAACAACACCTTAAAAAATAGACTAACTCAAATGGCAAAAGAGCTCCAAAAAGCCAATGAGGAGAAGAATGCCTTGAAAGGCAGAATTAGCCAAATGGAAAAAGAGGTCCAAAAGACCACTGAAGAAAATACTATCTTAAAAATTAGATTGGAGCAAGTAAAAGCTAGTGACTTGATGAGAAGTCAAGATATTATAAAACAGAACCAAAGGAATGAAAAAGTGGAAGACAATGTGAAATATCTCATTGGAAAAATCACTGACCTGGAAAATAGATCCAGGAGAGATAATTTAAAAATTATTGGATTACCTCAAAGCCATGATAAAAAAAGAGCCTAGATATCATCTTTCAAGAAATTATCAAGGAGCACTGCCCTGATATTCCAGAGCCACAGGGCAAAATAGAAATTGAAAGAATTCACCAATCACCTCCTCAAATAGATCCCAAATAAAAATCTCCTAGGAATATTGTTGCCAAATTCCAGAGCTCCCAGATCAAGGAGAAAATACTGCAAGCAGCCAGAAAGAAACAATTTGAGTATCGTGGAAACACAATCAGAATAATCCAAGACCTGGCAACTTCTACATTAAGAGATCACAGGGCTTGGAATACGATATTCCGGAGGTCAATGGAGCTAGGATTAAAACCTAGAATCACCTACCCAGCAAAACTGAGTATCATGCTCCAAGGCAAAATATGGACTTTCAATAAAATGGGGGACTTTCAAGCTTTCTCAGTGAAAAGACCAGAGCTGAATAGAAAATTTGACTTTCAAACACAAGAATCAAGAGAAGCAAGAAAAGGTAATCAAGAAAAAGAAATCACAAGGGACTTACTAAAGTTGAACTGTTTTGTTTACATTCCTACATGGAAAGATGATATGTTTGATTCATGAGACCTCAGTATTAGGGTATCTAAAGGGAATATGCATATATATATATATATATACACATACATATATGTGTGTGTATATGTATATGTGTGTGTATGTATGTAAATATGTATGTATGTATATATATATATATATATATATATATATATAGAGAGAGAGAGAGAGAGAGAGAGAGAGAGAGAGAGAGGGCACAGGGTGAGTTGAAGATGAAGGGATGATATCTAAAAGAAATAAAATCAAATTAAGGGATGAGAGAGGAATATATTGAGAGAGGGAGAAAGGGAGAGATAGAATGGGGTAAATTATCCTGCATAAAAGTGGCAAGAAAAAGCAGTTCTGTAGGAAGGAAAGAGGGGGCAGGTGAGGGGGAATGAGTGAATCTTGCTCTCATCAGATTTGGCCTTAAGAGAGAATACCATACACACTCAATTGGGGTATCTTACCCCACAGGAAAGAAGGAGGAAGAAGATAAAAAAGGAGGGATGATAGAAGGGAGGGCAGATGGGGGAGGAGGTAATCAAAAACACTTTCCAAAAGGGACAGGGTCAAGGGAGAAAATTGGATAAAGGGGGATAGGTTAGGAAGGAGCAAAATATAGTTAGTCTTTCACAACATGAGTATTGTGGAAGGGTTATACTTACGTGATAAGTGATAAGCATGTGGCCTATGTTGAATTGCTTGACCTCTTATGGAGGGTGGGTGGGAAAGGAAGAGGGGAGAGAATTTGGAACTCAAAGTTTTAAAAACAGATGTTCAAAAACAAAACCTAAGGTATCTGTGCTTGCCCCCAAATGCTATTTTAATACTTATCTCAATGATGTAGATAAACATCTAGAAAGCATTCTCATCAAGTGTCTGGATGACACCACGCTGGGAAGAATAGCTAAAACAAAAGATGACACACTCACAATCTAAAGAGATCCTGACAGGCAATAGAGACAAAGGTCAAGTTTTACACCTGAGTACAAAAAAATCAGCTTTACAAGATGGTGGAATAATGGTCAGACAACAATTATTCTGAAAACGATCTGGGGTTTTAGATAGACTGTATTCTCAGTATAAATCAGTTCTGTGACGTGGCCCTAGAAAAGTTAATGTGTCCTTGAACTGCATTAAAAGAGGCATTGTTTCCAGGAGTAGATGGTCCCATAGTACTCTACCCTCATCAGACCTCATTTTAAGTGTGTTCAGTTCTAGCAACTATAAATAGCATTGATAAGCTGGAGGATCCAGAAGAGGGCAACCAGAATGGTAAAGGGCCCTGAGTGCCTGTCATATCATGTCATATAAGAAGTGGTTAAAGAAAATGAAAATCTTTAGGTCAGAGAAAGAAGCCTTAGGTGTATGTGGCAGAGGGAGAGGGGTGTTAGGCATTTTTAAGTAATTGAAGGGCTATTATATGGAAGAGAAATTAGACCTTTCTCTTTGATCCCAGACCACAGGACCAAAAACTACAGGTGAAAGTTTCAAAGAGGAAATTTAGGCTCAAAGTCAGGAAAAACTTCCTAATATTTAGACTTGTCCAAAAGGGTAATGGACTGCCCTGAGTGGTGATGGGTTCCTGCTCCTTGGAAGTATTTAAGCAGAAGCTGGCTGACCATTTGTCATGAATGTTATAGTGGGAATTCCTTTAACGTATGCTTTGGACTAGATGGCTGGGGAGGTCACTTCCAACTCTAAAATTCTGTGAATCTGTGAAAATCCAGAAGAATAATCTTCAATCAGAAGGAAAAAAAAGGATCAGGAAGGAAATAAAAGCAAGAAAATGGGCACAGAAGATGGAGATGGCTGAAAATATCTACATTAATTTGTAATATTCCCTTGTTATTTGTTTTCATACTCGATAGAATAGCACAACTCCCTATCCTAATTTGTAATAAACCCCTTTAAAAAAATCTAAGAGTTAATTTCCTGTTTGGAGGAGCCTATAATATCTCTTGCAATTCAATAAGAGAACCAGAAAAATCAGTACAAAAAGGGAGGTTGTGGACAGATACAGTGAATAAATAGGCCAAGTGACATCACATATAAGGTTTGGAAGAAGTCCACAAATAAAAACAATGACCATATCCACTTTACAGCTATTCCATTCTTAAAAAACACAATTGGGAATCTGAATTAACCAAAGACCACTTAACCACAGTGCATTTTATGTAAGGCCCATTTATGGATACAATCAATATTTAGAAATTGGTAAAAATCCAACCATCTACGCACAGAAATGTATATTTAGAAATTGTTTTTTATATACAGTAGGACATCAGGCACAGTAGGAGTGTGGAAAACTGACTAAATTTGGAGTCAGATGTCCTAGGTTCAAACACCAACTCTGCTACTTATTTTTTTCATGATTTCACACTTGTCATTTTACCACTTTGGTCTTCAGATTCCTTATCTGAGACTAGACAACTTCTAATGACTCTTCCAGCTCTAAATCCTCTGACTATCAAGATATCAGCATAGTTTTGTTGGGTCAGGAATGTAGAATGCTGAGATACAAATAATAATGTCCTAGAACAAACTCAGATGGAAAACATACAACTGGTTATCCCAGAGTCTTATGTCCCATGGGTGTCTTTGCACCTAGCAAGCTCTGAGAAAATGTTTCTCAGACTGAAATGAATTAATGGTGCCACCATCTGAGGAATCCATACTTATGTACTCACAGAAACCAACAGGATAGGGAAGAGAACTCAGGTGACCCACAGTCACTACAGGGAAGCTTATTAAAACAGGATGATAGGATCCTGGATTTAGAACTGCAAAGGACCCTGGAGGTCTTCTAGTCAAGCTTCCAAATTTGGCATTCTCACTACTAAACCACAGTGACTTCTAAAGGATCCTCAGTGGAATGGGGGCAATTTCGAAATACAAACTAAAATCCTTAACTACTTCTCCAAAGAATCTAACAATTTTCCTCTCCCCTAACTTCTACCATCTCTTTCCCTCTCCCTTTAGATCTCTGGAGCCAGTCCATTTTGGAAACAGATCCCCTGTGGCAGCTGTAGGCTAAAACTAATCACTCAGGACTTTCTGTGTCCAAAATTGCACTCCATGGAACTCCTATGGGTCTCTTGGTATGCCTCCAGGCTATAAAGATGATGTACACAATTGCTCTGGGGCAAGACTACATCACCCTTTGGTGATCATGAGGCACAGAGCTGGCATTAGGTACAGATAAAGTAGGACCTTGCATATAATGAAATTTAAAAGATGTTGAAAACAACTCTCCCCAACGAATTAGCAACTACTCTTGCTCCCTCTCCTACCTATTCAATAATTTGGCCTTCCAGAGGAACTAAAAGCAATCGGAAAAGGAATAATAATAAGACCTATCAATATAATGCTTAAAGGTTTGTAAAGTACTTTACCTACATTCTATCACCTGATCCTCACAACAACCCTGTAAGACAAGTATTACAGGTGTTATTGCCCCCACTTCACAGATGAAGAGTCTGAGGCATAGAGAGGCTGACTTGCCCTTGGTCATATACATAATAAACAGGAGAAGTAGGATTGAAACCCTGGTCTTTCCAAATCCAATTCTAGCAAACTAATCCAAGAAAAAGGAAAAAAAAAAAGAGGAAAGAGAAACAAAAAAGAAAAGTAAAAAAGACAGGTATGTGTTTGCCATACTATACACATATCGATAAAATTAAAATGTTGATAAGACCATGCATAAAGCTGTTCTTCATCAACTTTTCCTAGGGAAGGCATTATCAAAAACACATTTTATCGACTTCATTTTTGCTTAAGGCTGGCTACCTTAACTAAATTAAACAATGAACCCATTATAGGGTATTTGTGAGACATCTGGTTTGCCAAACTTGAAATGGCCTTAATTGGTCCTCTCTACTTGGGCAGGACCCATCTGGCTATCCTAAGTAAATTGGTCTGTCTCTCAATAGGTTCAATACATGGGCCAAGCCATTCCCAGAGACATGAGTATAGTGTGTTACCACTCACGATGTTTTATACTGGAATAGTCTTAGTTCAATTTAAGAAAGTCAAATATTGGTGCAGTAATAGTGATGATAATACTCATTTATACAGTACTTTAAGGTTTATAGAGCTCTCATTTATTCCATGCAATTGCCATCCCAAATGTTACTAAGTTTGTAACTAAACATTAGCCAGATTAATTGACATTAATAGCTGTGTAACCTCTAAAACCCTAACAAATATTTCCTCCATTAATCGCTGCCAAAATTCTCATCATCATCATGGCCATTTATGTGGAACTTTAGGATTTACAAAGCACTTTCTTCACTATGGGGCAGTGCAACTCTCATGCCTTCTCCTTTTTACTGGTCAGCCTCAGGGACCGGCCCATAGTAATGAGGCTAGAAAGGAGCACTAGAATCTGGATTCAAATCCAGTTCTCTTGAGTCTAAAGTGAATTTTCTTTCCATTATACTACTCATGTTTCAATTGCCACAAAATCAGGTAAGAAAGACCATGTCAAACAACTATAGAAACCAAATTGTTATGGGGAGACACAAAAGGAACAGTTAATAATAGGGCTGCCCACCAAACATGATTTATAGGCAGGGCTGATTGCTTTTCAGGTTTCTTATGTCTCTCCATCAGTAGAAGAGAGAGGAGTTTCCTTCATAGCTGGTGACTTTGTGTCTCCATTATTTCATGAACAGGAAAAAAAAAATAATCACCCCAGAAGCACATTCCACTTTCCAGCTGCTTTTACTGGGCACAGTAGCCAACAGTCATGGAGGGAATGGGTAGAAAGATAAGACGTTTCACTGTACTGTGTCTACATACATCTGTATCCTGTACTTTTCTGCTATCGCCCAACTGCGCATGTAACACGTTCCCATCCCCCTACCCCCACCCTACTACCAGCTCCTCCTCCTCCTTCTCCAGCAGTCCAAACTTGAAATTTCATGTGGGCTGTGGTAAAGGATAGCCCAGCCTTTGTGCTGCAGTAAAGATAATAAGCTAAAATACCTCTCTACTCCATCCTCATCCCCCCACCCCCGCCCAAACACACACACACACACACACACACACACACACACGAGACATTTCCGAAATAACGCTGCATTCAAAGATCTGCTTTCTAAGGCAAAGACCACAAACAAAGGAGTCAAATCTAGGCAGAGGCGGAGGGAGAAAGGGGGCCTGAAGAGGGGAAATGAAAAGGAGGCGACAGCTAAATGCTCGCAACTGAAACTAGCCGCAGATGCAAGGGCAGAAACGCCACTGGTGTGTGCACTACTCTGCCTCCTACCAATTATGCAGCTCTGACGCGGGTCCCCAGCCACAGCTGCCACAGTCGCTGTCGCTCGCCGCTGCCGCCGCCTCCTCCTTCTCCTTCGTCGCTGCTGCTACACTGACTCCCAAGAGCCAAGCGGTCGTCTACAGAGCAGCATCCCTACCCTTTGGTCCTTCCGGAGCCCCCTAATAGACGCTCTCTCGCAATCCAGCCACCAGTAACATCTCAGAAGTAACACTTACTGAAGCCCCGGTGCTGAAATCACAGCGGATACGGCAACACAGAGAAAGCAACAGGCTCTCAACTTCCCCCTCATCCCCCGTCTCAAAACAGCCCGGCGCACACAAACACACACGCACGCACCCCTCTTCATTTCCCCTCTTACATGTCCAGGCCTGGTGTTATCCCCTCCTCTTCCCCCCCCACCCCATCAAAGAAAGCCACGTTCCTAACAACCCTCCATCCAAGGAGGAGGGGGGGAAAGAACTTTTACACCCTATTTAGGAGAAGGGGAAGACTGAGGAGAGGGGATGGAATTGGCCAAAGGAAACTTCCAAACCCAGAGACAAGGGAGAAGCGGTTTTTTGGTAAAGAAAGCCACGGGCGATTTTTAGAGCTGGTTCCAGCGCACCCCGTATTCCCACCCTTGCACGCGCGCGCAAACAAAACACACGCAGAATCACGAGATCCCGATGGAACATTCCCGGGGAATTGAGCGAGAGCTGGGCTTGGGGGGTGGGCAGGGGGGAGCATTCCTCACTCCTCCCCCCCCCCCCACCCTCCACCGCGCCTTCACCGCCTGTTAGGACAGTTTCCAAGCTCCAACTCCTTACCCATCGCGTTCCTGCAGCCCTCCCCAGCTAGGTGGGATTTGCCTCGGGCGGGGACTAAGAGAGGAGAGGAGGCGGGGGGGGGGGGGGGGGCGGGAAGTGGAGAGAGGGTCGTTTGTGGCTCTGGTTTTCTTGCCTGGCCAACCGCTCTCTTCTGAAGTAACGGCCCAGAGAAGAGCTACAGGGTAAACACACACACACACACACACTCACACACACACACTCACACACACACACACACACACACACACTACCATGAAACTTAATCCTGCTCAGCCATCCAGCGGCCAGACGCCAGCCCTCTCCGACGCACCGTCCCCCCCGCGCTCCCCTCCGCTACTTAGAGACGCTCTTGTGCCAAGCCTGGCAGCCGCCGCAGCAAACTGAGAGGGGGTGTGCAAGGCAACCATGACAACTCCGCTCGGCCCCGCAGCCTTCACGGTGCTGGTGACCCCCGGAGAGAGCTGCAGCCAGCCCTAACCCACGCTTGCCTTTCTCCTGGCTTGGCACGTTTCTCTGCCTCGGGGCAGAACTGGACTTTGAAATAAAGCGTCCCGAATAGACAGGCTCCTTTCTTAAGCAGACTTTAAGCCTGTGGGGGTGTTTGGTTTAATTACAAAGCAGTGGATGAGAAATACTTGGATGATCCTGTTGAGGCAGGATGTGGCCACTGTCCCTTTAAGGAGAGAGGCCTTAGTTCTCTACTGTGAGCAACTGGGAACAAGGTTTCCAATTTGAAAAGAAGCTCTCTGGGTGAGCGGGTCATAGTTGGGCCCTGCCGGGGCTAAAAAGAAAATGGAGACTTTCTGCTGTTTTGGCTACTCGGGTAAAAGCTAGTCTATGATGACTCACAGTGAGGGAGATTAAGTGTACCATTTTAGGAGTTATCTTTCTGTAACACTGAATCCGAGAGGCCCAAGAATTCTTCCAGACAAGAAAACATTGTGTCCTTGTGCTGTGCCGTTCAGCAAACATTCATGAAGCGCCTACTACGTACAAATCACTGTATGCTGAGAATATCCTGCACATGTACCTGATAATAGGACATGCTGTGGATGACCAAGTTAAAATCTTATAGGCAAGAGTACAAATAATTTTTTTTTAAATAATAATTTCTGCTAAATTTTGGAATACAATTATATCATCTTATTGGGGAACAGATTTGCCCTCTATTATTTATTAAAATTAGTTTGCACTTATCAAATGTTTGTTAAGGCATGAGAAAAAGGAAGCTCTAAAAAGCATGTTATGCTTCAGAAAATCAGTAAGTGTCAAGTGCCGAGGATGTGCTAAACACTAGGAAAACTTAATAAAGGAAAAAAATGTCCCTGCCATAGCTCACAGTCTAATGGAGGCTACAACAGGTGAATATATATAGACAAGCCATATACAGGATAAATAGGAAATAATTATCAGAGGGAAGGCACTAGAATGAAGAGAGATTGGAAAGACTTCCTGTAGAAGATGAGGTTTTAGGTATGATTTACAGAAAGCCAAGAGAGCCAGTAGGTGAAGATGAGGAGGAAGAGTATTACAGGACTGAGGGACAGCCAAGAAAATGGCCAGAGTAGAGAGATGAGAGATGGAACATTATGTTCCTGAAACCACAAAGGAGGTCAGTGTCACTGAATTGAAGAGTATGTGAAAAAAGACTGGACTAAGTAGGATGGGATTAAGTTATGAAGGGCTTTGAATGACCAACAACATTTTCTGTCATAGGGAGCCACCCAAGTTTATTGAGTGAGGGTGGAGAAAAGGTGATACGGTCAGATCTTCAATTTAGGAAAATCACTTTGTTGGCTGAATGGAGGATGAACTGGAGTGGAGAGATAAGGCAGACAGTCTTATCAGCAGGCAAACACAAATAGGACAGGTGATGAGAGCCTGAACCAGAGTAGAGGAATTCTCAGAGGAGAGAAGTTTTCAAGAAATGTTAGATGATGACTTTATTATATATTTAAAAATAGCAAGTCGTACATAATAGATGTGCAGTTTCATGTGCAATCATCTTTTTAAAATTCTGCTATGTTATAGAAAGGCTTGTGTTATTTCATAAATTAAAAACTATTTTTTTAAAAATCTGAAGTACAGAGATGTTAAGTGACTTTCTCGGGGTTATACACTTGGTAACTGCTTTTTGAACTTAGATCTTTGTATCTTCAAGGTCCGAGCTTAATTCACCACACCAGTGGTATCAAATTCAAGTAGAAATGAATCCTTGCTGAACTCATATTGATTTAGAAAACTACAAATTAACGTATTATTTATGCTTTGTTGGGTTTTTATTTACTTAAACGTTTCCCAATTACATTTTAATCTGGTTCGCTCACTTGGGTCACTTGCTGCCGGAGAGGTTTTGGCACCTTTGCACTATACAGTGTATATTTTTTGGTTAATGATTTGGCAAAATTAAAAGTAATGAAAGTTTTAAAAAATGTTACAAAGATGAAATTGACAGGCCTTGGCAACAGATTGGATATTGGAGGTGGAGGTGGTAAGAGATAGTGAGGAATCCAGAATATCACCTAGGTTGTAAATCTGATGAACTGGAGGAAAGTTATACTTGGGGGCGGAGGGGGGACCTGTGGCCTTGAGGCCACAGGTGGCCTTCTAGATCTTTAAGTTAGGGCTGATTTGGATTCAGTCAAAAGGCTGCGCTTAAGGATCTAGAAGGCCACCTGTGGCTTCAAGGCAGCAGGTTCTCCACCCCTGGTATACCCTCAGCAGTAATAGCAAAAGTAGAAAGGGGAGGGGACAGTTTGGGGGAAAGATGTGAAGATGCCTGCTGCATATCCAGTTTGAGATATTTGAAAGGCAGGTGTAGATGTGAGACTAGAGGTCTGCGGAGAGTTTGGGTCAGGAGAGGTAGATTTGAGAATCATTAGGGTAGAGATGGTAATTAAATTTGTAGAAGTTAATGAGATCACCAAGTTAAGTAGTATAGAGGGAGAAGAGAATAGGATAGGATCCAGGATACAAACCTGAGGCAAGGAGGTCACCAAGGACTCCTAATCTAATCAAGGAAACAAAGGCCAAACTCTTCAAGGGCACTTGGTTGAACTGAGTGCTAAGAGCCCATTTTGTTTACCAGCACATAAGGCTAGCATGTTATTAATAAAAGAGGTCAGTGGTACTCTTGAATGCCAAAGACCCTCATAGGGGGTGGGTTCAAGACTTATATGGTCTTGGAAAAGCCAGTGTTCCAGAGGGTGGCAATCAACTCTGAATGGTTAACAAGTAATAAGAAAGAATGAATATTACTATGAGGGGCTGGACCTATTCCAATGAACTTGGATTATTTCATTTGCTTTTAATTACCCACAGCCTTGGGTAATCTAATCAAAGAATTTATCCCTAACCCAAACCTGAGTAGAATACAATGGGATTAAATTCCTTGTAAAATTGGGTGGGGTCTGACCAAAATTGAAGAGAGTTAATGCAAACTCATCATGTCTAATGTCCTTCAAGAGACTGAAATGAGGATTATGGAAAAAGGAGAAACTCTTGATCTCCTCAAATCATCGCTTATTAATAATCATTTCTCTCAGGAGCCAACAAAGGAGACTGTGAAGGAACAGTCAGATAAGTAGGAAGAGGATCAGGAGAGAGTGGTATTCTGAAAACCTGAAAAGAATAGAGTCCTTAGGAGGAGAGGGTGATCAGCAGTGCCACATACTTCAGAGAGATTGAGGAGAATGAGGGCTGAAAAAAGGCCACTGGATTTGGTACTTACTTTGGAAAGAGACATTTTGGTGAAATGATGAGGTTGGAAGTTGAATTATAAAGGATTAAGAAGAGAATGAGAGGAAAGTGGAGACACCCATTACAGAAGACATTTCTAAGGAGTTTCGCCACAAAGAAAAAAAAATTACAACTAACGATAATACAATAAATGGATAATTCACCTATAGAGTATTGAGATTGAGTGTATCCAACACTGTCCCCTGATTTATGTGTGAGCCTCATATTCTGAATCTCCAGGGTTGAGCAGAGCTCTACAAAAACTCTCCTGCAGAATCAGGACAGGGTGAAAAAAGAGAGTCAACAATTTGACTGGATTTTTTCTGCTGCTCAAATAAATGCATCTCTTGTGAACCCTTTAAAATGAGGAATGAAATATATTGGCATTTTTAACCCACTCATACTGAGTAGGAGTTGATTGCCTTAGAGTTAAGTCAGGATGAATAAATACATGAAAAGCATTTACTTAGTGAATACAAAGTGCCAAATAAGCACTGGGGATACAAATGCAAAAGTGAGACAGTCCCTGCCCTCAAAGAACTTACATAAAAGGAGACTTTCTATAAACAAAAGTGGTACCTGGGAAGAGAGTGAGTGAAGAACCACAAGAATGACTAATTGAACCTTAGGGCAAACAATTGACTGGCCCTTTCCAGAAATAAATGATAGGATGGTAGTGTTGATTTGATTTCTCACTTCAGAGCAAGCGATTGAGGTCTCTCCTGGTTAACCAAGTTGGGATTCCAAGCATAGTCTTGTCTGAAGGTGTGAGTTGAACTAGATGAAGTGCTCTAGTTGAATTTGTATTCACTTACTCACCAACCATACCATTTAGGAATGAGAATATATCCTTAAAACTCTCCCCCTCCCTACCCACCCAAATCTAGCAATTTACTGCTTTGCCATTCTGGTTGTCCCTGAATGTGTAGAAAGATGAAGGATTGTTCTCCCACAGGGTTTCTTAAACTTTTTCCACTCATGAACCCTTCAGAACTTCTTAAATTATGGGTCTAGACCCCACATGGGGTCTCAAGAATGCCCATTGTGTACCAGCCTATTTCCAAGCTATTGAGGTGATTCCAAGAAACCTAAAAGAAAAAAAATAATATTTTTCTCCTGGAACCAACAGGGAAGAACTCCAAAACAGGAATTAGAGGAAGGAATAAGAAAGACTCAGTGAATATTACTTTTTAAAAAATGAAACCTAAGTTTTAATCTCTTGCGCTATTTTATTTGGGTGGAGGCATTTTATTTGGATATTGGCAAAAGTGAGCAGAAGATTTGATTAGTCAAATGAATAAGCATTTATTAAATGCCTACTATGTGCCAGGCCCAGCTGGAGAAACAAAGACAAAAAATTGTCACTGATAAGTTTGATGAGTTTCCCAACCTGATAGATTATAGTGTGGGCTTTTTTTTTTTAAAGGCAATGTCAAATGCTCACTTGTATCTTGTTAGGAGGACATTGGGAAGTGATACCTGGCTAATTGGGACTGAAGTAGATATTTATCTAAAAAGCTTTTCCTCTCCATGGTCTATAAAAGAGAAATGATAGTTAAGCACCCCAAGTTTCTCTTTTTATGAACTCACTTTCCCTTGAGACTTTGTGCCAGAGGGCATCACCATTGAGTGGTGGGAGGAGAGAGGATTTCTCTCTTCTTCATTACCCCTAGGAACAATAATAGCTCTCTTACAAAGAAGAGCATATTACTGTTGTATTGGATTAAAATAAAGAATGTGCATCATATTTTAAAACTACATATGATAAAATCTCTGCTGCATCTTACTGAAAAATGTCAAGTTTGAGAAAACAAAATCCTGTCTCCTAAGTATACTCACTAATCACTGGTACAACTTCATTTTGTCAAAAGGACTAATCTTAAAGAATGAGTAGGTTAAGGAACATATCATAAAAACAATAAATAATTTCATAAAAGAGAATGGCAATAATGAGACACCATATAAAAACCTACAGGATGTGACAAAAGCAATGATCAAAGGAAAATTTATATCTCTAAATGCTTACATCAATAAAATAGAGAAAGAGCAGAAAGCAGAACAAATTCAAAACAAAACACAGAGAGAGACAGAGACAGAGACAGAGAGACAGAGAGTTCAACTGAAATTAACACATCAACCAACAAGCATTTATTAACTTCCTACTATGTTACCTACTGTGTGCCAAGTGCTATGCTAAAGAATAGCTATACAAAGATAATAACAAAACATTCCCTGACCTTAAGGAGCTGACATTTTAGTAGAGGAAGTAACATGTGCATATATAAGTATATAAATTATGAAATACCTTCTTGAAGGAGAGCATTAACAGCTAGGGTGATCAAGAAAGATTTTGAGTAAAAGGTGTCCTTTGAATAGTCTTAAAGGAAACCAACAAGGAAGACTGACAGTCTGTGCTGTGCTCCACCTCCATAGTCCCCTCCCTCTACAAAGAAGGGGTAGAAATATTTTTTCCACATCTCTTTTTTAAATGCTAAACTTAGACATTACAATTACAGAGCATCATGTTTCAATTGTTTTTCCTGCATTTACATAATTGTATCATTGTGTATATTGTTTTCCTGATTCTGCTTATTTCCCCTTGCTTCAGTTCATGTCTTCCCATGATCCTCTGTAATTCTTTTTATTCATTGTACCAAAATTTGTCTAGCCATTGCCTAATTTATGGATATTTACATTGTTTGGTGTGTATATATATATATATGTACATATATAATGCATATATATGTATGTATATATATTTGTTTTTATAATCTGAAAATTCAGCGTTTTGTTTTGCATTCTTTAATATAAGAGATTTGTATCAATCTTTCATATGTTAAAAGGTTTAAAAGTTGTCATATGTGAACATTCTTCTTTTGAGTACTTTTTTCCTTATTGTTTGTACATTTATTAATTTAGGATTTTTCCTATTATATGTTTTGCTGTTATAAAATTGATTCAGTTTCTTCTCTATTTTGGATATCAGACTTTTAATTCAAAGATTTTTTCCCCAATTGACAGCTTTTCTTCTTATCCTAGTTGCATTGATTTTTGTTAGTTCAAAAATTTTGAATTTCATGTAATCAAAATTTTTTATTTTATCTTTATGATCCTTGCAATAGTCTGTGACACTTCCCTAACTCTCATCTCTGATATCTAATCAATAACAAGATCCTGTATATTGTATCATATGTCTGGCTCCTTTTCTCTCTTCTGACTACCGATGCCCCAGTGTAGGTCCTCATTACCAGATACCTGGACAATTGGTGTAGACTTCATTTTTCCCCTTCTGAAATTCATATTTCACACAGATGTTGGAGTTGTAATTATGAATAAATCTGATTATCCCTCTCCTCTACAGAAAATCCTTCAATGGTTCCTTATTGCCTACTTAATAAAATTCAAACTCCTTTGTAGGATGCTCAAAAATCTTCCTAATTTGATATTACAAAACCTTTAATAACCTTATTTACTACCATGTAAGGATTTTTCTCTTGCCCTCTTACAATTCCATGTTATAGAGACATCAGTCTCTACCTATCCTAGGAATTGTGCTTTTTCATGTAGCATGAGGACTTTTCGTAAGCGGAAATTTTCCAAAAGGATACTGGGAAGGAGACAAGAAGGGCAGGAAATGACCACAGGAAGGGACTTCTGAGACATCCCACTGAGGTTGCAGACACTGTGCTGTCCTCTTCCGCAACCTTATATAGACATTGAACTCTGTCCCCGTGCCTAGCAAAGAAAAATTTTAGATTTGATGTGGGAGTCCCTATGCCTAGCCTTTAAGTCCTCATCCTATCTTCAATAAAAGCAGCAACTGCAGTGGTAGCAGATTTCTGAACTTTCAATGTTCCAGTGGCATGCAGAAATGTTCCATTCATCAGTTTCTTCATACTGATCTGAAAGCTATGTCTATTACCTTAGCATGGTTACCAGTAACACAGGGCAGAGACCAAGGCTGCGTCATGAAGCCTGACTCAGTTGGACTTCTAGTTTTCCATCCCTGTATATTGTAAAGTGGTTTCATTTAGGCCATAGGTGTTGAAAGGT
The DNA here is from genome assembly GCF_011100635.1 of Trichosurus vulpecula. Lineage (NCBI taxonomy): Eukaryota > Metazoa > Chordata > Mammalia > Diprotodontia > Phalangeridae > Trichosurus > Trichosurus vulpecula. The sequence continues at coordinate 94,778,606 of NC_050581.1, forward strand.
AAGCTATTAACATATTTTCATGATTTTGTCCTGCTTTCCTATTTTAAGTAAAGAATCTATATTCATCTGTACTATATGATGTCATGTAATTGATCCAAAATGACTTGGCCTTTTGAGGAAGACATTTCTGGCGACTTATTAGCATTCATCTGAGTGCTAATTAATTTGAGTCCTTTTAAAGGACTAGCCTTTAAAAGCTTGGATGTACTAAATATAGAAGACTGTATGAGTTCTCTATATTCCAAGCTGGATTAGCTACCTGCCATCTACTGCATACTCTTTTCTCCATAACTAATCATATCAAGGTGTCACCAATTATTTTCCTCCCTCTGCCTCCATCTTTTGAATTCCTATCCATATTTTAAAGCACAAATAATATACTACCTCCTCCAGGAAAGTCCCAGTAAAAAACGTTACTTACCCGGTAAATAATTCTTCCTCAGGGCAGCTAGGTGAAGTGGATAGAGGTTTGGGCCTGGAGTCAGGAAAACTTGAGTTCAAATCCAGCCTTGAATACTTACCAGCTGTATGACCCTGGGCAAGTCACTTAAGCCAGTTTGCCTCAGTTTCCTCATCTGTAAAATGAGCAAACCACTCCAGTATCTTTGCCAAGAAAACCCCAAAAGTGATCATGAAGAATCAGACACAACTAAAATGACTGAACGACAACAAATTCTTCCATCCCTCTAACTTCACATAGCACTTATCTTGCATTTCTGTTTATATGTATCACTTGTTTTGTATTACAGTTTTTTGGGTTTTTTAATGTACCATGTCACCCAACTAGACTTAAGGAGAGTACTGTTTTATCTAAACTTGATATCTTCTGATGTATAGTATGCTGCACATGATAGGTTTGATAGAATTGTACTGAGTTCCCAATTTGAAATCTTCCCTCAGGTTAGGTAGGGAAATACCTCAATGACTTCTAATACCCTTCAATTAGATTTGGGGATTGAATGTCCAGAGATTATCACCTCAGTACTTTTCCAATTTATTCCTATTTGACTAGAAAGCCCTTGAACAAATTAACTGAGCCTATCAAAGATATAAGCTCAAAGGAGACACCACCTACCTCAGAACTCAATGATACTGAAGTTCAAACACATTCCTGGTTGTCCTTGCACCAAAAGCCATTACTTTCTCCTCTTTCAGATATGTGACATTTGGGAAAACCAATGTTCCTCTGAGCTTATGTGCTCACTAAATGGAGTTAACAAATAATATAGCAGTAACACTGCGGTATGTAAGTATAATTATATGTCAGTTATCCGAGGACTAGCATAATTCAGTATGGAGAGGTTTATCACCAAATTAGCTGTGAAGTCATGATTTTTTCAGTTACAAGAGCTTTCAGACTGTCCATTCATTTGTAGGGACTTGTGACTATTTTGGTGGGGGGAATGTTCACACACTACAGATTCAAAACAAAAGGCTAGATAAAATTTGTTATGTCAGATGAATTTTTTTTAAAAAGGCAACTCTTAGAATCAGAATTTCAGATAAAGCAAAAGCAAACATTGACACTATTTAGAGAAAGAAACAGGGAAAATATATTATGATGAAAGACACCATAGATAATGAAATAATGTCATTGGTAAAATATATGTACCGAACAGGGTAGCAAATAATTTCTCAAAGAAAAACAAACTGAAATGTGGGGGGGAGACCCTAAAAAAAGTAAAGACCCTAAATCTAGGTGATCTTAACATTGCTCAGTCATGACTTGATAAATACAAAACAAAGAGGGATATTACAAATGAAATATTGGAAAAACTGAATTTTATGTGAGGTGCTTCTCAATGACAATCTTTAGAGAATATATGCATTTTTAGGTGCTTGTGGGTCCTAAACAAAAACTGTTAAGGCCCAAGGAATTCAAATGCAGAAAGTCAGAATTCTTAGACACATCCTTTACACACATAAAGCAATAAAACAGCCATGATAGAGAAACCATGAAACAAAATGCAAACCTAAATGGAAAAGATGAAATTATGTTCCCAGTAATTAATGAATCATATAAATAATTTTAAAATATATGAAACAGAATGATAATGAGATCACATATCAGGATATATGGAATATGGCTAAAGCAAATGTTGAGGGAGGGGATGGTGTACTTAGAATGATGGATGGCTTCAGTTTCTCCCATTAGATCTCTGTGGTTTGATATTCGTGGTCAGGGTGCTGCTGGGGTCTCCTATACCCCAGGAATCCCCCTAGTCCCTGCACCATTGTGGGTTACTAGCATGTTTGCTTGAGCTCACGCTAGATTTTTCTGGCACAGTGGCTCTTCCAGTGTTCATGGAAGACTTTTGGGTGTAGTCTTGGGCTGAAGGAAGAAGTTTACTGATGTTTCTCTTTGGGTTTATGGATCTGGTGCCTTTCTTTTGGGTCATTGCCAGAGTACATGTGGGAAAGCTGGGCTCCTCCCATTGCCATCTTAACTGGAAGTCTAAAGGAAGAAGTTTTTTTTTTTTACTTCCTATTATGAAAGCATTAAAATCACCACCCCATTTTTATTCTTTCTTTAGGAAAAAGAAGAAATAATATTATTTCTATCTGAAGTCCGTTTAGGCTAATTTAAATGAAATCAACCTTTTCTGTCCTTAATCAGTATTCCAGACTAAGATCTTTTTTGTAGCATACTAATTTCTAAAGACAAAATAAGTCAAAGTTCAGGAAGAAACTCTGACCTCTCAAAATTTAGAATTTGGGTGGTTAAGAGAAGTACTTTTCTTTCCACACCAGACCAAATTGAATGGGTTCATTCTCCAGGGTACACAGTAAGTTAAGTTTTTATTGTTTTATGTGATGAATCAAAAACTGTTATCTAAACTTTCTTCCCTTACTTAATTTTGACTATGGAATTTCGCTTTCTGAATGCAATAAAGTATAAAAAGAAAATAGATTAGAGAGGTATTTTCAAAAACAGGACAGAACTCCAACAATTTCATTGACAATCTATTTCTTTTTTTTTCTGTCTCTCTCAGAAGATATGGATTTTTTATTTTAGATCATTCATTAAATTTTCTTTAATAGATTAATTGCAGAAGTTCAGGGTACTGTATTTTTCTTCTACATGATCTATTGTCTATATAAGAACTAGGTAACTGAGGTTAAAACCTTAATAAATACAGTCACATACTAAATTTCTACTTTAATTTTTTTTCTGTTGTCCTCAATCAATGACTTTTGTGAATATTTTATGTTTTTCAGTTTGTTCAATGATAATGAAGTCATAATTTTTACACTTCTTTTCCAGTGGAATATTGTACACCCTACAGACAGGAAGAGGGAGGTGGGAGGAAAGAATCAGACTAAGATGATCAGGGTGTGTGTGTGTGTGTGTGTGTGCGCATGCACTCACATATTCAGGATATCCCTGACTAATTTACTGCTCCTATCCCAACTATTTTGACAAAATAAAAAAGGGGAACATAATGATGTTAATATGCTAAATGAAGTGCAACTACTTTATCAAGTATGAAAAGGTTTCCCCTGTTGGAAGTGGACACCAGCTAGCCATTTGAGGACTAAAAATTGGTCCACCTTGGTGGCCTTTAAAAAGCTAACTTGCCAGCTATGGAGTAAGAAGGAGCAGGTAGGCAGGCAGTTAATTAGTTAGTTAGTTTCCCCATACATTGAACCTGGTATCAAAGAAGAGGGCAAACTATGAATTCAAGGCATGTATCCCTTGCTTCTCAAGCTACAACAAGAACCAGGTCCATCAAGCCTAGATATCACCTACCCAGCAGAGATGCTTACCCAGTGTGTGTGTGTGGGGGGGGAGGGGGCAGAGGTTAGCATGAGGATACCATGAGAAGAGAGAGGATATCAGAGTATTACAGTGCCAGAGGTATTAGTTGCTTTGGGCCCTTACCTTGTGTTCCTTACATGTGTTCCTCACTACCAGCATACTCTTAAGTTTGTGACCACCTTTACCAGGGAGGTTATGTGTATTTGTGAGAGAGTATAATCTAGATTTATGGTGGGGGGTGGGGGGGTGGGGAGGACATCATTTTAGTAAATGCCTTTGTTTTGAGCTAATTCTGTTTATTTGCTGACATTTCAAGGGAGTGGCACTGGCAGGTCTTGTGAGCTATAGTTGTAGATGCACCAGTCCACTGAAACCCTTTGAAACTATGAGAGTAGCCATTTTCTAGACCACCAAACTCATGGATGGACATTCAAGTTGAAGGCAAAAAGTTGGGAAATAACCTTGGGTAGGGGGGTGTCGGAGCCAAGATGGCAGCTGGAAACCAGGGACTTGCTTAAGCTACCCCCAGGTCCCTCCAAACACCTATAAAAATGTCTCTGAACAAATTTTAGAGCTGCAGAACCCAAGAAATAGTAAACAGAAGCAGGGCTCCAGCTCAGGACAGTCGCTGGGAAAGGTTTATCGCAGAGAGCTGGGAATGGAATGGAGCAGAGCCCAGCTTGGGCTGCACCAGGACCAACCAGACCAGGAGCCAGGTGGAACAGGCATAGCTCCCTGAATCAGTGAGCTGTGGCAGTTAAAAGACTTCTCAACCCACAAAGGCCAAAGATGACAGAGAAGGTTAGTGGGAAAAGCTTCTGGGATGGAAGGAAAGGAGTTTGCTGTTGGCCACCACCCCAGGGAGAGCAGAGGTGGTGCAGCTCTGAGGCTGCTTCCAGAGATACAGCTACACCCACCTGGTGGGAGGAATTAAGTGGCGTATTAGAGCTGGAGTGCAAAGCCTGCTTTGCCCTGCCTGGATCTGGGCCGCAATCCTGGTTGGTGGTTCTTGGGGGAGAAGGAGCACTGGTGTGGCAGAGCTTACTGTGTAGAAGTAGCTCTGAAAATAGCAACACAGCCCCTCAAGCTTGGCACAAAGTACTCTATACTCTACAAGCAGTTGTACCCAGACAAAAAGCTCAAGGGTCAAGTAGTTGGCTAGGAACATGAACAGGCAGCAAAAACAAACTCAGACTCAAACTCAAACTCTAGATTTCTTTTTTGGTGACAAGGAAGATGTAAACGTACAGCCAGAAGAAGTCAACAAATTCAAAGAGCCTACATCGAAAGCCTCCAAGAAAAATATGAATTGGTCTCAGGCCATGGAAGAGCTCAAAAAAGGATTTGGAAAAGCAACTTAGAGAAGTAGAGGAAAAATTGGGAAGAGACGTGAGAGTGATGTGAGAAAACCATGACAAACAAGTCAATGACTTGCTAAAGGAGACCCAAAAAATACTGAAGAAAATAACACCTTAAAAAATACACTAACTCAAATGGCAAAAGAGCTCCAAAAAACCAATGAGGAGAAGAATGCTTTGAAAGGCAGAATTAGCCAAATGGAAAAGGAGGTCCAAAAGACCACTGAAGAAAATAGTAACTTAAAAATTAGATTGGAGCAAGTGGAAGCTAGTGACTTGATGAGAAATCAAGATATTATAAAACAGAACCAAAGGAATGAAAAAAAATGGAACACAATGTCAAATATCTCTTTGGAAAAACCACTGACCTGGAAAATAGATCCAGGAGAGATAATTTAAAAGTTATTGGACTACCTCAAAGCCATGATAAAAAAAAGAACCTAGATATCATCTTTCAAGAAATTATCAAGGAGAACTGCCCTGATATTCTAGAGCCACAGGGTAAAATAGAAATTGAAAGAATCCACTGATCGCCTCCTCAAAAAGATCCCAAAAAGAAAACTCCTAGGAATATTGTCACCAAATTCCAGTGCTCCCAGATCAAGGAGAAAATACTGCAAGCAGCCAAAAAGAAACAATTTGCGTACTGTGGAAACACAATCAGGATAATGCAAGATCTAGCAGCTTCTACATTAAGGGATTGAAGGGCTTGGAATATGATATTCTGGAGGCCAATGGAACTAAGATTAAAACCAAGAATCACCTACCCAGCAAAACTGAGGATAATGCTCCAAGGCAAAATATGGATTTTTAATAAAATAGAGCACTTTCAGGCTTTCTCAGTGAAAAGACCAGAGCTGAATAGAAAATTTGACTTTCAAACCTTAGAGAGGGTACTGCACTGTTGGGGCTTATTTAAAATATGTAAGAAAAAAGGTTTTTTTGAGGGGATTGTAAAGTCAGCTGAAGGTTTTTTAAAGGTGTGGAATTTGAAGGACGCAGGGAAAGAAGGATAAGATGAAAGACTGAAAATTGTAGAAGGGGATGGATGATAGAAAGGAGAAACTCTCCAAGAAGAATGGGAAAAATAAGATCAAATGCCGAAGGGAAAGGGTTGATAATGTCAAAGAGAAAGCTAATATGTTCCTCAGAGACTTGAGCAAGGAAGGAAAGAGTGAGTGATGATGTTGAAGCAATTACAAGTTTAAATTTTTTTAATGAAATTTAAGATTAAGAAGTCTTTTGCCAATAGAGAGAATACCGTGGGTGTGATAAGTAGCTTTGGAAGAGCTCTAAATCTATGATCCTATTTATAATTATTATTTGTGTAGTGGGGATTAGTCAGAGGACCCCTGATCAATTAAGTTCCCTGACCACTTTATGAAATTACAAAATTTAAGAGGAAGGTAATAAGGACTATGACATGTAAAGATCTACCCCTTTCAGACTTTGGTTTGACTGGTACCTTTTAAAGAGTGTGTCACTTTTCAAACTATGATAGTTTGAAACTTGTCAAGGGAAAGACTTTGGTCTATTTGCATATGAAAAGGCCAAGACTGGGTGAAGCTTCCCAAGTGCCATATTCTCCAAGGACTTTGTGATGTGTAAAATGGGAGGGACTAAGAATTTTAAGTTGTCGAATTGCATTGAAATCTAATATTTTATATTAACATATACTCTGACATTGATTTATTTTCCTTATTTTTGTTCATAGGCTTGCTCTGACCCTACCTATTATTTAAAGGGAGGGAGGGAGAAAAAATTGAAATATATTTCTCTTTAGCATCTATTGACAAAGCAACTTATTTGTTAAGAAAAACCTCATATGTAATTTATGCCAATTAGTGAATTTAATTGCTTAGATTTCACAAATGTGTACAACTTTCACAGGTCTAACATTTCATAACAAAGACCCAGCCTTTCAATTTTGATGTAGGCATTGCTTTTGTAACACTAACATTGCCACTGCCACAACTTGAATACTTCCCCAACTCAATGAATTGAGGTTCCCATATTAAAGCTGATTACTTCTTCTCTCTGGGTTCTAGGGATAACCCAGAAGGATTGAGGTTACTAGTACTTTCACTCACAAATCCCTACCCAGTATTCCTTCTAATGAAAATCAGCCAAATTTAATTAGACTCTTCAAAAGGTATTTTACTCAAATGGTCTATAAGGACTTGAGGTATGAAAGTATTCCTCCAAACTGTGGCTCACGCTTCCTATGGGTACCTAAGGTCCCTAGGGATAGTACAATGGTAATGAGGCACATGTGTTGAGAATATGTGTAGTAAAAGAGTAAGCTATCAACTTTTGATTAGTAAAAGTCCCATTTATCATTGAGTGTGATCTCATGTGGTTTCTTTTTAGTGTGATTTTCTGCTCCTTTCTTTTTTTGCCTTGGCATACCCATTTCAAGGTTGCTACTTGGTGATTTCATTCTTGTGATGGGATCTCAGGATATCCTGAACTCAGATAGTTGCATGGAGGTTGGGAGTGGATGGGGGGAGACAGAGGCAGGGGCCAGAGAGAGACAGAGACAAACACAGACAAACAGAGAGAGACAGAGAGAATTTGAATGAATTGGCTTACTGTTTTATACATTGTAGGCCCAGAGGTGTGTATGATTTAGTCGATCAGAAAATATTTCATCTGTCTTTAATACAATGATCAAAGCACTAATTCCACTCAAGTTAATTAAGGACTTGTTTGCATCTAGTTTACACTTTTGATCATTTCAATGAGCTGTCTGGGCCTTCTGTGATTTCATTAATTGCTGTGGAGGACTCACAAACTTCAAATAATCTATTGATTTAAAAAGGAAATGAGTTTTATCCATAAGAGGTAGATACAAAAATATACATGTATGCTTTACATAAACAAATAAATGATATATGCATAATCTTCATGTATAGAGACAACTACAGTTTTAGTGGATAGGGTACTTAGAGTGCTAGGCTTAAAGTTAGGAGGACCAGAGTTCAAATTCTGCCTTTGACATAGATCAGTTTGATGACTCTGGATAGGTAAAACATTTAACTTCTCTGTGTCTCAAGAAATACCCTGAGACTTCTCTACCAAGGCATTAATGACTGACCATTTGATTAATTAAGGGAGTTGTCAACTAGTAACATCTTTGTATGCTATAATGATCGTTTTATAGATGTAGCTTTAAACAAGAATTTTGTTAAAAGTGTTGATTTGTCTTTTGCCCTTTAATGTTTTATTTTTAGTTTAATTCAACAAATATTTATTAAGCACTAGGTGTTATGTTCCTTCTGCCATGTGCAAGGCTCTGCTCCAGTTGTATGGGATACAAAGATAAAAACCAGAACAGCCCTTACTGTATGGGAGGAGAATACATTCTATTTTCTATGACAGTGATGTCTTCAAAGGAATCACTTTAAGAGAAAGATACTTCTGTTTTCCACATAAAAATGGTCTTGACATTTGCTTATAGTTTCCTTCCCAAACTGAAGGTTCCATTTATGTCCTATGTCCCAATGAGAAAACCATTTTCTTGCTAGCTCCCTATTTCACCTTCATTTGCCCATTTTGCTAAGTTTTCATTTCACTATTAATCTTCAGTATGAAACTTTGCCAAAGGCTTCTCGAAAATCCAAATTCACATCTGTTAGACTTCCTTATTTATTGGACAGGGAGATTCTCAGAGTACTCCCGGAGAACATTTAAACCTCATTTCCCTTGCCTGTATCTTTGCTGGCTTTTCCTAATCAAACTACTTTCCCAGACATTCTTTTAATTCTGCATTTGTAAATGGTTTTCAAGACTTTACCATTTTGGATGTTAAATGTATTACTCTCTGAATGTGGAGTTTATCTCTGGGTTACTGTGTTCGTATAATAGGACTCTGATATTTTCAGTGATTTCATGTTGAAATAATAAAAGACAGATTGTGTGGATAATCATAATAGGACTGGTTTTATGATTAGGTAGAATAGACAAATTTTCATAAGACTTCTGTTCAAGGGTCCTTTGCTGAAATATATCTTCCCTCATATTTTCCTTAATGTTTGAAATTTTATCATTACAGATCCATTCCTTTGGGTTTAGAGGTATTAAAATCCAAAGTGTCATTGTAGAAGGCCAGCTCTGATTCTGTCATCACAACTACCATTGCTGTGCTGCTGCTACTGCCATTACTACTATTATTACTACTTCTATTGCTGTTTCTTTTACTACTACTACCACCACTACTATTAGAACTACTAACTATTAATATTGTTGGTAAGGAATATAACTCACATTTCTATAGCCCTTTCAGGTAGATTTCCTCAGCATAATACTGTGAGTCAGGGAGTAAAATTATTATTCATATATAATTGGAGAGTGTTGTGTGAATGTGTATGCATGTGTGCATGCGCGTGTGTGTGTGTGTGTATTGTAGGGAGGCAGGATTGCATACCTCTACCAGGGGTGACAAACTCAAATAGAAAAGGGGATCACTAAACCATATACAAGGATCCCTGAGGACTACATATTGACTTAGAAAGCTGTGTAGTAACATTACATATGTTCTATTATATTTTTATTTTGTTAAATATTTCCCAATTATATTTTAATTTTGATTCAGCAGCACTTGGGAATGTCGAGGGCTGTATGTTTGACACCTCTTTTCTAGGAGACAGGACTTTAAGCCAAATTCTTAATCACTATTTCTTCCTTCCTTCCTTCCTTCCTTCCTTCCTTCCTTCCTTCCTTCCTTCCTTCCTTCTTTTCCTTCCTTCCTTCCCTCCTTCTTTCCTTCCTTCCTTCTTTTCCTTCCTTCCTTCCCTCCTTCTTTCCTTCCTTCCTTACTTCCCTCTTTTCCTTCCTTCCTTTCCTTCCTTCTTTCCTTCCTTCCTTCCTTTTTTCCTTCCTTCCTTCCTTCCTCCCTTCCTTCCTTCCTTCCTTCCTTCCTTCCTTCCTTCCTTCCTTCCTTCCTTCTTTTTCCTCTTTCCTTCCTCCCTTTCTTCTGCAATCAGGGGTAAGTGACTTGTCCAGGGTCACACAGCTAATAAGCATCTGAGGCCCAGTTTGAGCCCAGTTTGACTCCAGGCCTGGTGCTCTATCCACTGTGCCACCTAGCACACTATTTCTTATTTCTTGATCACTATTTCTGCATGGTGAAAAGGAAATCCCATGCTTTATATCCAAGGCTTGACTCCCTTTCCACCAGATACCAGTTCCACAATGAATACATATACAGAAAATAATAAAGAAACCCATTTTTCCAAGTTGATAGCAAAGCAGAAATCAGAGGAAAAAGTACACATATCAAAATATATACTAGACAATTCAGACTGAAGGAGCTCTTCCATTGGGAGGGAACTGTCCCAGCTCAACCAAGAGAGTCCCTGATCTCACACGAAGGAGAAAATTCCCTGAAGTTTCCAGTGTAGCAAAATGAGAATAAGTTCGTGATCAAAGTTCCAAATGTCCACTTCTTCCCTGAGTTTTTCTATCTTCATGGTATTAAGAAATGTTGGAATCCAAAACATCTCTCTCAATGCTGAAAGCCAATAGAACTGGAGGGACTGGAGAGAGCCGATCTCTCTTCTCTCCTGTTCTCACCAACTCCACTCTGCTCCTCTTACAGGCACAAAGTATTTATCTCCACCAAGGAGAAAGTCCCATAATAATGGCTTTGGGACTCAGGTTACACATAGAGGTAATAGTTTCATCACATCTTTTCCATATAGGAATATACTTTTTCATTCCTTTGGGATATCTTTAAATTCACAGGAGTGGAAAAAGCCTAAAATATTTGTTCCCACCCCAAAATAACTTCAGACAGATACCCACATTTTTCATTAAAGCTCTCTTTTTGTAACGCTCTTTCAAATATTTTGATAAAATTGGGTAGAACATTTCAATCAGGCAATTTTTAAGAGCTGCATTTTTAACCCAGTATATTTCTAACAATAAAGATCAATATTTAATAAAATGTAGGATAATAATTGAATGATGCAAAGCAAAGCAGTAGGTAAACATATTTCAATGCTTATTCCCAAGCAAGTGAACCATCCCTCGTTCCTACCAGAGTACCCTGAGGAAACAGTTTTTTCTAACACCCAGACCTTCAGAATAGGTCAGAATAGGTCACTCTTGATGTGTCTTTCTCTGTATAACCTTTGAATAAGTAGAAACTTTCCCAAAGTTCTGCTTCTGTGGCCAGTTAATTTTGTGGTATCCATTCAGCCTCAATGTCTTCAAGGTTATCAGGGGGTTACACATGCAAAACTTGCCTGTTACAATTCTTTATGTACAGATATAAGAATTATCTGACTAAAAAGAAAGACAAATCCTGTTTGCTTTTTTCTTGATTAATGTAAACTTATAAATGTCAGAGTATAGATTCTATAAAGTTGTACAAACTCACTGTTCATGATGCCATACCTTAATAATTCTTTAGATATGGTCATTTGTTTGAGGCAAAGGGTAAAAGTGAATTTAAGCCAATGTGCTTTTCTGAATCTTTGTTAGAAGATGAATCTTGATAAGTGATGGTGGGTCACCAGGGTATTTGTCTTAACTCATTATAGGAAACTTTTCATACAAATGGGCCCATTTATGAGCTGCTCAGTCCACCCATATCTGCCAACAGTAGCACCACTGGAAACCTTTGTCTTCTCTCTCCTCCTTTCCCTAAGTTGAATAACTTTAGAGAATAAATGGATGACAAAAGCAAAAAAGCTATATGTAATAGAGATTCACAGTTTTATATACAGTCCTCTTTTGTACATATGGAAGGGTTTATTTTATTTGGTGTTAAGTTCAGAATTAAAAAAAAAACAGAAAAAATAGAATCAAGATGGACTGAGAGTTTAGAAGAAAGTGTGCTTACTTCCCTGAACGATGGTTCAGGGCATCTAGTTCATGCTCTAATAGGATTGATTGAAGAAACTGTAGTATTTAGAAGAAAAAAAACAGGGCAGGGAAGACATTATAGGTGTGGTCAAGTATGTGAGAGGTTATCATGTGAGCAACAGACTTCTGTTTGTCCCAGAGGGAAAGACAAGAAGCTAAGGTCAAAGTCACAAAAAGAAAAATATAATTTTGATGAAAGAGAAAACTTCTTAACAGTGAGAGCTATCCAAAAGTAAAATAGCAACTTCCCTCAGATTCAAAAAAAATACTGGCTGGCAGGGAGTACTTGGGAGGGAATCAATCAACTCTTATTCATTTAGTGCCTATTATGTGTCAGGCAATATGCTAACTGCTAGGGATACAAAGAAAGACAAAAAACAAACTCTGCTTTCAAGGAGCTCACAACCAAATGGGGAAGACAACATGCAAATGATTATTTACAAACAAAATATAGGCAAGATAAATTGGAAATAGTCAGCAGAGAAAAGGTATTAGGATTAATGAGTATCAGCAAAGACTTCTTGTAGAAGATAGACTTTTACCTGGGACTTGAAGGAAGCCAGTAGATGGAGCTGAGAAGGGAGAGAATTTCAGGTATGGGAGACAGAGAGTGAAAATACACAGAATCAGGAGATAGAATGTCTTGTGTGAGGAATAGCAAGGAAGCCAGTGCTACGAGACTATAGAGTACCTAATGGGGGTTGGGGGATAAGGTGTAAGGAGACTAGAAAGATAGTAGTGGAAATCAGATTATGAAGGACTTTGGTCACCAAACAGAGGGTTTTGCATTTGATCTTGGAGGTGATAGGGTACTACTAGAGTTTATTTATTAGCAGAGCAACATGGTTAGACCTGCCCTTTAGGAAGATCACTTTGGCAGCTGAATGGAAGATGGACTGGAGCGGGAAGAGACTTGAGGCAGAGAGACTAACCAGCAGGCTACTTGTAGCAACAATGTCGCTTGCAGATGCTGTGGACATGTAAGACCGATAACACCAGCATACAGGAGGGGTACTAGTACAGGTTCTTTGGTCTGCTTTTCTAAGGAAAGCAACTTTAATGAGTTTACAATCTCACTTTCATTAAACATACATCTATCATTCACTTAGTTCAGGGTAAAAAGTCAGCATCCTGAACTTCAGAGGAAACACAAACAGAAATTACATAAACACAGCAAATAAACACAAATCAACAGACAGGACTTCTAGCTGTCTGACCAAGACATTATATACCTAGTTACCAGAGAGAAACACCAACATCTGGGTTTTTTAAATGGTAACCTCAGAGCATACATACCCTGTTTAGGGCCCTGGGGCTTAGTGCCTACTTAGCAAAAAGGTGTGGGAAAGAGCTTTAATCACAACTAGCACCACATCATATATATTGTTTCCAATCAATGACTCTTGATTCAGACAAAGGCAACACTCAATGTGCTTGATCGCCTTAATGCTGAGAAGTGCTCCAAAACAAAAGACAACAAAAAATCTCATTTTGCTTGCCATTACACTGTTGCAATAGAGATGGATGTAAACTGTGACAAGGCAATGTATGCTCACAGGAAATTGGAAAGGATGACATGCTTGTAAGGTCAAATAGGAGACTGTTCTTCTAACCACAGCTGAACCTTGTATGGCTTGGGACCATGGGATCTGTTGTACCAAAGACATTCTAAAATGGGGCACCTTGGTCCCAGTAAGTTACAAAGCCACTTGAATAAGGACACAGGCTCTGGAGTACTTTTTTTTCAATGGGTCTTGATAGAGAATTGTGACAGGGAAAAGCTGTTATCAGCTGTGAAGTGAGAACTACAGGTTGGCAAATGGGGGTTGGGAAACTCACTACATAGAATATGCCTGGTGCTATTTTCCCAGCACTACAGAAAATGGAGTGAATTATAAGAATGTGTGGTAGGATATGAGGGCTGCAAAAAAGCAGTGGTGCGAGGAGAGATTGTATTTCTCCTTCATTTTGGAAGAGGACCATGACATCAGGCAAAGAATGACATGACTTGCAGTTGACTTTGATTTGAGTAAGGGAGGGCTGTGCAAGGTCACCAGCCTCACTTTCTCCTCCAGAGTCATCTGGGCTCCAGTGGCCTGATACTCATCAGGACTAATGGAGATGACCCAGGATGCAATGGGAGACCTTGGCCCTTTTAGGCTAAGGCCTTTACATGTACTCACTTAGAGTGAGGTAATACCCATTCAGTGAAGGTCTTTCCCTCCAAGCTTGATTTTTTCTCTTTTTTTTCTAATTAAAGTGACCATCCCTTGACTCACTTCTTAAAGAAGCCTATTTACTGAATGGGCTAGCCTAAATACCCTAGCCTAAAAGGGCCAGGGTCCCCCATTGCATCCTGGGCCATCCCCGGTGGTGACATTGCACAGCCCTCCCTCACTCAAATCATTCAACTGCAAGTCACATCATCATTTTCCTGATGTCATGGTCCTCTTTGAAAATGAAGGACAAATGCAAGGAGAGATAGAGGGAAGTAAAAGGAGGAGTCCTACCATCCTCTTGCAGCTTTACCAGGGTGTTCTGGAAATGACTGAGACACTGCTACTCTCTGCTGGTGGGGAGTGTTCACTTTTACGGACACAGATGTAAGCCTTATTTGTTTCCCTTAATCCTGAAAAAAGTTTATTTGTTCTTTGAGCTTTGTAAACCTGTGTGATTATAAAGGTGACTACATGTAGTGTGCAGGTAACAATTTCCCAGATCAACTGTGTGTGAATAATAAGCTAGAAAAGTGAGATGGCTCCCAAATTATACCTGGGCCCACTGTGTCAGAAGTGAACCCCTGACCTATAATTTTATTTGAAGTATAAGTTTTTACCCACGCATACATATATAGGTCATTTTAATGTAAGAAATTACAAGTACCTAAAGCTTTGTATTCATATATATTCAAATGACATAAAATATTATTTGTTTAAGTCTCATAGTGACTAAGGTTGTTGTTTATAAAAAGTGGCCTAACAGTGTAAAAACAAGCATGTTAATACATTGTTGGTGGGATTGCAGCCTGGGAACGTAAT
This sequence comes from Trichosurus vulpecula, assembly GCF_011100635.1. Lineage (NCBI taxonomy): Eukaryota > Metazoa > Chordata > Mammalia > Diprotodontia > Phalangeridae > Trichosurus > Trichosurus vulpecula. Next base: position 94,793,632 of record NC_050581.1, read on the forward strand.
AATTTTGGAGATCATAAAGGCAATATATAAGGAATCATAAAAATTGATCAGACCTTTCAACCCAGTAGTTCCACTAATAGGTCCCTTTCCCCAAAATATCACAGGATCATTCATTTCAATATATAAGGGACTTGAATCAATTTCTAGTCCAACTCCCTTAATTTTGCAATTTACAAAGTGAACCCCAGAGAAATTAAGTGACTTGCCCAAGGACATACAATTATGAAGTATAAGAACAAAGATTTGAAGTCAGGACCTCTGATCCTAAATTTACTCCTCTTTCCAATGAATCATGCTCTATTTGGAATGGTAAGAAATTGGAAATGACCTCTATGCTTAACTGTTGGAGACATGGTAGTTAAACTAGGCCATATTCAGGTGATATTTTGTGTAAGAATTAAAAAAAATATGCAGCATTCAAGAATATATGGAAGGACCTATGGTAGTTGATACACAGTGAAATATGTGAATACAGACCAGGACTATATATAAAAGGAGTTAAGGAAAGAAGGAAGGAGACAGGGAGGGAAGTTAGGACCAAGAGTGATAGAACTTTAATGAGATCTAGAAGGGAACACAGAACAATAACATTTTTTTTTACTTGTTTGCTATTTGCTAGGATTTTTTTTTCTGTTTTACTTTATCAGAAGACAAGAATTTAGGGTAAAATTTTCCACTTAATTTATAGGTTTATTTGTATATGTATTTTTTTAAGACAACTAAATAGTACAGTGTATAGGACATTGACCATAGAGTAAGGAAAACTTAAATTCAAATCTGTCTACAGACACTTAATACTTATGTGTCAGGCGGCACAGTGAATAGAGAATCAGGCCTGGAGTCAGAAAGACCTGAGTTCAAATGTGGCCTCAGACACCTAACTGGCTGTGTCACCCCATACAAGTCATTTAACCCCATTTGCCTCAGCTTCTTTATCTGTAAAATGAGCTGGAGAAGGAAATAACAAACCACTCCAGTATTTTTGCCAAGAAATTGCCAAAAGGGGTCATGAAGAGTCAGACACAACTGAAAACAGCTAAACAACAATAACAACAAAATGGGCATGATAATAGCTCCTACCTCCCAAGGTTTGTTACGAGGATAAATAAAAGTCAGAAAACATGTAGAGCATATTGCAACTCTTAAAGCACTATATATATATATATATATATATATATATATATATATATATGCTAGCTATTATTACTGATGGTTAAGTTCATAACGTATATACATACATACATACATATATACATATACATATATATATTAATATATATATATGTTAAATTATCCAATGGAGTTTCTATCTTAACATGACTTGCTCTTATAACACACAAATTTTCACATCTTGATAACATTTCAAGTTTTATAAAAATACTTTCCTTACAACTATTAAATACTATGAATATCATTACTATATTGCAGATGAGAAAACTGAGTTTGAGATGTTGTGTTACTTGTCCATGCTGTTTCAACTAGTGAATTGTTATAATGGAAAGAGCCCTGTATTAAGAGCCACAAGATTTGCTAAATCATGTCCCTCCAAACATACAATTATATAATGTAAAAAAAAAAACTGATTAATATTACCTTTAAGTTGGATCTAGTTCTTATTCTCCAAGGCTAAGAATTAAAAAGGATTCTATCATATCTCAAAATTGCAAAACAAATATTTTAAATTAATTCATTCTTGCAATGTCACCCATGTTATTGCATGAACTTGAAATTAGGAAGCTTTATCTTAAGTGTAGTGCTTGGAATTTATTTGATATTTTTAATTGTATTTGCAAGAACAGAAAATTAGTTTTAGTTGTGATAAAATGTACTTTGGCAGCACTGGTGCATAGATTTCCATTTATACATTATTTTAAATGGTTATATTCTTCCCAGAGTACACATTTTCAACTACCTATTATTACTATTATATGTTATACATTAGTATCTTGAGGGGGGAATATGTCCCTTAATGTAGCACTAGGGATTACAATATTATCAGTTTGATTTTTTTTACAGCTATTGAGAAAACCCTGCAATTATAACATATTAAAATACTTTTACTGAACTTAAAAAAAAATGCTTATGACCAACACCTCAACTTAAAGCATTTTTGGATGAGGCAAATATATGAATTTATTTTGCTTAACTTATTTGTTACAAGAATTATGTTGTTATTCTTTTTTGTTTCCTATAGAGGGGTATGTTTGGGCAAGAAGTCAAACTGTCCCCCCAAAAAAGAAGATAAGAAGTGATTGTGAATGAAGCATTTTAAAAGTGAACAGAAGAGGCAGAAGATAGTACAGAAGGAAACACAGAGGAGTGATACAGCTTTCAAAGTAGCATGTTGCCTTTTCTTACATACTGTGGAAGAACAAAATATAGTCTAAGAAAAATAGAGGATTAATCAAACGACATAAGACAATTCCAACTAAAAGTCTGCTGAAGAATATGACTTGTTGAAATTAAGGCTGACAGAAAAGGTTTTACTTTTTAAAAATTGCTTTACTTTTGTTTTATTTTTTCTTTTAATTTATTTTATTTTTAATTTATGGAATAAAACAAGCTTTCTCATAACACAGTACAATAAAAAGATGTTTGCACATGAAACAGCAAATCTACTATGCAGTACTTACTATTCCTTTCAAATATACACCAAAATAATCATGAAAATTTCAATTTTCCTTTTTTTTCTCCCTTTCCCATCACCCTAGAGATGGCTACCATTAGACACAAATACATATGTAAAATTATTCTATGCATATTTATATTTCTCAGTTCTTTCTCTGGAGGCAGATAGCACATCTTTTTTCATATGTTCTTTATAGTTAATTTGAGTATCACAATAGACAAAATAACTTATTCTCTCAAAGTCATTCTTTCTTAAAATTTATTTATTTATTTTATATTTTTAGTTTCCAGCATTGATTTTCACAAGAGTTTGAATTACAAATTTTCTCCCCATTTCTACCCTCCCTACCCCCCCACTCCAAGATGGCATATATTCTGGTTGCCCCATTCCCCAGTCAGCCCTCCCTTCTGTCACCCCACTCCCCCCCCATCCCCTTTTCCTTTACTTTCTTGTAGGGCAAGATAAATTTCTATGCCCCTTTGCCTGTATATCTTACTTCCTAGTTGCATGCAAAAAACATTCTTTTTGAACATCTGTTTTTTAGACTTTGAGTTCCAAATTCTCTCCTCTCTTCCCTCCCCATCCCCCCTCCTAAGAAGGCAAACAATACAACATAGGCCATGTGCATATCATTATGCAAAACCCTTCCACAATACTTAGGTTGTGAAAGACTAACTATATTTTACTCCTTCCTATCCTATCCCCCTTTATCCAATTTTCTCCCTTGACCCTGTCCCTTTTCAAAAGTGTTTGTTTTTGATTAACTTCTCCCCCATCTGCTCTCCCTTCTATCATCCCCCCTTTTTTTATTTCCTTCCTCCTTCTTTCCTGTGGGGTAAGATACCCAGTTGAGTGTGTATGTTATTCCCTCCTCAGGTCAAATCTGATGAGAGCAAGATTCACTCATTCCCCCTCACCTGCCCCCTTTTTCCTTCCTACAGAACTGTTTTTTCTTGCCACTTTTATGCAAGATAATTAACCCCATTCTATCTCTCCTTTTCTCCCTCTCTTAATATGTTCCTCTCTCATCTCTTAATTTGAATTTTTTTTAGATATCATTCCTTCAACTCACCCTGTGCCCTCTGTCTGTATATATGTGTGTGTGTGTGTGTGTGTGTGTGTGTGTGTGTGTGTGTGTGTATGTATATTCCCTTCAGCTACCCTAATATTGAGGTCTCATGAGTCATACACATCATCTTTCCATGTAGGAATGTAAACAAAACAGTTCAACTTTAGTAAATCCCTCATGATTTCTCTTTCTTGTTTACCTTTTCATGCTTCTCTTGATTCTTGTGTTTGAAAGTCAAATTTTCTATTCAGCTCTGGTCTTTTCACTGAGAAAGCTTGAAAGTCCTCTATTTTATTAAAAATCCATATTTTGCCTTGGAACATGATACACAGTTTTGCTGGGTAGGTGATTCTAGGTTTTAATCCTAGCTCCATTGACCTCTGGAATATCATATTCCAAGCCCTTCGATCCCTTAATGTAGATGCTGCTAGATCTTGTGTTATCCTGATTATGTTTCCACAATACTCAAATTGTTTCTTTCTGGCTGCTTGCAGTATTTTCTCTTTGATCTGAGAGCTCTGGAATTTGGCGACAATGTTCCTAGGAGATTTCTTTTTGGGATCTTTTTGAGGAGGCAATCAGTGGATTCTTTCAATTTCTATTTTACCCTGTGGCTCTAGAATATCAGGGCAGTTCTCTTTGATAATTTCTTGAAAGATGATATCTAGGCTCTTTTTTTGATCATGGTGTTGAGGTAGTCCAGTAATTTTTAAATTATCTCTCCTGGATCTATTTTCCAGGTCAGTGGTTTTTCCAAAGAGATATTTAACATTGTGTTCCATTTTTTCATTCCTTTGGTTCTGTTTTATAATATCTTGATTTCTCATCAAGTCACTAGCTTCCACTTGCTCCAACCTAATTTTTAAGGTAGTATTTTCTTCAGTGGTCTTTTGGACCTCCTTTTCTATTTGGCTAATTCTGCCTTTCAAGGCATTCTTCTCCTCATAAGGTTTTGGAGCTCTTTTGCCATTTGAGCTAGACTATTTTTTAAGGTGTTATTTTCTTCAGTATTTTTTGGGTCTCCTTTAGCAAGTCATTGACTTGTTTTTCATGGTTTTCTTACATCACTCTCATTTCTCTTCCCAATTTTTCCTCTACTTCTCTAACTTGCTTTTCCAAATCCTTTTTGAGTTCTTCCATGCTCCAAGACCAGTTCATGTTTTTCTTGGAGGCTTTTGATGTAGGCTCTTTGACTTTGTTGACTTCTTCTGGCTCTATGTTTTGGTCTTCTTTGTCACCAAAGAGAGATTCCAAAGTCTAAGTCTGAATCTGAGTCTGTTTTCTCTGCCTGGCCATGTTCCCAGACAACTTACTTGACCCTTGAGGTTTTCAGCGGGGTATGACTGCTTGTAGAGTATAGAGTACTTTGTCCCAAGCTAGAGGGGCTGTGCTGTTGTTTTCAGAGGTATTTCTACACAGCAAGCTCTACCACACCAGTGCTACTCCTCCCCCAAGAAGCACCAACCAGGAGCAGGCTCAGATCTAAGCTGGTTCTGCATTCCTGCTCAGATCTTCCACTTATTTCCTCCCACCAAGTGGGTCTGGGTCTGGAAGCAACCGCAGCTGTAGCTCTGTAAGCAGCCTCAGAGCTGCATCACCTCTGCAGCCCCCGGGGTGGTGGCTGAACCGCAAACTCCTTTCACTCTGTCCCAGCAGCTTTTCCCACTAACCTTCTCTGTCGTCTTTGGTGTTTGTGGGTTGAGAAGTCTGTTAACTGCCACAGCTCACTGGTTCAGGGTGCTAGGGCCTGTTCCACATGCCTCCCGGTCTAGTTGGTTCAGGTGCGGCTCACTCTGGGCGCTGCTCCCCTCCCAGTTCTGTGCAATTGACCTTACCTTGCAAACATCCAGGTTGTCCTGGCCTGGAGCCCTGTTTCACTCTGCTATTTTGTGGGTTCTGCAGTTCTAGAATTTGTTCACAACCATTTTTATAGGTTTTTGGAGGAACCTGGTGGGGAGTTCATGCAAGTCCGTGCTTTCCAGCTGCCATCTTGGCTCCACCCCCCAAAGTCATTCTTGAAACAATATTGCTTTTCCTGTGTACAATGTTCTCCTTGTTCTACTCACTTCAATTTGCATCAATTCGTTTAAGTCTTCCCAGGTTCTTTCTGAAACCATCCCCCTCGTCATTTCTTCTAGCACAATAGTATTCCATTACAACCATTTAGCACAACTTGTCCATTCATTCCCCAATCAATGGGCATCCATGCAATTTCCAATTCTTTGCCACCACAAAGAGAGCTGCCATAAACATTTTAGAACATATAGGTTCTTTTCCTATTTCCCCTAATCATCTTTGGAAATAGACCTACTAGTGGTATTGCTGGGTCAAAGGGTATAGATATTTTAATAACTCTTTGGGCATAATTCCAGATTGCTCTCCAAAATGGTTGCATCAGCTCACAATTCCACCAGCAATGAATTAGTGTCCCAGTTTTTCCACATCCTTTTCAAGTTTTGTCATTTTCCCCTTCTATCATTTTACACAATCTGGTAGGTGTCAAATGATATCTTAAGGTTGATTTAAACTGCATTTCTCTAATCTATAATAGTTTAGAGCATTATTTCATATAATAAATAAATTAATTTGTTTAAATTGTTTTTATTTCTTCATTGGAACACTGCTTCTTCATATCCTTTGACCATTTATCAATTGGGGAATGATTCATATTCTTATAAATTTGACAAAATTCTTTATATATTTTTCATATGAGACCTTTATCTGATGAACTGTCCATTAATTTTTCCCCCAATTTTCTGCTTTCCTTCTGATTTTGGCTACATTGGTTTTATTTATACAAAACTTTTTTAACTTGATATGATAGAAATTATCCGTTTTACACCTAACTTTGCTCTCTATCTCTTGTTTATTCACAAATTGTTTGCCTATCCATAACTCTGATAAGTAATATGTTGTTCTGATTTTCTGCTAAAATCCCTCTGTATCTAGGTCGTGTATCCGTTTTGACCCTAACTTTGTAAATGGTATGAAAAATGGTCCCATATTTAAATTCACTTTTAATTGCGTCTAATTCAGACATGCCAGCATATGCAGTAGAGAAGGTAAGCTAGCAACAATATTTAAGAAAGGCACAGCACCTTTATATAGTTTGCCATCTATACTGGTAGTCACATAATTAAAGGAGCAAAGCACTATCTGAATACAAATTGTATACTAGAATCTGCTTAGGTCTTTAGAAACAAGTAAGATTTAACTGTGGGAATGAAGCAACTTTTGTGATATACAACAGACTACAAAAATGTAGAAGGGAGCATGATAGGGGAAAGGAAAGTAGCATAGACATTCTATAGTAGAACAGGCAACCTGTTTTCAAGTCCTAATTTTGACTAATATAAACTGTCATAAACTTGGGGTGGGATCTTCATCAGGAAATCAGCATAATAATACTTGTGCCATATATCTCACAGGATCTTGTGAGGAAATCACTTTGTAAAGGATAAAGTACTATGTAAACACCATGAATTATTAGGAAAGGCATGATCAAAATGGGAGTGTAGGGTCAACCATTCTTGGAAGAAGTGGGTTTGGGCTTAGACTTTGAAGGATACATGACTATAGAATAACAAACAAGAATAAGGGTAGTTATTCCATTTCTCTAACCCATTACCTACATATTTAACGCTTGGCACAGGTTGTGGGGAGGCAGTTAACCTTGGCCAGAAGCCCATATTCCTCTTTGTCTACAACAGGACATAACAAGAAAAAAAATAGGAGATGTTACTAAGAAGCTTTGAAGAGAGAGAAGAAGAGTTTTAGAAGTTCTCATTGTATGGTTTCAATATTTTCAATGAAGGATGTCATTTTTTAAACATATTGGGGGTCAGAACATGGGAGGGGAAACAAAAGGAGAGAAGAAAGAAGTTGCTGTGGTGAATGAGAAAATAAATTACTAAGTGTGGAGTGGGCCAATCTGAGATAAAATATCAAAAATTTTTTTGGTGAGTGGGGTGGAGGATGTAACTTTCTCTAGCTATGCTCAGAGACCCAAAAGCAAAAGAAAAGACAGATATCATCTAGATGAAGTATTAACATTTTGTTAATCTTGGAAGGTCTTAGGACAAAGAATTCTCGAGTTGTGGCTGGTGAATCATATAAATAGTGTTCCATGGGATTAAATGTAGATAAGGTGACAGTTGAACCTGTGGTGGAAGAAATGAAGCAGGGAATTAGCATTAGTCAAGGAAACAGAGGTCACAGCAAGGACAAAAAGCAAATTCAGTGGAGCGAGATAGCAGAAGAGGAAGAAGGATAGGAGGTTATAAGTGGAGATTGATGTTTCAAAGTTAAGAATTTTGGTGATGATTAGGTCTCAGAAGTGACCATGTGGTTGAACTGAAGAGAATGAATTTGTTGTCATTGAGAAGGTTGAGGGGTCCCGTGGTAAGTGCGTTAGAAGGGTCATCAGCATCATATTGAATGCCCTAGCATTCTGGCAGGAGATTATAGGTGGACAAGAAAACTATGAGCCAAATGTTTATGTATATCATTAAGGAAATTTCAAGAACTAGAAGTTGGCAGATGACAGCAACAAGTATGGGGAGAAAGTGGTTTGAACAGATTGCATTAACTTCAAAGGGAAACAAAGGTTACAAAAAATTAGTAAGTTCACTAAAAGTTTAGCATTATGAACTAGCCAAAAAAATACTGGTATTTCTTGAGAACCCATGAGAATTTATGAAGAGGTATTTTACTAAACATTACCAGCTGTCACTGGGGAAAATGTGAAAGTAGCACCATGAAAGTAAGACCATAGTCTGCTCCAAGTTCAAACTTCGGAGATGTGTACAACTGAGAGTCCACAGAGAGAAGGGAGCAAAGGGTAAAAGGGAGGGTATTCAGAATAATATAACAGGAGCCTCACAAAACTTAGACATCTGTAGCACATCTGTATCACTGTTCTAAATTAGAATAGCAACAGTTAAAACCCCTGAGTATACATGCCTAAAGTATATACTTTTAAAGACAGCAAGACGGTTATAACCACAAGTATTCTAAGGCAGTGTGCTGACATGAAGCAATCGCAAGTGATTTCAGAATTCTTTAAAATGTCAATTTACATTTTATTTTAAATGTGAGAGTTGTTTTAGGAGAGATTGGCAACACATTTGAAGAAGTATACTAGAGATCATGGATGGATTTCTTTTGGAAAAACAAAACCCTGCAGTTGTCACTGAACAACTGGGAGGAAAGAAAGGGGACTGGGAACCAACACTGTTTTGGGAGATGGCAAAAGATGGAATTGATGGATTATTAGGACTAAGAAAAGTGACTCCACGTGGTTGGCAGTTGCTTAATAAAAGTCCACACTCAAAGAGAAGGTAGCAGTAGTGTGATCACAATGTGAATCTTGAGACAGAGAACTTAAATTCAAATGTTTGCTTTTGTGTATCTAGCAGTTGTGTGACCTTAGGTAAGTCATTTCCACTCCCTACCCTTCAGGGGATTTTTCGGATGTACTAGATGATCTCTAATTTTATATGCATGTGTGTGTACTCAGTTTTGCAAATTTATTTTAGCTGTATGTGTACATCAGTACATGTATTTGCATATCCATCTACCCATCCATCCATCCATCTATCCATACATACATATATCTTTTCTCCTTTGAATTCTTGCTTTGATGTTTCATTGGGGCATGGAATTAACCATGGATTTTTAAGTCTATGCCAGCAGATTTCTAACTCTGGGAGGTCCTATAAAGATGGAAATGCTTTGAGTATGAGCTCAGTGGTAGACTCTATGTCTTTTATCTTAGCACTAGTCTAGCAAACTTGAGAGAGGATCATCATGGCAGGTTTATTATGCAGGTTGGCTGCATGATAAATTTTTCAGCCACAGCAATTTTAAAGACCATCTCTTAAGTTGCAAAGGGGATTTTGATTTTGTAGATAGGGTGAGTATACACACCAATGATTTTACAACCATAAAGTGAGGAAGAATATGGTTCTATGCATGTATTTGCATATACATATAAATATATGCATTGTATATATGTATACATCCATATGTACATGTGTGAATTTGTATGTATGTATATGTATATATTCAAAGGAATTTTTTTCCCAAAAGAAATCATGGCTAACTTTACTTAAATTGGTATTAGAAAATTGTGACTATATTTTAATTTCCTGTAACATTATAAATTTGCTCACTACTATTAATGATAGTAGCTATATAGTCTAGGGAATGATACAATCTGGAGAGAGGCCAGGAATTACCATAATGAATGCTTTTTATTTGTGTGGGAATATAATTATGCAAATGAAAGCTTAGAGTTACTCATACCCTACTACTGAATGGATTGTAAGCAGAGAGCTTTTGGAAATTTGGAATTCAGTTTTTAAGAGTTTAATGTTGCACCTGTGTCATCAAGAACGACCTCAAAATAGAGACTGTGGAAATAAGGAATGGGCTTTTGGTTCCTGGAATAGGTGCTGACAATTATCTTTTAAAGAATCATGCAAGCGATGCTGTTCTGTGCCTGTCTGGTTATAGACGTGAAGGAAGAGGTGAAGCTGAAAGGGAAAACATATTTGCTCTTTTACTGACGCCTGCCTTGGGGATATGGGCATTGCTGGCCATGTCCAGCCATACTTTTTCTCCTTCTATCAGGTAGCTGTTGCTCTCTAATCTCAGAACTTGACTCCATCCCTTCAGAGGGCTTACTTGACTTACGCATGGGGAGAGAGGCTAAGGAATGTGTGAGGCCTTGTATCCTGGCAGCCCATCCTTGTCTTAGACAGAACAATGGTACTCTGATTGATATTTAGCCTAGGGCAAGAGAGGAAAACCCTAGATCCAATCTAGTTCTGCCTTTTAGGAAATTTCTTTTAAAATGACCAATAAATAAAAATCACAAGAACCTTTCTTTCAATCTGTTTCAGGCCTCAGGCAAGAGAAAACTTAGTGTTTTTGGACCGGGGCTAGAATTCAGTTTCTTTCTATGCCTTTGTATACAAGTATTCACAAAATGTCTCCCCATTATACCTTCCCTGTTCACAAATAAAGGAAGATTAATAGCAGTTAGATTAATCAGACTTATCTAGGTTCAAAAGAAATTCAAACATCTAAAATGAAATTAGAAATGTATCTAAAAGAATAAGATGCACTTTGAAATCAACTTCTGCCTACTCAAAGGGGAGGGAGAAAAAAGGGAAGTACATACTTCACAATGTGGTGCCTCTCCTCCAAAGATGAAGCTACTACCATTCCATAGTGGCTGATCAAAGTGGAGGCAGCTGTGATCCCTGGATGATGTGGTGGTGGTAGTCCCACTGGCTGCTGTACCTCAACACTCACTCCTTCAGGTTCCTTTGCCTCAATGCTCAGTTTCCTAGTTTCTAGTCTTGCCTTTGGTTACCATTCCATCTCTTCATTCATTCAAAATGGCTGACTGTTGCCACAATTAACCACTCTTGCCATCACTGGATGCTTATTTCAAGAAATGCCAGTGAGGTTGCTGGCCCTCCTGCCATAGAGTCTAGCTCAAAGCTCAATCAGAGAGTCTCAGTCACTCTCAGAGAAAGAAGAAAAACATTGCCTGAGACAATATCTCTCAGAAACCCAAATAGCCTAGTTCTGAATGTGTCTCTCTGCTTGCAAGTGTTCATCTCAAAAGCCAGTTACACTAGTAACATGGGATTGTTGTAGGGAGCCAATTCTCTAGCTATAGCAGGAGTCTGAACAATGAATTGTAAGGAAATGGCTTCATTGTAGTTATAAGATATGAAATTGGATATATGCACATGTGTGTATCTGAAAACTGAATTGCAAGGAAATGGCTTTATTGTACTTATAAGATTTGAAATTGCATGTGTGTGTGTGTGTGTGTGTGTGTGTGTGTGTGTAAACTTAGAATTTAAAGCTAGGTGGCACAGCACATAGAGCACCAGGGCTGGAGTCAGGAAGACTTGAGTTCAAATCTAGCCTCAGATATTTATTAGCTATGTGAACTAGGACAAGTCACTTAATCCTGCTTGCCTCAGTTTCCTCATTTGTAAAATGAGCTGGAGAAGGAAATGGCAAACAACTCCAGTATCTTTGCCAAGAAAACCCCAAATGGGGTTAAGACACGACTGAAAAAACTTATTGACAGCAACATAAATTTAGAATATCTTTAATACTAGAAGTATGAAGCTTCAGGATTCTTCAGTCTTTATTTGATTCAAGTTAACCAGATTAGGAGACAAGGAGTTGGACTATTCCTTTACAGAAGAGTAGGGGCTGTGAATGAAACTCTTAACAATTTTTTGTGCTTAATCATTGTACTCTCTAGATCAGTGGTTTCCAAACTATTTTGATTGCACTTCCTTATCAGTCAATTCTTTTTGAAGGTGCCCTTAATATATATGTGTGTCACACACACATGCATGCACACATATATACATATATGTATATATATTTATAAGTCTTATACGGCATATGGTTCTAAATTTGTCTTATTTTAACATTTGATTTAAAAAGAAGTCCATCATTGACTGTGCTTACTAAATCATGATTCTCAGTTTTTCAATTCTTTCCATCGATTATAAAAAGGTTACTCTTGAATTTAGCTAGTAAATTTCCATTTTTCCTAATGCAAAGCAGTTATTTTCACAAATGAAGCTAAATGTGTCGCATTTTTATATTTCAAACAAATGGGTTAAAAACTGAGTGAAATTCTTAATTTGGAAAATTTTTAAGCATTAACAATTCTATTTCCAAATTTCTTAAGTGTGCAGTTATAAGAGATTTCTTTTTCATTTTTTAAATTCTAAACTTAACATCAAGCAAAACAAGCATTTCCATATGTAAGAACATGAAATTGTGAATCTCTATTATGCAAAATTGCTTTTCCTTTTAAGTATATAATAAATTGAGCACTTAATTTTTGAAACAACCCTGCTTGTCTGCTTCCTTTTGGTGTTCCCTTCCATGCTTAAAAAAATGTTTCAAAGACCACCTTCTTTTACCTCTCTTTCTCCCTTTTCCTCTCCTTCCTTCTTTCCTTTTTTCCTTCCTCCCTCCCTCCCTCCTTTCCTTCCTTCCTTCCTTCCTTCCTTCCTTCCTTCCTTCCTTCCTTCCATCCTTCCTTCCTTCCTCCCTATTATTAGCTCCCCTACTCCTACTCCATTAGAGAAAGAAGAAAAACAAAACCCTTACAATATATATGCATAGTCAAGCAAAACAAATGACTTACATTGACTATGCCTGAAAAAGCTTATCTCATTCTTCTCTCTCTCTCTCTCTCTCCCTCTCCCTCTCCCTCTCCCTCCCTCCCTCCCTCCTCTCTCTGTCTCTCTGTCTCTCTGTCTCTCTGTCTCTCTGTCTCTCTGTCTTTCTCTCTCTGTCTCTCTCTCTCCCTCCCTCCCTTCTTTCCTCTCCTCTCTTTCTCTCTCCTCCTCCTCCCTCTCTCTCTTTTCTCTATTTCTGACCTAGAGCAACTCTCCTTGGTATTCCAGGAAGCATCTAGGTGGTGTAGTGGACAGAGTCCTAATCCTGGAGTCATGAAGCCCTGAGTTCAAATTTAGCTTCAAACACTTACTAGCTACATGACCCTGACAAAGTCACTTATCCCAATTTGCCTCAGTTCCTCATCTGTAAAATGGCCTAGAAAAGGAAGAGCAAACCACGCCTATATCTTTGCTAAGAAAACCACAGTGGAGTCACAGAGTTGGACATGACTGAAACAACTGAACAACAACAGCAACAAGGCATTCTGGTGGCCTCCCGAACCTTAGAACTTCTGAGCTAAAATGACCCATTAGCCTCAGCCTCTCTGGTAGCAGGAATTACAGACACGTATCACCATGTCCAGCTCTTTTCCTTATTTCTTATGGATTAACGATATTCTATTGCATCCATATGACATAATTTCTTTTTAGTCATTCCCTAACTAATGAGCAACCTCTTAATTTCCAGTTATTTGCTATAACTAAAAGAGCTGCTATAAATATTTTTCTATATATGAGTCCCTTTCCTCTTGGATCTCTTTGCAATATAGGCCTTGTAGAGGAGATATGTGTTTTTAATGGGTACATTTATACCATTTTTGGCAACAAAATCCCACAATTACTGAAACATTCCCCAATGTCAGTTTTAGATCTCTCTCTCCAAAGCATGGTTTTCTTTCACAAAGTAATTACTTTCTCCTTCACTGCTAAAGCACCACCTTGTTTTGATTTCCAAAATATACATAGAGGGCAAACGCAAATGTATAATACAAAAAACTATTCCCCACCGGTCATGTGTCAAATGATATGAACATTTCTCAAAAAGAGAAGTGTAAAACATTAACAACACATTAACTATTATTAGAAGAGACTGCTCCAAATAACAAATTAAAAGAGAAATACAAATCAAAAGAACTCTTAGATTTCACTTCACACCCAGAAAAGTGGCAAAGATGATAAAAGATGGGAATAGTCATTGTTGGAGAGTCTGTGGGAAGATAGGCACAATAATACAGTGAGGGAGAGCTGTGAATTGCTTTAACCATTCTGGAAAGAAATGTGTATTTCTGCTAAGCTGGTGATTAAAATATTCTAAACCTTTAATCCAGAGATTCCACAGCTAGGCATTTACTCCAAAGAGGTTAATAAAAAAGAAAAGCTCTATGTTTTTCCTCAAAATATTTATAGCAGTGTTTTTGTAGTAGCAAAGAACTAAGGGGAAAAGTATAAATAAAGTAATGAAAAATTGCTAAACAGGTTATGATATGTACCAAGATGGAAAATTATTGGGGCTAAAGAAAGAAGTGAGTCATGGGAGGACTGCAGAATGAAGTAAACAGAACCAGGAAAACAATATACACATTAACTAAAACACTATCAATGGAAATAACAGCCATCACCAAACTAAATCTCAAACTGTGTAATTATAATGACCAAACTTGGCCTTGTAAAAGAGATAGAGAATGAACCTCCCTCCCTTCTTTTCAGAAGTGGGTAATTATGGATGTAGAACATTGCCTATATTGTTGGACTTGATTGATATGTTGGTTATTTTGCTGAACTGTTTTTTTCTTCTTTCTTTTTTGTTATTGACTCCATGAGTAAGGCATTTATGGGGAAATTAAGATGACATAAAATTATTTGAATAAAAATTTTCAAATAACATGTTTACATCAATGGAAGAGATTATATGTGTTCATTTATTTATTTTTTTTGGAAAACTGCTTTTTAAGTAGTAAGCTACTGACATAGCCACTTATCACAGAAAAGGTCAGCAAATTTGGGACACTTGTCTTTTTGTAAAGAAAAATGTAAAACATATTTCAATTAGAAATCTCTTATAAGCCCTTTACCAAAAGATAATCAGCAATTTTTTGATGGAGAAAACATTGGCACATATAATTGTTTTGAGATAAAAGTTTTTGTGGGGGATTAACTTTTTCTGTTAGCACTTCCTAAAGAAATATTTCATGGAGAAATATTCACATACTATCTAATACTTGAATCTAGAACTCTGGACATGTTCTTGCAGTACAATGTATACCTCTTCTGATATCATCTTTTTTTCAAATACATGTCTTCTTCTTTCTGTGGCTTGTTTAATAAATTTGGGGAGTAGACTAAGTTTGTAGATATTGAAATCAAGCAGGTGTATCTTTCAATGTGCTTCAATGTTCAAATGAATCAGTATCCCTAAAATTGGACCCACAGACTAGAGGGCAGGGTCATAGGTTCCAGGGCCTCTAATTAAAGAAGGGTCTTATCACAGCTTTTCTATCCATTTCTCCTGGGCTTCACTGCTTTTGAACTTCTTTGGAACTCCATTATTCCCCAGTGCTGAGTACCTTCTTCCCCACCATTTCAGCTTCCATTTTTGTGTTGTCTTTCTCCAGTAGATTGTAAGTTCCTTAAGGGCAGGGACTCTTTGTTTTGATTTGTATTTTTAGCCCCAGTGCTTAGCACAGTGCCTGGCATGTAGTAGACACTACTGATTGATCTCCTGAACATAAAAGTGCATGCCAGCAATCAGTCAATAGGCATTTACTAAGCACTTACTTTGTGTCAGGTATTGGGAATACAAAGACAAAAATGAAATATCCCTGCCTTCAAGGATCTTACATTCTACTGAGGGAAATAAATACATAAATAAAAAGATACGGAATACATGCAGTGAGCACTTGAACCTAGAGGGACTAGGAAAGATTTCGTGCAAAAAGTGATGCTGGTGTAAATTCTTGAAGCTGTTAAAGAAAAGCTAAATCCACTAACAAAGTATATTATGCTCAGGAATAAAGAAATCTGAAGCTGAAATTCAGACTTAGATTTCTCTCCTCAGTGGATATATGTCACACAGAGGTTGTCATACATTCCGACAGATATGAAAGAGTTATCAGTTTCAGAACAATTTAGAGCCAGCAATAGGGCATCTTCAAAGAAAATGAACATCAAAGAAGGTACAGATGTATTGACTTCCTTGAATTATTTTCGGTCTTGTTATCAGCAAAACACAGTAGGAAACCAGCCTCTTAAACTTGAGCTAACATTTTGGGTTCCTGAGAGCATCTGCTGCCTTTCCTAGGTAAAGCTTACTTCACAACCAAGAAGCAGAGGGTTTTACATCTTATCAAAAGAAGAGGCAAAGTGATGAGGGAATTCATAATAGGCATGGAAGGCATGGAGGTGGGAGATGAACTTCCTATTTAAGGAAAAGTAAGAAGGCCAGTTCAGTTGGATTGTGGAATATAAGAAGAGCAATTACTTTTAATGATGTTGGGAAAATAGATTTAAATGTCACAATTTAAATGTCAAAAGGAGTCTATATTTCATTCTTGAGGCAAAAGGGAACCATCAGTATTCATTAAGTAGGGGAATGACATAGTTAGATATTTGCATTAGGAAAATCACTTTGGCAGCTGTGTGAAGCATGAACGGGAGAAGGGAGGTTCTAGAAGTGGAGACGTCAATTAAGAATACTCCAATGCTTGAATACTTGCAATACTTCAGGTAGGGGATGCTGAGTGTCTGAACTAGGGTGGTGGCTTTGTTGAGTAAAAAAGAGTGGATACATATAATAGATGTAGAGAAAGAGAAACAACAGAATGTGGCAACTGAGTGGATAAGTAGGAATGTTCTTGTTGCTAAGGGATTGTATCCAAAAACATATCTTGATTATTTAGGTATAGATAGTTATGAAATCTCATTTTAGGATAAATTAAAAGCAAGGACAAAAGCAGACCATTAGATTTAGATTTAGAAGACTTGAGTCCAAATCCTAGCTCTTACTACTTATCTTTGTGACCTTAGCTAAATGAGTTTTCTCTGAGCCTGGGTCATTGGAAGGATGGTGATATCCTCAGCAGTGACAGTGAAGTGTGGAAGATGGAATGGTTTGGGAAGAAAGAGAATGAGTTCTGATTTGGACATGTTGAATTTAAGATGTCCATAGGACATCCAGTTCACAATATCCAATAGTCAGTGATGATGTGAGTCTGAAGGTGAGGAGAGACATGTGAGCTGGATAAATAGAATTGAGAGATCTCAGTACAAAGTTGATAATTGAATTTATGGGAGCTGAGATTACCAAGCAAAATGATATAGAAAGAGATGAGAAGATGTCTCAAGATAAATCTTGAAGGACACCTGTAGTTAACAAGTGTGTCTTAGATGTAGGTCCAGCAAAAGATACTGAGGTCAGACCGGTTAGAGGAGATAGTAAAAACCTAAAAAGAAGAAAATATAATGGAGAAGAGAATGATTAACAGTGTTAAAGGCCACAGAAAGGTTAAGAAAGATGAGAATTGAGAAAAGACAATTGCTTTTGGCAATTAAAAGAACAACGGTAACTTTGGAGAAAGCAGTTTCAGTTGAATAAGCTCAGAAGTCAGACTACACAGGGTTACGAAGAGAACAAAAGGAAAGAAATGGAGATGTTACCCATGAAAGGGAGGAGAAGTATAAGAAGATATCTAGCAAGGATAGTGGATCAAGTGAAAGTTTTTTTGAGGGTGGAATTATTTTTAATAATTATTTAATATTGTATAAATTTTGAACATTGTTAAGATTTTCAACATTTGGTTTTGATTTTTGTTCCATTCTTTCCTTTTGCATTGTATTAGTTATTGTGTATATTGTTTTTCTGGTTCTGCTTACTTTACTATGTGATGGTTCATTTAAATTTTCCCATGCTTCTCTGTATTTTTCATATTCATCACATTTTATAGCACAATAATATTCTAGTACCTTTATACGCCACAAGCAAGCATTTCAAATTATGAAGCCAGATTTAGAGTGTGAAAATCATTCAAAGAAATAAATGACATTACTAGGAATAAAAGCCAACATTTAAGTAGAAGGGTTTTTTTTTTCCAAATTTTGTTTGTGACGGTTCAAGTTCATAATGTCAGATTAGCATAAAGTCAGATGGTTTTTTAAGTGGAGGATCCTTAAAGGGATCTTAGAGATTTTTAAAAATTCCATTTTTTTTTCTAGAATTTTCCCCTCCATTCTCCACATCCTCTATTCTTGCAGTTACTATGAATCAGTGACACATGGGAATTCCCTTTCTACCACATGTTTAATGCACATACTTCACTTTTTAGTATTCTTTAATTCTTGATTTAGAAATTAAAAAAATTAAAGCTATAAGGACGTGGCATATATTTGGCAACCTTAAGTTGCTGAAGGAAACCAGTAAGGTCGAAGGGGAATTATAAAATTCTAAAAATTAACACATCTACATCTGTTAAAGATTACTCTGTGTTTCCGCTTTAAGAAGAAAAAATATAACAGATTCTTATTGTGCAATTTCTTGTGGACAAACAGAAAAGATTTATAGGTAAAACTAATTTGGCAGATGACTCAATGAGCTAGAATCAAGGATAATTCTCAGAAAGTTTCCCTAATTCCCTTTGAAAAATCAAAATAAACTTTAATTCCTTGCAACACTAAAATCACTACTCTCTGGGTGAGGAATTGTTTACCAACAACGTCAGAAAAGTAAAGTAAAGACTAGAAACTAACTAATATGTTTTTGAAGGAATGAATGGAAAGTCCATGGCTATGGAATATTTCAACAACAATTTGCAGTTGAACAGACTCTGATAAGTTTGTAGAATAATGACTTTTGTCTTCTGTTCTATGTTTTCTAAAACTTCTTTTTTCTAAAAGCTTCTTTTTTCTTTTGTTTTTAACATTGCATTTAAAATCAACCCTTTCTCTTCCCCTAACCAGTGAGCCATCCCTTGTAACAGAATAAAAATGAGAAAAAGCATTTTAATAAAACTACCCAACATATCCAACTTATATGTGAATATTCTATACCTATAGTTCCCTAAATTTGCAAAGAAGGAAGTATATTTTCTCTTCTGTTTGGAAACAAAGCTTAGCCATTATAATTACATATTATTCTGTTTTATTTTCATATGATATACATAATACAACAATTTCTGAGAGAAGAATACAAAGTTTGGTCTATGATACCATGAAAAACTATAATCCAACTGAGATTAACAGGTTCTGAAGATACTTTGAAAAGTTCCTGACTTTCTTAACCAATCAGTTATGTAAAATTAAAAAGCTTTTGGACAAACAAAATCGATGCAGAGTAGAAAACAATCTTTGCATCAAATATTGTTGATTAAAGCCTGACGTAGAAGATATATAGGGAATTAACAAAATATATAAAGATCAAGCATCATTCTCCAATAATCCAATTAGTGGATATGAATATGATAAAAATTTAAATGATTCATTTTTAAAATAATTGCAGGCTATCAATGACCCTATGACAGCATGTTCTGAATCACTATTAATGAAAGAAATGCATATTAAAACAATTCAGAGGTTTTACTCCACAAAAAACCAAATTGACAAGAATGGAAACACTTAATGGAAGAACAACAAAGAGACAAACACAAAAACACAAAGTTAGTGGAGCTTTTAAATGGATCCAACTGTTCTGGAAAACAATTTGGAATTATGTGGGAAAAGTGAATATGTTAACCATGTACTTTGACCCAGTGGTGCCACTGTAGGCCATATGCCACAAGGAAGTCAAAGTCAGAAAGAAAAGCTCTATTTATGCTAAAACTTTCATAACAGTGCATTTTATGAAAGCAAAGAATTAGAAAGTGGGTGCCCATTAATTGGAGAATGACTGAACTAGACACGATTCATGAATGTAACTGAATTTTATTATGTAATAAAAAATGAAGACAAGGAATTCTGATGAATATGGGACTTATTTGTATGATCCAACAGAAGCAAGGGGGAATAATCACAGCCATAAGACTGATATATATCATGATGACAATAACACAAAAGAAAAGGAAATCTCAAAGGACATAAGTTCTGAGTATTTGTAATAACCAATGGTGGACTGCAGGAACAGAAGGTAATGGCATCATAATACAGTGGAAAGAACACTGTATTGGAGGTGGAGGTCACGTTCTTGGGTAGTAATTCTGCTTTTGCCATGTACTACCTGTATTTTTTTTTGGCAAATCATTTCACCTCTCTGTGTCTGTTTTTTTATCTGTAAAATTAGAGGGTTGGTGTAGATCAGGAGTTTTTAGCTATGGTCCATAAACTTTTTTTTTCTTAATATTTTGATGATTATATTTCAACATAGTTGCTTTCCTTGGTAATTCTATGTATTTATTTTACACTTTCTAACACATTATTCTGAGAAGGGAATCATAGGCTTTACAAGGCTCCCAAAGACTTTCCGTGATACAAAAAAAGGTCTCAGTGATTGCTAAGGTTTTTAGATCTAAATCTAGGAGCCTTTATCTCCTACATCTCAGTAGAGAGGAAGAGGTCTATAGTTGCAAGATATTGCATGTGTGGTTAGATTTAGTCTTTTTTGTTTGTTTTTTCATGTAGCTATTTTTTTAACCAGAGAGGATTATATTCCTGGATCTTGAGGGAGGGACATACATATCCAGAAATAATTGTGACATAAATACTAAAAGAATCAATAATGCTTATTTTTTTAAAAAATTATATTAGCAATGTTTTCTAAATTATTCTGGGTTTTTCTTTCACATTTTTGACACTCCATTGTTTAAGGTAACTTCCATAGCATAATTTCACTAAACAAGTGATACTTCCCACCCTTACTATGCTTTTCTTTTTTTTTATTTGTTTGTTTTTGGCAGGGCAGTTGGGGTTAAATGACTTGCCCAAGGTCACACAGCTACCACATGTGTCAAGTGTCTGAGGCTGGATCTGAATTCAGGTCTTCCCGAATCCAGGGCCGGTGCTTTACTCACTGCACCACCTAGCTGCCCCAAGTGCTGGTTTTCTTAAAGTAGCCCAAGGGCTGCTTTTAACATTCCTTCCACATAAGCCATACACAGAGAAGAACAATTTGCTAGGCACTAAATGGATTATGAAGAAAAAATCAGGATGAATTGCATTTGGCAAACTGCACATTGCTTTCAACGCTCTCAAACAAAAGCCCATCTTTTTAATTCCAATATTCTCTTGGTCAGTATACCCGGCTGCAAATCAAGGAGCACTCTGAGTTTAGAAAGCTCAAGATTATAGGTGACCCAAAAGGCAGTGGAAAGACAGAAAGTAGACATAAAGTATGTAGAATTTACCGCTAATGACCTATGCTAAAGAAGAGGAATAAAAGATATCATAGAGTCTAGTAAAGTCAACACACATTTATTCTGTGCCAGTAATTAGTTGTGTTGCTGGAAATACAAATAAAGTCAAGCAGAAAGATAGTCTTACCTTCAACAAGTTTATATTCTAATGGGTGAAAATAACACATAAAAGTGAGGTGAAAAGTAGGTTCGGCTGAGGGAGGGGAGAAGGGAAAAGTTCCCCAGTGGGGGCATAATGGAGAAGTCCAGAAAGTCAGGAGCAGAGGCAGGAAGGGAGTGAAAAAGGGAGCATGGCTGGTTTGGGTATTTCTTCAAAATGGAGGTTCCAGGAGGAACTAACCAATTAGAAGAAAAAGGGAAGGGGCAGTGAGATTTTTCAGGAGGAGAAGATTTCTGGGACATGGTAGAGAAGTCTGGAGAGTAGGTGGACAGTGGGACAGAGTTAAAGGAGTGAATATGAAGAAATCATGAAGTGCTCAGGCAATATGGAGTTGGAGATAGAGAGCTGGCCTCAGAGTCAGGGAGTACTGGGTTGAAGGCTTACCTCTGATGCATACCAACTGTATGATGTCTCTCATTGACCCTAAAGCAAATAAGCTAATAGAGCTGGAACTAATTTGTATTGGTAGAGGAAGTTTTCTCATTGGGAGTTCCCTGAACCATTGAAATAATATATCTCCTCCTTTATAAAACAAGTTCAGAACAGTTGGTCAGCTAGCCATGTAGCAAGAATTACGAGAGACAAATAGATAACCTAAGGCCTTTGGAAGTGGGTGGCTCCTCTAAGAAGCATTTATGGAAAGCTCTAGAAAAGAATCACATAGGATAAGAGGACAAAAAGGTATGATAGGCATTAATGGAAAGAATATCCACACAGAAAAGAATATGGGTCCATCAAGTACCAAAGGAGCACCTGGAAGGGAGTTTAAGAGCAGGTTGCAAAGAGGAAACAAAATAGGGAATGACGATTACTAAAAGACTGGAAATTCATGACCTAAATTCTTAAATTGTGACTATTACTTTCTTTTCAAGAAGACATTATGTGAAGTAAACTAATGCATTAATAAAGTAAATTAGTTAATACCTCTGAATACTATCAAGTTCTCAAATGTGGTCTGCACATCTTCCCCTCTCCTTCAGTACTCAAAAACCTGCTCACTAGAGATGATATTTCCTCTTTGACTCTTTTACACTTAGTTGTAGCTTCCTTGGACCTCCAGTGGGAAGAATCAGCTGTTTGTGCCCACTCAACACAAAATGAAAACCACAAAATGAAAATGGCAAGAAGTAGGTTTTGATATAGACAAGGAACTCCAAGGACAATGAGACATTGTTGTGTATTGCAAAGAGGATGGGACTTGATGTTAAAATATTCATTTGAGTCTCAGACCTACCATTTCAATTCAATTTAATGCATCAGTGGATCTGTAATCTCATTGATGTGGGTATTCCTTCCAATAGTACACACTACAACCTATTCATTCCTTTTCTTCCGGTGCGGCTTATGTCCATGACCTTTCAAAAATCCTTTACAGCAAGACACCCCAAATACTAAGGATCTTAATATTCTCTTTATATGACCTTTGTGCCAATAGAGATTATTCATCGGTTATTGTTGTTGTTGAGTGAATCCCACTGAACCCAATTTGGGGTTTTCTTGGCAAAGATACTGGAGTGGTTTGCCATTTCCTTCCCCAACTCATTTTACAGATGAAGAAACTGAGGCAAACAGGGTTAAGTGACTTGGCCAGGGTCACATAGCTAGTACAAGTATCTGAGGCCAGATTTGAACTCAGGAAGATGTATTTCTGTTTCCCAGTCCAGTGCTCTATCCACTGCACCACCTAGCTGCTTCTGCCCACTTACCAAAAGCATGTTAATGGAGGTATTAGGCACTGGTATACAAATGCAGAGAGGTGGAAGATGGCAGCACTAGATCAGGGAAAAGCTCAGACTTGAAAGTTAAATTGGAGCCAGATTATGGAATGTCTGAAATACCACATGAAGAATTTATATTTTATCCTATATTGCCATTTAACCTCAGGCAAGTGAACTAATTCCTCTGAGCCTCACTTTCTTCATCTTCAAATAGGAAATAATAATGTTTTCATAACCTACCTCACAGATTGCTGTGTGAAAAGCACCAAGGAATCTCTAGAGCACTATTGGAGTCACAGCCATACTAATAGGTGTTGTCCCATTCCACCTCCAGATTGTCTTTCTGTTTAGGTACTATCCTTGGTTTAGGTTGTACATATATTGGGCTAGTGAAGGCAGGGGCTCGAGGGGTAGGGAATACAGAACTGGGTAGGAGGTAGGCTGATTGCCAGATTCCCCAGGGTGACATAGCAAGCTTTTTATTATTGTTTAATAGAAAGTCTAATGCCAAAAGTATTTTCATAAACAAATACATATGTTGACTCTTGTTGGAAAAAATGCAAATCAGATGGTTTCAGTGTTTTAAACTTTACTTGGAAGATGTTATATAACAAGCACATCCATTTGTGTATGTGCATGCATACACTTAATATATATACAATAAGGCACAAAGAAAATAGTAAACTAATGACTTTAATAAGATCCCACCAGCGTCTTGCCATCTTGTTTGTGGAAACTGAACAATTGAAACTGGCAGCACTGCTGAAAATTTCATCACTGTAGCAAGTATTCATTAGTCTTCTCTTAGACTGTGGCTACACAAACACAATCCAAAAAGACAGACAGAAAACATCTGCTTGACTTGATTCACCATAGTTCACCTCAAACTCCAAAATACCTGCCCTGCCACTAATGTTATTAACTCAGCCTCAGGTGAATTGAACAAATCTCATTCTTTGTTGTGAGGCTGGCTTACTTTGCACCACTTGGAGTGAAATTAATCTTTCTTCTCTATTTGTCACTGTGGCTACAGAAGGTACAACTGAAGATCCTCACAAGTATTTTTATGTGGGGGTGAGAACAGTTTGCAAAAAATGATATAAAATTTAACAGTTTAAGTTATTGCTTTCTTGTGAAATGTCCATTGAAAAAGGGACTGTGTTTGACAATCCATTTTTGCTATGGAAAATGAATGCATAAAATTAGTGATAATAAATTGTTCCTGACCCAAGCAAGCTGTTTCCCAGAATATGACAGTCAATTCAATCTTAAATGGAATGTGCACTAAGAATGATAGATGATCACTTGAGAGTAATGGCTGATCAGATAGGGTTGCAACCTAGTGAAAATAAAATGTTAAACTATAGCTGAAATTAGTTTTTCAATGTGATTGTTAAAGTGAAATCTTAATTAAATTTTTTGTTTTACAGAAAATTAAAAAGGGAAAGCCTATACTTTGATTTCAGAATTTTTTTTCTGTCTTGGGATAATTCTCACTTATCATGATGAGAAAATTACCCATTTAATTCGATGAACTTAATTTTCAAGACAGCTAGGTGGCATAGTGGATGGAGTGCTGGGCCTGGAATTAGGAAGACTTATCTTCCTGAGTTGAAATCTGGCCTCAGACACTAGCTTTGTGAACCTGGGTGTGTCGGTAAACAAAATGGGCTCTTAGCACTCAGTTCAACCAAGTGCCCTTCAAGAGTTTGGCCTTTGTTTCCTTGATTAGATTTGGGAGCCCTTGGTGACCTTCTTGCCTCAGGTGAGGGCCTAGTTTACACATGAGTTTGAGTGACATGTTTGGGACATCAGAGGCTTTTAGACCACGTGGGTTTAAGTTACCTCTTTGTGACGATTTTAAGTCACGTGGGTGAGTCGCATGTGTGACTCACCCTTGACCCTGAAAAAGATATAAAACCGGGGCCTGGCTTTCTCTTTTTTAGAGCTCTTACCCACAGCAGTGGTGGCTCACGTGACTCTGGGCCAGCCCTTGTTATGAGCTCCTGGGCTGAGCTTAGATATTGGTAACTATGAATTGTATTTGGTCTGTCTGACAATGTCTGTAATTTGTTTGTATTTCGATCTGAAGTTCAGGGTGCTGGCTTTTTCCTCTGAACTAAGTGAATGGTATTTGTATGCTGAATTAAAGTAAGCTTGTTAACCCCTTAACGTTGCTTTCCTTAGTGAAGCAGATCAAAAGAACCTGGGCTTTTGCAGCATGCTGGTGGCGTGCTTGTTGTTGGGCTTGTATTGGTCTATCACTCCCACAACAGCTGCTAGCTGGATTGTTGAAACACTAGGCAAGTCACTCAACACTTTTTGCCTCAGTTTTCTCATCTGTAAAATTAGCTGGAGAAGGAAATGGCAAAGCGCTGTAGTATCTTTGCCAAGAAAATCCCAAATGGGGTCACAAAGAGTCAGACACAACTGAAATGACTGAACAATAACAATAACTTAATTTGCATTTAATTGTCAATAATTTTTTAAAAATACCTTGGAAAATTACTATGAGGTGGTTGATAGAGGGCCTTCCTTGCAGCCATGAAGACCACTGTTCAAGTACTGCCTCTGACACACACCAGCTATATGGTCATGGGAAAGTCATCTAACCTTCAATGTCCCAGGCAATGCTCCAAGACTGTGTAAGTTATAGATAAATTGCCAGTATACATAGTTAGAGGATGTTTTCTTCTTTGGGGCTGCCAACAAGAATAAAATTACAGTAAAATTTTAGGACCCATTTTACAGATGAAAAAACTAAGGTATCTAAAGGTTAAGTGACTCACTCAAAGTCATGCAACTAGTAATATCAGGAGCAGGAGCAGCATCCTGTGTCATCCATCTCTAACTCCATTGCCCATTCCATTATACCACATTAGCTATGAATGAATACTAGGCCATTTAATTTATTTATCACTATAAAACCTGTCCTCAGTCTCTCAGTCAACAGTAAATTAACAAGTATTTTGTAAGGGACTTATATTGCATCAGGCACTATGCTAAGCCCTGGGGATACAGATAAAAATATTAATAATGATGAGAGATGAGTCTGAGAGATGAACCACAAAGGGACTGAAATAGTCCAGGTATAAGGGAATGAGGATCTGGATCGAGGTAATAGCTGTGTGAATGGAGGGAAGGACATATGGACAAGAGATGTTGTGAAGGTAGAAACAGCAAAACCTGGTAACAAATGGAATGTGAGCAGTGAGTGTGCATGAAGAATCAGAGAGGACGCACAGTTGAGACCCTAGGTTACTAGCAGGATGGTGGTATGCTCAAGGAAGTTGGGCTTAGGGAAATATTTGGGAGAAGAGATAGTGAATTCTGAATATGAAACATCCAGTTTGAGATAACCAATAGCAGTTGATCATGTGAGACTAGAAGTCAGGAGAGAGATTAGGACTGGATAAATCAATCTAAGAATTATCATCATAGAGCTAATAACTGAATCCGTGGGAGCTGATGAGAATATCACATAAAATAATATAGAGGGGAAAAAGAAGATTGCCTAGGAGAAATCTTTGGGGGACAGTCTCAGTTAGTGGGCATGACCTGGAGGAAAATTCATCAAAGGAGACCGAGGAGAAGTCAAATAGGTAGGTAAATGCCTAGGAGATGCCAGAAAACTAGAAATATCTAGATAAAAAGTGTGATAAACAATGACACCTACTACAGAAAAGTAAAGAAGGAATGAGGATCAAGAAGAAGCTATAAAGACTTGGTTATAAAGAATTCATTGCTAAATTTGGAGAGAGTAGTTTCAAGTGAATGAGGAGGTCAGAAGCCAGATTGCAGAAGAATTGAATGACAAGAGAGAAAGTGGAGGTGCTTATTATAGAAAGCTTTCTCAAGGGCTTTCACCATGAAAGGGAGGGAAGATAGAACATGATAGGTAGAGAAGATCAAGTGAACGGTTTTGTTTTGTTTTAAGAATGGGGAGACATGGATACGTTTGTAGACAGCAGGGAAGCAGCAGCAGAGAGAGAGAGACAGAGAAAGAGAGAGAGAGACAGAGAGAGAGACAGAGAGAGAGAGAGAGAGAGAGAGAGAGAGAGAGAGAGAGAGAGAGGTTGAAGACTACTAACAGCCAAATGGAAACTATAGCAGGAGCAATCTTCTGAAGAAAACAGGATAGAATAGGTTCACTTATGCATATAGAGGAGTTTGCCTTGTCAAGGAGAAGGGACATTTCAAAGATATACCTTGTATGTCAGGGAAGGAGGAGATATTGGGTAAAGACTTCTGATTAATGTGAGATGAGAAAGGGAGTAGAGGGAGCTATTGGTACATGACCTCAATAGTCTTTTGGAAAGCATGAGGCAAGGTCCTAAGCTAAAAGGGTGGGCTAAGGAATGTCTGGGGGACTTGAGGAAGTATGACAAGGTTGGTCCTGATAGTATATTCTTCAAATATCAAAATAATTCAACAACAAAGCATTTTCTTTTCTATAACTTTAAGTACCAAGGTCCATACAATATTTATTCAGGTATTATTGCTGTCTTTACTCCAGATTTAGTGTACAGCTAAATCTTAGCAGATCCATATATCATATCATATCACATCATATCTTGTATTGTATCATATGTCATAACAATATATACATGTGTATGTACACATATTCCATATCACTGTTATCAAATTCAGTTGAAAAGATCCTAGGAAATTGAGACAGAATCACAGAATCTCAGTTGGAAGGGACCTCAGAGGACAATTCAAAAAGCATCCTCTCTACAACATTAAGTGGTCATCCAGCCTTGGCTTGAAGACCTCCAGGGGCTGGAGGTGGGTCAAGGAATCCATTATTACCCAAGGCAGCCCAATTTACTCGGATCAGTCAAATTGTTAGCCAGTTTTTCCTTTCATGAAGGCTAAATTTGTCTCTTGTAACTTCCTCCCATCTGTCTCTCTGCAACTTCTATACACTACTTTTTATTTCTGTCTTATAGGGCCAAGTAGAACAAATCTATCCCTATCCCTTCAGAGGCCTAAAGACAACTATCATATCTTCCTCAGTATTGTCTTCCTCAGGCTAACCATCTCAAGTTCCTGCAACTGATCTTTATAATTCATGAACTAGAGACTCTTCTCCATTTGTGGTCAAAGATGAAAGCATTATGTGATTGTGGATGTATGCATATAATACTTCGATGATGCTACCTCATTTCTTAGGAGATTTCCCTTTAAGTCATCACTTTAACATTTTTCTGGGGGAAATTCCAGATGAGGATGAGGGCATTCCATCCTGGGAACACAGTAGAAACACAGGCTTAGAAGCTATAAGGAGCCTGTGGTGTATTTGGAGA
This sequence comes from Trichosurus vulpecula, assembly GCF_011100635.1. Classification (NCBI taxonomy): domain Eukaryota; kingdom Metazoa; phylum Chordata; class Mammalia; order Diprotodontia; family Phalangeridae; genus Trichosurus; species Trichosurus vulpecula. The sequence goes on from NC_050581.1 coordinate 94,822,083, forward strand.
ACAGTGACAAGGCAAGTCTAACTAGAAGAGAGTCTGTGTTGAGGAGTACTGGGAGATATGGTTGAGTAGACAGGGCAGGGCCCCATTATAGAGAATTTTAAAATCTAGACAAAGGAGGCTTGCCGTTTAGAAATGGCAGATGTGGTAATTATTAGTGGAGTAGGCCCGTTGAGAATAGGTTGCATGATCTATGCAGGCATTTGGAAATTATACATAAATCACACATAAGTAGAATCAGCTATCAAGACCCTCAAAATATTTGAGGATATGGTTCTTAGACAAATTTTGATGGAGATGACTGTGCAAGATCTTAGTGTTCAGTTCTGGGTGCAGCATTTAATAAAGGATATTGACAAACCAGGGTATATGCAGAAGGAGATTACCACAGTGGCAAGGGGACTGGAAGCCATACCATATAAAGAGAAGATTGGAAGTGAGGAAGAGGAATGTTAGTTTTCTTCAAGTATTGGAAGGGCTGTTGTGTGGACAAGGGATTAGCCTGGTTCTATTTGGGCCCAGAGAATATCACTGGAAGAAATGGGTGGAAGCTGTGGAGAAATAAATGTGTTTAATACACACAAAGCTTCCTAAGAAATAGAATTGTGCCAAGGCAGAATCAGCCACTTTGAGAATTTGTGAATTGCCTAATAATATAAGTCTTCAGGAGAAGACTGGCAGGCCACTTGTTGGAAAGGAGATACCTTTTCAGGTAGAATTTGGAACAAATAACCTCTGAGATCTCCTCCATTACTGGGATTCTAATTCTTGGATATTGTTTTTTCCTCCTAATTTTCCCTTTCAATCCCCATAAGCAGCATTTTTAATGAACACTTTTGAAGAGAAGCACTTCAGTTTGCATAAGTATAAACAATATGACTTGTGAAAATATGTTAGCTTAAATAAAAGCATTTTTCTAAACAAACACAATACAATACATAGTGGGGCAAATCCTTTCTTCCTTAAGAGAAATTGCTAACAGAATATGCATTATTTGGAAAGGAGTTTAATTATGATGAGATGGCTGTTGACAAAACAACTGGTTTCCCATGGATGATGAGTTCTGGACAAAAGGATTATAGCAGGATTCTAGCCTATTTTCGTGGTTAAACATTGTAAAGCATTTTCATTGTTTTCCATTGTATGAATTCCCTGTATTTCACTACCAGTAGGTGTCACTACAGTCATTGAACACAATTTGGGGGCCTAAGAAAAATTGTCCCTTAAAAGTCAGTAGAACTTAATTGGTAGAGCAGAGTTATGATAGGCATAAAGGATATTTATTCTGAAAAGCAATATATTTTATCATGGTCATGAACTTGTAAAAACATTGGCTTAAGGAAGCCAAAGTGTATACTTTAAATGGGCTTGCTTAATGCAGTGTATGTTAGAAGTAATAGAGTCTTATGATGTTTTAAATATATTCAGGGGATTTTACTAGATAAGATAAGGTTTGTTTTTAAGAGTTGTTCTATAGAATCAGATTTATTGAAGTAATTTAATGGGAATTCACAGACCCAACAAGTACCTTCTAAATCTTCATATATTTGCTCCATTTCCCATAATAGCCTTATAAGTTTTCATTGGAGAATCAAGGAAATTAAAAACCTTTACTTAAATTATATTTATTCCTTTCCTTTTAGAATTCTTTGGTGCTTTAAACATATCCTAAGTAAGTGTCAGAAAAATTGAAAAAAAAAAGCACCATACCAAACCTTCATGGAGAAGCAGGTCTTTTGTGGAAACTGTTTATCCAACTACATATGGGAATTTAAAATGTTCTTTGTTCCCTCTACCAATCTTGCTTGTGGCAGATACATGAGAACTGTTTTGCTGGCATTCCCTATCCATGAACTCTTGACCAGCATGGGGTCCTGCTCTTTGGAATTCATTTACCTAGGTGGTCCAATTTGCTTGAGGTGTTGGTGGTTCCTTATTCATGCATAATTGAATGGCTAGGTGTGTGAATGTGCCCCAAGCATCTATTTCATTGGATCCATTTTCTAAATTGGAACTGATGGCAGTTGTGGTGATTTTAAGTGTGTCTTTGGGAAATCTAATTTATGTAACTATTAAAATGTGAACTCAAATTCTTTAATCATAAATTTAAAATCTCTTTCATGTCTTAAATCAGAAATATAAAGCCCTTAGTCTTTTCAGGTATTGGTTTTCTCATCTGTAAAATGAATACATATCTATCTGTCTATCTATCTATCTATTTATCTGTCTGTCTGTCTATCTATCCACACACAAATTTATTATACACACTATGTGCATATTGTTGTTTAGTAGTTTTTAGTCATTTCCAACTCTTCATGTCCCCATTTTGGGGCATGTGTGTGTGTGTGTGTGTGTGTGTGTGTGTGTGTGTGTGTGTGTGTGTTAAAGCTATATACAGAATATGGAAGCAGGTACAGGTAATGGAAGATGAATACAAAATTATGGCAAAACACTATAAGAATAGTGTTAAGACTTCTAAAGCTCAGAATGAGTTAAGAGTTTATGAGGACAACTAAGGCAAACAAAAAAATAAGCAATTTTGGGGGAAAGAGGAACATTAAAGAAAGTTAGGACCACTCCTTGGGGTGTTTGGGAAGATGATAACTGCCAATAGAGAGAAGGCAGAACTGCTCAATTTTGAAGTATTCTCTCTTAAAGAAGAATTCTCTTCTAAGAAGAATGCTAGTGTCTCTTCTGCTCTAAAACACTGTCATGTATTTCTTTTAAAATAATTTTGTATATTCTTATGTTTCCCAATTTTTTTTTATTCCCGATAGAATAAAAACTCCTTGAGATGAAGGGCTCTTTAATTTTTTACTTTGTATCCTCAGTGTCTGGCATATAGCAGACATTTAATAAATAGATGTTGATTGAACTAATGTATTGAATGTATGATATGTAAAACTTAATCCTCACCTAGTTCCTTCATCTTGTTAATAAAAGAAATAGATTTTGGTGGAACCAAGATGTTGGGAGCAGAGGGAGCAACACAGCTAAACTCTCCCAACATTCCTCTCCAAACAACTTTAAAATAATGCCTCCAATCAAATTTAGGAGTGGTAGAACCCTTGAAAGGTCAGGGTGAGTCATTTTTTGCAGCCTAAGACAACTAGGAGGTTGACAGGTGAGGTCTGTGACACTGAGGTAGGGGCTGACCCAGAGTGCATGTGGCAGGAACAGAACCAGCAGTGGGCCTTGGAGCTGGCTGCAGTTTAGAGAGCTCTCAACCCATAAATGGTAAAGGGATCAGACAAACGGTCAGAAGTAAATTAAAGAGGACATTTTGCTGGCACTGATTGGCAACTCTATTGCCCATATACAGTTCTGGGTTGTAGTTCTAAGGTAGAGAGGAGTGCTTATGGTTGGTCACAAGGGAGCAGGGGTCCCAGTCACAGTTCTAGGGGTGAGAAGAGCACTAGCACTTGTGGCCACAGAGGAGCGAGGCCATTTTTGGGTAAAGACCAGAGTGCAGACCAGGAGGGCAGTAACCACACTTCTCCACGGATCACATCACTTTGGAAGCACCAAAAATTTGCAGAGTCCCAGAACTAGCTCTGAAAATAGCAATACAAAAAAGTCTGAAGCATGGGACAGTGTCTTCCCATCCCCAGGTGAGCAAAGTCCGACTTTAACATAAAGTTCAAAGTGAAGAAATAAGCTGGGAAAATAAGTAAACAATAACTTAACTACAAAAAGGTACTATGGGGGAGCAGAGCCAAGATGGTAGAGTAAAAGCGGGGCCTTCCTTGATCTCTCCCCTCAAACCCTCCAAATACGTGTAAAAAAAGACTTTAAACAAATTCTAGAGCAGCAGAACCCACAAAGTGACAGAGCGAAATAAATTTCTAGCCCAAGACAACCTGGAAATTCTACAGGAAAGGTCTATTGCACCAGGCTGAGAGAGGATCACAGTCCAGTGTGGGCCATGCCAGCACAGACAGGGCTGGAGCATCCCTCAGGGCACTGAATCACTGGCAGCTGTGGCAGTTTCCAGAGTTCTCAACCCACAAATGCCAAAGACAACTTAGCAAGAGAGTGGGAAAGGTCTCTCTGGACCTGGGTGAGAGAGGAGTGAGGTCCAACCTTAGTCCTGGGGCGGTGGAGGTGGTGGTAGTGGCAGCAGCAGTGGCTACTTCCAGAGCTCTAAGCCCACAGATGGTGGGGGAATTGAGCTGCTGATCTGAGGGGGATTACAGGGATCTCTTTGCTGGTGCTGAGACAGCTGAGACAGCTGAGACCTTGCTTTGCCTTGCTTGAATCTGGGTCTTAATCCTGGGTGGCAGTCCTGGGGTAAGGAGGGGCACTGGTGGTGGAGCTTGTGGCAGTGGTGGAGAGGGAATTCTCCTCACAGTTCTGGGGCAGAAAAGAGTGCTCATGGTCATTCACAAACCATAGCGCAGGCCAGGAAAGAGTAGATACCTCTCCTTTGGTCATATCACCTTGGAAAAACTGAAAACGCACAGACCCCTAGAAGTATCTCTGAAAACAGCTGCACAAAACCCCGGAATTATACCCTCCACACTGAAAGCGAGTCCTACCTTAACAAAGAGTTAAAAAGTCAAGTATTTGACTGGGGAAATGAGCAAACAGCATAAAAAAGCCTCAGACTATAGAATCTTACTTTGGTGACAAAGATCGAAAATACAATCAAGAGAAGACAACAAAGTCAAAGTTCCTACATCCAAAGCCCCCAAGAAAAATATGAATGGGTTGCAGGCCATAGAGGAGCTCAAAAAGAACTTTGAAAATCAAGTAAGAGAAGGAGAGGAAAATTTGGGAAGAGAAATGAAAGCCATGCAAGCAGATCATGAAAAATGAGTCAACAGCTTGCTAAAGGAGATCCCGAAAATGCTGAAGAAAATAACACCTTAAAAAATAGACTAACCCAAATGGCAAAAGAGCTCCAAAAAGCCAGTGAGGAGAAGAATGCCTTAAAAAGCAGAATTGGCCAAATGGAAAAGGAAGTCCAAAAGCTCACTGAAGAAAGTAATTCCTCAAAAATCAGAATGGAAAAAATTGAAGCCAATGACTTTATGAAAAATCAGTAAGTTATAAAACAAAGCCAAAAGAATGAAAAAAATAGAAGGCAATGTGAAATATATCATTGGAAAAACCAATGACTTGGAAAATAGATCTGGGAGAGATAATATAAAAATTATTGGACTTCCTGAAAACTATGAACAAAAAAAGAGCCTAAACATCATCTTTCAAGAAATTATCAAGGAAAACTGTTCTGATATTCTAGAACCAGAGGGTAAAATAGAAATTGAAAGAATCCACCAATCACCTCCTGAAAGAAATCCCAAAAGGAAAACTCCTAGAAATATTGCAGCCAAATTACAAAGTTCCTAGGTCAAGGAGAAAATATTGCAAGCAGCCAGAAAGAAATAATTCAAATATTGTGGAAACACAATCAGGATAATACAAGATTTAGCAGCTTCTACATTAAGGTACCGGAGGGCTTGGAATATGATATTCCAGAGATCAAAGGAGCTAGGATTAAAACCAAGAATTAACCTACCCAGCAAAACTGAGTTTAATCCTTCAGGGGAAAAATGGATATTGAATGAAATAGTGTACTTTCAAGAATTCTTGATGAAAAGACCAGAGCTGAATAGAAAATTTGACTTTCAAATACCAGAGTCAAGAGAAGCATGAAAAGGTAAACAGGAAAGAGCAATTATAAGGGACTTATTAAAGTTGAACTGTTTACATTCCTACATGCAAACATAATATTTTTAATTCATGAGACCTTTCTCAGTATTAGGGTAGTTGGAGGGAATATATATAATATGTATATATATATATATATATATATATATATATATATATATATATATATATATATACATACATATACACACACACACAGAGGGCACAGGGTGAGTTGGATATGAAGGGATGATATCTAAAAAATAAAATTAAAGGGTGAAAGAGGAATGTACTAGGAGAAGGAGAAAGAGAGAGGTAGAATGGGGTAAATTATCTCACGTAAAAGAGGCATTGGAAGGAAAAGGTGAAAGTGAATGAGTAAACCTCATGGGATTTGGCTTAAGGAGGGAACAACATATGCATTCAATTGGGTATGGAAATCTATCTTACCCTACAGGAAAGTAGGGAGGAAGGGGATAAGGTGGCGGGGGGGGGGGGGGGGGGGGGGGGGGGGGGGGGGGGGGTGGGGTGGGGGGGGTGGGGGGGATGATATAATGGAGGGCAGATTAGGGGAGGGGATAGTCAGAAGCAAACACTTTTGAAAAGGAACAGAGTCAAAGGAGAGAACAGAATAAATGGGGGGGGGTGAGATTGGATGGAGGGAAATATAGTTAGTCTTTCACAACATGACTATTATGGAAGTGTTTTGCATACCTACACATGTATCATCTATATCGAATTGCTTGCCTTCTCAATGAGGGTGGTGAGGAGGGAAGAAAGGAAAGAATTTGGAACTGAAAGTTTTTTAAAAAATGTTAAAATTGTTTTTACGTACAAGTGGGAAATAAGATATATAGGCAATGAGATATAGAAATCTATCTTACACTACGAGAAATTAAGAGGGAAGGGGATAACAGAGAAGGGGTGGGTGATATAAGGGAGGGCAGACTGGGGGAAGGGGTAATCAGAATGCATGCCATCTTGGGGTGGGGGAGGGGAGAGATGGGGGAAAATTAGGAACTCCAGATCTTATGGAAATTAATACTAAAAACTAAAAATAAATTAATTTTAAGAAAAGCAACTACAGTGGCAAAGAAGAACAGGACATAAACTCCAAGGAAGACAACAATGTGAAAAAAGCTACAAGAAAAGTCTCAAAGAAAAAACATGCTAATTGGACTCACACCCAGAAGGAATTCCTGGAAGAATAAAAGAGAGAGATACGAATGAAGGGGAAAGAAAGGGAAAGAATTGAGAATGATGAAAAAGAGAATTAATGGCTTGGTAAAAGACAAACAGAAAATATTGAAGAAAATACCAACTTAAAAAACCAGAATTGGTGGGATGGTAAAAGAGGCACAAAAATTCACCAAAGAAAAAAACTCCCTAAAAAGCAGAATTGGCCAAATTAAAAAGAAAGAGGTACAAAAGCTCACTGAGGAAAATAGTTCCTTGAAAATTAGAATGGGGTAAGTGAAAGCTAATGACTCATGAGATATCAAGACACAATAAAATGAAGTCAAAAAATGAAAAAATAGAAGAAAATAGAAAATATAGGAAAAACAACTGATTTGGCATAATGCCAATGCAATATTCATAACAGCTGCTATGAATATACATGCTTATTTCCAGGTTTGAGCCACAAAATATAATAAACTCTCTCCACTCATTTGGCACACTAAGATGAGGCAAAACATCACTATAAAAACACAAGAAGGCAAAACTAAACAAAGCAACAAAAATATTTGTACCCATAACCAGACCAGGGAGCTCCAATGTCTTAAGCATCCTTCCCATCAAGCTTCCTCTGCAAGCAAAACCTCCTTGCAAGTGAACACTCCCCCACCTCCCCTCAGAGAGTTCCCCTCAAGACAATATAAATCTCCCTGCAAACAAAGACTCTGATTGGTTTAGCACCCAGGATCTTGAAAATCTATGTGCCTCAGCACTTAATTGAAAATCTCTGTAGCCCAGAGCCTGATTATCTCTGGGCCAGAGCTCTATGTGACCCAAATTGAAATACCTGTGTACCTTTAGACATGAGAACACGTCTCCTGTTCCAAGGGAAAAAGGTGACACATGTGGTCACATAGGTCTATTAATGGACTGGGAAGATCTTCCTATTCCATTAACCCTACATCTGGAAAATAGATTGAGGAAGGATATTTAAGAATTATTGGATTACCTGAGAGCCATGATAAAAAAAAAAGAGCTTGGACATCGTATTTCAATAAAGTTTCAAAGAAAACTTCCCTCATTGCATAGATCCTAAGGATATATACCTCGTGAAAAAGATCCCAAAATGAAACTCCTAATAATATTTTATAAAAAGATTTCAGAGCTCCCCAGGTCAAGGAGAAAATATTTGCAAGCATCCAGAAAGAAACAATTCAAAGATCATGGAGCCACAGTAAGGATCACACAAGATTTAGCAGCTTCCATATTAAAGCAGTGAAGGGCTTAGAATATAATATTCTGGAAGGCGAAGATGCTAGGATTACAACTAAGTATGTATTTATGTCTAATTGTGTCCATGTGGGGGCAGGGGCAGTGGGAAGAGAAGAAGAAAAAGGAAAAAAAATTACATGATAACGTTGTTGTATATTTAAAAGGAGTAGCAAGTTTTACACAGAAAATTTGTCGTTTCATGTGCATTCATTTTTTTTATTACAGTATGTTATGGAAATGCTTCTTTTATTCCTTAAATTAGAAATAAAATAAATTCTAAAAACTTACCCAGCAATACTGAGTATATTACTTTATGGGGAAAAATGGATATCTAACGAAATAGAGTACTTCTAAGCATTGTTGATGAAAATACCAGAGCTGAATAGAAAGCTTGACATTCCAACATAAATCTCAGGAGAAGCATAAACAGGTAAACATGAAAGAGAAATCATAAGATAATCAATAAGCTTAAACTATTTACATTCCTATATGGGAAAATGATACATGTAACTTCTAAGAATGTTATTATTATTGGGGTAGTTAGAAGGAAGCTACATATACGAAGTATATGTATGACTCAATTGAAATTGGGGATTATCTCAAAAAAAATGAAGGGGCAAGAAAGATGAATCACCTGGGAAAAGGGGGGAAGGAGAGTTAGAACAGAGAGAATTTTCTCACATAGGAGGTGCACAAGGAAGAGCTTTTACAGTGGAGGGCAAAAAGGTGGGGGTGGGCAATGCTTGAACCTCCCTCTCATTGGAATTGGGTCAAAGAGCAAAGAGTAATCTCTGTCTCTCTCTCTCTTTCTCTCTCTCTCTTGTGTATAGAAATCTTTCTTACTCAACAGGAAAATAGGCGGGGAAGGTGATTAGAGAAAGGGGAGGATCATAAAAGGAAGGGCAAAGTAAGGGGGGCAATGGTCAAAAATACAACAGACTTTTGAGGAGGGACAGAATAAAGAGATTAGCAGAGGAAAATAAGATGGAAGGAAATGCACAGTTATTATTCATAACTGTGAATGTGAATGGGATTGAGCTCACCCATAAAATGGAAGCAGATGGCAGAATGCATTAGAAACTAGAATGTAACACTATGTTGTTTAAAAGAGAAACACTTGAAACAGAAAGACACACAAAGAGTTAAAATAGGGGGTTGGACAAGAATCTATTTTATGCTTCAACTGAAGTAAAAGAGGCAGTGTAGACAAAGCAAAAGCAAAAATAGGCCTAATTAAAAGAGATAGTCACAGAAACTGTGTTTTGCAAAAAGGTGCCATAGACAATGAAGTAATATGAAAAAAAAATTACAGTTAATTTCTCTGATAAAGACCTCATCCCTCAAATATATAGGGAACTGAGTCACATTTATAAAAATAAAGGCCATTCCCTAATTGATAAGTGCTTAGGGGATATGAACAGGAAGTTTTTAGAAGAAGAAATCAAAACTATTTACAGTCATATGAAAAAATGTTCTAAATCACTAATGATAAGAAAAATGCAAATTAAAACAACTCTGAGGTACAACCTCACATATATCAAAAATGACAAATTCTGGAGGGGATGAGAGAAAATAAGTAGTCTAATGAATAGCTGGTGGAGTTGTGAACTGGCCCAAGTATTCTGGAGAATAATTTGGAACAATGCCTAAAGGACTATAAAGCTGTGCAAACCCTTTGACCCAGCAATTACACTACTAGGTCTGTACCTCAAAGCGATCAAATAAAAAAGAAAAGGAGCTATATGCACAACAATATTTATGGCAGCTCTTTTTGTGGTGGCAAAGACTTGGAAATTTAGGAGGTGATCATCAATTGGGGAAGGTTTGAATAAGATGTGTCATATGGTTGTGGTGGAGTACTATTGTGTGGTAAAAATAACAATGGGTATGGTTTCTGAAAAAAAAAATGGGAAGGCCTATATGAACTGATGCAAAGTGAAATGAGCCAAACCATTTTGCACAGTAAAAGTGATATGTTAATGATGTTCAATTGTGAAAGACTTAGCTGCTCTGATAATGATCCAAGACAAGTCCTAAGGACTCATGATGAAGAAATGCTATCTGTCTCCAGAAAGAGAACTGATGAACTCTGAGTGCAAATTGCAGTATAAAATTTCACTTTATTATTCTTGCTTTTTTGTCATATAGCTAATATGTAAATATGTTTTGTGTGATTTCACATGTACTATTGATATTGTATTGTTTGCCTTCTCCGTGAGTTGGGGTGGGGCCGATGGGAGGGAGAGAATTTGGAAGTCAAAATTTAAAACAAATTAAAACAATTTAAAAATAATAAATTTTAAAAAATAGAGGAAGTAATGGTAGTTTGACCTGCCTTGCTTACAATCAAGCCATGTGGGCTCTTTGTGATTGCTACTCCTCTGGTTAGATATTCACTAATCATCTCTACAGGAACGCATTCTAGAATTTTGCTAGGAATTAAAATCAAGCTTCCTGGCCCCTATTGCTTGGAGACTCTAATTTCTTTCTTTTTTTCTGAAAATTGGGGCAACAGTTGATCTTCTCCATCTCTGTGATCTTTTTTGTCCTCTGCAATCTTACAACCATCATCACTGATGGTTCTTCAGCAATAACATCTGCCAATCCTCTCTTCTCAAGCAGTAGAGTACATCTGACTCAGGAAATTTGAAGGCACTCTCTTAATTGTGTCCTTACTTGTTTTGGGTCAATACTCCATGTTAGGCATTTTTGTTTTATTTTTTGGAGTGAAAAGATTAATCCCCATGATGGAAAAAGCATAAGGAAAATATGGATTTAACAGGTCTTTTTCCCTCTCCTGTCAGTAACTGTCCCCCCATTCACCCCAAACAGTCCTATCATTTCTTTGATGCTTTACTTTTTTTGAATATAGTTAAAATCCGTTTTTATTGTCCTTGACTTCTCTTTCCAGACTCAGGTCATTCTGAGTTTTAGTACTTCTATCCCTGTTTTTTCAGGACCATTAGTAGCTTTCATATTCATTCTCCTTAATTCCATCTTCCATATAGGTCTTTATAAAATTGAAATGGTCCGGTGAGTTCTCTGTTCACCCACATAGCTCTCTTCAGACAATTGCCATTTGTCTTCCTCATCATAATTGCTGTTTTTTGTGTCTTCAGAATTTCATTCTCAAAAATTCCCACCCTTACTGAGGTTCATAGCTCCTGTAGAATTTTAGTCTGTGATCCTAATTATTCTTCCTCTGAATCCTTTGTTTGAAATCTGCTCTCCCAGGATCTAGGATTTTAGTCAGACAAACCTCTTCAACAACCTCTAGGAGAAAATCCTCACTTCTTCTCGAGGTTCCTATAATTTTTACCCCAATGACTAGTTTCTCTGTGTTAATAAGATTAAAATGGATATAGAATTTCCTTTTGTTGGTTCCCATTTCTTTTTAAGGATGAAATGGTCATTAAGACAAGTCAAGAAGTTATCTGCTTTCCCTTTGGCAGAGATAGTCTTTAGCAGATGTCTAGATAACTAAATTACACCATTACTACTACAGAATGTCTCTGTGCCAAACTTGTAAGCTGTTTCCCAAACTCTTCATCTATTTCTTTTTTCTCTATCTTCTGATGACAAAACAATTTCTTTTCTTCCTCCACTGATCTTCACTCAAATGTTTTCCACCCTTTTTTCTCTCTAATTTCTAAATTTTCTCATATGAATATGCTCTCAATGTGCAGTGCTGCCCCACCCCACCTGTTTACCTATCCTATTTCTTTGGAATAAAGTATATACAAACTAGAGCTACACTCCCTTCAGGGGTTGTATCTTTCCCATACTCAGTGATACCTAAGAGGTCAAATGTTTTCTCTTTGCTGTTGCTTCCGGTTAATTTTGTTTTTTGCTTAAACTTTGAACATTTGTGTGTGTGTGTATTCATATATATGTATATATGTGTGTGTGTATATATATATATATATATATGTATATACACACATTTGAGACAGTACTCTCTCCTTTCTAGGATTTTGTCTTTTGTGAACTTTTAGGTGTTTCTACTGCTATTCTATCTTCACTGTAACAGATTTCTATGGTGTCTAGCTTGATGAATGCAGATTGTTTTCATTTTTCATTCCATTTTAGTTTTAAAAAATTTAGTTAGGGGAGCCAAGATGGCAGCTGGAAAGCAGGGAGTAGCATGAGCTCCTGCCGAGTCCCTCCAAAAACCTATAAAAAATGGCTCTGAAGCAATTCTAGAACCGCAGAACCCACAAAACAGCAGAGGGAAGCAGGGCTCCAGCCAAGGAGAGCCTGGATGGTCCCTGGGTGAGGTCTATCCCACAGGGAGCTGGGAGCTGGGAGCTGAGCGGAGCCCAGCGTGAGCAGCTCGGACCAACCAGACCAGGAGCCGGGCGGAGGGAGCCCTAGCACCCTGAATCAGTGAGCTGTGGCAGTTACCAGACTTCTCAACCCACAAACACCAAAGACAGAGGAGAAGGTTAGTGGGAAAAGCTGCAGGAGTAGAAAGAGTTTGAGGTTTGGCCACCGGCCCCAGGGCAGTGGAGGTGGGGCAGCTATAGCTGCTGTTGCTTCTGGCCCCAGGCCCACCTAGTGGGAGGAATTAAGTAGCGGATCAGAGCAGGAGTGCACAGCCTGCTGAAGATCTAAGCCCAGTCCAGGTTGGGGGTTCTTGGGGAAGGAGGAGTGCTGGTGTGGCAGAGCTGGCGCATCCCCCTCAAACGTGGAACATAGAACTCTTTAGTCTACAAGCAGTTATACCCCGCTGAAAAACTCAAGGGTCAAGTAAGTTGGCTGGGAACATAGCCAGGCAGCGAAAACACACCCAGATTCAGTCTCAGACTTTGGAATCTTTCATTGGTGACAAAGAAGACCAAAACATACAGCCAGAAGAAGTCAACAGTCACAGAGCCTACAACAAAAGCCTCCAAGAAAAACATGAACTGGTCTCAGGCCATGGAAGAGCTCAAAAAGGATTTGGAAAAGCAAGTTAGAGAAGTAGAGGAAAAATTGGGAAGAGAAATGAGAAGGATGCGAGAAAACCATGAAAAACAAGTCAATGACTTGCTAAAGAAGACCCAAAAAATACTGAAAAATATACTGAAGAAAACAACACCTTAAAAAATAGACTAACTCAAATGGCAAAAGAGCTCCAAAAAGCCAATGAGGAGAAGAATGCCTTGAAAGGCAGAATTAGCCAAATGGAAAAGGAGGTCCAAAAGACCACTGAAGAAAATACTATCTTAAAAATTAGATTGGAGCAAGTAAAAGCTAGTGACTTGATGAGAAATCAAGATATTATAAAACAGAACCAAAGGAAGGAAAAAGTGGAAGACAATGTGAAATATCTCATTGGAAAAATCACTGACCTGGAAAATAGATCCAGGAGAGATAATTTAAAAATTATTGGATTACCTCAAAGCCATGATAAAAAAAGAGCCTAGATATTCCGGAGGTCAATGGAGCTAGGATTAAAACCTAGAATCACCTACCCAGCAAAACTGAGTATCATGCTCCGAGGCAAAATATGGATTTTCAATAAAATGGGGGACTTTCAAGCTTTCTCAGTGAAAAGACCAGAGCTGAATAGAAAATTTGACTTTCAAACACAAGAATCAAGAGAAGCATGAAAAGGTAGACAAGAAAGAGAAATCACAAGGGATTTATTAAAGTTAAACTGTTTTGTTTACATTCCTACATAGAAATATGATGTGTATGATTCATGAGACCTTAATATCATAGTAGCTGAAAGGAATATGCATATATATATGTGTGTGTGTGTATGTGTGTGTGTATATACATATATATATATATATACATATATATATATATATATATATATATATATAGAGAGAGAGAGAGAGAGAGAGAGAGAGAGAGAGAGAGAGAGCAGATACAGGGTGAGTTGAAGATGAAGGGAAGATATCTAAAAGAAATAAAATCAAATTAAGGGATGAGAGAAGAATATATTGAGAGAGGGAGATAGGGAGAGATAGAATGGGGTGGATTATCTCGCATAAGGTGGCAAGAGGAAGCAGTTCTGTGGGAGGAGGGGAGAGGGCAGGTGAGGGGGGAATGAGTGAATCTTGCTCTCATCAAATTTGGCTTGAGGAGGGAATACCATACATACTCAATTGGGTATCTTACCCCACAGGAAAGAAGAGGGAAGAAGATTAAAAAAAAGTGGGGGATGATGGAGGGGAGGGCAGATGGGGGTGGAGGTAATCAAAAACAAACACTTTGGAAACGGGACAGGGTCAAGGGAGAAAATTCAATAAAGGGGGATGGGTTGCGAAGGAGCAAAATATAGTCTTTCACAACATGAGTATTGTGGAAGGGTTATTCATAATGATACACATGTGGCCTATGTTGAATTGCTTGACTTCTTAGGGGGGGGTGGGTGAGAAGGGAAGAGGGGAGAGAATTTGGAACTCAAAGTTTTAAAATCAGATGTTCAAAAACAAACAAAAAAAAGTTTTTGCATGCAATTAAAAAATAAGATACACAGGCAATGGGGCGTAGAAATTTATCTTGCCCTACAAGAAAGAAAGGGAAAAGGGAATGGGAGGGGAGTGGGGTGACAGAAGGGAGGGCTGAATGGGGAACAGGGCAACCAGAACATATGTTATCTTGGAGTGGGGGGGAGGGTAGAAATGGGGAGAAAATTTGTAATTCAAACTCTTGTGAAAATCAATGTTGAAAACTAAATATGTTAAATAAATAAATTTAAAAAAAGAAAAAAAATTAGTTAGATTTGCACAATATTGGAAATATCTTCTTACCAGCTTTTGTTAGGCATACTTCACCCATGCCAAGGTATTTGTCATCCTGGTATTTTAAATCTGTATCAAGAAATTCTAATCTCATTTTCAGACATTACCTCCTTAACCAGATGTTTACATTTCAAATATGTTTTTCTTTTCTGCGTCCTTTGCCTTCAGTGAGCTGCATTGCTCCTAGTGTCTTTAATTTCTTTTCCAAGACTTCATAATCTTTGGCAGTATTTTAGTTTCCTTCTGGAAGTACTATTTATATCCACATTAAACAGTAGAAGTGGGTAGTGTTCTCTTGTTTTGATAAGTATTGAGGAGGTTATTTGTTATGTCTTGGATATGTGCCTCAGGAAGACAACAAACTTTTCTATTGTTATTGGGCCACCAAATCCCTCCCTCAGAACTCCTGAGCAAAGAATCACTAAAATTACTCTTCGATTTTCCTCTCTCTCTCTCTCTCTCTCATTCTCTCTCTCTCCTGACAAATGTGACTCTATACTATTATTTCTTGAAGTACAAATAGTTGCCCTTCCTTCAGAACATCCAACTCCCATCCCTTCAGGTTCAAGTTTCTTAATTTGTACATTTATCTTCCTTCCTTCCTTCCTTGATTCCTTCCTTCCTTCCTTCCTTCCTTTGTTCTTCTGTGTAAAATTTTTCTACTATCCAACTTTCTCATAAGGGTCATTTCCTTTTCTCCATTTCAGATCCTTTTTCCCTCCATTGAACCCAAGGTTCATTTGCTTTCTTTTTAAGAGACATTTCATTGTCCCTGATAACCTGGAAAGTACAGAAACATTCCTGAGTCCTTTCACTTTCTCCTCTAGGAGAGAAACCAACCTATGCTTGGAGCCTTGAGAAGAGTTGATTGCTGAAGAAAATCAAATATCTCTTTATCAAGGTAAGCCTTTGTAAAATTTTCCATGTTTCTTATACTGATTGAGATTTTTAGCTTTATTTTCTCAATGACTTGCAGGTATTTATATATCTCTTTTAAAATATATTTACTTATTATTCACATTCATTTTTTAAAAATTTTGAGTTCCAAATTCTCTCTCTCCCTTCAGCTCCTCTTTCAACACTTGAGAAGACACACAATATGTTATCAATTATACATGTGAGGTCATGAAAAACATATTTCCATATTAGCTATGTTTCAAAAAAAGCAAGAAACAAAGAAAGTGAAAAAAGTCTCCTTCAATCTATAATCAGATCTATCTCTGGGTGTAGACAGCATTTTTTATCATGGGTCTTTGGAATTATCTTGGATCATCATATTGATCAGAATAGCTAAGTCTTTTCACAGTTGACTATCATTACAATATTGCTATCACTGTGTGTAATGTTCTCCTTGTTCTGTTCACTTCATTCTGCATTTAGAAAATCCTACAATTTTCTAAAATCATCTGCTTATCATTTCTTACAGAACAATATAATGCAACTTGTTCAGATAGTCTCTAATTGATGGGCATCTCTTTAATTTCCTATTCTTTGACATCACCAAAAAAACGAAGAACCAAAACTGCTATAAATATCTGAATGTGGCAGTTGTGAAAAATTTGGCAACGGTAAAAAGTTTCTGAACATGCAACAACCAAAATATCATTATCAAATATTTGCCAAGACTTTATTCTTTATGTAAAAATAAACAAGCACATCTACCTCATTAGCATGCAAATTTGCTTTCATCTTTAATAAATGGTAAGATTATATGTATGCCAAAGAATTTTTCTAAAATAAATTTCTTTCTGATTTATTATCAGTAAATATTTATTTGTAAGCCTATTTTATATACCTATATACCCAGTGTCATATAAAAGTTTCTTGGGTGAAAAGGGGTCATGAGTGGAAAGAGTTTAAGAAGCCCTGAATAATGTACCAATTTTGTCACATCACCTCTAACCTATTAGGTAATCTGAGAGGTATTAGGTGGTACCTCAGGGTTTTTAAAATTTGCATTTCTCTAATCAATAGTGATTTAGACCATTTCTTTAATGGGACAAATGATAGCTTTGGTTTCTTTTTCTGAAAACTGCCTGTTCATATTCTTTGACCATTTACAAATTGGGGAGTAGCTCTTATTTTTTTTTTAAATTTGGCAAATATATGTATATGTGCGTGTGTGTGTGTGTGTGTACACACATATGTATGTCTCTGTGTATACATATATACACACATATATGTGTACACATATATGTATATGAAATGAGAAACTTACTGTAAATGTTTTTTTTCCCCCAGTTTCCTGCTTTCCTTCTAATTTTGATTGTATTGCTTTAGTTGGTGTAAAATCTTTTTGATTTCATATAATCAAAATTGTTTGTTACTTCCTGTGATCTTCTTTATCTCTTATTTGGTCATAAACTGTTTCTTTATTCATAGATCTGACATGTAACATTTTCTATGTTTCCTTAATTTGCATACAACGTCACCCTTTATGTCTAAAACTTAAAACTGTTTTGACCTTATCTTATTATTCTATGTGAAATATTGATCTATGCCTTGTTTCTGCCAAGCTGCTCTCTAGTTTTCCCAGCAATTTTTGTCAAATGGTGAGCTCTTGCCCCAAAATGTTGGGTTTATCAAACAATGGATTACTATGTTTATTTACTACTGTTTATTGTGTACCTAATCTATGGCACTGAACCACATCTCTATTTCTTAGCAAGCACCAAATTGTTTTGATTACTAGTTTTTAATAGAATTTGAAATCTGGTACTGCTAGGCCAACTTCTTTCCCATTTTCTTCATTGATTTTTACTTTTTTGTTCTTCCAGATGAATTCTGTTAGTATTTTTTCTAACTCTATAGTATAACTCTTTGGTAGTTTGATTGGTAAAGCACTAAAAAGTAAATTAACTAAGATAGAATTGTCATTTTTATTATATTGGTTCAGCCTACCCATGAGCAAGTAATATTTCTTCAGTTGAGTTCTTTCTTTATTTGTGTGAAAAGTGTTTGTAATTATGTTCATAAAGTCCCTGAGTTTGTCTTGGCAGGTAGATTTTTAAGTATTTTATGCCAGCAGTTATTTTAAATGGAATTTCTCTATCTCTTTCTGTTATGTTTTGTTGGTAACATAAAGAAATTATGATTATTTATTTGGGTTTATTTTATATCCTGCAACTTTCCTAAAGTTGTTAATTGTTTCAAGGAGTTTCTAGTTAATTCTCTAGGGTTCTCTAAGTATACCATAATATCATCTGCAAAGAGTGATAGTTTTCTTTCTTCATTGGCTCTTTATTCCATCAATTTCTTTTCTTGTCTTATTGTTATATTAGCATTACTAATAAAATATTGAATAATAGTGGTAATAATGATATCATTGTTTCACCACTGATATTATTGAGAAATCTTCAAGTTTATCCTGATTACAGATAATGCGTGCTCTTGGTTTTAGTTAGATAATTCTTATTATTTTAAGACAGACTCCATTTATCCCTATGCTCTCTAATGTTTTCAATAGAAATGGGTGTGGTATTTTGTTAAAAGCTTTTCTTCATCTATTACTATAATCCTTTGATCTTCGTTATTTTTGTTATTAATATAGTCAATTTGGCTTATAATTTCCCTAATATTAAACTAGATCTGCATTCCTGGTATAAATCCCACTTGGCCATAGTGTATGATCTTTGTGATTTATTATTATAATCTCCATTATTTTATTTGAAATGTTCATTAGGAAAATTGGCCTATAGTTCTTTTTGACTCTTTTTGCTCTTCTTTGTTTAGGTATCAAAACCATATTTGTGTCATAAAGGGAATTTGGTAGGTCTCTTTCTTTCCCTATTTTTTCAAATAGTTTACATAGCATTGGGATTAACTGTTCCTTGAATGTTTGGTAGAATAAATTTGTAAATCCATCTGGTCCCGGGGATTTTTTCTGTGGTACCTTATTTATGGCTTACTCATTTATATTTTAAAAGATAAGATTATTTAAGTATTCTATTTCCTCTTCTGTTAATCTGCACAATTGATATTTTTGTAAATATTCAATCATTTTATATAGTTTGTCAGATTTATTGGCATATAGTTTGGCAAAATAGCTCCTGATAATTGCTTTAATTTCTTTTTCATTGGTGGTCAATTATCCCTTTTTATTTTTGCTAGTGGAAATTTGGTTTTCTTTTTAAATCAAATCAACCAATTTTATTTTTTTTTTCATAAAACCAGCTCCTAGTTTTATTTATTAATCCAATGGTCTTATTACTTTCAATTTTAGTAATTTCTCCTTTGACTTTTCTAGATTTCCATTTTTTTGTGTTTAGTTGGGTATTTTTAATTTGTTCTTTTTCTAGGTTTTTTTGTTTATTTATTTATTTTTAGTTTTCTGCCTTTCATTGATCTGCTCTTTCTTTTATTAATGTATGCATTTAGTGAAATAAATTTTGGCTGCACTTCCCAAATTTTGGTATGTTTTCTCATTATCATTCTCTTTAATGAAATTATTGATTTTTTTCCTATGCTCTGTTCTTTGACCCACTCATTTTTAGGGATTTTATTATTTAGTTTCCTACTAATTTTTAACCTATACTTCCATGGTCCTTCATTGAATTTAATTTTTCTTGCATTTTGGTCTGAAAAGGGTACGTTTAGTATTTTTGCTTTTCTAAATTTGTGAGATTTTTATGCCTTAATACAGTCAGTTTTTGTGAGGGTGCTATATATAGTTGAGAAAAGGTGTACTCCTTTCTATTTCCATTCAGTTTTCTCCAGAGGTCTATCATATTTAAGTTTTCTAAAATTCTACTCATCTACTTAACTTTTTCATTATTTATTTTATAGTTAAATTTATCTCTGATAAGGGAAAGTTGAGCCACCCCCCCCACTAGTACAGTTTTACTATCTATTTCCTCCTGTAATTCATTTAGCTTTTCCTTTATGAATTTGGATGTTATATGTTTGGTGTATATGTATTTAGTATTGATGGTTAGCCTTTTAGCCAGATATAGTTTCCCTGCTTATCTATTTTAATTAGGTTTATTTTTGCTTTTGCTTTATCTGAGATTATGGTCACTATACCTGTCTTTTTTTTTTTTACTTCAGTTGAAGCATAATAGATTCTGCTTCAGTCCCTTACTTTAATTCTCTGTGTGTATCTGCTTCAAATGTGTTTCTTTTAAAGAATATATTGTTGGATTCTAATTTCTAATCTGTTCTGCTATCTGCTTCCATTTTGTAGGTGAATTCATCCCATTCACATAGTTATAATTACCATAGTTATATATACCATAGTTATAATTATAGTTTCCTTTGATCCTACTTATTACTGTTTTGTCCTTCTCTCTCTTTTTTTACTCAGGCCTTCCTCAAAAGACTGTTTTGCTTCTTACAACTATCTTCCTTAATCTGGCCTTTACACACACACACACACACACACACACACACACACACATATATACATATCTGCATATGTATATATATACATATACACACATATACATGCAAACATATGTGTGTGTGTGTGTGTGTGTGTGTGTGTGTGTGTGTGTGTATCATCCCCTTCTCTTTTCTCTTATCCCATTACCCATTATTTTCTTGTTGGGTAAGATAGATTTCTACTCAGTTGAGTGTCTCACTCTATATATATTCTTCCCTCTTTAAATCAATTCTGATGAGAGAGAGATTCTAACACTGCCCACCCTCCTCCATCATTTCCCCCTCCAATATAAAAGTTTTTCCTTCCACACCTTTTTTATGTGAGATAATTCTGCCATTATTCCTCTCCCTTCCCCCTTCTCCCAATGCATTCCCTTTCTCATTCATCTTTTTTTTATATATCATCTGAATATAATCAACTCACACCAATAGCCCTATGTAGATTCCTTCTACTAGCCCTAATAATTATAAACTTCTTAGCAATTACATATATCATCTTTCCATATAAGAATGTAAACAGTTTAACCTTATTGAGTCCCTTGTGATTTCTTCCTAACATTTATTTTTATGCTTCTCTTGAGTCTCTTGAGAGTCTTGAGTTTATTCATCTCTGGTCTTTTTTTTTTTTCTAAACCAGGAGTGTTTGGAAGTTCTGTATTTCATTGGATGCCCATTTTTCCTCTTAAAGGATTATGTTCAGTTTTGCTGGGTAGGTTGTTCTTGGTTGTAATCCTGACTCCTTTGCTTTCTGGAATATCATATTCTAAGTTCTTCACTTCCCTGCTAAATCTTGTGTGATCCTGACTGAGGCTCTATGGTATCTAAGTTATTTCTTTCTGACTGCTTGAAGTATTTTCTCTTTGATTTGGAAGCTCTGAAATTTGGGTATAATAGTCCTGGGAATTTTCATTTTGGGACTTCTTTCCATAGGTGATCAGTGGATTGTTTTGTTTTCTATTTTACCATCTGAATTTTGAACATTTTAGCAGTTTTCCTTTATAATTCCTTGAAATATGATTTCTAGTCTTTCTTTGATCATAGATTTCAGGCAGTCCAATTATTCTTAAATTATCTCTCCTCAATCTATTTTCCAGATCAGTTGTTTTTCCTTGTGTAATATTTCACATTTTCTTCTTCACTTTCCCCCCATTTTTGAACCTGTTTTTTGGTTTCTTGATGACTCATAGAGTCATTAGCTTCCACTTGCCCAGTTCTCATTTTTAAGGAATTACATTCTTCAGTCAGGTTTTGTACTATTTTTTCCCCATTTGGCCAGTTTAAAGTAGTTGTTTTCATCAGTGAAGTTTTGTGCCTCTTCTTCCATTTGGCCATTTTTAAAAAGTATTTATTTTCTTCATTATTTTCATGCCTTTTACTAAGCTGTTCATTGTCTTTTCATAATTTTCTTGCATTGCTCTAATTTCTTTTTCACATTTTTTCCTCTTATTTGATTTTTAAAATCATTTTTAATCTCTTCCAGGAATTCCTGCTGGTCTTGTGTCAAAGTCACATTTTTCTTTGAGGTTTTATTTTTAAATCTTTTGATAACTTTGTCTTCTGAATTTGTGCTTTGTAGCACAAATTCATAGTAGCTTTTTATGGTCAGGTTCTTTTGTTGTTTGCTCATTTTCCAGCACTTTTCTTGAATTTGAACTTTATGTTAAAGTTCTTTGCTCACTTTGGAGTGGGGAGGCACTGTTCCATGCTTCAGGCTTTTTTACATTACTGTTTACAGAACTAGTTGTGTGTGGGGGGTGGGGAGTTTTAGGTGCTTCCAAGGTGGTGTGATCTGGGGGGAGGTTTGGTCAGTCACTGCTCCTATGGGACTAGGAGTGATACTACTCCTTTGGATCCTAGCTTCCTTGGGACTGGAAGCATTCTGCTCACTCTGTACCTGTGACCCAGAATTGGGTGTAGGTGGCAGAGTTGCCAAATAATGCTCATTCCTGCACACAGTGCTGGTGCAGGGGTCTCCTATAATTCTCTTCCTGACCATTTGCCCAATCCCCTTACCATCTCTGGTTTGAAGGTGCTGCTGCTACAGTTGCTACCTCCAAGGCTGGTGTTGCCACCACATAAGCTCTGTGTCAGTCCTTATCCTGGTGTCTATATCACCAATGTGATACCCACAGCAGCTGCTATGAATATGCAGGTGTATTCCTAGGTTTGAATCCCAAAATATAACAGACTCTCTTCATTGAAGGTGAAACTAAGACATTTATTCAAACACTGGAAAGTCAAATCCATCACAGTAATAAAGAAGTCTATACACATTACCAATGCAAGAGGCACTGCCATCCCCAAGTCTTCCCTCCTTTAGGCCTCCCCACAAACAAGCTCCCTTAGGCAAAATGTCCCTCTCTCATCCAGGCTAGCTGCTCTGCTCTCTCTCCCTGCCTCCTCTCTCTCTCTCCCAGCTCCACCACACTCATACTTCCTGCTCCATCCATTCCTGCTCCACTCCTTCAGCAAGGTCCTCCTACCACAAGCTCATGTGATTCAGGCTTCTGTGTGATTCAGGGGCTCAAAGCAAGTCACATAGGCCTATTAGTGGACAGGAAAGATCTTCCCATTCCCATTAAGATAACAGTGTCACTGTCATCCCTTTAGACTTCCTAAGTTGTCTTGAGCTGGAAAAATATATCATGCTGACCTTTTATTGGCTCTGCTGCTCCAGAATTCAATTTGAGGCATTATTTTACAGTTGTTTGTGGGGGAATGTTGGGAGAGCTAGGCTGCTTCCTTTACTCTACCATCCTTGCTCAACCCAAAGCACATCTTGTCATCTAACCAGCTCCAAATAGAACCCAGCCTCTACATTTTATATACAAGCATAGAATAAGAGACTCTGTCAAACATTCTGCTGAAATATAGGTATGCCATATATTATGACAGCATTCTCTTGATCCAAGGTAACGCAACTAGTAAAGCATGTCAAATATCTGAGGCTGAATTTGAACTCAGGTCCTCCTGACTCCAGGGCCAGTACTCTACTCACTGCGTCACCTAGCTGCCCCATCAACCTGTTATTTATTAAGCCATATTGGCTTTTATTAAGCATTTCCCCGCTTGTAAGTGTTCATAAATGACTATTTTATTAATCTGTTTAGAATTTTGTTAACAATAAAAGTCAAACCCACTGATCTATAGTTTTCAGGCTTTTTTCCTCTTTTCTTTTTTCCAAACTTGGACAACAATGTCCATTTTCCTATCCTAGAGTACCTCTCCTCTTCCCTAAGGTTTTTCAAAGTTAATTTATAGAAATTATATCTTCTAATTCCTTTGGTATTCTAGGAAGTAGGTTGTCTAGACCTGACTCACTTTGAGCAGATTTATTCATTTCTAAACAGGTCTTAGCCAAAGATGGAGTATACCTAAAAAGAGCTATGAACATATTTGTTTGGAGGCTTGCAAATTTACAAAAGGGACATTAAACTAAAAAGCAACAGGGAAGGAAAAATGTCTATATATAGATGCCAAGCTATAGACCATAGACAGGAATTAAAATGTGGAAGAAAAACATCCATCCATTTCAAGAAAAAAAGCTAGTAATAAATCCTAGGTCCTCAGATGCTGATAAGCAAATGCACAAAGAATGGGTAAAAAGGAAGAGGAGCTAGGGACCCTAGTGCAAAAGGCAATTCATCTTTGCAGATATCACTAAGACTTGATGGGGTGAATCTCTTGGACAGGAATAAGGCTATGGAAGGTTATGCTTTATTCAAAAGAAACAGGATAAGTAGAGGGAATTGTCTGGGTAAGAGGTGGATCAATGGGACTTTGTATATTAAGAAAATAAGCTCATGTGAGGAAATTCAAGAACTAGAGAGAGGAAACATGGTGGCAAGCATTTGTGTAAAGGTCAGTGGGAGTGTACTATAATTGAACTAGCTCTGTCTTCAGAGTGAAAAGTCTGAAATCTGCCTCTATGACTTTGTATTTGTATGACCTTAGACAAATTACTTAGCATCTCTAGACCTCAGTCACTTCATCTGTAAAGTGAGGAGGTTGGATTAGATGACCTTTAAGATTTCTAGTGGCTCAAAATCTATGATCCCTAAAATCCTTTCAATCTCTAGGTCTTTGTTTGATCCTATGATCAGAAAGAGAAACAAAAGCAATATTATCTCTGGAATATTCCGCAGGCCACCCAGATAGAACGAGGAAATAGATGAGGAGTTGGGGAAACACATCACAAGCCTAGCATGGAGACGTGATATGGTAGTGATAGGGGACTTCAAGTACTTGGACATCTGCTGGAGTTTCCTTTTTGCTGAAAATTGAGCAGCTAATAATTTCCAGATTCAAAAAAGATCCTGCAGGCTAAACCATTTGGTATGAGTCTAATAACATGAACACTAGTGTGAAGACAAAAATTAACTTTGCAAGTATAGGATAGGGAAGGCATGTTGATCTGAAAACAAGCAGGAGGTTTTAGTGGAATCTATCTTCAATATGAGTCAACGGTATGATGTGTTGTTCAAGAAAGTCAACATAAACTTTGGCTACATTAAGAGAAGCATATTATTCAGGCCTAGGGAGATTCTTTGCTCTACTGTCCTGAGTTCTGGGTGCCACATTTTGGGGAAGATATTAATAATCTGAAGAGAATTCAGTGAAAGGCAATCATTCAGCAAGATTATATTAAATATCTACTTACCCACCAGACTTTGGGACTATGAAGACAAAAACCGAACAGGCCATACCCTCAAGAAGCTTATGTTCTATCAGTAAAATCAACAAGTGCATATATAAGCTAATATAGAATATATGCAAAGTAAACACAAGTTAATTTAGGGATGTGGGCAAGCGGGGCACCAGCAGCTAGAAAAATCAGGAAAGGTCTCATGTAGAAGGTAGCATTTGAACTGAGCTTTGAAGGAAGCTGGGTTTTTTTTAAGAAGTAAAGGTGTAAAGATAAGGTACTCCCAATGTGGTCTTTTGTGCCCAAAGGCAAGAAGGGGTTATCTTTTCATGGAACATTTCATATGTTACCTTGTCGTGATCATGATGAACATAAGCAAACAGATCATAATGGATATAATTATAACTTACACATTAATATTCCTTATTGAAGATGAAGAGATAGAGATTTTACGGAAAAATTGTCATAATCTTATGAAGGAGCTTATTTGCAAAACATTACTAGTGGCATGCTTTATGTAGTGGATAGAAAATGACCTATGTTCACATTCATCCTTTGACATATATTAGTCTGGGTGAGGCTGGATAAATCATAACCTCTCAGTGTCCCAAGCATTTAAGTCTATTACTTGAAGAGTAAGTGTGGGTCTGCATCTACAGAGGGAATTTTCTTCCTAAAAATTCCTGACACCAATGAAATCATAGGCTTTCACCAAAGAAAAGTCCATAAAAATTAAGGGGTATGGTGAAAATCTTATATTGCCTTATATGTTTCCTTATTTGATAGCAAAAAGCTATAGAGAGAATTCTAAGACTCCAGAGGGCTTTGAAGAAGATCCAGCTAAACTAACACTTTTTCAGCTATGGGTTGCAATCCCATATGGATGTTTAAGAAGTTTAAGAACCACTGAAAGGGTTGCAAATGGAAAAAGTTTAAGAAGCCCTGAACTAGACATTCCTCCTATTCTGTGGGCACTCGTACATGAAACCGGAAAGAGGACAACAAACATAATTCCAATGAAACAAGTTTGCTAGTATTTTTATAGCGATCCATCCTCTTGGGTGATTATAGTTGTACCACCTTATTTGCTGTCTACCATCTCCCTCCCTGAGGCACCGTGGTTTGTTTGGAAAGCCCTTTGTAAACCTGAAATGGGTGCTATTGCTGTCATCATCGTCATCATCATCAATAGTACTATTTGCTACTATGTGAGGAAATGCAAATTCCATCCATTTCAGGTTAATGAGTATTTATTAAGCACCTGCTATCACATTTAGGGTATCACATTTAGGGAAATGATTTGAGAAAGGGTTGCTCTACCTGAACAAATCTGTGCAGAAGAAATGAATGCTGGAAACAGAACTATTTTAAAGGCACTAGTGGATCAATTTTCAAGCTGTCTCAAAGAGGAAAGATTCTACAGGCATGGAAAAGTTCAGGAAGATGCTTTTGACATTAAAAAGGTGGTGGAGAAGACATTAGCAACTAATGACCTATATGGTGGGTTTCTTTCTTCTCTGTAAAATTTTTATGAGAACAATCTATGTCTATCTATGTGAAGCAAACAGGTTTTTTTTAATAAAGTTTTGTATTGCAGACCATATCTTCACAGTCACATAATTGAATGAGAAGTCTAGATTAAGGAAAGTCCCACTGTCTATTGTTTATTTGCAATGGAATTATGGCTCACACGCTCCCAACGTCTCCATGTGGAGAGATGCCATTCCAGGTGTACCCCAAATACACCAGATCTTATTACAATGGATTTTTAAAAATAATTTAAGTGAAATACAATAAAGCCTTGAAGGTTCTCTTCAAAGTGCTTCCTATATATCTATTATAATCATATAAAAGTTCTTGATAGATGAAACAGCAGAAATGTATTTGTTTGTAGATATTCTGAGTCTTAATGTCGTTAGGTGTAAAAAAAGGTTTAGTCTAAAGTGTTGGTCCATGTCATGGAGCATATCCTGTGCAAAACCTAAACAAAAGAAGTTTCCCCTATCAATGGGGAGATTCTCCAAATAGCCTGATTTACAGATAATAATATGTAAATTTTTAAATTTCTAGTATACTACAAAGCCTTTTTTTAGTGAAATTCACTTCAGTGGGAAAGAGGTTGATCTAATTTTTCATGAGGCAAAGATGTAGGGAATGAATATGTGACTTCATTGGTATAGAATGATGAAGAAACTCTACCACTGAAGGTCAGCACCTTCTTTGAAACCTGTAATCTTAGAGAATTTCCCAGAGCACTCAGAAGCTAAGTGTCTGAGGCAGAGTTTTTAAGTTTGGCACTCTATTTACTACTATGCCACTAAATTATCCTTCCTGTGCAGAACAAGTATACACACACATACAAATGTGTATACATATATACACATATACATGTGTGTATGCATATACATGTGTATAAAATACATATGTGTGTATATGTATTATGAGGTTGTGAATTACCTCTGATGACTTTGCTACTCCTTTTTCATGATTTTTAACAGTAACTCTTTTGCTTGTATATAGACCATATTCATAAATGTTGATAAACAAAGTAGATGAACAGCACGTATTCTCTGATTTAAACAATATATTGTTGGATATATAAACTATTAATATAGTTCATCATTATGTGCTTCTTGGAAAGCATCATAGATAGATAATGAGTTGGATCCAGAAGCGAAGAGGAAGTTGGAGTGGATGGCATCCGGATAGTTATACAAAGCTTTTTAATGATCTGAAACTTCTCAAGGCTGTAACAGTCTCGCTAATACTAACGTGTTTTCAGTTATACTGTATGGTGTTAATAATGGATTACATTGACCCCAGAAAAGTTAACAATGTAAATACAAGGAAACACATAACAATCTAAATATAAGGAAATGGATCTGTAGTCTTTTTCTAATGATAACTTATTAGTAATGAGTGACATAAAAAACATTGAGATCATGTGTGATGAGTAAAAGAATGAGTTGCTTAATGAGGTAACAGACAACCTGAGTACCTCCTTGGAACTCCCATATTAAACAAACAAGAGCAAGTTCTTGAATACATTGGATTCCTCCTTTATGGAGTGTATATGGAATTATATGGGTAAGAATCACAAAGGCTGATACTGTGGATGTTGTGGAAGAGGTATGATCTACATTAGGGGAGTGAGCATCGATACCAATGAAATCACAAATCTTTCTCAGAGAAGTAAGGTGAAATAAAGTCCACATATTCTCATGCAGGTAAATTTGGGTCTACACTCATGATGGGGTAGAAGCTTTGTTCATGGTAGTTTCTGAAAGCTCATAGTCTCTTGTCAGGTACAAGGAAAGAGTATCCATCAGGCTAATTAGGAAACATGAGGTAAAATAAGGTAGATAACCTACTGCTGAAGCTCAAGAAACACCCATGGGGGAGATGAAATTAACATGAGGCAAATGAGCACAGCATGAATGGTGAGTCTGACAGTGGAATTTGAGGAGTTCTTTGAATGATTGATGGAGGTAAGGGAGCTTACAGAGCCAGAAAGAAGATAGAATTTAGACTTAGGGTGTGGTTTGGTGGACTTACTAAAAGGGATAATTAAAAGGCTGACCTGGGTGGGGTAAAGTAGACCGACTGGTCAATAGAGTAAGGCAAACAAGGTGACTTAAGATTATATGATTCTTTTTAGTTTAGAGCACATCACAATGTCAGAGTATTATAGGATTTAACACTGCAAGAGACCTAAGAGATCATCTGGTCTAGGCCTGACAAAGGGTATTGAGGCTAAATGGAGGGTTTGGTCCTGATTTATAAGGTCTCTGCATGTTTCTGGAGAAGGGAGTGAGGTTGTCAGAATGGAAGACAGAAAAGATTGCTTTGGCTTCAGTATTAAAAATTAGTTGCAAGGGGGAGAAGAGAGGTAAGAACTCAAGATAAGGACATGATGCCCTCCCCAGAGTGGCATTAAATAAATATTTGTTGATTGACTGATGGATTAATAGGAATCTTTAACCCTGCTACCCCACCAAGTGAATTCCACTGGTTGCAAATCTTTTTTTTTTTCAGTTCCTCCTCCACCTTAGCTTTTCACATGAAATATTTTTTAGCCCTTTCATCCCATCTTGAATTCTGCTTCTAATTCATTCCTCCAGCTTCTCCATCCAAGCAATCATATTTAATAAAGAAGAGAACAAAACTATTTTTAATACTTTAGGGGAAGAAACCTCTCAAATGTAAAATAAGCCAAACTATTTAAAATACATATTTAAAATACATAAAATCACTTTCCTCCAAATATAATTCTGGTTCTGTTGCAATAGAAGATGATTTTTTTATGTCTTTATCTGAAGTCCTGGAACATTCTTCTGGAGCAGAAGTAGTTCCACCCTTCACTACACTGTAGATGCAATTACCCTGAATAATACCAAAACTGAGCAAGGAAGACATAAATATATACAGGAATATATATGTACATACATGTGTATATGTGTATTTACGTATGCATGTGCATATATAAATGCATATCTACTCATGCATATATATGTACATATACATATCTGCCCATGTACACATGCACATATAATACACACATACGTATGCATACGCCCATGTTCATATGTAGCATACATTTTACACCATACACATATGTATGCACATTTGTAATAGATACATGTGTGTATACATATATAGGGCAGATAAATTACAGCTATGTATTCTAGCTGTATATAAATATTTGTATATATGTATATAGGCATGTATGGCAGGTGGGTGGTGGAGCATATAGAACATAAGACCTGGATTCAGAAGGACCTGAGTGCAAATACTATCTCAGACATTTATTAGCTATGTGACCCTGAACAAGTCACTTAATTTCTGTTTGCCTCAGCTTTCTCATCTCTAAAACAGAAACAATAATGACGTCTATGTTTCAGGGTTTTGATGAGGATAGAACGAAAAAATAAAGTTGTAAAGCATTTTGTAGAACTTAAAGCATTATATAACTGCTATCATTATGGTTGTTATTTCTTATTTTTATTGTTATTATTTCACTTATACCCTGGCTTAAGTATAATTTCCTAATGCTGGAGAAATACAATGAGCTTCAGTCTTGGCTAGAAGTATGCATATCTCTTTGGCTTTAGGATGGGTCTGTAATGTTAATTTGTCAGAACAAGGATGACAATGAGACTTAAGCTCTCACTAGATTTGGAAGACTCCTACTTTGCAGATGATCCACCCAGACTTCTTAATGGTGTGCTTTTCCAGATGAGAAAGTCATTAAGTGAAAGATCCAAGTTTTCCACTGAGTCAGTGAGAAAGCCATCTCTATGGAATTAGTCCACTGTTGTTTTTCTTGCTCACTCATGCCTCTTGTCTCTTACAGTTTCAGGTAGACCTCCTAGGATCATCCCGTTTTTCTAGTGCTCACCTAGTAGAGTCAACATGAATTGTAAATGTGCTGCTTTAAAAGAATTTTGACCATTTCAACATAACTTTTTCTTTGAATTTTAATAGTATTTATTCACAGTTTAACACATAAATTAGGTAAGGTTTTGCATTGTTATATATCTGTCTAACTCAATTGAGAGTAAGGATCATCATGGAATGTACTTCCTTTTTGCCTTTGTGTGCCACAGTTCTGGGTTTTAAAATAGGCGCTTGGTCAATACTTAAGTGATATTAATTGAATTAGCGGGCTAGAAGATACCTTAAGTCATCTGAATGATTGAGTTTCAGAGTTTTTAAGGGGGCCATTTAGTCCAACTCTCTCATTTTGCAGGTTAGAAACCTGACACTCATAAAACTTGTGGAATGAATGAAACATCTATTAATCCAATTTTTTGAATACTAAAAATATAAAGTCCAATATGAGAGGCAACATGGCATAGTGGATACATCTGAGCGTCAGGAACACCTGAGCTCAAATTCAACCCCTGACACATATTGGTTGTGTGACTGAACATATCACTTAACTTTTCAGTGCTCCCATGCAAATCTCCAAGACTATAAACTATAGGGAAAGGGCAGATCTGCTTAAGGAGCTTCTTAATAAAATCACAGATCTAGCAAAAAAAAAAAAGTCAATATATTAATGTTGCCAGAGAAAAATTCGAACTTCCCTAATAGATGTGATCCAAGATATAATACATAAAGGAAAACCCATTATAAAAATTAGACTTCCATTATTCTCTAATAGTACTCAGAAAAATAGTATGCCTCTCGTTTAATTTGATCCGCTTTTATTTGAAACATTCAGGAGACTAGAAGTCTTGATTGGGGCCTTCTCTTCAGTTTGTGGGTTTGTATGATTTAAATTTAGAAGGAATTCTAGAGATTCTTTTGTTCAGATCCCTCATTTTGCGCATAAATAAGAAGACACAGATATAGTGAAGGGTCTTGTCCAAAGTCATGTAGATAGCTAGAAGCAGAGCTGAAATTCAAACTGAGGTTTTCTGATTTCAAACCCAAGGTTGTTTATTGGTTTTTGTTGTTGTTGTTGTTGCTACCCTAGTGTTCTTTTGATATCTTTCATGATATTAGATGGGTAAGCACTCCAATGGAATAATAAAGTAGAAAAGATTGTTCCTTTAATTTAGGAAGGAGAAGATACTACATAGATACTAACAAATCTAAGTGACATTTTCTAGTCTAAAATTTTTCATTAACATCATTGAAGAGACAGAAATTAATCAGAAAATTATTCAGTAATATGTATTCCAAGGATGTTGTATATCATGGAATTAAAAGTTGTCTTAATAAAATGATAGAACTTTAGGGTGTACTAAAAAGTTTTAGTTCCCCCTCTAAAGATGTATAGAGTACACATTTAACAGTTCCTTCCCACTATGCCCACCAAAAGAAAATTCCCATCATACAATTTAAAAAGGCTTTTTTTGAAGGAGATTATGGGTAATACCTATATGACATAATAGATCATAATTAGTAAATTCAACCATATAGATATTTTTAAAAGTTACTAAGTATTGCGGGGTCACTGTTTAATGAATATGTAGATGCCTGGCACCATGGGCATTTTGTATATTTATATTTTATTGATATTTTTCATTTTTATATGTATATTTGGTGTCATTTAAACACAATTTTTATGTTACTTTGATTCCAATTTATGCTCTGGAATGTAAAGTATTAATATTCAGTGGTGGGAGAAATCAGCTTTACAGAGTTGGAAAGGGCCTCAAGATCTCATCTAGTCAATCCCTTTACCTAGGATAATATCTAGACCACCCTAGACTGATGTCTGATTATGATTGTCTGTTCTCAAAGGTCTACAGACTGCAATTTAATTTGTTTTATATGTCCTGCTTACTTCCCATCCTTTCATGCTCATCATTGTCCCCTAACTAAAGAAGCAGGAGCCTGACTTGTATTAACACAATTAGACAGACAAAATAATAAGAAGATAGCCCACCTCACACTTACAGTAGTTGTAAAGTTTAAATACCTTGAGGGCTTTTTCCTTTATGCTGCAGTTCCTTCTTTGGTATATATAAACAGGCTCACATACCTGAAATATGCAGTCATCTACTATATTCACTAGGTGGGCCTCGAGCCATACCACCAACAGACAAAAATCTTGCCAGAGCTCACAAAGTAAGTTAGGCTTAGGCAAATTTTTCTTGGGATGTTCTCTCTAAAATAACAAGTTAGCAGAAATCATCTATTTGGAAGGTGCTAAAATTCCATACATACATTACTGCTTTATTAAAGAGGGCATATGTTATAATGCAGCATCCCAGAGCATATTTATGACCACAGTGATCCTGGTATTTTATATAATATGTCACCTGTTAGCGGTCTACTTCTTACCCCAAAGTAATTAACTCCATATCTGAATGTTTCTGAAAAGCCTGTACAAAAATTTCTGATGCTGGCAAGTATTTGTACAAGTCCCCACAGCCCTTAACATCTTCTTTTAGCCATGGCCTTAGTATCTTCCAGACTCACTATCATCATTTTTTATAGTCTTATTAATTCACTCAAAACCGTTTTTATTTAGCACCTACTTTCTGTAGAGCTTTGTGCTGGGTGCTGGGGGAGATGTAAAGTTTAGATAAGATATAGTACCTGCCCTGATAGCATTTATAAACTGCTAGGGTAATAAAATATAACAATAGATAACTATAATATACAACATTACATAAAAGTACATTAGGGAGTTTAGAAATAAAAAAATACAGTTTTAGGTTTGAAGGAGGAAGATCATTAGAGATGGAGAATCAGGGAAGATTTTATGGAGCAAGTATCTCCCCCTCACAGTCTTCTCCAGACTAACTTCGATCTTGCACCTTATCCTTTTAGTTGCCTACTCTTGATATGTGTTCTAACACAAATCTAGCATTTATTAAACTACAAAGTAGATAGAGCAAGGAGATCTTAACTTCTTTCTTTGAGTCATGGGCCAATCTGGCAGGCTGATGAAGCCCATGGAACCCTTCTCAGAACAACATTTTGTAGCCTATATTTATAATTGAATGAAATGTTAAATTCGAGTTAGAGGTTAATATAGATCAAAATGTAATTTTTTTTCCTATTCAAGTTCAAAAACTTCTTTAGAGTCAGTAAATCCTAGGTTAAGGACTCTTCCTGATCTAGATGGAGTCTTTCTTTTCTTTTTATTTTAAGGACCTCAGCTTATGGAATTGGGCATGTTAAGAGACTTGTATAAATATGTACAACTAGTCACTATACTCTAGTGATCACCACCTTTACTCTACAAACCTTCCTCTATCTAACTTTTGGTTCATCATAACTAGTCAGATTATTGACCTAAACCAAGCATAGGGTCTGTCCACTACTGAAAGATATATTGCTTCAACTTTATAAAATGAAGTATTACATGAATTTATGAAATATTTTTAGTAACAAAAGTTACCATTATCTTAATTATTCCTGAGTTTGACTCTTCTTTCCCAGAAGGGTACTGTTATTAATATGACTTATCAGAAAGCCTTGCCTATTTAATCCTTCAAGTAAGCCAGACTTATACCTGACTGGCTTAGAGAATGGTTCTCTTGTCCTACTAGCAATATTCTCATTGAACAATTAGCCACCCCTAAGTAACCATATGTTTTCAGTGGAATGGATGCTAACTTTGAAGCTAGAAGACCTGGCTTCAAATCTTGCCCTTACCTCTTACTATCTGTGTGAAATAGGGTCAGTCATTAGACTTCTTTTAGTTGCTTTTTCCTCATCTTTAAAATAAAGGAACTGGATTAGATGACCTGTAAGGTCTCTGTTGTCTGCAAATTTATAATCCTATGTTTGAGAGGCAATGTGACACTGTAAATAAAAAGCTTTTCTTGTAGTCAGGAAGACTGACACTAAAGTCCCGCCTTGGATGAATCCTGGCTGTTTGACACTGGGCAAGTCATTTAACTACTAAGTACTCAATGCAAATAAGATAATAACGGTTGAAACAGTTGTTGAACTGCACTGGTAGGGGATATTTCTTCTTGAGAAACTCCTTTCACTAATAATATTACAAGTTTAGAAAAAAATAAGAGTATGTTTGCTAGCTACAATGTCAGAAAGTATTGTCTGTGTTGTAGGGAAAGGTACATTATATCAGGATAGAGGAAAAATCCCAAGTCCTAGGCAACCTTCCTCCCCTCCTCCCTTCCTCCCCTCCTCCTTGCCCCTATTATTGATTGGCCTTTCTGTCTTTGATTAAACAATTGAACCTCTTTAAGCTTAGCTGTTTCATCTATTAAAAATGATTTTTATTTCTAAAGCACCCTAGACTTCATCTGCCTGTCAAGATGGCCAGACCGTGTCTTGAGGTCTCTGTCCATTCTAACTTCTGGAATCCTAAGAATGATAACAGCATGATTGCTGGATCTATTGTACCTTATCTTGCTCACATATTGGCCTCTGGAATTTTGTGACTGGGTGCACTCCCCTAGTCTCTCTTTCTAGCTTCCCATAATTAAGGAAAATCAAGTCCAATACTAATTAAATCTTTACCCGTGTCCAGTAATGTACAAGGTACTGTCCTAAATAAGAATTCTAATGCTGCTCACAGTCTTTGAATTTATAAGCTAGACCATGATGATAATGATGATGATGATGTGATGATTGTTTGTCTAGACATGTGATTTCATTAGAGTTGGAAACTCCCAGAGTGGAGTTTCCCTATACCCGTGAAGTTCAGGAAATTTCCTATACCTTATTCTGTAAGAGAGTTGTTTTTGAGAATTCGGAGAATTTTCAGCCAAGTATGTGACTGAGGCAGTGCTTGAACCCAAGTTTTCCTGCTACTCTTTATCCATATTATGACCCATTGCCTTTCCTGTGTTGTAAGTATAAAATTTAAAATGTAAATAAGAATTACTCATTTTAAAATCTCCACCTTTAAAGTTAAGGCAAGCATATTCATATGAAATTTATTTTAGTTGTGAGGGAAAGTGACCGTGCAAGGTGCAGGAATCCCTCTATTTTGATAACACTGAAAAAATATCAAGCTGAAATTTATGACTTTGTTTTTATAAGCATGATCAAGTTAAAAGCTTGAGTTATATTACATGTTGAAAATTCTTCTGCAATCTGTGACTTTGAGGAATGCTAAGAATGTGAATTTGCTGTCAAAGCTGGAGATTAAGTATAACCCTGATCAGAGCTGTCCCCAGAGTATATTGAATCAGGGTGATTGTCCCCAGTCCCATATTTGGTGGAGTCCCCTCTTACTGTGGGAACTAGAAGCCTGGGTAATGATTCATGGAGGCAGCTGGCAAGAGAGAAGATGGTCTTGCCAGTTGAAGCTTAAAAATACATAAGACTGATTATTATGTTTATAATCAGCCTTGATCTGTTCTCTCCATTACTAAGGCAGAATGGATATGACTATTTATTCCTTGAGAAGGAAAGGGACCAACAAGCCCAGCTGAGTTCCAGCCTACTCCAAGAAGTTTCTTTCAGATCTACCAGGACCATATCCCAGATCTGGCCCCATAGAATTCCTCCCCTCTAGTCATTACAACCAAGCCCCTCTGGGACTCTGGGGAATACAGGTTTCCCTTGATGTTCTGGTTTTGGATAGGAATGAAAACCCTTCCTGCTTTAATCTAGCTGAGATAGGAGAGGATTAAAAATGGCATTTATAGGTAATCAATCAAATCAATCAATCAAACAAAACAAAACAAAACAAAGCATACAATGGCCAAGTTTATCTCAGAGTAGATTTCTTCTGTTTAATTCCTTGACTCTGTTTCCAGGTAGGGGAAAAGTCCACAATTTAATTTCCCCAAATACTCTCCTCCCTTCCCCTTACCAATTGATAGGAGAAGGGGAGAGTCTTGGGAATCTAATGTTGTATTCCCTTGTCTGCAAAGGATCTTTAAGAAGTTGATAATGTATGATCCAGATCCTTTCTTTAAGGATATATGACACACCAAACACCCTGGCAGAAATGAGGGCCAAGAAGGAGGGAGCAGAGAGGGAATCAGAAGAGAACACCTTTCTTTACTCTGTCCCAGAACATCTCTTGGATTGCTTGGTATCCTATACATTTAAGTAGTTTCTTTGTGCTGGGCACTATGCTAAACCCTGGAAATACAAAGAAAGACAAAACATTCTCCTTACTCTCAAGGAGCATACGTTCAAAACCGGAAGACAACAGGTAGGTAGCCATTATATAAGATATATTCAGAGTAGAAGAAATTAATCTGAAAGGGAAGGCATCAGCAGCTAAAAGCCCCCATAAAGTGGGATTTGAGCTGAGTCTTGAAGGAAGCTAGGGAAACTAAGAGGCAGTTGTGAAAAGAGAGACAGCATTTCAGGCAAGGGTGTGCTAGTAAATGTTTAACAGTTGGCTCTTGAAAAATGTATGCTGTTTCTCTGATAAATACTTCCTTTCTCAAATATATAGGGAACTAAGTCAAATTTATAAAAAAAGAGCCATATCCCAATTGATAAATGGTCAAAGGATATGAAGAGGCAATTTTCAGAAGAAGAAATCAAAGCTGTCTATAATCAAATGAAAAAATTCTCTAAATCATTATTAATTAGAGAAATGCAAATTAAAACAAGTCATAGGTACTACCTTATACCTATCAGATTGGTTAACGTTTTGTTGTTTGTCCTTTGTTCTCAAAGAGGACCATGAAGTCAGGAAGGTGACCTGCAAATGAATTGGATTTAAGTTAGGGAAGGCTATGCAAAGTCACCAGCCTCACTTTCTCCTCCAGAGCCATCTGGGCCCAGTGGCAAGATAGAGATGAGGACAAATGGGGATGGCCCTGGATGCAGTGGGACACTTTAGCCTTTTTATGCTGAAGTCTTTCCCAGGTCTCAGGTTTGTCTGAGGCAAGGCCTATTCAGTGATTATGCTCGGTAAGAACAGAAACAAAGAATGGCCTCTTTTACCTAGTTAAAAAAAATCAATCTGGAAGGGGAAGACCCTCAGGGTTTCTGGCCAAAACAGAAGCAATTGCTATTTACATTTACTCTGAGCCAATCAGGGCCCAAACAAGGACCATTAAGTGGGGCTTGGGCTGGAATCTATTGTTGGCCAATCAATGAGAGCCAGAGTGACTTGGGTTTAGGGCATGGTCCTTTACAAAGAAACCTAGCTCGTAAACCCCAAGATATCCTGTGGGGTTTCAGCAACCAAAATTTACATTCCTTTGGGCAGAGCACCCCCAGGTAAGGGTATGATACCCTATGTGGACAGATGGAGAGGAAGGAGGAGAGATGAGAAGGGAAGAAAGGACAGGAGGAGCTGCATTTCCCAAATGGAATTGGCTAGTTGGGTCCCCAGTGGGGCAACCTATACTATTCACAGGTTGTTGCTTGTCTTTTGTTCTCAAAGAGGACCATGGCATGAAGAAGGTGAGGCATGGTTAGCATGACAGAAAAGGAAAATAATAAGTGCTGAAGGGGATGTAGAAAAATAGGGACACTAATGCATTGTTGGTGGAGTTGTGAACTGGTCCAACTATGCGGTTTGTCCAAGGCTTCACTGAAGTCCATGGTGGTCTGGCTGCTGGAAGTTGCCTCTGCCAAGGGCTATGCTGAAGCATGTGGTAGTTCTCGGAGCTGCAATCTACCTATTCCCCTGGTTATGTTGAGGCACATGGGGGGTCCTGGTGTTGGTGCTTGCCTGTTTCACTGCACTAGGGCTCAGAATCTACTGCTAGTTTGCTGAGGTAGGACTTGCTGCTGGCTTGCTGGGATGCTTCCTGTCTTGGACTATGCTCCCTTTTTAGCTGAGCAAGAAAGGCCTTTCTTGCCTATCTTCCAAGTTTCTTGGGCTCAAAAATTGTTTCACCCCATCTTTTTGCTGTTTCTGCTATTCCAGGATTTGTTTTGGGATGCTATTTTATGGTTGTTTGGTGGTGAATATGGGAGAGTTATGGTGATTTACTGCTTACTCCTCCATCTTGGCTCCTGGAAATGGTCCAACCATTCTGGAGAGCAATTTGATCCAGCAATACCACCACTAGGTCTGTATCCCAAAGAGATGAAAGAACAGGGAAAAAGTTCTATTGTACAACAATATTTAAAGCAGCTCCTTTTGTGTTGGCAAAGAATTGGAAATTGAGGGGATGTCCATCAATTGGGGAATGGCTAAACAAATTGTTGTCATTGTGATGCAATACTATTTTGCTTTAAGAAATGAGGAACTGGAATGGTTTTAGAAAAGCTTAGGAAGACTTATATGAACTGATGCAAAGTGTAGTGAGCAAAATCAGGAGAACATTGTACACAATAATAGCAATATTATAATGATGATCAACTGTGAAAGACTTAGCTACTCTGATCAATACAGTGATCTAAGACAGTTATGGAAGACCCATGATGAAAAATGCTATCTACCTCCAGAGAGAGATCTGAAGAACTCTGAGTGCAGATTAAAGCATACTTTTAAAAATTTTTCTTGTTTTTTTATTTGCAACATGGTAGATATGGAAATATGTTTTTCATGACTTCACATGGATAATTGATATATTGTGTGCCTTCTCAAGGGGTGAGGGAGGGAGTTGAAAGAGGGAGGTCAATTGGAATTCATAATTTAAAAAAATGAATATAAAAATAATGGAACTTTTTTAAAAAGGAGAATGTATATAGGACACACTTTTAAATTTAATCTTCTTTACTAATGCTGTCTTAAGTCCAGACAATTAACAAAACAATAAATTGAGCTCTGGTTTGTAGTATTTGCTGATTCCTAAAGTGTAAATGCTCACACTGAAAATTTAACAGTCATTTCTCCTTAAACTCTCTGAGCTGGCTCCAGCAGACCCCCTGACTCCAGACATGAGAGCCAGTCAATGCAAAGAGAGGGAGATGTAGTGTTATGTTCCAAGAACTATGAGTAAGCCAGAGTATCCAAAGGGGATGAAATATAAGAGAGCTAGGAGGTTTGTGAAGAACTATAAATGTCAAACAGAAGACTCGATGATATTTGATCCTATGGACAATAGAGAGTCACTGGAGTTTATTGAGGAAGGAAGATGACATTGGTCAGACCTACACTTGAGGAAATTTACTTTGGCCCCTGAGTGCAGGTGGAATGGGGTAGGGAGGGACTTGAGACAGGGAGACCCTCAAGACTCATAGACTGCTAGAGCTAGAAGGGACCTGAGAGGTCATCAGATTCATCTTCTTCTTCATACAAATGAGGACACAGAGGTCCAGAAACATGGAATGAATGACTCACCAAAGGTCCAATCTTGAGAGTAACAGAGTCAAGGATTGAACATAAGTTTTCTGACCTCAACTCCACTTCACTGAGATCTCTGCTTCTCTACCATGATTTCTTCTCTATTAAAAAAAGAAAAAGAAAAGATGAGGCTGGATCTATATTGGTGACAGGAATGGTGTCTTTGTTCATACTATTATTTTATCTTCCAGAATGCATAGCACAAGTGTTTTCACAAAGTAAGTGTTCAATAAATGCTTGCTGAGTGAATAGGTTCACTCTAGCCAATCTACAGAGGATTATAGCATCATAGATTTATAGCTAGAAGGGATCTCAGAGACCATCAATTCCAACCCCCTCATTTTATTGATGAGGAAAATGAATCTTAGAGAAGTTAAGTGACTTGCTCACAGTCACACAACTGGTAAGTGCCTCAGGCAGAATTTGAATCCAAGTCTTCCTGAAGCCTAGCATAGCACTCT
This sequence comes from Trichosurus vulpecula, assembly GCF_011100635.1. NCBI lineage: Eukaryota > Metazoa > Chordata > Mammalia > Diprotodontia > Phalangeridae > Trichosurus > Trichosurus vulpecula. Next base: position 94,862,052 of record NC_050581.1, read on the forward strand.
ACTAGAGAAATATATACATTTATTTACTGGTGCCTAGAAAATCTGGGGTTCTAGGTCTTATCAGAGTCAGAATCAGAGTCAATAAACATTTATTAAGCATCTACTATGTACTAGACATTATGCTAAGCACTGGGGATATAAAGAAAGGCTTAAGAGAGTCTTTGCCCTCAAGAAGCTCACAATCTAATGGAGAAAGACAGTACACAATAGGAAGCTGAAAAAGGGGAGGGAGATGAAGCTGGGGTGGGAAATGATACAAGTAGGTGTGTTTCTGAATGGATTACATTTTGCAGAATGATGTGTGTCTGAAGCTGATGTCCAGAAAAGTAGCAAGGTGGGAAATGATGAGGAAAATTCCCTGGGTGCCATCCTTAAATGGAAGAATAAAAAAAATAGGAGAAGCTCCCAGATTTCTGCCTCCCACCCTTAATTGCCCACTTAACTGCCAATTAGGAGAGGTAACAGATTGGACGGAACAAATCTGCCAATCAAACTCTTTTCCATCTATATATAGAGGCCTCTACCCTCAGCAAAAATGTGACATATAATCTAATTGAGCTGGGCTGTATGTACAGGGTGCTATATGGTATGACTTGATGTACACTAAAAA